>NW_027141488.1:0-664897 GCF_036365525.1 Heterodontus francisci | reverse complement strand
CATCAGGGGAACACACTCTCCTCACTTATACTGTTCACCTGGTAACATGTCCCGTGTATATTAAACAATCAGGGTAACACACTCTCCTCACTTATACTGTTCACCTGGTAACATGTCCCGTGTATATTAAACAATCAGGGTAACACACTCTGCTCACTTATACTGTTCACCTGGGAACATGTCCCGTGTATATTAAACAATCAGGGGAACACACTCTCCTCACTTATACTGTTCACCTGGTGACAGGTCCCGTGTATATTAAACCATCAGGGGAACACACTCTGCTCACTTATACTGTTCACCTGGTAACATGTCCTGTGTATATTAAACCATCAGGGGAACACACTCTCCTCACTTATACTGTTCACCTGGTAACATGTCCCGTGTATATTAAACCATCAGGGGAACACACTCTGCTCACTTATATTGTTCACCTGGTGACATGTCCTGTGTATATTAAACCATCAGGGGAACACACTCTGCTCACTTATACTGTTCACCTCGTAACATGTCTCGTGTATATTAAACCATCAGGGGAACTCACTCTCCTCACTTATACTGTTCACCTGGTAACATGTCTCGTGTATATTAAACCATCAGGGGAACTCACTCTCCTCACTCATACTGTTCACCTGGTAACATGTCCCGTGCATATTAAGCCATCTGGGGAACACAATCTTCTCACTTATACTTTTCACCGAGTGACATGTCCTGTGTATATTGAACCATCAGGGGAACACAGTCTCCTCACTTCTGCTCTTCACCTGGTAACATGTCCCGTGTATATTAAATCATCAGGGGAACACACTCTCCTCACATATACTGTTCACCTGGTAACATGTCTCGTGTATATTAAACCATCAGGGGAACTCACTCTCCTCACTTATACTGTTCACCTGGTAACATGTCCCGTGCATATTAAGCCATCTGGGGAACACACTCTTCTCACTTATACTTTTCACCTCGTGACATGTCCTGTGTGTATTAAACCATCAGGGGAACACTCTCTCCTCACTTATACTCTTCACCAGGTAACATGTCCTGTGTATATTAAACCATCAGGGGAACACATGCTTCTCACTTATACTGTTCACCTGGTGACATGTCCCGTGTATATTAAACCATCAGGGTAGCACACTCTGCTCCCTTATACTGTTCACCTGGTGACATGTCCCGTGTGTATTAAACAATCGGGCGAACACACTCTGCTCACTTATACTGTTCACCTGGTGACATGTCCCGTGTATATTAAACCATCAGGGGAACACACTCTCCTCACTTATACTGCTCACCTGGTGACATGTCCCGTGCGTATTAAACAATCAGGGGAACACACTCTCCTCACTTACACTGTTCAACTGGTGATGTGACCCGTGTGCATTAAACAATCAGGGGAACACAGTCTCCTCACTTATACTGTTCACCTGGTGACGTGACCCGTGCATATTAAACCATCAGGGGAACACAATCTCCTCACTTATACTGTTCACCAGGTGACATGTCCCGTGCGCACAAAACCATCAGGGGAACACACTCTCCTCACTTATACTGTTCACCTGGTGACATTTCCCGCGTGCATTAAACAATCAGGGGAACACACTCTCCTCACTTCCGCTCTTCACCTGGTAACATTTCCCGTGTATATTAAATCATCAGGGCAACACACTCTCCTCACATATACTGTTCACCTGGTAACATGTCAAGTGTATATTAAACCATCACGGGAACTCACTCTCCTCACTTGGACTGTTCACCTAGTGACATGTCCTGTGTATATTAAACCATCAGGGGAACACACTCTCCTCACTTATACTGTTCACCTGGTGACATGTCCCGTGTATATTAAACCATCAGGGGAACAAACTCTGCTCACTTATACTGTTCACCTGGTGACATGTCCCGTGGATATTAAACCATCAGGGGAACACACTCTCCTCACTTATACTGTTCACCTGGTGACATGTCGCACGTATATTGAATCATCAGTGGAACACACTCTCCTCACTTATACTGTTCACCTGGTAACATGTCCTGTGTATATTAAACAATCCGGGGAACACACTCTCCTCCCTTATAATGTTCACCTTGTCACATGTCCCGTGTGCAATAAACAATCAGGGGAACACACTCTCCTCACATATACTGTTCTCCTGGTGACATGTCCCGTGCGTATTAAACAATCAGGGGAACACACTCTCCTCACTTATACTGTTCACCTGGTAACATGTCCCGTGCATTTTAAACAATCAGGGGAACACACTCTCCTCACTTATACTGTTCACCTGGTAACATGTCCTGTGTATATTAAACCATCAGGGGAAAGCAATCTCCTCACTTATACTGTTCACCTGGTAACATGTCCCGTGCGTATTAAACAATCAGGGGAACACATTCTCCTCACATATACTGTTCACCTGGTAACATGTCCCGTGCTTATTAAACAATCAGGGGAACACACTCTCCTCACTTATACTGTTCACCTGGTGACATGTCCCGTGCGCATTAAACAATCAGGGGAACACACTCTCCTCACTTTGACTGTTCACCTGGTAACATGTCCTGTGTATATTAAAACATCAGGGGAACACACTCTCTTCACTTATACTGTTCACCTGGTAACATGTCCCGTGTATATGAAACCATCATGGGAACACACTCTCCTCACTTCTACTGTTCACCTGGTAACATGTCCCGTGTGCATTAAAAAATCAGGGGAACACACTCTCCTCACTTATACTGTTCATCTGGTGACAGGTCCCGTGTGTATTAAAAAATCAGGGGAACACATTCTCCTCACTTATGCTGTTCATCTGGTGACAGGTCCCGTGTATATTAAACTATCAGGGGAACACACTCTCCTCACTTATACTGTTCGCCTGGTGACCTGTCCCGTGCGTAATAAACAATCAGGGTAACACACTCTCCTCACTTATACTGTTCACCTGGTAACATGTCGCGTGTATATTAAACCATCAGGGGAACACAATCACCTCACTTATACTGTTCACCTGGTAACATGTCCCGTGTATGTTAAACCATCAGGGGAACACACTCTCCTCACTTATACTCTTCACCTGGTGACATGTCCCGTGCGCATAAAACCATCAGGGGAAAACACTCTCCTCACTTCTGCTCTTCACCTGGTAACATGTCCCGTGTATATTAAATCATCAGGGCAACACTCTCTCCTCACTTATACTCTTCACCAGGTAACATGTCCTGTGTATATTAAACCTTCAGGGGAACACACTCTCCTCACTTATACTGTTCACCTGGTGACATGTCCCGTGTATATTAAACCATCAGGGGAACACACTCTCCTCAGTTATACTGTTCACCTGGTGACATGTCCCGTGTGTATTAAACAATCAGGGGAAAACACTCTCCTCACTTATACTGTTCACCTGGGAACATGTCTCGTGTATATTAAACCTTCAGGGGAACACTCTCTCCTCACTTATACTGTTCACCTGGTAACATGTCCCATGTATATGAAACCATCAGGGGAACACACTCTCCTCACTTCTACTGTTCACCTGGTAACATGTCCCGTGCGTATTAAACAATCAGGGGAACACACTCTCCTCACTTATACTGTTCACCTGGTAACATGTCTCGTGTATATTAAACCTTCAGGGGAACACACTCTCCTCACTTATACTGTTCACCTGCGAACATGTCTCGTGTATATTAAACCTTCAGGGGAACACACTCTCCTCACTTATACTGTTCACCTGGTAACATGTCCCATGTATATGAAACCATCAGGGGAACACACTCTCCTCACTTCTACTGTTCAACTGGTAACATGTCCCGTGCGTATAAAACAATCAGGGGAAAACACTCTCCTCACTTATACTGTTCACATGGTGACATGTCCCGTGTGTATTAAACAATCAGGGGAACACACTCTCCTCACATCGGTTCTTCACCTGGTAACATGTCCCGTGTATATTAAATCATCAGGGCAACACACTCTCCTCACTTATACTGTTCACCTGGTGACATGTCCCGTGTATATTAAATCATCAGGGCAACACACTCTCCTCACTTATACTGTTTACCTGGTAACATGTCCCGTGTATATTAAATCATCAGGGCAACACACTCTCCTCACTTATACTGTTCACCTGGTAACATGTCCCGTGCATATTAAGCCATCAGGGGAACACATTCTTCTCTCTTATACTTTTCACCTAGTGACATGTCCTGTGTATATTAAACCATCAGGGGAACACTCTCTCCTCACTTATACTCTTCACCAGGTAACCTGTCCTGTGTATATTAAATCTTCAGGGGAACACACTCTCCTCACTTATCCTGTTCACCTGTTGACATGTCCCGTGTATATTAAACCTTCAGGGGAACACACTCTGCTCACTTATACTGTTCACCTGGTGACATGTCCCGCGTATATTAAACCATCAGGGGAACACACTCTCATCACTTGTACTGTTCACCTGGTAACATGTCCCGTGTAAGTTAAACCATAATGGGAACTCACTCTCCTCACTTATAGATTTCACCTGGTAACATGTCCCGTGTGTATTAAACAATCAGGGGAACACACTCTCCTCACTTATACTGTTCATCTGGTAACATGTCCCGTGTGTAATAAACAATCAGGGGAACACACTCTCCTCAATTATAGATTTCACCTGGTAACATGTCCCATGTGTATTAAACCATCATGGGAACACACTCTGCTCACTTCTACTGTTCACCTGGTAACATGTCCTGTCTAGATTAAACCATCAGGGGAACACACTCTCCTCACTTATAGATTTCACCTGGTAACATGTCCCATGTGTATTAAACCATCAGGGGAACACACTCTCCTCACTTATACTGTTCACCTGGTGACATGTCCTGTGTCTATTAAACAGCAGGGTAACACACTCTCCTCACTTATACTGTTCACCTGGGAACATGTCCCGTGTACCTTAAACAATCAGGGGAACACAGTCTCCTCACATATACTGTTCACCTGGTAACATGTCCCGTGTATATTAAACCATCAGGGGAACACAATCTCCTCACTTATACTGTTCACCTTGTGACATGTCCCGTGCGCACAAAACCATCAGGGGAACACCCTCTCCTCACTTATACTGTTCACCTGGTAACATGTCCCGTGTATATTAAACAATCAGGGTAACACACTCTCCTCACTTATACTGTTCACCTGGTAACATGTCCCGTGTATATTAAACAATCAGGGTAACACACTCTCCTCACTTATACTGTTCACCTGGGAACATGTCCCGTGTATATTAAACAATCAGGGGAACACACTCTCCTCACTTATACTGTTCACCTGGTGACAGGTCCCGTGTATATTAAACCATCAGGGGAACACACTCTGCTCACTTATACTGTTCACCTGGTAACATGTCCTGTGTATATTAAACCATCAGGGGAACACACTCTCCTCACTTATACTGTTCACCTGGTAACATGTCCCGTGTATATTAAACCATCAGGGGAACACACTCTGCTCACTTATATTGTTCACCTGGTGACATGTCCTGTGTATATTAAACCATCAGGGGAACACACTCTGCTCACTTATACTGTTCACCTCGTAACATGTCTCGTGTATATTAAACCATCAGGGGAACTCACTCTCCTCACTTATACTGTTCACCTGGTAACATGTCTCGTGTATATTAAACCATCAGGGGAACTCACTCTCCTCACTCATACTGTTCACCTGGTAACATGTCCCGTGCATATTAAGCCATCTGGGGAACACAATCTTCTCACTTATACTTTTCACCGAGTGACATGTCCTGTGTATATTGAACCATCAGGGGAACACAGTCTCCTCACTTCTGCTCTTCACCTGGTAACATGTCCCGTGTATATTAAATCATCAGGGGAACACACTCTCCTCACATATACTGTTCACCTGGTAACATGTCTCGTGTATATTAAACCATCAGGGGAACTCACTCTCCTCACTTATACTGTTCACCTGGTAACATGTCCCGTGCATATTAAGCCATCTGGGGAACACACTCTTCTCACTTATACTTTTCACCTCGTGACATGTCCTGTGTGTATTAAACCATCAGGGGAACACTCTCTCCTCACTTATACTCTTCACCAGGTAACATGTCCTGTGTATATTAAACCATCAGGGGAACACATGCTTCTCACTTATACTGTTCACCTGGTGACATGTCCCGTGTATATTAAACCATCAGGGTAGCACACTCTGCTCACTTATACTGTTCACCTGGTGACATGTCCCGTGTGTATTAAACAATCAGGGGAACACACTCTGCTCACTTATACTGTTCACCTGGTGACATGTCCCGTGTATATTAAACCATCAGGGGAACACACTCTCCTCACTTATACTGTTCACCTGGTGACATGTCCCGTGCGTATTAAACAATCAGGGGAACACACTCTCCTCACTTACACTGTTCACCTGGTGACGTGACCCGTGTGCATTAAACAATCAGGGGAACACAGTCTCCTCACTTATACTGTTCACCTGGTGACGTGACCCGTGCATATTAAACCATCAGGGGAACACAATCTCCTCACTTATACTGTTCACCTGGTGACATGTCCCGTGCGCACAAAACCATCAGGGGAACACACTCTCCTCACTTATACTGTTCACCTGGTGACATTTCCCGCGTGCATTAAACAATCAGGGGAACACACTCTCCTCACTTCCGCTCTTCACCTGGTAACATGTCCCGTGTATATTAAATCATCAGGGCAACACACTCTCCTCACATATACTGTTCAACTGGTAACATGTCACGTGTATATTAAACCATCACGGGAACTCACTCTCCTCACTTGGACTGTTCACCTAGTGACATGTCCTGTGTATATTAAACCATCAGGGGAACACACTCTCCTCACTTATACTGTTCACCTGGTGACATGTCCCGTGTATATTAAACCATCAGGGGAACACACTCTCCTCACTTATACTGTTCACCTGGTGACATGTCGCACGTATATTGAACCATCAGTGGAACACACTCTCCTCACTTATACAGTTCATCTGGTAACGTGTCCCGTGCATATTAAACCATCAGGGGAACACACTCTCCTCACTTACACTGTTCATCTGGTAACATGTACCGTGCGTATTAAACCATCAGGGGAACATACTGTCCTCACTTACACTGTTCATCTGGTAACATGTCCCGTGTCTATTAAACCATCAGGGGAACACACTCTCCTCACTTATGCAGTTCATCTGGTAACATGGCCCGTGTGCATTAAACCACCAGGGGAACACACTCTCCTCACTTATACTGTTCACCTGGTAACATGTCCTGTGTATATTAAAGCATCAGGGGAACACATTCTCCTCACTTATACAGTTTACCCTGTAACATGTCCTGTGTATATTAAAACATCAGGGGAACACATTGTCCGGACTTATACCTTTCACCTTGTAACATGTCCTGTGTATATTAAACCATCAGGGGAACACACTCGCCTCACTTATACTGTTCACTTGGTAACATGTCCCGTGCGTATTAAACCATCAGGGGAACACACTCTCCTCACATATACTGTTGACTTGGTAACATGTCAAGTGAGTATTAAACCATCAAGGGAACACACTCTACTCACTTATGCTGTTCATCTGGTAACATGTCCCGTGTATATTAAACCATCAGGGGAACACACTCTCCTCACTTACACTGTACTCCTGGTAACATGTCCCGTGTATATTAAACCATCAGGGGAACATACTCTCCGCATTTATACTGTTCACCTGGTAACATGTCCCGTGTATATTTAACAATCAGGGGAACAAACTCTCCTCACTTATGCTGTTCACCTGGTGACATGCCCCGCGCATATTAAACCATCAGGGGAAAACATTCTCCTCACTTATACTGTTCACCTGGTAACATGTCCTGTGTATATTAAAACATCAGGGGAACATACTCTCCGCACTTATACTGTTCACCTGGTAACATGTCCTGTGTATATTAAACCATAAGGGGAACACTCTGTCCTCACTTATACTGTTCACCTGGAAACATGTCCTGTGTATATTAAACCATCAGGGGAACACATTCTCCTCACTTTTACTGTTTAACTGGTTCATGTCCTGTGTATATTAAACCACAAGGGGAACAAACTCTCCGCACTTATACTGTTCATCTGGTAACATGTCCTGTGTATATTGAAGCATCAGGGGAACAATCTCTCTTCACTTCTACTCTAGAGCTGGGAACATATCCCTTGTATATTAAACCATCAGGTGTACACACTCTCCTCACTTATACTGATCACCTGGTAACATGTCCTGTGTATATTAAACCATCAGGGGAACACACTCTCCTCACTTATACTGATCACCTGGTAACATGTCCACTGTATATTAAACCATCAGGGGAACACACTCTCCTCACTTATACTGTTCACCTGGTAACATGTCCTGTGTATATTAAACCATCAGGGGAACACACTCTCCTCACTTATACTTATCACCTGGTAACATGTCCTGTGTATAATAAACCATCAGGGGAACACACTCTCCTCACTTATACTGTTCACCTGGTAACATGTCCCGTGTGCATTAAACCAACAGGGGAACACACTCGCCTCACTTATACTGTTCACCGGTAACATGTCCTGTGTGTATTAAACCATGAGGGGAACACACTCTCCTCACTTCTACTGTTCACCTGGTAACATGTTCCGTGTATATTAAAACATCAGGGGAAAGCCCTCTCCTCACTTATACTGTTCACCTGGTAACATGTCCCGTGTGTATTAAACAATCAGGAGAACACACTCTCCTCACTTATACTGTTCAGCTGGTGACATGTCCCGTGCGTATTAAACAATCAGGGGAACACTCTGTCCTCACTTATACTGTTCACCTGGAAACATGTCCTGTGTATATTAAACCATCAGGGGAAAATATTCTCCTCAATTATACTGTTCACCTGGTGACATGTCCCAAGTGTATTAAACCATCAGGGGAACACACCCTTCTCACTTATACTGTTCACCTGGTGACGGGTCCCGTGTATATTAAACCATGAGGGGAACAGACTCTCCTCTCGTATGCTGTTCACCTGGTGACATGTCCCCTGTGTATTCAACCATCAGGGGAACAGACTCTCCTATCATATGCTGTTCACCTGGTGACATGTCCCCTGTGTATTAAACAATCAGGGGAACACACTCTCCTCACTTATACTGTTCACTTGGGAACATGTCCTGTGTATATTAAACCATCAGGGGAACACACTCTCCTCACTTATACTGTTTACCTGGTAACATGTCCTGTGTATATTAAACCATCAGGGGAACACACTCTCCTCACTTATACTGTTCACCTGGTAACATGTCCTGTGCATATTAAACAATCAGGGGAACACACTCTCCTCACTTATACTGTTTACCTGGTAACATGTCCTGTGTGTATTAAACAATCAGGGGAACACACTCTCCTCACTTATACTGTTTACCTGGTAACATGTCCTGTGTGTATTAAACCATCAGGGGAACACACTCTCCTCACTTATACTGTACACCTGGTAACATGTCCTGAGTGTTGTAAACAATCAGGGGAACACAATCTGCTCACTTCTTCTGTTCACCTGCTAACATGTCCTGTGTGCATTAAACCATCAGGGGAACACAGTCTCCTCACTTATACTGTTCACCTGGTAACATGTCCTGTGTGAATTAAACCATCAGGGGAACACAGTCTCCTCACTTATACTGTTCACCTGGTAACATGTCCCGTGTATATTAAACCATCAGGGGAATACAATCTGCTCACTTATGCTTTTCATCTGGTAACATGTCCTGTGTACATTAAACAATCAGGGGAGCACACTCTCCTCCCTTATACTGTTCACCTGGTGACATGTCCCGTGCGTATTCAACAATCAGGGGAGCATACTCTCCTCACTTCTACTCTGGAGCTGGTAACATGTCCAGTGTATATTAAACCATCAGGGGAACACACTCTCCTCACTTATACTGTTCACCTGGTAACATGCCCCGTGTATATTAAACAATCACTGGAACACACTCTCCTCACTTATACTGTTCACCTGGTAACATGTCCCGTCGATATTAAACCACCAGGGGAACACACTCTCCTCACTTATACAGTTCACCTGGTAACATGTCCCGTGTTTATTAAACAATCAGGGGAACACACTCTCCTCACTTATACCTTTCACCTGGTAACATGTCCCGTTCGTATTCAACCATCAGGGGAACACATTCCCCTCACATATACTGTTCACGTGGTTACATGTCCTGTGTATATTAAACCATCAGGGGAACACACTCTCCTTACTTATACTGTTCACCTGGTAACATGTACCGTGCGTATTACACCATCAGGGGAACACACTCTCCTCACTTATACTGTTCACGTGGTAACATGTCCCGTGTATATTAAACAATCAGGAGAACACACTCTCCTCACTTATACTGTTCAACTGGTAACATGTCCCGTCTGAATTATACCATCAGGGGAACACACTCTCCTCACTTATCGAGTTAACTTGGTATCATGTCCCATGTATATTAAACTATCAGGGGAACGCACTCTGCTCACTTATACTGTTCACCTGGCAACATGTACGTTATAGATTAAACCATCAGTGGAACACACCCTCCTCACTTGTAGAGTTCACCTGGTAACATATCCCGTGTGTATTAAACCATCAGGGGAACACATTCCGCGCACTTATACTGTTCACCTGGTAACATGTCCTGTGTGCATTATACCATCAGGGGAACTCAGTCTCCACACTTATACTGTTCACCTGGTAACATGTCCCGTGCCTATGATACAATCAGGGGAACACACTCGGCCCGCTTATACAGTTCATCTGGTAACATGTCCAGTGTATATTGAACAATCAGGTGAACACACTCTCCTCACTTATACTGTTCACCTGGTGACATGTCCCGTGCGTATTAAACAATTAGGGGAACACACTCTCCTCACTTCTACTCTAGAGCTGGTAACATGTCCCGTGTATATTAAACCATCAGGGGAACACAATCTGCTCACTTCTACAGTTCATCTGGTAACATGTCCTGTGTGCATTAAACAATCATGGGAACACAGTCTCCTCACTTATACTGTTCACCTGGTAACATGTCCCATGTATATTAAACCATCAGGGTAACACACTCTCCTCACTTATACTGCTCATCTGTTAACATGTCGCGTGTGTATTAAACAATCAGGGCAACACACTCTCCTCACTTATACTGTTCACATGGTAACATATCCCGTTCGTATTAAACCATCAGGGGAACACATTCCCCTCACTTATACTGTTCACCAGGTTACATGTCCCGTGTATATTAAACCATCAGGGGAAAACATTCTCCTCACTTATACTTTTCACCTGGTGACATGTCCCGTGTATATTAAACCATGAGGGGAACAGACTCTCCTCTCGTATGCTGTTCACCTGGTAACATGTCCCGTGTATATTAAACAATCAGGAGAACACACTCTCCTCACTTATACGGTTCACCTGGTAACATGTCCCGTGTATATTAAACAATCTGGGGAACACACTCTCCTCACTTCTGCTGTTCACCTGGTGACATGTCCCGTGTATATTAAACCATCAGGGGAACACAATCTCCTCACTTATACTGTTCACTTGGGAACATGTCCTGTGCGTCTTTAATCATCATGTGAACACACTCTCCTCACTTTTTCTGTTCATCTGGTGACATGTCCCGTGTATGTTAAAGCATCATGGGAACACACTCTGCTCACTTATACTGTTCACCTCGTAACATGTCGCGTGTGTATTAAACCATCAGGGGAACACACTCTCCTCACTTATACTGTTCACCTGGTAACATGTCCCGTGTGTATTAAACCATCAGGGGAACACACTCTCCTCAATTACACTGTTCACCTGTTGACATGTCCCGTGTATATTAAACCATCAGGGGAACACACTCTCCTCAATTACACTGTTCACCTGGTGACGTGACCCGTGTGCATTAAACAATCAGGGGAACACACTCTCCTCACTTATACTGTTCACCTGGTAACATGTCCCGTGTGTATTAAACCATCAGGGGAACACACTCTCCTCACGTATACTGTTCACCTGGTAACATGTCCCGTGTGTATTAAACCATCATGGGAACACACTCTCCTCAATTTCACTTTTCACCTGGTGACATGTCCCGTCAGTATTAAACAATCAGGGGAACACACTCTCCTCAGTTATACTGTTCACCTGGTAACATGTCCCGTTCGTATTAAACCATCAGGGGAACACATTCCCCTCACTTATACTGTTCACCTGGTAACATGTCCCATGTATATTAAACCATTAGGGGAACACACTCTGCAAACTTATAGTGTTCACCTGGCAACATGTCCCGTGTGTATTAAACCATCAGGGGAACGCACTCTGCTCACTTATACTGTTCACATGGTAACATGTAGTGTGTTTATTAAAACATCAGGGGAACACACTCTGCTCACTTATACTGTTCACCTGGTAACATGTCCTGTGTGTATTAAACCATCAGGGGAACACAGTCTCTTCACTTATACTGTTCACCATGTAACATGTCCTGTGTGCATTGAACCATCAAGGGAACACAGTCTCTTCACTTATACTGTTCACCTGGTGACATGTCCCGTGTATATTAAACCATCAGGGGAACAGAATCTTCTCAGTTATAGAGTTCACCTGGTAACATGTCCCATGTATATTAAACCATCAGGGGAAGACACTCTGCTCACTTATACAGTTCATCTGGTGAAATGTCCTGTGTATATTAAACAATCAGGTGAACACACTCTCCTCACTTCTACTCTAGAGCTGGTAACATGTCCAGTGTATATTAAACCATCAGGGGAACACACTCCCCTCACTTACACTGTTCACCTGGTGACATGTCCCGTGTGTATTAAAGCATCAGGGGAACACACTCTCCTCACTTATACTGTTCACCTGGTAACATGTCCCGTCGATATTAAACCACCAGGGGAACACACTCTACTCACTTATACTGTTCACCTGGTAACATGTCTCGTGTATATTAAACCATCAGGGGAACACACTCCCCTCACTTCCACTGTTCACCTTGTGACATGTCCCGTGTGTATTAAAGCATCAGGGGAACACACTCTCCTCACTTATACTGTTCACCTGGTAACATGTCCCGTGTTTATTAAACAATCAGGGGAACACACTCTCCTCACTTATACTGTTCACCTGGTAACATGTCCCGTTCGTATTCAACCATCAGGGGAACACATTCCCCTCCCATATACTGTTCACCTGGATACATGTCCTGTGTATATTAAACCATCAGGGGAACACAATCTGCTCACTTATACAGTTCATCTGGCAACATGTCCCGTGTATATTAAACCATCAGGGGAACACAATCTCCTCACTTATACTGTTCACTTGGGAACATGTCCTGTGCGTCTTTAATCATCATGGGAACACACTCTCCTCACTTATACTGTTCATCTGGTGACATGTCCCGTGTATGTTAAAGCATCAGGGGAACACATTCTCCTCACTTATACTGTTCACCTGGTGACATGTCCCGTGCGTGTTAAACAATCAGGGGAACACACTCTCCTCACTTACACTGTTCCCCTGTTGACATGTCCCGTCTCAATTAAAAGATCACGGGAACACAGTCTCCTCACTTATACTGTTCCCCTGTTGACATGTCCCATGTCAATTAAAACATCATGGGAACACAGTCTCCTCACTTATGCTGTTCACCTGGTAACATGTCCCGTGTATATTAAACCACCAGGGTAACACACTCTCCTCACTTATACTGCTCATCTGTTAACATGGCCCGTGTGTATTAAACAGTCAGGGGAACACACTCTCCTCAGTTATACTGTTCACCTGGTAACATATCCCGTTCGTATTAATCCATCAGGGGAACGCATTCCCCTCACTTATACTGTTCACCAGGTTACATGTCCCGTGTATATTAAACCATCAGGGGAAAACATTCTCTTCACTTATACTTTTCACCTGGTGACATGTTCCATGTGTATTAAACCATCAGGGGAACACACTCTCCTCACTTATACTGTTCACCCGGTGACGTGTCCCGTGTATATTAAACCATGAGGGGAACAGACTCTCCTCTCGTATGCTGTTCACCTGGTAACATGTCCCGTGTATATTAAACAATCAGGAGAACACACTCTCCTCAGTATACGGTTCACCTGGTAACATGTTCCGTGTATATTAAACAATCTGGGGAACACACTCTCCTCACTTCCGCTGTTCACCTGGTGACATGTCCCGTGTATATTAAACCATCAGGGGAAAACAATCTCCTCACTTACACTGTTCACCTGGGAACATGTCCTGTGCGTCTTTAATCATCAGGGGAACACACTCTCCTCACTTATACTGTTCATCTGGTGACATGTCCCGTGTACGTTAAACCATCAGGGGAACACACTCTGCTCACTTATACTGTTCACCTCGTAACATGTCGCGTGTGTGTTAAACCATCAGGGGAACACAATCTCCTCACTTATACTGTTCACTTGGGAACATGTCCAGTTTATGTTAAACCATCAGGGGAACACACTCTCCTCACTTATACTGTTCACCTGGTAACATGTCCCGTATGCCTTAAACAATCAGGGGAACACTGTCTCCTCACTTATACTGTTCTCCTTGTAACATGTCCTGTGTGTATTAAACAAACAGGGGAACACTCTCTCCTCACTTATTCTCTTCACCTGGTAACATGTCCTGTGAAGATTAACCCATCAGGGGAACACACTCTCCTCACTTCTACTGTTCACCTGGTAACATGTCCCGTGCCTATTAAACAATCGGGGAACACACTCTCCTCACTTACACTGTTCACCTGGTAACATGTCCCGTGCGTATTAAACCATCAGTGGAAAACACTCTCCTCACTATTCTGTTCACATGGTAACATGTCTCGTGTGCATTAAAGTGAGGAGAATGTTTTCCCTTGATGGTTTCATGTACACGGGACATGTTACCAGGTGAACAGTATCAGTGAGTAGAGTGTGCTCCCCTGATTGTTTAATAAACACGGGGCATGTCACCAGGTGAACAGTATAAGTGAGGAGAGTGTTTTCCCCTGATGGTTTAATAGACACAGGACATGATAGCAGATGAACAGTATAAGTGAGGAGAGTGTGTTCCCCTTATGGTTTAAGATACACGGCACACGTTACCAGATGATCAGTATAAGTTAGGAGAGTGTGTTCCCCTGATTTTTTAATGCACACGGGACATGTTACCAGGTGAACTGTAGAAGTGAGGAGTGTGTGATCCCCTGATGGTTTCATATACACGGGACATGTTACCAGGTGAACAGTATAAGTGAGGAGAGTGTGTTCCCCTGATTGTTTAAAGCACACGGGACATGTTAGCACATGAACAGGATAAGTGAGGAGAGTGTGTTCCCCTGATTTTTTTATGCACACGGGACATGTTATAAGGTGAACAGTATAAGAGAGGAGAGTGTGTTCCCCTGATTGTTTAATACACACGGGACATGTTACCAGATGAACAGTATAAGTGAGGAGAGTGTGTTCCCCTGATGGTTTAATATACATGGGACATGTTACCAGGTGAACAGTATCAGTGAGGAGAGTGTGTTCCCCTGATGGTTTAATATACATGGGACATGTTACCAGGTGAACAGTAGAAGTGAGGAGAGTGTGTTCCCCTGATGGTTTCATATACACGGGACATGTTACCAGGTGAACAGTAGAAGTGAGGAGAGTGTGTTCCCCTGATTTTTTAATGCACTCGGGACATGTTACCAGGTGAACAGTAGAAGTGAGGAGTGTGTGTTCCCCTGATGGTTTAATATACACGGGACACGTTACCAGATGAACAGTATAAGTAAGGAGAGTGTGTTCCCCTGATTTTTTAATGCACACGGGACATGTTACCAGGTGAACAGTAGAAGTGAGGAGAGTGTGTTCCCCTGATGCTTTAATACACACAGGACATGTTGCCAGATGAACAGGAGAAGTGAGGAGAGTGTGTTCCCCTGATTGTTTAATGCACACGGGACAGGTCACCAGGGGAACAGTCTATGTGAGGAGAGTGTGTTCCCCTGATGGTTTAATATACATGGGACATGTTACCAGGTGAACAGTAGAAGTGAGGAGAGTGTGTTCCCCTGATGGTTTCAGAAACACGGGACATGTTACCAGGTGAACAGTATAAGTGAGGAGAGTGTGTTCCCCTGATTTTTTAATGCACATGGGACATGTTACCAGGTGAACAGTAGAAGTGAGGAGAGTGTGTTCCCCTGATTGTTTAATACACACGGGACATGTTACCAGGTGAACAGTATAAGTGAGGAGAGTGTGTTCCCCTGATTGTTTAGTACACACGGGACATGTTACCAGGTGAACAGTATAAGTGAGGAGAGTGTGTTCCCCTGATTGTTTAATATGCACGGGACATGTTACCAGATGAACAGTATAAGTGAGGAGAGTGTGTTCCCCTGATTGTTTAGTACACACGGGACATGTTACCAGGTGAACAGTATAAGTGAGGAGAGTGTGTTCCCCTGATTGTTTAGTACACACGGGACATGTTACCAGGTGAACTGTATAAGTGAGGAGAGTGTGTTCCCCTGATTGTTTAATACACGCGGGAGATGTCACCAGGTGAACCGTATAAGTGAGGAGAGTGTGTTCCCCTGATTGTTTAAAGCCCACGGGACATGTTAGCAGGTGAAAAGTATAAGTGAGGAGAGTGTGTTCCCATGATTGTTTAATACGCACGGGACATGTCACCAGGTGAACAGTATAAGTGAGGAGAGTGTGTTCCCCTGATGGTTTAATGCAGACGGGTCACGTCACCAGGTGAACAGCATAAGTGAGGAGAGTGTGTTCCCCTGATTTTTTAATACTCACGGGACTTGTTACCAGGTGAACAGTTTAAGTTTGGAGAGTGTGTTCCCCTGATGGTTTCATATACATGGGACATGTTACCAGGTGAACAGTAGAAGTGAAGAGATTGTGTTCCCCTGATGGTTTAACAACACAGGACATGTTAGCAGGTGAACAGTATAAGTGAGGAGAGTGTGTTCCCCTGATTGTTTAATACACACGGGACATGTTACCAGGTGAAAAGTATAAGTGAGGAGAGTGTGTTCCCCTGATTGTTTAATACACACGGGACATGTTACCAGGTGAACAATATAAGTGAGGAGTGTGTGTTCCCCTGATTGTTTAATACACACGGGACATGTTAACAGGTGAACAGCAAAAGTGAGGAGAGTGTGTTCCCCTGAATGTTTAATGCACACGGGACATGTTACCAGGTGAACAGTATAAGTGAGGAGAGTGTGTTCCCCTGATTGTTTAATACACTCGGGACATGTTACCAGATGAACAGTATAATTGAGGAGAGTGTGTTCCCCTGAATGTTTAATACACACGGGACATGTTACCAGGTGAACAGTCTAAGTGAGGAGAGTGTGTTCCCCTGATTGTTTAAGACACACGAGACATGTCAACAGGTGAACTTTATAAGTGAGGAGAGTGTGTTACCCTGATTGTTTAATACACACGGGACATGTTCCCAGGTGAACTCAATAAGTGAGGAGAGTGTGTTCCCCTGATTGCTTAATACACACGGGACATGACACCAGGTGAACAGAATAAGTGAGGAGAGTGTGTTCCCCTGATTGTTTAATGCAAACGGGACATGTTACCAGGTGAACAGTATAAGTGAGGAGAGTGTGTTCCCATGATTGCTTAATACACACGGGACATTCTCCCAGGTGAACTCAATAGGTAAGGAGAGTGTGTGCCCCTGATTGTTTAATGCACACGGGACATGTTACCAGGTGAACAGTATAAGTGAGGAGAGTGTGTTCCCATGATTGTTTAATACACACGGGACATGTTCCCAGGTGAACACAATAAGTGAGGAGGGTGTGTTCCCCTGATAGTTTAATACACACGGGACATGTTACCAGGTGAACAGTATAATTGAGGAGAGTGTGTTCCCCTGATTGTTTAATAAATACGGGACATGTCACCAGGTGAACAGTATAAGTGAGGAGCGTGTTTACCCCTGATTGTTTAATACACACGGGACATGTTACCAGGTGAACAGTATAAGTGACGAGAGTGTGTTCCCATGATTGTTTAATACACACGGGACATGTTCCCAGGTGAACTCAATAAGTGAGGAGTGTGTGTTCCCCTGATAGTTTAATATACATGGGACATGTTACCAGATGAACAGGATAAGTGAAGAGAGTGTGTTCCCCTGATGGTTTAATATACACAGGACATGTTACCAGGTGAACAGTATAAGTGAGGAGAGTGTGTTCCACTGAATGTTTAATGCACACGGGACAGGTCACCAGGGGAACAGTAAAAGTGAGGAGAGTGTGTTCCCCTGATGGTATAATATCGACGGGACATGTTACCAGGTGAACAGTATAAGTGAAGAGAGTGTGTTCCCCTGATTGTTTAATTCACACGGGACATGTTACCAGGTGAACAGTATAAGTGAAGAGAGTGTGTTCCCCTGATGGTTTAATATACACAGGACATGTTACCAGTTGAACAGTATAAGTGAGGAGAGTGTGTTCCCATGATGGTTTAATGCAAACGGGACATGTTACCAGATGAACAGTATAAGTGAGGAGAGTGTGTTCCCCTGATTGTTTAATGCACACGGGACAGGACACCAGAGGAACAGTCTATGTGAGGAGAGTGTGTTCCCCTGATGGTTTAATATACATGGGACACGTTACCAGATGAACAGTATAAGTGAGGAGAGTGTGTTCCCCTGATTTTTTAATGCACACGGGACATGTTACCAGGTGAACAGTAGAAGTGAGGAGAGTGTGTTCCCCTGATGGTTTCATATACACGGGTCATGTTACCAGGTGAACAGTATAAGTGAGGAGAGTGTGTTCCCCTACTTGTTTAATATGCACGGGACATGTTACCAGATGAACAGTATAAGTGCGGAGAGTGTGTTCCCCTGATTGTTTAATACGCACGGGACATGTCACAAGGTAAACAGTATAAGTGGGGAGAGTGTGTTCCCCTGATTTTTTAATTCACACGGGACATGTTACCAGGTGAACAGTAGAAGTGAGGAGAGTGTGTTCCCCTGGTGGTTTCATATACACGGGACATGTTACCAGGTGAACAGTATAATTGAGGAGAATGTTTTGCCCTGATTGTTTAATACACACGGGACATGTTACCAGGTGAACAGAATAAGTGAGGAGAGTGTGTTCCCCTGATTGTTTAATACACACGGGACATGTTACCAGGTGAACAGTATAAGTGAGGAGAGTGTGTTCCCCTGATTGTTTAATACACACAGGACATGTTACCATTTGAACAGAATAAGTGAGGAGAGTGTGTTCCTCTGATTGTTTAATGCACACGGGACATGTTACCAGGTGAACAGTATAAGTGAGGAGAGTGTGTTCCCCTGATTGTTTAAAACACACGGGACATGTTACCAGGTGAACTCAATAAGTGAGGAGAGTGTGTTCCCCTGATTGTTTAATAAACACGGGACATGTCACCAGGTGAACAGTATAAGTGAGGAGAGTGTGTTCCCCTGATGGTTTAATATACATGGGACATGTTACCAGATGAACAGTATAAGTGAAGAGAGTGTGTTCCCCTGATGGTTTAATATACACAGGACATGTTACCAGGTGAACAGTATAAGTGAGGAGAGTGTGTTCACCTGAATGTTTAATGCACACGGGACAGGTCACCAGGGGAACAGTATAAGTGAGGAGAGTGTGTTCCACTGATGGTTTAATATCGACGGGACATGTTACCAGGTGAACAGTATAAGTGAAGAGAGTGTGTTCCCCTGATGGTTTAATATACACAGGACATGTTACCAGGTGAACAGTATAAGTGAGGAGAGTGTGTTCCCCTGATTGTTTAATTCACACGGGACATGTTACCAGGTGAACAGTAGAAGTGAAGAGAGTGTGTTCCCCTGATGGTTTAATATTCACAGGACATGTTACCAGTTGAACAGTATAAGTGAAGAGAGTGTGTTCCCCTGATGGCTTAACATACACAGTACATGTTACCAGTTGAATTGTATAAGTGAGGAGAGTGTGTTCCCCTGATTGTTTAATACGAACGAGACATGTCACCAGGTGAACAGTATAAGTGAGGAGAGTGTGTTCCCCTGATTGTTTAATGCACACGGGACACGTCACCAGGTGAACAGTATAAGTGAGGAGAGTGTGTTCACCTGATTGTTTAATGTACACGGGACATGTCACCCGGTGAACAGGATAAGTGAGGAGAGTGTGTTCCCCTGATTGTTTAATGCACACGGGACATGTTACCAGGTGAACAGTATAAGTGAGGAGAGTGTTTTCACCGGATTGTTTAATACAAACGGGACATGTCACCCGGTGAACAGTATAAGTGAGGAGAGTGTGTTCACCTGATTGTTTAATACACACGGGACATGTCACCAGGTGAACAGGATAAGTGAGGAGAGTGTGTTCCCCTGATTGTTTAATGCACACGGGACATGTTACCAGGTGAAATCTATAAGTGAAGAGAGTGTGTTCCCCTGATGGTTTAATATACACAGGACATGTTACCAGGTGAACAGTGTAAGTGAGGAGAGTGAGTTCCCCTGATGGTTTAATACGCACGGGACATGTTACCAGGTGAACAGTATAAGTGAGGTGAGTGTGTTCCCCTGATAGTTTAATATACACAGGACAAGATACCAGGTGAACAGTATAACTGAGGAGAGTGTGTTCCCCTGATTGTTTAATACACACAGGACATGTTACCAGGTGATTAGTATAAGTGAGGAGCGTGTGTTCCCCTGATGGTTTAATATACACGGGACATGTTACCAGGTGAACAGTATAACTGAAGAGAGTGCGTTCCCCTGATTGTTTAATACACACGGGACATGTTACCAGGTGAACTGTATAAGTGAGGAGAGTGTGTTCCCCTGATTGTTTAATACACACAGGACATGTTACCAGGTGATTAGTATAAGTGAGGAGAGTGTGTTCCCCTGATGGTTTAATATACACGGGACATGGTACCAGGTGAACAGTATAAGTGAAGAGAGTGTGTTCCCCTGATGGTTTAATATACACGGGACATGTTACCAGGTGAACAGTATAACTGAAGAGAGTGCGTTCCCCTGATTGTTTAATACACACGGGACATGTTACCAGGTGAACTGTATAAGTGAGGAGAGTGTGTTCCCCTGATTGTTTAATACACACGGGACATGTCACCAGGTAAACAGTATAAGTGAGGAGAGTGTGTTTAACTGATTGTTTAATAAGCACGGGACATGTTACCAGATGAACAGTATAAGTGAAGAGAGTGTGTTCCCCTGATTGTTTAATATACATGGGACATGTTACCAGGTGAACAGTATAAGTGAGAAGAGAGTGTTTCCCTGATTGTTTAATAAGCACGGGACATGTTACCAGATGAACAGTATAAGTGAGGAGAGTGTGTTCCCCTTATTGTTTAATAAACACTGGACATGTCACCAGGTGAACAGTATAAGTGAGGAGAGTGTGTTCCCCTGATGCTTTAATATACACAGTACATGTTACCAGGTGAACAGTATAAGTGAGGAGATTGTGTTCCACTGATGGTTTAATATACACGGGACATGTTGCCAGGTGAACAGGATAAGTGAGGAGAGTGTGTTCCCCTGATTGTTTAATACACACGGGACATGTTACCAGGTGAACAGTATAAGTGAGGAGAATGTGTTCCCCTGATTGTTTTATACACACGGGACATGTTACCAGGTGAACATTATAAGTGAGGAGAGTGTGTCACCCTGATTGTTTAATAAACACGGGACATGTTACCAGGTGAACTTTATAAGTGAGGAGAGTGTGTTCCCCTGATAGTTTTATACACACGGGACATGTTACCAGGTGATCAGTATAAGTGAGGAGAGTGTGTTCCCCTGATTGTTTTATACACACCGGACATGTTACCAGGTGAACAGAATAAGTGAGGAGAGTGTGTTCCCCTGATTGTTTACTACACACGGGACATGTTACCAGGTGAACTCTATAAGTGAGGAGAGTGTGTTCCCCTGATGCTTTAATATACACAGTACATGTTACCAGGTGAACAGTATAAGTGAGGAGAGTGTGTTCCCCTGATGGTTTAATATACACGGGACATGTTACCAGATGAACAGTATAAGTGAGGAGATTGTGTTCCCCAGATGGTTTAATATACACGGGACATGTTACCAGGTGAACAGTATAATTGAGGAGAGTGTGTTCCCCTGATTGTTTAATACACACGGGACATGTTACCAGGTGAACATTATAAGTGAAGAGAGTGTGTTCCCCTGATTGTTTAATACACACGGCTCATGTTCCCAGGTGAACAGAATAGTGAGGAGAGTGTGTTCCCCTGATGGTTTAATGCACACGGGTCACGTCACCAGGTGAACTTTATAAGTGAGGAGAGTGTGTTCCCCTGATTGTGTTATACACACGGGACATGTCACCAGGTGAACACTATAAGTGAGGAGAGTGTGTTCCCCTGATTGTTTAATGCACACGGGACATGTTACCAGGTGAACAGTATAAGTGAGGAGAGTGTGTTCCCCTGATAGTTTAATGCACACGGGTCACGTCACCAGGTGAACTCTATAAGTGAGGAGAGTGTGTTCCCCTGATTGTGTAATAAGCGAGGGACATTTCACCAGGTGAAAAGTATAAGTGAGGAGAGTGTGTTCCCCTGATGGTTTAATATACACGGGACATGTTATCAGGTGAACAGTATAAGTGAGGAGAGTGTGTTCCCCTGATGGTTTAATATACACGGGACATTTTACCAGATGAACAGTATAAGTGAGGAGATTGTGTTCCCCTGATGGTTCAATATACACAGGACATGTTACCAGGTGAACAGTATAAGTGAGGAGATTGTGTTCCCCTGATGGTTTAATATACACGGGACATGTTACCAGGTGAACTCTATAAGTGAGGAGAGTGTGTTCCCCTGATTGTTTAATGCACACGGGACAGGTCACCAGGTGAACACTATAAGTGAGGAGAGTGTGTTCCCCTGATGGTTTAATACACACGGGACATGTTACCAGGTGTACAGAAAAGGGAGGAGAGTGTCTTCCCCTGATGGTTTAATACACACGGGACATTTCACCAGGTGAACAGGAAAAATGAGGAGAGTGTGTTCCCCTGATTGTTTTATACACACGGGACATGTTACCAGGTGTACAGATAAGGGAGGAGAGTGTCATCCCCTGATGGTTTAATACACACGGGACATGTCACCAGGTGAACAGGAAAAGTGAGGAGAGAGTGTTCCCCTCATTGTTTAATATACACGGGACATGTTACCAGGTGAACAGTATAAGTGAGGAGAGTGTGTTCACCTGATTGTTTAATACACACGGGACATGTTAACAGGTGAACAGAATAAGTGAGCAGAGTGTTTTCCCCTGATTGTTTAATGCACACGGGACATGTCAACAGGTGAACAGAATAAGTGAGGAGAGTGTCTTCCCCTGATGGTTTAATACGGACGGGACATGTCAACAGGTGAACAGTATAAGTGAGGAGAGTGTGTTCCCCTGATTGTTTAATATACAAGGGACAAGTTACCAGGTGAACCGTATAAGTGAGGAGAGTGTGTTCCCCTGATTGTTTAATGCACATGGGACATGTTACCAGGTGAACAGTTTAAGTGAGGAGAGTGTGTTCCCCTGATTGTTTAATGCACACGGGACGTCTCAACCGGTGATCAGTATAAGTGAGGAGAGTGTGTTCCACTGTTTGTTTAATATACACAGGACATGATACCAGGTGAACAGTATAAGTGAGGAGAGTGAGTTCCCCTGATTTTTTAATATACCCGGGACATGTCACCAGGTGATCAGTATAAGTGAGGAGAGTGTGTTCCCCTGATGGTTTAACACGCACAGGACATGTTACCAGGTGATCAGTATAAGTGAGGAGAGTGCTTTCCCCTGATGGTTTAATATACACGGGTCATGTTACCATTTGAACAGTATAATTGAGGAGAGTGTGTTCCCCTGATGGTTTAAAACACACGACATGTCAACAGGTGAACAGTAAAAGTGAAGGGAGTGAGTTCCCCTGATTGTTTAATACGCACGGGACATGTAACCAAGTGAAGAGTGTAAGTGAGGTGAGTGTGTTCCCCTGATGGTTTAATATACACGGGACATGTCACCAGGTGAACAGTATAAGTGAGGAGAGTGTGTTCCCCTGATTGTTTAATACAAAGGTGACATGACACCAGTTGAACAGTATAAGTGAGGAGAGGGCTTTCCCCTGATGGTTTAATATACACGGGACATGTTACCAGGTGAACAGTATATGTGAGGAGAGTGTGTTCCCCTGATGGTTTAATACGCACGGGACATGTTACCAGGTGAACAGTATATGTGAGGAGATTGCTTTCCCCTGATGGTTTAATATACATGGGACTTGTTACCAGGTGAACAGTATAAGTGATGAGAGTGTGTTCCCCTGATGGTTTAATACACACGGGACATGTTCCCAGGTGAACAGTATAAGTGAGGAGAGTGCTTTCCCCTGATGGTTTAATATACACGGGACATGTTTCCAGGTGAACAGTATAAATTAGGAGAGTGTGTTCCCCTGATCGTTTAGTATACACGGGACATGTTGCCAGGTGAACAGTATAAGTGAGGAGAGATTGTTACCCTGACTGTTTAGTACGCAAGGGACATGTCACCAGGTGAACAGTATAAGTGAGGAGAGTGTGTTCCCCTGATGGTTTAACACGCACGGGACATGTTACCAGGTGAACAGTATAAGTGATGAGAGTGTGTTCCCCTGATTGATTAACACGCACGGGACATGTTACCAGGTGAACACTATAAGTGAGGAGAGTGTGTTCCCCTGATGGTTTAATACACACAGGACATAGAACATAGAACATACATAGAACATACAGCACAGAACAGGCCCTTCGGCCCACAATGTTGTGCCGATCCTTTGTCCTCTGTCAAGGACAATTTAATCTATACCCCATCATTCTCCTTTATCCATATACCTATCCAAAAGCCTTTTGAAAGTCCCTAAAGTTTCTGACTCAACAACTTCCCCGGGCAAGGCATTCCATGCCTCGACCACTCTCTGGGTAAAGAACCTTCCCCTGACATCCCCCTTATATCTCCCACCCTTCACCTTAAATTTATGACCCCTTGTAACGCTTTGCTCCACCCGGGGAAAAAGTTTCTGACTGTCTACCCTATCTATTCCCCTGATCATCTTATAAACCTCTATCATGTCACCCCTCATCCTTCTCCTTTCTAATGAGAAGAGGCCTAGAATGTTCAGCCTTTCCTCGTAAGACTTATTCTCCATTCCAGGCAACATCCTGGTAAATCTCCTCTGCACCCTCTCCAAGGCTTCCACATCCTTCCTAAAATGAGGCGACCAGAACTGCACACAGTACTCCAAATGAGGCCTTACCAAGGTCCTGTACAGCTGCATCATCACCTCACGGCTCTTAAATTCAATCCCTCTGCTAATGAACGCTAACACCCCATATGCCTTCTTCACAGCCCTATCCACTTGAGTTGCAACTTTCAATGATCTATGCACATAGACCCCAAGGTCTCTCTGCTCCTCCACATGCCCAAGAACCCTACCGTTAACCCAGTATTTTGCATTCATGTTTGTCCTTCCAAAATGGACGACCTCACACTTTTCAGGGTTAAACTCCATCTGCCACTTTTCAGCCCAGCACTGCAACCTATCCAAGTCCCTTTGCAGACGACAATAGCCCTCCTCGGTATCCACAACTCCACCAACCTTTGTATCATCTGCAAATTTACTGACCCACCCTTCGACTTCCTCATCCAAGTCGTTAATAAAAATCACAAACAGGAGAGGACCCAGAACTGATCCCTGCGGCACGCCACTGGTAACTGGGCTCCAGGCTGAGTATTTACCATCTAAGACCACTCTCTGCCTTCTATCAGTTAGCCAATTCTTAATCCAACTGGCCACATTCCCCACTATCCCATGCCTCCTGACTTTCTCCATAAGTCTACCATGGGGGACCTTATCAAATGCCTTACTAAAATCCATATACACCACATCCACTGGTTTACCCTCATCCACTTGCTTGGTCACCTGCTCAAAGAATTCAATCAGGCTTGTGAGGCAAGTGAGCAGAGTGTTTTCCCCTGATTGTTTTATACACACGGGACATGTTACCAGGTGTACAGAAAAGGGAGGAGAGTGTCATCCCCTGATGGTTTAATACACACGGGACATGTCACCAGGTGAACAGGAAAAGTGAGGAGAGAGTGTTCCCCTCATTGTTTAATATACACGGGACATGTTACCAGGTGAACAGTATAAGTGAGGAGAGTGTTTTCCCCTGATTGTTTAATGCACACGGGACATGTCAACAGGAGAACAGTATAAGTGAGGAGAGTGTGTTCCCCTGATTGTTTTAAACACACGGGACATGTTACCAGGTGAACAGTATAAGTGAGGAGAGTGTGTTCACCTGATTGTTTAATACACACGGGACATGTTACCAGGTGAACAGAATAAGTGAGCAGAGTGTTTTCCCCTGATTGTTTAATGCACACGGGACATGTCAACAGGTAAACAGAATAAGTGAGGAGAGTGTCTTCCCCTGATGGTTTAATACGGACGGGACATGTCAACAGGTGAACAGTATAAGTGAGGAGAGTGTGTTCCCCTGATTGTTTAATATACACGGGACAAGTTACCAGGTGAACCGTATAAGTGAGGAGAGTGTGTTCCCCTGATTGTTAAATGCACATGGGACATGTTACCAGGTGAACAGTTTAAGTGAGGAGAGTGTGTTCCCCTGATTGTTTAATGCACACGGGACGTCTCAACCGGTGATCAGTATAAGTGAGGAGAGTGTGTTCCACTGTTTGTTTAATATACACAGGACATGATACCAGGAGAACAGTATAAGTGAGGAGAGTGAGTTCCCCTGATTTTTTAATATACCCGGGACATGTCACCAGGTGATCAGTATAAGTGAGGAGAGTGTGTTCCCCTGATGGTTTAACACGCACAGGACATGTTACCAGGTGATCAGTATAAGTGAGGAGAGTGCTTTCCCCTGATGGTTTAATATACACGGGTCATGTTACCAGGTGAACAGTATAAGTGAGGAGAGTGTGTTCCCCTGATGGTTTAAAACACACGACATGTCAACAGGTGAACAGTAAAAGTGAAGAGAGTGAGTTCCCCTGATTGTTTCATACGCACGGGACATGTAACCAAGTGAAGAGTGTAAGTGAGGTGAGTGTGTTCCCCTGATAGTTTAATATACACGGGACATGTCACCAGGTGAACAGTATAAGTGAGGAGAGTGTGTTCCCCTGATTGTTTAATACAAAGGTGACATGACACCAGTTGAACAGTATAAGTGAGGAGAGGGCTTTCCCCTGATGGTTTAATATACACGGGACATGTTACCAGGTGAACAGTATATGTGAGGAGAGTGTGTTCCCCTGATGGTTTAATACGCACGGGACATGTTACCAGGTGAACAGTATATGTGAGGAGATTGCTTTCCCCTGATGGTTTAATATACATGGGACTTGTTACCAGGTGAACAGTATAAGTGATGAGAGTGTGTTCCCCTGATGGTTTAATACACACGGGACATGTTCCCAGGTGAACAGTATAAGTGAGGAGAGTGCTTTCCCCTGATGGTTTAATATACACGGGACATGTTTCCAGGTGAACAGTATAAATTAGGAGAGTGTGTTCCCCTGATCGTTTAGTATACACGGGACATGTTGCCAGGTGAACAGTATAAGTGAGGAGAGATTGTTACCCTGACTGTTTCGTACGCAAGGGACATGTCACCAGGTGAACAGTATAAGTGAGGAGAGTGTGTTCCCCTGATGGTTTAACACGCACGGGACATGTTACCAGGTGAACAGTATAAGTGATGAGAGTGTGTTCCCCTGATTGATTAAAACGCACGGGACATGTTACCAGGTGAACAGTATAAGTGAGGAGAGTGTGTTCCCCTGTTGGTTTAATATACACAGGACATGATAGCACGTGAACAGTATAAGTGAGGAGAGTGAGTTCCCCTGATGGTTTAATATACACAGGACATGATAGCACGTGAACAGTATAAGTGAGGAGAGTGAGTTCCCTTGATGGTTTAATATACACGGGACATTTTACCAGATGAACAGTAAAGGTGAGGAGAGTGTGTTTCCCTGATTGTTTAATACACACGGGACATGTTACCAGGTGAACAGTATAAGTGAGGAGAGTGTGTTCCCCTGATTGTTTAATGCACACGGGGCAGGTCACCAGGTGAACACTATAAGTGAGGAGAGTGTGTTCCCCTGATTGTTTAATACTCACGGGACATTTCACCAGGTGAACAGGAATAGTGAGGAGAGTGTCTTCCCCTGATGGTTTAATACACACGGGACATGTCACCAGGTGAACAGGAAAAGTGAGCAGAGTGTTTTCCCCTGATTGTTTAATGCACACGGGACATGTCACCAGGTGAACAGTATAAGTGAGGAGAGTGTGTTCCCCTGATGGTTTAATATACACGGGACATGTTCCCAGGTGAACAGTATAAGTGAGGAGAGTGCTTTCCCCTGATGGTTTAATATA
Organism: Heterodontus francisci; assembly: GCF_036365525.1. Lineage (NCBI taxonomy): Eukaryota > Metazoa > Chordata > Chondrichthyes > Heterodontiformes > Heterodontidae > Heterodontus > Heterodontus francisci. Next base: position 636,193 of record NW_027141488.1, on the reverse strand, counting down.
CACGGGACATGTTTCCAGGTGAACAGTATAAATTGGTAGAGTGTGTTCCCCTGATCGTTTAGTACACACGGGACATGTTGCTAGGTGAACAGCATAAGTGAGGAGAGATTGTTACCCTGACTGTTTAGTACGCACGGGACATGTCACCAGGTGAACAGTATAAGTGAGGAGAGTGTGTTCCCCTGATGGTTTAACACGCACGGGACATGTTACCAGGTGAACAGTATAAGTGATGAGAGTGTGTTCCCCTGATTGATTAACACGCACGGGATATGTTACCAGGTGAACAGTATAAGTGAGGAGAGCGTGTTCCCCTGTTGGTTTAATATACACAGGACATGATAGCACTTGAACAGTATAAGTGAGGAGAGTGAGTTCCCCTAATTTTTTAATATACACGGGACATGTCACCAGGTGATCAGTATAAGTGAGGAGAGTGTGTTCCCCTGATGGTTTAATATACACGGGACATGTTACAGGGTGAACAGGATAAGTGAGGAGACTGTATTCCCTTGATGGTTTAATAGACACGGGACATGTTAGCAGGTGAACAGTATAAGAGAGGATTATGTTTTCCCCTGATGGTTCAATATACACGGGACATGTTACCAGGCGAACAGTATAAGTGAGCAGAGAGTTTTCCCCTGATGGTTTAATACACACGGGACACGTTACCTGGTGAACAGTATAAGTGAGGAGAGTGTGTTCCCCTGATGGTTTAATATACACGGGACATGTTACCAGGTGAACAGTATAAGTGAGGAGACTGTATTCCCCTGATGGTTTAATATACACAGGACATGTTACCAGGTGAACAGTATAAGTGAGGAGAGTGTGTTCCCCTGATGGTTTAATATACACGAGACATGTTCCCAGGTGAACAGTATAAGTGAGGAGAGTGCTTTCCCCTGATGGTTTAATATACACGGGACATGTAACCAAGTGAACAGTATAAGTGAGGACAGTGTGTTCCCCTGATTGTTTAATACACACGCTACATGTCACCAGGTGAACAGTATAAGTGAGGAGAGTGTGTTCACCTGATTGTTTAATATACACGGGACATGTTACCAGGTGAACAGTATAAGTGAGGAGAGTGTGTTCCCCTGATTGTTTTATACACACGGGACATGTTACCAGGTGAACAGTATAAGTGAGGAGAGTGTGTTCCCCTGATTGTTTTATACACACGGGACATGTTACCAGGTGAACAGTATAAGTGAGGAGAGTGTGTTCCCCTGATTGTTTAATGCACACGGGACGTCACAACAGGTGATCAGTATAAGTGAGGAGAGTGTGTTCCACTGTTGGTTTAATATACACAGGACATGATACCAGGTGAACAGTATAAGTGAGGAGAGTGAGTTACCCTAATTTTTTAATATACCCGGGACCTGTCACCAGGTGATCAGTATAAGTGAGGAGATTGCTTTCCCCTGATGGTTGAATATACATGGGACTTGTTACCAGGTGAACAGTATAAGTGAGGAGAGTGTGTTCCCCTGATGTTTTAATATACACGGGACATGTTACCAGGTGAACAGTATAAGTGAGGAGAGTGCTTTCCCCTGATGGTTTAATATACACGGGACATGTTTCCAGGTGAACAGTATAAATTAGTAGAGTGTGTTCCCCTGATCATTTAGTATACACGGGACATGTTGCCAGGTGAACAGTATAAGTGAGGAGAGATTGTTACCCTGACTGTTTAGTACGCACGGGACATGTCACCAGGTGAACAGTATAAGTGAGGAGAGTGTGTTCCCCTGATGGTTTAACACGCACGGGACATGTTACCAGGTGAACAGTATAAGTGATGAGAGTGTGTTCCCCTGATTGATTAACACGCACGGGACATGTTACCAGGTGAACAGTATAAGTGAGGAGAGTGTGTTCCCCTGTTGGTTTAATATACACAGGACATGATAGCACGTGAACAGTATAAGTGAGGAGAGTGAGTTCCCCTGATTTTTTAATATACACGGGAAATGTTACAGGGTGAACAGTATCAGTGAGGAGAGTGTGTTCCCCTGATGGTTTAATATACACGGGACATGTTACCAGGTGAACAGGATAAGTGAGGAGACTGTATTCCCTTGATGGTTTAATAGACACGGGACATGTTAGCAGGTGAACAGTATAAGAGAGGATTATGTTTTCCCCTGATGGTTCAATATACACGGGACATGTTACCAGGCGAACAGTATAAGTGAGCAGAGTGTGTTCCCCTGATGGTTTAATACACACGGGACATGTTACCAGGTGAACAGTATAAGTGAGGAGAGTGTGTTCCCCTGATGGTTTAATATACACGGGACATGTTACCAGGTGAACAGTATAAGTGAGGAGACTGTATTCCCCTGATGGTTTAATATACACGGAACATGTTAGCAGGTGAACAGTATAAGTGAGGAGAATGTGTTCCCCTGATGGTTTAATATACACAGGACATGTTACCAGGTGAACAGTAGAAGTGAGGAGAGTGTGTTCCCCTGATGGTTTAATATACACGGGACATGTTCCCAGGTGAACAGTATAAGTGAGGAGAGTGCTTTCCCCTGATGGTTTAATATACATGGTACATGTAACCAAGTGAACAGTATAAGTGAGGACAGTGTTTTCCCCTGATTGTTTAATACACACGGGACATGTCACCAGTTGAACAGTGTAAGTGAGGAGAGTGTGTTCCCCTGATTGTTTAATACACACGGTACATGTTACCAGGTGACAGTATAAGTGAGGAGAGTGTGTTCCCCTGATGGTTTACTATACACAGGACATAATACCAGATAAACAGTATAAGTGAGGAGAGGGCTTTCCCCTGATGGTTTAATATACACGGGACATTTTACCAGGTGAACAGTATAAGTGAGGAGAGTGTGTTCACCTGATTGTTTAATACACACGGTACATGTTACCAGGTGAACAGTAAAAGTGAGGAGAGTGTGTTCCCCTGATGGTTTAATATACGCAGGACATGATACCAGGTGAACAGTATAAGTGAGGAGAGGGCTCTCCCCTGATGGTTTAATATACACGGGACATTTTACCAGGTGAACAGTATAAGTGAGGAGAGTGTGTTCCCCTGATTGTTTAATACTCATGGGACATTTTACCAGGTGAACAGTATAAGTGAGGAGAGTGTGTTCCCCAGATGCTTTAATACACCCGGGACATGTTACCAGGTGAACAGTATAAGTGAGGAGAGTGTTTTCCCCTGATCATTTAATATACACGGGACATTTTACCAGGTGAACAGTATAAGTGAGGAGAGTGTGTTCCCCTGATTGTTTAATAATCACGGGACATGTTACCAGGTGAACAGTATAAGTGAGGAGAGTGTGTTCCCCTGATGCTTTAATACACCCGCGACATGTTACCAGGTGAACAGTATAAGTGAGGAGAGTGTGTTCCCCTGATGGTTTAATACACACGGCACATGATACCAGGTGAACAGTATAAGTGAGGAGAGTGTGTTCCCCTGATCGTTTAGTATACACGGGACATGTTGCCAGGTGAACAGTATAAGTGAGGAGAGATTGTTACCCTGATTGTTTAATATACACGGGACATGTTACCAGGTGAACAGTATACGTGAGGAGAGTGTGTTCCCCTGTTGGTATAATATACACAGGACATGATACCAGGTGAACAGTATAAGTGAGGAGAGTGTGTTCCGCTGATGTTTTAATATACACGGGACATGTTACCAGGTGAACAGTATAAGTGAGGAGAGTGCTTTCCCCTGATTGTTTAATATACACGGGTCATGTTACCAGGTGAACAGTATAAGTGAGGAGAGTGCTTTCCCCTGATGGTTTAATATACACGGGTCATGTTACCAGGTGAACAGTATAAGTGAGGAGAGTGTTTTCCGCTGATGGTTTAATATACACGGGTCATGTTACCAGGTGAACAGGTTAAGTGAGGAGACTGTATTCCCCTGATGGTTTAATATACATGGGACACGTTACCAGGCGAAAAGTATAAGTGAGGAGAATGTGTTCCCCTGATGGTTTAATATACACGGTACATGTTACCAGGTGAACATTATAAGTGAGCAGAGTGTGTTCCCCTGATTGTTAAATATACACGGGACACGTTACCAGGCGAACAGTATAAGTGAGGAGAGTGTGTTCCCCTGATGGTTTAATACACACGGGACGTGTTACCAGGTGAACAGTATAAGTGAGGAGAGTGTGTTCCCCTGATGGTTTAATGCTCACGGGACATGTTACCTGGTGAACAGTATAAGTGAGGAGACTATGTTCCCCTGATGCTTTAATACACCCGGGACATGTTACCAGGTGAACTGTATAAGTGAGGAGAGTGTGATCCAATGATTGTTTAATACTGACGGGATGTGTCACCAGGTGAAGAGTAGAAGTGAGGAGAGTGTGTTCCCCTGATGGTTTAATATACGCGGGACATGTTACCAGGTGAACAGTATAAGTGAGGACATAGAACATAGAACATAGAAAATACAGCACAGAACAGGCCCTTGGGCCCACGATGTTGTGCCGATCGTTTGTCCTCTGTCAAGGACAATTTAATCTATACCCCATCATTCTCCTTTATCCATATACCTATCTAAAAGCCGTTTGAAAGTCCTTAAAGTTTCTGACTCAACAACTTCCCCAGGCAAGGCATTCCATGCCCCGACCACTCTCTGGGTAAAGAACCTTCCCCTGACATCCCTCTTATATCTCCCACCCTTCACCTTAAATTTATGACCCCTTGTAACGCTTTGCTCCACCCGGGGAAAAAGTTTCTGACTGTCTACCCTATCTATTCCCCTGATCATCTTATAAACCTCTATCATGCCACCCCTCATCCTTCTCCGTTCTAATGAGAAGAGGCCTAGAATGTTCAGCCTTTCCTCGTAAGACTTATTCTCCATTCCAGGCAACATCCTGGTAAATCTCCTCTGCACCCTCTCCAAGGCTTCCACATCCTTCCTAAAATGAGGCGACCAGAACTGCACACAGTACTCCAAATGAGGCCTTACCAAGGTCCTGTACAGCTGCATCATCACCTCACGGCTCTTAAATTCAATCCCTCTGCTAAAGAACGCTAACACCCCATATGCCTTCTTCACAGCCCTATCCACTTGAGTTGCAACTTTCAACGATCTATGCACATAGACCCCAAGGTCTCTCTGCTCCTCCACATGCCCAAGAACCCTACCGTTAACCCAGTATTTTGCATTCGTGGTTGTCCTTCCAAAATGGACAGACTGTATTCCCCTGATGGTTTAATATACACGGGACATGTTAGCAGGTGAACAGTATAAGTGAGGAGAATGTGTTCCCTTGATGGTTTAATATACACAGGACATGTTACCAGGTGAACAGTATAAGTGAGGAGAGTGTGTTCCCCTGATTGTTTAATACTCACGGGACATGTTACCTGGTGAACAGTATAAGTGAGGAGACTGTGTTCCCCTGATGCTTTAATACACCCGGGACATGTTACCAGGTGAACTGTATAAGTGAGGAGAGTGTGATCCAACGATTGTTTAATACTGACGGGATGTGTCACCAGGTGAAGAGTAGAAGTGAGGAGAGTGTGTTCCCCTGATGGTTTAATATACGCGGGACATGTTACCAGGTGAACAGCATAAGTGAAGAGAGTGTGTTCCCCTGATTGTTTTAGGTACACGGGACATGTTACCAGGTGAACAGTATAAGTGAGGAGAGTGTGTTCCCCTGATGGTTTAATATACATGGGACTTGTTACCAGGTGAACAGTTTAAGTGAGGAGAGTGTGTTCCCCTGATGGTTAAATATACAAGGGACTTGTTAGCAGGTGAACAGTTTAAGTGAGGAGAGTGTGTTCCCCTGATGGTTTAATATACACGGGACATGTTCCCAGGTGAACAGTATAAGTGTGGAGAGTGTGTTCCCCTGATCGTTTAGTATACACGTGACATGTTGCCAGGTGAACAGTATAAGTGAGGAGAGATTGTTACCCTGATTGTTTAGTACGCACGGGACATGTCACCAGGTGAACAGTATAAGTGAGGAGAGTGTGTTCCCCTGATGGTTTAACACGCACGGGACATGTTACCAGGTGAACAGTATAAGTGAGGGGAGTGTGTTCCCCTGATTGTTTAACACGCACCGGACATGTTACCAGGTGAACAGTATAAGTGAGGAGAGTGTGTTCCCCTGTTGGTTTAATATACACAGGACATGATACCAGGTGAACAGTATAAGTGAGGAGAGTGAGTTCCCCTGATTTTTTAATATACCCGGGACATGTCACCATTTGATCAGCATAAGTGAGGAGAGTGTATTCCCCTGATGGTTTAATATGCACGGGACATGTTACCAGGTGAACAGTATAAGTGAGGAGAGTGCTTTCCCCTGATGGTTTAATATACACGGGACATGTTACCAGGTGAACAGTATAAGTGAGGAGAGTGTGTTCCGCTGATGGTATAATATACACGGGACATGTTACCAGGTGAACAGTATAAGTGAGGAGACTTTATTCCCCTGATGGTTTAATATACACGGGACATGTTAGCAGGTGAACAGGATAAGTGAGGATTATGTGTTCCCCTGACGGTTTAATATACACGGGACATGTTGCCAGGTTAACAGTATAAGTGAGCAGAGTGTGTTCCCCTGATTGTTAAATATACACGGGACACGTTACAAGGCGAACAGTGTAAGTGAGGAGAGTGTGTTCCCCTGATGGTTTAATACACACGGGATATGTTACCAGGTGAACAGTATAAGTGAGCAGAGTGTGGTCCCCTGATGGTTTAATATACACGGGACATGTTACCAGGTGAACAGTATAAGTGAGGAGAGTGTTTTCCCCTGATGGTTTAATATACACGGGACATGTTACCAGGTGAACAGTATAAGTGAGGAGACTGTATTCCCGTGATGGTTTAATATACACGGGACATGTTAGCAGGTGAACTGTATAAGTGAGGAGAATGTGTTCCCCTGATGGTTTAATATACACGGGACATGTTACCAGGTGGACAGTATAAGTGAGGAGAGTGTGTTCCCCTGATTGTTTAATACTCGCGGGACATGTTACCAGGTGAACAGTATAAGTGAGGAGAGTGTGATCCAATGATGGTTTAATATACACGGGACATGTAACCAGGTGAACAGTATAAGTGAGGAGAGTGTGTTCCCCTGATAGTTTAATATACAGGGGACATATTACCAGGTGAACAGTATAAGTGAGGAGAGTGTGTTCCCCTGATAGTTTAATATACACGGTACATGTTCCCAGGTGAACAGTATAAGTGAGGAGAGTGTGTTCCCCTGATGGTTTAATATACAGGGGACATATTACCAGGTGAACAGTATAAGTGAGGAGAGTGTGTTCCCCTGATAGTTTAATATACACGGTACATGTTCCCAGGTGAACAGAATAAGTGAGGAGAGTGTGTTCCCCTGATGGTTTAATATACACAGGGCATATTACCAGGTGAACAGTATAAGTGAGGAGAGTGTGTTCCCCTTATGGTTTAATACACACGGGACATGTTATCAGGTGAACAGTATAAGTGAGGAGAGTGTGTCCCCTGATGGTTTAATATACACGGGACATGTTACCAGGTGAACAGTATAAGTGAGGAGACTGTATTCCCCTGATGGTTTAATATACACGGGACATGTTAGCAGGTGAACAGTATAAGTGAGGAGAATGTGTTCCCCTGATGGTTTAATATACACGGGACAAGTTACCAGGTGAACAGTATAGGTGAGCAGAGTGTGTTCCCGTGATTGTTTAATACTCACGGGACATGTTACCAGGTGAACAGTATAAGTGAGGAGAGTGTGATCCAATGATTGTTTAATACTGACGGGATGTGTCACCAGGTGAAGAGTAGAAGTGAGGAGAGTGTTTTCCCCTGATTGTTTAATACACATGGGACATGTTACCAGGTGAACAGAATAAGTGATGAGAGTGTGTTCCCCTGATTGTTTAATGCACACGGGACATGATACCAGGTGAACTCTGTAAGTGAGGACAGTGAGTTCCCATGATGGTTTAACTCACACGGGACATGTTACCAGGTGAACAGTATAAGTGAGGAGAGAGTGTTCCACTGATGGTTTAATATACGTGGGACATGTCACCAGGTGAACAGTATAAGTGAGGAGAGTGTGTTCCCCTGATGGTTTAATATTCACAGGACATGTTACCAGGTGAACAGTATAAGTGAGGAGAGTGAGTTCCCCTGATGGTTTAATATACACGAGACATGTTACCAGGTGAACAGTATATGTGAGGAAAGTGTGTTGCCCTGATGATTTAATATAAACGGGACATGTTACCAGGTGAACAGTATAAGTGAGGAGAGTGTGTTCCCCTGATGGTTTAACATACACGGGACATTTTACCAGGTGAACAGTATAAGTGAGGAGAATGTGTTCCCCTGATGGTTTAATATACACAGGTCATGTTGCCAGTTGAACTGTATAAGTGAGGGGACTGTGTTCCCCTGATTGTTTAATATACACGGGACACGTTACCTGATGAAGAGTATAAGTGAGGAGAGTGTGTTCCCCTAATTGTTTAATGCACACGGGATATGTCACCAGGTGAACAGTAGAAGTGAGGAGAGTGTATTCCCCTGATGGTTTTATGCGCACGGGACATGTTACCAGGTGAACAGCATAAGTGAGGAGATTGTGTCCCCCTGATGGTTTAATACACACAGGACATGTTACCAGGTGAACAGTATAAGTGAGGAGAGTGTGTTCCCCTGATGGTTTAATATACACGGGACATGTCACCAGGTGAACAGTAGAAGTGAGGAGAGTGTGTTCCCCTGATGGTTTAATAAACACGGGACATGTTACCAGGTGAACAGTATAAGTGAGGAGAGTGTGTTGCCCTGATGGTTTAATATACACGGGACATGTTACCAGGTGAACAGAACAGTGAGGAGAGTGTTTTCGCCTGATGGTTTAATGCAAACGGGACACGTCACCAGGTGAACAGTATAAGTGAGGAGAGTGTGTTCCCCTGATGGTTTAATATACACAGGACATGTTACGAGGTGAAAAGTATAAGTGAGGAGAGTGTGTTCCCCTGATTGTTTAATGCACACGGGATATGTCACCAGGTGAACAGTATAAGTGAGGAGAGTGTGTTCCCCTGATGGTTTAATATACACAGGACATGTTACTAGGTGAAAAGTATAACTGAGGAGAGTGTGTTCCCCTGATTGTTTAATACACACGGGACATGTCACCAGGTGAAGAGTATAAGTGAGGAGACTGTGTTCCCCTGATTGTTTAATACGCACGGGACATGTTTCCAGATGAACAGTATAAGTGAATAGAGTGTGTTCCCCTGATTGTTTAATGCACACGGGACATGTTACCAGGTGAACAGTATAAGTGCGGAGAGTGTGTTCTCCTGATTGTTTAATACGCACGGGACATGTATCCAGATGAACAGTATAAGTGAGGAGAGTGTGTTCCCCTGATTGTTTAATGCACACGGGACATGTTACCAGGTGAACAGTATAAGTGAGGAGAGAGTGTTCCACTGATGGTTTAATATACGTGGGACATGTCACCAGGTGAACAGTATAAGTGAGGAGAGTGTGTTCCCCTGATGGTTTAATATACACAGGACATGTTACGAGGTGAAAAGTATAAGTGAGGAGAGTGTGTTCCCCTGATTGTTTAATGCACACGGGATATGTCACCAGGTGAACAGTATAAGTGAGGAGAGTGTGTTCCCCTGATGGTTTAATATACACAGGACATGTTACTAGGTGAAAAGTATAACTGAGGAGAGTGTGTTCCCCTGATTGTTTAATACACACGGGACATGTCACCAGGTGAAGAGTATAAGTGAGGAGAGTGTGTTCCCCTGATTGTTTAATGCACACGGGACATGTTACCAGGAAAACAGTATAAGTGAGGAGAGAGTGTTCCACTGATGGTTTAATATACGTGGGACATGTCACCAGGTGAACAGTATAAGTGAGGAGAGTGTGTTCCCCTGATGGTTTAATATTCACAGGACATGTTACCTGGTGAAGAGTATAAGTGAGGAGAGTGTGTTCCCCTGATGGTTTAATATACACCGGACATGTTACTAGGTGAAAAGTATAAGTGAGGAGAGTGTGTTTCCCAGATGGCTTAATATGCACGGGACATGTTACCAGGTGAACAGTATAAGTGAGGAGATTGTGTCCCCCTGATGGTTTAATACACACAGGACTTGTTACCAGGTGAACAGTATAAGTGAGGAGAGTGTGTTCCCCTGATGGTTTAATGTACACGGGACATGTCACCAGGTGAACAGTAGAAGTGAGGAGAGTGTGTTCCCCTGATTGTTTAATACACACAGGACATGTTACCAGGTGAACAGAATAAGTGAGGAGAGTGTGTTCCCCTGATTGTTTAATACGCACGGGACATGTCACCAGGTGAACAGTATAAGTGAGGAGATTGTGTTCCCCTGATGGTTTAATATACACGGGACATGTTACCAGGTGAACAGTAGAAGTGAGGAGAGTGTGTTGCCCTGATGGTTTAATATACACGGGAATTGTTACCAGGTGAACAGTATAAGTGAGGATAGTCTGTTGCCCTGATGGTTCAATATACACGGGATATGTTACCAGGTGAACAGAACAGTGAGGAGAGTGTTTTCCCCTGATGCTTTAATGCGCACGGGACATGTTACCCGGTGAAAAGTATAAGTGAGGAGAGTGTGTTCCCCTGATTGTTTAATGCACACGGGACATGTTACCAGGTGAACAGTATAAGTGAGGAGAGTGTGTTCCCCTGATTGTTTAATGCACACGGGACACGTCACCAGGTGAACAGTATAAGAGAGGAGAGTGTGTTCCCCTGATGGTTTAATATACACAGGACATGTTACCAGGTGAACAGTATAAGTGAAGAGAGTGTGTTCCCCTGATTGTTTAATACACACGGGACATGTTGCCAGGTGAACAGAATAGTGAGGAGAGTGTTTTCCCCTGATTGTTTAATACACACAGGACATGTTACCAGGTGAACAGTATAAGTGAGAAGAGTGTGTTCCCCTGATTGTTTAATACACACGGGACATGTTACCAGGTGAACAGAATAGTGAGGAGAGTGTTTTCCCCTGATGGTTTAATATACACGAGACATGTTACCAGTTGAACAGTATAATTGAGGAGAGTGTGTTCCCCTGATTGTTTAATACACACGGACATGTTACCATGTGAACAGTATAAGTGAGGAGAGTGTGTTCCCCTGACTGTTTAATACACACGGACATGTTAACAGGTGAACAGTAGAAGTGAGGAGAGTGTGTTCCGCTGATTGTTTAATAAACACGGGACATGTTACCAGGTGAACAGTATAATTGAGGAGAGTGTGTTTGCCTGATTGTTTAAAACACACGGACATGTTACCAGGTGAACAGTAGAAGTGAGGAGAGTGTGTTCCGCTGATTGTTTAATACACACGGGACATGTCACCAGGTGAACAGTATATGTGAGGAGACTGTGTTCCCCTGATTGTTTAATACGCACGGGACATGTTACCAGGTGAACAGTATAAGTGAGGAGAGTGTGTTCCCCTGATTGTTTAATACACACGGGACATGTCACCAGGTGAACAGTATAAGTGAGGAGCGTGTGTTCCCCTGATTGTTTAATGCGCACGGGACATGTTACCAGGTGAACAGTATAAGTGAGGAGAGTGTGTTCCCCTGATTGTTTAATACGCACGGGACATGTTACCAGGTGTACAGTATAAGTGAGGAGAGTGTGTTCCCCTGATTATTTAATACACACGGGACATGTCACCAGGTGAACAGTATAAGTGAGGAGAGAGTGTTCCCCTGATTATTTAATACACACGGGACATGTCACCAGGTGAACAGTGTAAGTGAGGAGAGTGTGTTCCCCTGATTTTTTAATACACACGGGACATGTCACCAGGTGAACAGTATAAGTGAGGAGAGTGTGTTCCCCTGATTTTTTAATACACACGGGACATGTCACCAGGTGAACAGAATAAGTGAGGAGAGTATGTTCCCCTGATGGTTTAATATACGCGGGACATGTCACCAGGTGAACAGTATAAGTGAGCAGAGTGTGTTCCCCTGATGGTTGTAAATACACGGGACATGTCAGCAGGTGAACAGTATAAGTGAGGAGAGTGTTTTCCCCTGATGGTTTAATAAACTCGGGACATGTCACCAGGTGAACAGTATAAGTGAGGAGATTGTGTTCCCCTGATTGTTTAATATACACGGGACACGTGACCTGATGAAGAGTATAAGTGAGGAGAGTGTGTTCCCCTGATTGTTTAATAAACTCGGGACATGTCACCAGGTGAACAGTATAAGTGAGGAGATTGTGTTCCCCTGATGGTTTAATATACACGGGACACGTTACCTGATGAAGAGTATAAGTGAGGAGAGTGTGTTCCCCTGATTGTTTAATGCACACGGGACATGTCACCAGGTGAACAGTAGAAGAGAGGAGAGTGTGTTCCCCTGATTGTTTAATACGCACGGGACATGTCACCAGGTGAACAGTATAAGTGAGGAGAGTGTGTTCCCCTGATTGTTTGATATACACGCGACATGTTACCAGGTGAACAGTATAAGTGAGGAGAGTGTGTTCCGCTGATTGTTTAATACACACGGGACATGTTAACAGGTGAACAGTATAATTGAGGAGAGTGTGTTCCCCTGATTGTTTAATACGCACGGACATGTTATCAGGTGAACAGTATAAGTGAGGAGATTGTGTTCCCCTGATTGTTTAATACGCACGGGACAAGTTACCAGGTGTACAGTATAAGTGAGGAAAGTGTGTTCCCCTGATTGTTTAATACACACGGGACATGTCACCAGGTGAACAGTATAAGTGAGGAGAGTGTGTTCCCCTGATTGTTTAATGCGCACGGGACATGTCACCAGGTGAACAGAATAAGTGAGGAGAGTATGTTCCTCTGATGGTTTAATATAAGTGGGACATGTCACCAGGTGAACTGTATAAGAGAGGAGAGTGCGTTCCCCTGATGGTTTAATATACGCGGGACATGTCACCAGGTGAACAGTATAAGTGAGCAGAGTGTGTTCCGCTGATGGTTCTAAATACACGGGACATGTCACTAGGTGAAAAGTATAAGTGAGGAGAGTGTGTTCCCCAGGTGGCTTAATATGCACGGGACATGTTACCAGGTGAACAGTATAAGTGAGGAGAGTGAGTTCCCCTGATGGTTCAATATACATGAAACATGTTACCAGGTGAACAGTATATGTGAGGAGAGTGTGTTGCCCTGATGATTTAATATACACGGGAGATGTTACCAGGTGAAGAGCAGAAGTGAGGAGAGTGTGTTCCCCTGATTGTTTAATAAACTCGGGACATGTCACCAGGTGAACAGTATAAGTGAGGAGATTGTGTTCCCCTGATGGTTTAATATACACGGGACACGTTACCTGATGAAGAGTATAAGTGAGGAGAGTGTGTTCCCCTGATGGTTTAATATACACGGGACATGTCACCAGGTGCAAAGTAGAAGTGAGGAGAGTGTGTTCCCCTGATGGTTTAATATACACGGGACATGTTACCAGCTCTAGAGTAGAAGTGAAGAGAGTGTGTTCCCCTAATGGTTTAATACACACGGGACATGTGACCAGGTGAACAGTATAAGTGAGGAGAGTGTGTGCCCCTGATGGTTTAACATACACAGGATATGTTACCAGGTAAACAGTGTAGTGAGGAGAGTGTGTTCCCTGATTGTTTAAAGCACACGGGACATGTCACCAGGTGAACAGTATAAGTGAGGAGAGTGTGATCCCCTGATTGTTTAATACGCACGGGACATGTTACCAGATGAACAGTATAAGTGAGGAGAGTGTGTTCCCCTGATTTTGTAATGCACACGGGACATGTTACCAGGTGAACAGTATAAGTGAAGAGAGTGTGTTCCCCTGATGGTTTGACATACACAGGACATGTTACCAGGTGAACAGTATAAGTGAGTAGATTGTGTTCCCCTGATTGTTTAATACACACGGGACATGTTACCAGGTGAACAGTAGAAGTGAGGAGAGTGTGTTCCCCTGATTGTTTAATACACACGGGACATGTCACCAGGTGAACAGTATAAGTGAGGAGAGTGTGTTCCCCTGATTGTTTAATACGCACGGGACATGTTTCCAGATGAACAGTATAAGTGAGGAGAGTGTGTTCCCCTGATTGTTTAATACACACGGGACATGTCACCAGGTGAACTCTATAAGTGAGGAGAGTGAGTTCCCATGATGGTTAAACTCACACGGGACATGTTACCAGGTGAACAGTATAAGTGAGGAGAGTGTGTTCCCCTGATGATTTAATATTCACAGGAGATGTTACCTGGTGAAGAGGATAAGTGAGGAGAGTGTGTTCCCCTGATGGTTTAATATACGCAGGACATGTTACTTGGTGAAAAGTATAAGTGAAGAGAGTGTGTTCCCCAGATGGCTTAATATGCACGGGACATGTTACCAGGTGAACAGTATAAGTGAGGAGAGTGAGTTCCCCTGATGGTTTAATATACACGAGACATGTTACCAGGTGAACAGTATATGTGAGGAGAGTGTGTTGCCCTGATGATTTAATATAAACGGGACATGTTGCCAGGTGAAGAGCAGAAGTGGGGAGAGTGTGTTTCCCTAATTGTTTAATACACTCGGGACATGTCACCAGTTGAACTGTATAAGTGAGGAGATTGTGTTCCCCTGATGGTTTAATATACACGGGACACGTTACCTGATGAAGAGTGTAAGTGAGGAGAGTGTTTTCCCCTTATTGTTTAATGCGCACGGGACATGTCACCAGGTGAAGAGTATAAGTTAGGAGAGTGTGTTCCCCTGATGGTTTAACATACACGGGACATTTTACCAGGTGAACAGTATAAGTGAGGAGATTGTGTCCCCCTGATGGTTTAATACCCACAGGACATGTTACCAGGTGAACAGTATAAGTGAGGAGATTGAGTTCCCCTGATGGTTTAATATACACGGGACACGTTACCTGATGAAGAGTGTAAGTGAGGAGAGTGTTTTCCCCTGATTGTTTAATGAGCACGGGACATGTCACCAGGTGAAGAGTATAAGTTAGGAGAGTGTGTTCCCCTGATGGTTTAATACACACAGGACATGTTGCCAGTTGAACAGTATATGTGAAGAGAGTGTGTTCCCCTGATGGTTTAATATTCACAGGACATGTTACCAGGTGAACAGTATAAGTGAGGAGAGTGTGTTCCCCTGATGGTTTAATATACACGCGACATGTTACGAGGTGAACAGTATAAGGGAGCAGAGTGTGTTCCTCTGATGGTTTAATATACACGGGACATGTCACCAGGTGAACAGTAGAAGTGAGGAGAGTGTGTTCCCCTGATGGTTTAATATACACAGGACATGTTACCAGGAGAACAGATTAAGTGAGGAGAGTGTGTTCCCCTGGTAGTTTAATGCACACGGGACATGTTACCAGGTGAACAGTACAAGATAGCAGCGTGTGTTCCCCTGATGGTTTAATACACACAGGACATGTTGCCAGTTGAACAGTATATGTGAAGAGAGTGTGTTCCCCTGATGGTTTAATATTCACAGGACATGTTACCAGGTGAACAGTATAAGTGAGGAGAGTGTGTTCCCCTGATGGTTTAATATACACAGGACATGTTGCCAGTTGAACTGTGTAAGTGAGGAGATTGTGTTCCCCTGATGGTTTAATATACACGGGACACGTTACCAGGTGAACAGAATAGTGAGGAGAGTGTTTTCCCCTGATTGTTTAATGCGCACGGGACATGTTGCCAGTTGAACTGTGTAAGTGAGGAGATTGTGTTCCCCTGATGGTTTAATATACACGGGACACGTTACCAGGTGAACAGTATAAGTGAGGAGAGTGTGTTCCCCTGATTGTTTATGCACACGGGACACGTCACCAGGTGAACAGTATAAGTGAGGAGAGTGTGTTCCCCTGATTGTTTAATGCAAACGGGACACGTCACCAGGTGAACTGTATAGGTGAGGAGAGTGCGTTCCCCTGATTGTTTAATGCACACGGGACACGTCACCAGGTGAACAGTATAAGTGAGGAGAGTGTGTTCCCCTGATGGTTTCTTATACATGGGACATGTTACCAGGTGAACAGTATGAGTGAGGAGAGTGTGTTCCCCTGATGGTTTAATATACACAGGACATGTTACCAGGTGAACAGAATAGTGAGGAGAGTGTTTTCCCCTGATTGTTTAATGCGCACGGGACATGTTACCAGGTGAACAGTATAAGTGAGGAGAGTGTGCTCCCCTGATTGTTTAATACACACAGGACATGTCACCAGGTCAACTGTATAAGTGAGGAGAGTGTGTTCCCCTGATTGTTTAATACACACGGGACACGTCACCAGGTGAACAGTATAAGTGAGGAGAGTGTGTTCCCCTGATTGTTTAATACGCACGGGACATGTTTCCAGATGAACAGTATAAGTGAGGAGAGTGTGTTCCCCTGATTGTTTAATACACACGGGACATCTCACCAGGTGAACAGAATAAGTGAGGAGAGTGTGTTCCCCTGATTGTTTAATGCACACGGGACATGTTACCAGGTGAACTCTATAAGTGAGGAGAGTGAGTTCCCATGATGGTTTAACTCACACGGGACATGTTCCCAGGTGAACAGTATAAGTGAGGAGAGAGTGTTCCACTGATGGTTTAATATACGTGGGAAATGTCACCAGGTGAACAGTATAAGTGAGGAGAGTGTGTTCCCCTGATGGTTTAATATTCACAGGACATGTTACCTGGTGAAGAGTATAAGTGAGGAGAGTGTGTTCCCCTGATGGTTTAATATACACAGGACATGTTACTTGGTGAAAAGTATAAGTGAGGAGAGTGTGTTCCCCAGATGGCTTAATATGCACGGGACATGTTACCAGGTGAACAGTATAAGTGAGGAGAGTGAGTTCCCCTGATGGTTTAATATACACGAGACATGTTACCAGGTGAACAGTATATGTGAGGAGAGTGTGTTGCCCTGATGATTTTATATAAACGGGACATGTTACCAGGTGAAGAGCAGAAGTGAGGAGAGTGTGTTTCCCTGATTGCTTAATACACTCGGGACATGTCACCAGGTGAACAGTATAAGTGAGGAGAGTGTATTCCCCTGATGGTTTAATATAGAAGGGACACGTTACCTGATGAAGAGTATACGTGAAGAGAGTGTGTTCCCCAGATGGTTTAATATACACAGGACATGTTACCAGGTGAACGGTATAAGTGAGGAGAGTGTGTTCCCCTGATGGTTTAATATACACGAGACATGTTACCAGGTGAACAGTATATGTGAGGAGAGTGTGTTGCCCTGATGATTTAATATAAACGGGACATGTTACCAGGTGAAGAGCAGAAGTGGGGAGAGTGTGTTTCCCTGATTGTTTAATACACTCGGGACATGTCACCAGTTGAACTGTATAAGTGAGGAGATTGTGTTCCCCTGATGGTTTAATATACACGGGACACGTTACCTGATTAAGAGTGTAAGTGAGGAGAGTGTGTTCCCCTGATTGTTTAATGCGCACGGGATTTGTCACCAGGTGAAGAGTATAAGTTAGGAGAGTGTGTTCCCCTGATGGTTTAACATACACGGGACATTTTACCAGGTGAACAGTATAAGTGAGGATATTGTGTCCCCCTGATGGTTTAATACACACAGGACATGTTACCAGGTGAACAGTATAAGTGAGGAGAGTGTGTTCCCCTGATTGTTTAATGCAAACGGGACACGTCACCAGGTGAACTGTATAGGTGAGGAGAGTGTATTCCCCTGATTGTTTAATGCACACGGGACACGTCACCAGGTGAACAGTATAAGTGAGGAGAGTGTGTTCCCCTTATGGTTTCTTATACATGGGACATGTTACCAGGTGAACAGTATGAGTGAAGAGAGTGTGTTCCCCTGATGGTTTAATATACACAGGACATGTTACCAGGTGAACAGAATAGTGAGGAGAGTGTTTTCCCCTGATTGTTTAATGCGCACGGGACATGTTACCAGGTGAACAGTATAAGTGAGGAGAGTGTGTTCCCCTGATTGTTTAATACACACAGGACATGTCACCAGCTGAACAGTATAAGTGAGGAGAGTGTGTTCCCCTGATTGTTTAATACGCACGGGACATGTTTCCAGATGAACAGTATAAGTGAGGAGAGTGTGTTCCCCTGATTGTTTAATACACACGGGACACGTCACCAGGTGAACAGTATAAGTGAGGAGAGTGTGTTCCCCTGATTGTTTAATACGCACGGGACATGTTACCAGGTGAACAGTATCAGTGAGGAGAGTGTGTTCCCCTGATGGTTTCATATACACAGGACATGTTACCAGGTGAACAGTATAAGTGAGGAGAGTGTGTTCCCCTGATGGTTTAATACACATAGGACATGTTACCAGGTGAACAGTATAAGTGAGGAGAGTGTGTTCCCCTGATTGTTTAATACACACAGGACATGTCACCAGGTGAACAGTATAAGTGAGGAGAGTGTGTTCCCCTGATGGTTTAATATACACAGGACATGTTACCAGGTGACCAGTATAAGTGAGGAGAGTGTGTTCCCCTGATTGTTTATGCACACGGGACACGTCACCAGGTGAACAGTATAAGTGAGGAGAGTGTGTTCCCCTGATTGTTTAATGCAACGGGACACGTCACCAGGTGAACTGTATAGGTGAGGAGAGTGTGTTCCCCTGATTGTTTAATGCACACGGGACACGTCACCAGGTGAACAGTATAAGTGAGGAGAGTGTGTTCCCCTGATTGTTTAATACACACGGGACACGTCACCAGGTGAACAGTATAAGTGAGGAGAGTGTGTTCCCCTGATTGTTTAATACGCACGGGACATGTTTCCAGATGAACAGTATAAGTGAGGAGAGTGTGTTCCCCTGATTGTTTAATGCACACGGGACATGTTACCAGGTGAACTCTATAAGTGAGGAGAGTGAGTTCCCATGATGCTTTAACTCACACGGGACATGTTCCCAGGTGAACAGTATAAGTGAGGAGAGAGTGTTCCACTGATGGTTAAATATACGTGGGAAATGTCACCAGGTGAACAGTATAAGTGAGGAGAGTGTGTTCCCCTGATGGTTTAATATTCACAGGACATGTTACCTGGTGAAGAGTATAAGTGAGGAGAGTGTGTTCCCCTGATGGTTTAATATACACAGGACATGTTACTTGGTGAAAAGTATAAGGGAGGAGAGTGTGTTCCCCAGATGGCTTAATATGCACGGGACATGTTACCAGGTGAACAGTATAAGTGAGGAGAGTGAGTTCCCCTGATGGTTTAATATACACGAGACATGTTACCAGGTGAACAGTATATGTGAGGAGAGTGTGTTGCCTGATGATTTAATATAAACGGGACATGTTACCAGGTGAAGAGCAGAAGTGAGGAGAGTGTGTTTCCCTGATGGTTTAATATACACGAGACATGTTACCAGGTGAACAGTATATGTGAGGAGAGTGTGTTGCCCTGATGATTTAATATAAACGGGACATGTCACCAGGTGAACAGTATAAGTGAGGAGAGTGTGTTCCCCAGATGGCTTAATACGCAGGGGACATGTCACCAGGTGAACAGTATAAGTGAGGAGAGTGTGTTCCCCTGATGGTTTAATATACACGGGACATGTTACCAGATGAACAGTGTAAGTGAGGAGAGTGTGTTGCCCTGATGGTTTAATACACACGGGACATGTTACCAGGTGAACAGTATAAGTGAGGAGAGTGTGTTCCCCTGATGGTTTAATATACACGGGACATGCTACCAGGTGAACAGTATAAGTGAAGAGAGTGTGTTCCCCTGATGGTTTAATATACACAGGACATGTTACCAGGTGAACAGTATAAGTGAGGAGAGTGTGTTCCCCTGATTGTTTAATGTACACGGGACATGTTACCAGGTGAAATCTATAAGTGTGGAGAATGAGTTCCCCTGATGGTTTACCTTGCACGGGACATGTTACCAGGTGAACAGTATAAGTGAGGAGAGGGTGTTCCACTGATGGTTTAATATACATGGGACATGTCACCAGGTGAACAGTATAAGTGAGGAGAGTGTGTTCCCATGATGGTTTAATATACGCGGGACATGTCACCAGGTGAACAGTATAAGTGAGCAGAGTGTGTTCCCCTGATGGTTTAATATACACGGGACATGTCACCAGGTGAACAGTATAAGTGAGGAGAGTGTGTTCCCCTGATTGTTTAATATACACAGGACATGTTACCAGGTGAACAGAATAGTGAGGAGAGTGTTTTCCCCTGATGGTTTATTGCGCACGGGACATTTTACCAGGTGAACAGTAGAAGTGAGGAGAGTGTGTTGCCCTGACGGTTTAATACGCACGGGACATGTCACCAGGTGAACGGTATAAGTGAGGAGAGTGTGTTCCCCTGATGGTTTAATATACACGGGACATGTTACCAGATGAACAGGGTAAGTGAGGAGAGTGTGTTGCCCTGATGGTTTAATACACACGGGACATGTTACCAGGTGAACAGTATAAGTGAGGAGAGTGTGTTCCCCTGATGGTTTAATATACACAGGACATGTTACCAGGTGAACAGTATAAGTGAGGCGAGTGTGTTCCCCTGATTGTTTAATACACACGGGACATGTTACCAAGTGAACAGAATAGTGAGGAGAGTGTTTTTCCCTGATGGTTTAATGCGCACGGGACATGTTACCAGGTGAAGAGTAGAAGTGAGGAGAGTGTGTTCCCCTAATGGTTTAATACACACGGGTCACATCACCAGATGAACAGTATAAGTGAGGAGAGTGTGTTCCCCTGATTTTTTAATGCACACGGGACATGTTACCAGGTGAACAGTAGAAGTGAGGAGAGTGTGTTCCCCTGATGGTTTCACATATATGGGACATGTTACCAGGTGAACAGTATAAGTGAAGAGAATGTGTTCCCCTCATGGTTTAATACGCACGGGACATGTTACCAGGTGAACAGTATAAGTGAAGAGAGTGTGTTCCCCTCATGGTTTAATACACACGGGACATGTTACCAGGTGAACAGAATAGTGAGGAGAGTGTTTTCCGCTGATGGTTTAATGCGCACGGGACATGTTACCAGGTGAACAGTATAAGTGAGGAGAGTGTGTTCCCCTGATTGTTTAATACACACGGGACATGTTACCAGGTGAACAGTATA
This sequence comes from Heterodontus francisci, assembly GCF_036365525.1. NCBI lineage: Eukaryota > Metazoa > Chordata > Chondrichthyes > Heterodontiformes > Heterodontidae > Heterodontus > Heterodontus francisci. The sequence continues at coordinate 614,950 of NW_027141488.1, read as the reverse complement.
AGTGAGGAGAGTGTTTTCCCCTGATGGTTTAATACAGACGGGACATGTCACCAGGTGAACAGTATAAGTGAGGAGAGTGTGTTCCCCTGATTGTTTAATACACAAGGGACATGTTACCAGGTGAACAGTATAAGTGAGGAGCGTGTGTTCCCCTGATTGTTTAATACACACGCGACATGTCACCAGGTGAAATCTATAAGTGAGGAGAGTGAGTTCCCATGATGGTTTAACTTATACGGGACATGTTACCAGGTGAACAGTAGAAGTGAGGAGAGGGTGTTCCACTGATGGTTTAATATACATGGGACATGTCACCAGGTGAACAGTATAAGTGAGGAGAGTGTGTTCCCATGATGGTTTAATATACGCGGGACATGTTACCAGGTGAACAGTATAGGTGAGCAGAGTGTGTTCCCCTGATGGTTTAATGCACACGGGACATGTTACCAGGTGAAATCTATAAGTGAGGAGAGTGTGTTCCCATGATGGTTTAATATACGCGGGACATGTCACCAGGTGAACAGAATAGTGAGCAGAGTGTTTTCCCATGATGGTTTAATGCACACGGGACATGTCACCAGGTGAACAGTATAAGTGAGGAGAGTGTGTTCCCCTGATGGTTTAATATTCACAGGACATGTTACCTGGTGAAGAGTACAAGTGAGGAGAGTGTGTTCCCCTGATTGTTTAATATACACAGGACATGTCACTAGGTGAAAAGTATAAGTGAAGAGAGTGTGTTCCCCAGATGGCTTAATATGCACGGGACATGTTACCAGGTGAACAGTATAAGTGAGGAGAGTGAGTTCCCCTGCTGGTTTAATATACACGAGACATGTTACCAGGTGAACAGTATATGTGAGGAGAGTGTGTTGCCCTGATGATTTAATATACACGGGAAAATGTTACCAGGTGAAGAGCAGAAGTGAGGAGAGTGTGTTCCCCTGATTGTTTAATATACACAGGACATGTTACCAGGTGAACAGTATAAGTGAGGAGAGTGTGTTCCCCTGATTGTTTAATACACACGGGACATGTTACCAGGTGAACAGAATAGTGAGGAGAGACTTTTCCCCTGATGGTTTAATGCGCACGGCACATGTTACCAGGTGAACAGTATAAGTGAGCAGAGTGTGTTGCCCTGATGGTTTAATACGCACGGGACATGTCACCAGGTGAACAGTATAAGTGAGGAGAGTGTGTTCCCCTGATGGTTTAACATACACGGGACATGTTACCAGGTGAACAGTATAAGTGAGAAGAGTGTGTTGCCCTGATGGTTTAACATACACGGGACATGTTACCAGTTGAACAGTGTAAGTGAGAAGAGTGTGTTCCCCTGATTGTTTAATACTGACGGGGCATGTTACCAGGTTAACAGTAGAAGTGAGGAGAGTGTGTTCCCCTGATGGTTTCACATATATGGGACATGTTACCAGGTGAACAGTATAAGTGAAGAGAATGTGTTCCCCTCATGGTTTAATACGCACGGGACATGTTACCAGGTGAACAGTATAAGTGAAGAGAGTGTGTTCCCCTCATGGTTTAATACACACGGGACATGTTACCAGGTGAACAGAATAGTGAGGAGAGTGTATTCCGCTGATGGTTTAATGCGCACGGGACATGTTACCAGGTGAACAGTATAAGTGAGGAGAGTGTGTTCCCCTGATTGTTTAATACACACGGGACATGTTACCAGGTGAACAGTATAAGTGAGGAGAGTGTTTTCCCCTGATGGTTTAATACAGACGGGACATGTCACCAGGTGAACAGTATAAGTGAGGAGAGTGTGTTCCCCTGATTGTTTAATACACAAGGGACATGTTACCAGGTGAACAGTATAAGTGAGGAGCGTGTGTTCCCCTGATTGTTTAATACACACGGGACATGTCACCAGGTGAAATCTATAAGTGAGGAGAGTGAGTTCCCATGATGGTTTAACTTATACGTGACATGTTACCAGGTGAACAGTAGAAGTGAGGAGAGGGTGTTCCACTGATGGTTTAATATACATGGGACATGTCACCAGGTGAACAGTATAAGTGAGGAGAGTGTGTTCCCATGATGGTTTAATATACGCGGGACATGTTACCAGGTGAACAGTATAGGTGAGCAGAGTGTGTTCCCCTGATGGTTTAATGCACACGGGACATGTTACCAGGTGAAATCTATAAGTGAGGAGAGTGTGTTCCCATGATGGTTTAATATACGCGGGACATGTCACCAGGTGAACAGAATAGTGAGCAGAGTGTTTTCCCATGATGGTTTAATGCACACGGGACATGTCACCAGGTGAACAGTATAAGTGAGGAGAGTGTGTTCCCCTGATGGTTTAATATTCACAGGACATGTTACCTGGTGAAGAGTACAAGTGAGGAGAGTGTGTTCCCCTGATTGTTTAATATACACAGGACATGTCACTAGGTGAAAAGTATAAGTGAAGAGAGTGTGTTCCCCAGATGGCTTAATATGCACGGGACATGTTACCAGGTGAACAGTATAAGTGAGGAGAGTGAGTTCCCCTGCTGGTTTAATATACACGAGACATGTTACCAGGTGAGCAGTATATGTGAGGAGAGTGTGTTGCCCTGATGATTTAATATACACGGGAAAATGTTACCAGGTGAAGAGCAGAAGTGAGGAGAGTGTGTTCCCCTGATTGTTTAATATACACAGGACATGTTACCAGGTGAACAGTATAAGTGAGGAGAGTGTGTTCCCCTGATTGTTTAATACACACGGGACATGTTACCAGGTGAACAGAATAGTGAGGAGAGAGTTTTCCCCTGATGGTTTAATGCGCACGGCACATGTTACCAGGTGAACAGTATAAGTGAGCAGAGTGTGTTGCCCTGATGGTTTAATACGCACGGGACATGTCACCAGGTGAACAGTATAAGTGAGGAGAGTGTGTTCCCCTGATGGTTTAACATACACGGGACATGTTACCAGGTGAACAGTATAAGTGAGAAGAGTGTGTTGCCCTGATGGTTTAACATACACGGGACATGTTACCAGTTGAACAGTGTAAGTGAGAAGAGTGTGTTCCCCTGATTGTTTAATACTGACGGGGCATGTTACCAGGTTAACAGTATAAGTGAGGAGAGTGTGTTCCCCTGATGGTTTAATACACGCGGGACATGTTACCATGTGAACAGTATAAGTGAGGAGAGTGTGTTCCCCTGATGGTTTAATATACAGGGGACATGTTACCAGGTGAACAGTATAAGTGAGGAGAGTGTGTTGCCCTGATGGTTTAATACACACGGGACATGTTACCAGGTGAACAGTATAAGTGAGGAGAGTGTGTTCCCCTGATGATTTAATATACACGGGACATGTTACCAGGTGAACATTATCAGTGAGGAGAGTGTGTTGCCCTGATGGTTTAATATACACAGGACATGTTACCAGGTGAACAGTATAAGTGTGGAGAGTGTGTTCCCCTGATTTTTTAATGCACACTGGAAATGTTACCAGGTGAACAGTAGAAGTGAGGAGAGTGTGTTCCCCTGATGGTTTCATATACATGGGACATGTTACCAGGTGAACAGTATAAGTGAAGACAGTGTGTTCCCCTGATGGTTTAATATACACAGGACATGTCACTAGGTGAAAAGTATAAGTGAGGAGAGTGTGTTCCCCTGATGGCTTAATATGCACGGGACATGTTACCAGGTGAACAGTATAAGTGAGTAGAGTGAGTTCCCTTGATGGTTTAATATACACGAGACATTTTACCAGGTGAACAGTATATGTGAGGAGAGTGTGTTGCCCTGATGGTTTAATATACACGAGACATGTTACCAGGTGAACAGTATAAGTGAGGAGAGTGTGTTCCCCTGATTGTTTAATATACACGAGACATGTTACCAGGTGAACAGTATATGTGAGGAGAGTGTGTTGCCCTGATGGTTTAATATACACGAGACATGTTACCAGGTGAACAGTATAAGTGAGGAGAGTGTGTTCCCCTGATTGTTTAATACACACAGGACATGTTACCAGGTGAACAGTATAAGTGAGGAGAATGTGTTCCACTGATGGTTTAATATACGTGGGACATGTCACCAGGTGAACAGTATAAGTGATGAGAGTGTGTTCCCCTGATGGTTTAAGATACACGGGACACGTTACCTGATGAAGAGTATAAGTGAGGAGAGAGTGTTCCCCTGATTGTTTAATGCACACGGGATATGTCACCAGGTGAACAGTATAAGTGAGGAGAGTGTGTTCCCCTGATGGTTTTATGCGCACGGGACATGTCACCAGGTGAACAGTATAAGTGAGGAGAGTGTATTCCCCTGATGGTTTTATGCGCACGGGACATGTCACCAGGTGAACAGTATAAGTGAGGAGAGTGTGTTCCCCTGATGGTTTAATATACACGAGACATGTTACCAGGTGAACAGTATATGTGAGGAGAATGTGTTCCACTGATGGTTTAATATACGTGGGACATGTCACCAGGTGAACAGTATAAGTGATGAGAGTGTGTTCCCCTGATGGTTTAAGATACACGGGACACGTTACCTGATGAAGAGTATAAGTGAGGAGAGAGTGTTCCCCTGATTGTTTAATGCACACGGGATATGTCACCAGGTGAACAGTATAAGTGAGGAGAGTGTGTTCCCCTGATGGTTTAATACACAAGGGACATGTTACCAGGTGAACAGTATAAGTGAGGAGCGTGTGTTCCCCTGATTGTTTAATACACACGGGACATGTCACCAGGTGAAATCTATAAGTGAGGAGAGTGAGTTCCCATGATGGTTTAACTTATACGGGACATGTTACCAGGTGAACAGTAGAAGTGAGGAGAGGGTGTTCCACTGATGGTTTAATATACATGGGACATGTCACCAGGTGAACAGTATAAGTGAGGAGAGTGTGTTCCCATGATGGTTTAATATACGCGGGACATGTTAACAGGTGAACAGTATAGGTGAGCAGAGTGTGTTCCCCTGATGGTTTAATGCACACGGGACATGTTACCAGGTGAAATCTATAAGTGAGGAGAGTGTGTTCCCATGATGGTTTAATATACGCGGGACATGTCACCAGGTGAACAGAATAGTGAGCAGAGTGTTTTCCCATGATGGTTTAATGCACACGGGACATGTCACCAGGTGAACAGTATAAGTGAGGAGAGTGTGTTCCCCTGATGGTTTAATATTCACAGGACATGTTACCTGGTGAAGAGCACAAGTGAGGAGAGTGTGTTCCCCTGATTGTTTAATATACACAGGACATGTCACTAGGTGAAAAGTATAAGTGAAGAGAGTGTGTTCCCCAGATGGCTTAATATGCACGGGACATGTTACCAGGTGAACAGTATAAGTGAGGAGAGTGAGTTCCCCTGCTGGTTTAATATACACGAGACATGTTACCAGGTGAACAGTATATGTGAGGAGAGTGTGTTGCCCTGATGATTTAATATACATGGGAAAATGTTACCAGGTGAAGAGCAGAAGTGAGGAGAGTGTGTTCCCCTGATTGTTTAATATACACAGGACATGTTACCAGGTGAACAGTATAAGTGAGAAGAGTGTGTTCCCCTGATTGTTTAATACACACGGGACATGTTACCAGGTGAAATCTATAAGTGAGGAGAGTGTGTTCCCATGATGGTTTAATATACGCGGGACCTGTCACCAGGTGAACAGAATAGTGAGCAGAGTGTTTTCCCATGATGGTTTAATGCACACGGGACATGTCACCAGGTGAACAGTATAAGTGAGGAGAGTGTGTTCCCCTGATGGTTTAATATTCACAGGACATGTTACCTGGTGAAGAGTACAAGTGAGGAGAGTGTGTTCCCCTGATTGTTTAATATACACAGGACATGTCACTAGGTGAAAAGTATAAGTGAAGAGAGTGTGTTCCCCAGATGGCTTAATATGCACGGGACATGTTACCAGGTGAACAGTATAAATGAGGAGAGTGAGTTCCCCTGCTGGTTTAATATACACGAGACATGTTACCAGGTGAACAGTATATGTGAGGAGAGTGTGTTGCCCTGATGATTTAATATACACGGGAAAATGTTACCAGGTGAAGAGCAGAAGTGAGGAGAGTGTGTTCCCCTGATTGTTTAATATACACAGGACATATTACCAGGTGAACAGTATAAGTGAGGAGAGTGTGTTCCCCTGATTGTTTAATACACACGGGACATGTTACCAGGTGAACAGAATAGTGAGGAGAGAGTTTTCCCCAGATGGTTTAATGCGCACGGCACATGTTACCAGGTGAACAGTATAAGTGAGCAGAGTGTGTTGCCCTGATGGTTTAATACGCACGGGACATGTCACCAGGTGAACAGTATAAGTGAGGAGAGTGTGTTCCCCTGATGGTTTAACATACACGGGACATGTTACCAGGTGAACAGTATAAGTGAGAAGAGTGTGTTGCCCTGATGGTTTAACATACACGGGACATGTTACCAGTTGAACAGTGTAAGTGAGAAGAGTGTGTTCCCCTGATTGTTTAATACTGACGGGGCATGTTACCAGGTTAACAGTATAAGTGAGGAGAGTGTGTTCCCCTGATGGTTTAATACACGCGGGACATGTTACCAGGTGAACAGTATAAGTGAGGAGAGTGTGTTCCCCTGATGGTTTAATATACACGGGACATGTTACCAGGTGAACAGTATAAGTGAGGAGAGTGTGTTGCCCTGATGGTTTAATACACACGGGACATGTTACCAGGTGAACAGTATAAGTGAGGAGAGTGTGTTCCCCTGATGATTTAATGCACACGGGACATGTTACCAGGTGAACAGTATAAGTGAGGAGAGTGTGTTGCCCTGATGGTTTAATATACACAAGACATGTTACCAGGTGAACAGTATAAGTGTGGAGAGTGTGTTCCCCTGATTTTTTAATGCACACTGGAAATGTTACCAGGTGAACAGTAGAAGTGAGGAGAGTGTGTTCCCCTGATGGTTTCATATACATGGGACATGTTACCAGGTGAACAGTATAAGCGAAGACAGTGTGTTCCCCTGATGGTTTAATATACACAGGACATGTCACTAGGTGAAAAGTATAAGTGAGGAGAGTGTGTTCCCCTGATGGCTTAATATGCACGGGACATGTTACCAGGTGAACAGTATAAGTGAGTAGAGTGAGTTCCCTTGATGGTTTAATATACACGAGACATTTTACCAGGTGAACAGTATATGTGAGGAGAGTGTGTTGCCCTGATGGTTTAATATACACGAGACATGTTACCAGGTGAACAGTATAAGTGAGGAGAGTGTGTTCCCCTGATTGTTTAATATACACGAGACATGTTACCAGGTGAACAGTATATGTGAGGAGAGTGTGTTGCCCTGATGGTTTAATATACACGAGACATGTTACCAGGTGAACAGTATAAGTGAGGAGAGTGTGTTCCCCTGATTGTTTAATACACACAGGACATGTTACCAGGTGAACAGTATAAGTGAGGAGAATGTGTTCCACTGATGGTTTAATATACGTGGGACATGTCACCAGGTGAACAGTATAAGTGATGAGAGTGTGTTCCCCTGATGGTTTAAGATACACGGGACACGTTACCTGATGAAGAGTATAAGTGAGGAGAGAGTGTTCCCCTGATTGTTTAATGCACACGGGATATGTCACCAGGTGAACAGTATAAGTGAGGAGAGTGTGTTCCCCTGATGGTTTTATGCGCACGGGACATGTCACCAGGTGAACAGTATAAGTGAGGAGAGTGTATTCCCCTGATGGTTTTATGCGCACGGGACATGTCACCAGGTGAACAGTATAAGTGAGGAGAGTGTGTTCCCCTGATGGTTTAATATACACGAGACATGTTACCAGGTGAACAGTATATGTGAGGAGAATGTGTTCCACTGATGGTTTAATATACGTGGGACATGTCACCAGGTGAACAGTATAAGTGATGAGAGTGTGTTCCCCTGATGGTTTAAGATACACAGGACACGTTACCTGATGAAGAGTATAAGTGAGGAGAGAGTGTTCCACTGATTGTTTAATGCACACGGGATATGTCACCAGGTGAACAGTATAAGTGAGGAGAGTGTGCTCCCCTGATGGTTTAATACACAAGGGACATGTTACCAGGTGAACAGTATAAGTGAGGAGCGTGTGTTCCCCTGATTGTTTAATACACACGGGACATGTCACCAGGTGAAATCTATAAGTGAGGAGAGTGAGTTCCCATGATGGTTTAACTTATACGGGACATGTTACCAGGTGAACAGTAGAAGTGAGGAGAGGGTGTTCCACTGATGGTTTAATATACATGGGACATGTCACCAGGTGAACAGTATAAGTGAGGAGAGTGTGTTCCCATGATGGTTTAATATACGCGGGACATGTTACCAGGTGAACAGTATAGGTGAGCAGAGTGTGTTCCCCTGATGGTTTAATGCACACGGGACATGTTACCAGGTGAAATCTATAAGTGAGGAGAGTGTGTTCCCATGATGGTTTAATATACGCGGGACATGTCACCAGGTGAACAGAATAGTGAGCAGAGTGTTTTCCCATGATGGTTTAATGCACACGGGACATGTCACCAGGTGAACAGTATAAGTGAGGAGAGTGTGTTCCCCTGATGGTTTAATATTCACAGGACATGTTACCTGGTGAAGAGTACAAGTGAGGAGAGTGTGTTCCCCTGATTGTTTAATATACACAGGACATGTCACTAGGTGAAAAGTATAAGTGAAGAGAGTGTGTTCCCCAGATGGCTTAATATGCACGGGACATGTTACCAGGTGAACATTATAAGTGAGGAGAGTGAGTTCCCCTGCTGGTTTAATATACACGAGACATGTTACCAGGTGAACAGTATATGTGAGGAGAGTGTGTTGCCCTGATGATTTAATATACATGGGAAAATGTTACCAGGTGAAGAGCAGAAGTGAGGAGAGTGTGTTCCCCTGATTGTTTAATATACACAGGACATGTTACCAGGTGAACAGTATAAGTGAGGAGAGTGTGTTCCCCTGATTGTTTAATACACACGGGACATGTTACCAGGTGAACAGAATAGTGAGGAGAGAGTTTTCCCCTGATGGTTTAATGCGCACGGCACATGTTACCAGGTGAACAGTATAAGTGAGCAGAGTGTGTTGCCCTGATGGTTTAATACGCACGGGACATGTCACCAGGTGAACAGTATAAGTGAGGAGAGTGTGTTCCCCTGATGGTTTAACATACACGGGACATGTTACCAGGTGAACAGTATAAGTGAGAAGAGTGTGTTGCCCTGATGGTTTAACATACACGGGACATGTTACCAGTTGAACAGTGTAAGTGAGAAGAGTGTGTTCCCCTGATTGTTTAATACTGACGGGGCATGTTACCAGGTTAACAGTATAAGTGAGGAGAGTGTGTTCCCCTGATGGTTTAATACACGCGGGACATGTTACCAGGTGAACAGTATAAGTGAGGAGAGTGTGTTCCCCTGATGGTTTAATATACACGGGACATGTTACCAGGTGAACAGTATAAGTGAGGAGAGTGTGTTGCCCTGATGGTTTAATACACACGGGACATGTTACCAGGTGAACAGTATAAGTGAGGAGAGTGTGTTCCCCTGATGATTTAATATACACCGGACATGTTACCAGGTGAACAGTATAAGTGAGGAGAGTGTGTTGCCCTGATGGTTTAATATACACAGGACATGTTACCAGGTGAACAGTATAAGTGTGGAGAGTGTGTTCCCCTGATTTTTTAATGCACACTGGAAATGTTACCAGGTGAACAGTAGAAGTGAGGAGAGTGTGTTCCCCTGATGGTTTCATATACATGGGACATGTTACCAGGTGAACAGTATAAGTGAAGACAGTGTGTTCCCCTGATGGTTTAATATACACAGGACATGTCACTAGGTGAAAAGTATAAGTGAGGAGAGTGTGTTCCCCTGATGGCTTAATATGCACGGGACATGTTACCAGGTGAACAGTATAAGTGAGTAGAGTGAGTTCCCTTGATGGTTTAATATACACGAGACATTTTACCAGGTGAACAGTATATGTGAGGAGAGTGTGTTGCCCTGATGGTTTAATATACACGAGACATGTTACCAGGTGAACAGTATAAGTGAGGAGAGTGTGTTCCCCTGATTGTTTAATATACACGAGACATGTTACCAGGTGAACAGTATATGTGAGGAGAGTGTGTTGCCCTGATGGTTTAATATACACGAGACATGTTACCAGGTGAACAGTATAAGTGAGGAGAGTGTGTTCCCCTGATTGTTTAATACACACAGGACATGTTACCAGGTGAACAGTATAAGTGAGGAGAATGTGTTCCACTGATGGTTTAATATAAGTGGGACATGTCACCAGGTGAACAGTATAAGTGATGAGAGTGTGTTCCCCTGATGGTTTAAGATACACGGGACACGTTACCTGATGAAGAGTATAAGTGAGGAGAGAGTGTTCCCCTGATTGTTTAATGCACACGGGATATGTCACCTGGTGAACAGTATAAGTGAGGAGAGTGTGTTCCCCTGATGGTTTTATGCGCACGGGACATGTCACCAGGTGAACAGTATAAGTGAGGAGAGTGTATTCCCCTGATGGTTTTATGCGCACGGGACATGTCACCAGGTGAACAGTATAAGTGAGGAGAGTGTGTTCCCCTGATGGTTTAATATACACGAGACATGTTACCAGGTGAACAGTATATGTGAGGCGAATGTGTTGCCCTGATGGTTTAATATACACGCGACATGTTACGAGGTGAACAGTATAAGTGAGGAGATTGTGTTCCCCTGATGGTTTAATATACACGGGACATGTCACCAGGTGAACAGTATAAGTGAGGAGAGTGTGTTCATCTGATCGTTTAATATACACGGGACATGTTACCAGGTGAACAGTATAAGTGAGGAGAGTGTGTTCCCCTGATGGTTTAATATACACGGGACATGTTACCAGGTGAACAGTATAAGTGAGGAGAGTGTGTTGCCCTGATGGTTTAATATACACAGGACATGTTACCAGGTGAAGAGTAGAAGTGAGGAGAGTGTGTTGCCTAATGGTTTAATACACACGGGACATGTGACCAGGTGAACAGTATCAGTGTGGAGAGTGTGTGCCCCTGATGGTTTAACATGCACAGGATATGTTACCAGGTAAACAGTATAAGTGAGGAGAGTGTGTTCCCCTGATGGTTTAATATGCACAGGACATGTTACCAGGTAAACAGTATAAGTGAGGAGAGTGTGTTCACCTGATTGTTTAATTCACACGGGACATGTTACCAGGTGAACAGAATAGTGAGGAGAGTGTTTTCCCATGATGGTTTAATGCACACGGGACATGTCACCAGGTGAACAGTATAAGTGAGGAGAGTGTGGTCCCCTGATTTTTTAATGCACACGGGACATGTTACCAGGTGAACAGTAGAAGTGAGGAGAGTGTGTTCCCCTGATGGTTTCATATACATGGGACATGTTACCAGGTGAACAGTATAAGTGAAGAGAGTGTGTTCCCCTGATGGTTTAATATACACAGGGCATGTTACCAGGTGATCAGTATAAGTGAGGAGAGTGTATTCCCCTGATGGTTTTATGCGCAAGTGATATGTCACCAGGTGAACAGTATAAGTGAGGAGAGTGTGTTCCCCTGATGGTTTAATATACACGAGACATTTTACCAGGTGAACAGTATATGTGAGGAGAATGTGTTGCCCTGATGGTTTAATATACACGCGACATGTTACGAGGTGAACAGTATAAGTGAGGAGATTGTGTTCCCCTGATGGTTTAATATACACGGGACATGTCACCAGGTGAACAGTATAAGTGAGGAGAGTGTGTTCATCTGATCGTTTAATATACACGGGACATGTTACCAGGTGAACAGTATAAGTGAGGAGAGTGTGTTCCCCTGATGGTTTAATATACACGGGACATGTTACCAGGTGAACAGTATAAGTGAGGAGAGTGTGTTGCCCTGATGGTTTAATATACACAGGACATGTTACCAGGTGAAGAGTAGAAGTGAGGAGAGTGTGTTCCCCTAATGGTTTAATACACACGGGACATGTGACCAGGTGAACAGTATAAGTGTGGAGAGTGTGTGCCACTGATGGTTTAACATAATCAGGATATGTTAGCAGGTAAACAGTATAAGTGAGGAGAGTGTGTTCCCCTGATGGTTTAATATGCACAGGACATGTTACCAGGTGAACAGTATAAGTGAGCAGAGTGTGTTCCCCTAATTGTTTAATTCACACGGGACATGTTACCAGGTGAACAGAATAATGAGGAGAGTGTTTTCCCATGATGGTTTAATGCACACGGGACATGTCGCCAGATGAACAGTATAAGTGAGGAGAGTGTGTTCCCCTGATTTTTTAATGCACACGGGACATGTTACCAGGTGAACAGTAGAAGTGAGGAGAGTGTGTTCCCCTGATGGTTTCATATACATGGGATTTGTTACCAGGTGAACAGTATAAGTGAAGAGATTGTGTTCCCCTGATGGTTTAATACGCACGGGACATGTTACCAGGTGAACAGAATAGTGAGGAGAGTGTTTTCCCCTGATGGTTTAATGCGCACGGGACATGTTACCAGGCGAACAGTATAAGTGAGGAGAGTGTGTTCCCCTGATTGTTTTATACGCACGAGACATGCTACCAGGTGAACAGTATAAGTGAGGAGAGTGTGTTCCCCTGATTGTTTAATGCACACGGGACACGTCACCTGGTGAACAGTATCAGTGAGGAGAGTGTGTTCCCCTGATTGTTTAATATGCACGGGACATGTCACCAGGTGAACAGTATAAGAGCGGAGAGTATGTTCCCCAATTGTTTACTGCACACGGGACATGTTCCCCGGTGAACTGTATAAGTGAGGAGAGTGTGTTCACCTGATGGTTTAATGCACACGGGACATGTTAACAGGGGAACAGTATACGTGAGGAGAGTGTGTTCCCCTTATGTTTTAATACACACGGGACATGTTACCAGGTGTACAGTATCAGTGAGGAGAGTGTGTTCCCCTGATGGTTTAATAAACACGGGACATGTTACCAGGTGAACTGTATAAGTGAGGAGAGTGTGTTAACCTGATGGTTTAATATACACAGGACATGTTACCAGGTGAACAGTATAAGTGAGGAGAGTATGTTCCCCTGATTGTTTAATACACACGGGATATGTTCCCCGGTGAACTGTATAAGTGAGGAGAGTGTGTTCCTCTGATGGTTTAATATACACGGGACATGTTACCAGGTGAACTGTATAAGTGAGGAGAGTGTTTTCACCTGATGGTTTAATATACACGGGACATGTTACCAGGTGAACTGTATAAGTGAGGAGAGTGTGTTCACCTGATGGTTTAATGCACACGGGATATGCTACCAGGTGAACAGTATATGTGAGGAGAGCGTGTTCCCCTGATGGTTTAATACACACAGGATATGTTAACAGGTGAACAGTATAAGTGAGGAAAGTGTGTTCCCCTGATGGTTTAATACACACGGGACAAGTTACCAGGTGAACAGTATATGTGAGGAGAGCGTGTTCCCCTGATGGTTTAATACACACAGGATATGTTTCCAGGTGAACAGTATAAGTGAGGAGAGTGTTTTCCCCTAATGGTTTAATACACACGGGATATGTTACAAGGTGAACACTATAAGTGAGGAGAGTGTGTTCCCCTGATGATTTAATATACACGGGACATGTTACCAGGTGAACAGAATAAGTGACGAGAGAGTGTTCCCCTGATTGTTTAATGCGCAAGGGACATGTTACTAGGTGAACATTATAAGTGAGGAGAGTATGTTGCCCTGATTGTTTAATATACACGGGACATGTCACCAGCTGAACTCAAAAAGTGCGGAGAGTATGTTCCCCTGATGGTTTAATATACACGGGACATGATACCAGGTGAACAGTATAAGTGAGGAGAGTGTGTTCCCATTATTGCTTTATGCACAGTTGACATGTTACCAGATGAACAGTATAAGTGAGGAGAATGTGTTCCACTGATTGTTTAATACACACAGGACATGTTACCAGGTGAACAGTATAAGTGAGGAGAGTGTGTTCCACTGATTGTTTAATACACACAGGACATGTTACCAGGTGAACAGTTTAAGTGGGAGAGTGTGTTCCCCTGATGGTTTAATATTCACGGGACATGTTAGCATGTGAACAGTATAAGTGAGGAGAGTGTGTTCCCATGATGGTTTAACATACACGGGACATGTTACCAGGTGAGCAGTGTAAGTGAGGAGATTGTGTTCGCCTGATGGTTTAATAAACAAGGGACATGTTACTAGGTGAACAGTAGAAGTGAAGAGAGAGTGTTCCCCTGATGATTTAATATGCACAGGACATGTTACCAGGTGAACAGTATAAGTGAGGAGATAGTGTTCCCCTGATGGTTTAATACACACGGGACATGTCACCAGGTGAACAGTATAAGTGAGGAGAGTGTGTTCCCCTGATGGTTTAATACACACGGGACATGTCACCAGGTGAACAGTATAAGTGAGGAGAGTGTGTTCCCCTAATTGTTTAATTCACACGGGACATGTTACCAGGTGAACAGAATAATGAGGAGATTGTTTTCCCATGATGGTTTAATGCACACGGGACATGTCACCAGATGAACAGTATAAGTGAGGAGAGTGTGTTCACCTGATGGTTTAATGCACACGGGACATGTTAACAGGGGAACAGTATACGTGAGGAGAGTGTGTTCCCCTTATGTTTTAATACACACGGGACATGTTACCAGGTGTACAGTATCAGTGAGGAGAGTGTGTTCCCCTGATGGTTTAATAAACACGGGACATGTTACCAGGTGAACTGTATAAGTGAGGAGAGTGTGTTAACCTGATGGTTTAATATACACAGGACATGTTACCAGGTGAACAGTATAAGTGAGGAGAGTATGTTCCCCTGATTGTTTAATACACACGGGATATGTTCCCCGGTGAACTGTATAAGTGAGGAGAGTGTGTTCCTCTGATGGTTTAATATACACGGGACATGTTACCAGGTGAACTGTATAAGTGAGGAGAGTGTTTTCACCTGATGGTTTAATATACACGGGACATGTTACCAGGTGAACTGTATAAGTGAGGAGAGTGTGTTCACCTGATGGTTTAATGCACACGGGATATGCTACCAGGTGAACAGTATATGTGAGGAGAGCGTGTTCCCCTGATGGTTTAATACACACAGGATATGTTAACAGGTGAACAGTATAAGTGAGGAAAGTGTGTTCCCCTGATGGTTTAATACACACGGGACAAGTTACCAGGTGAACAGTATATGTGAGGAGAGCGTGTTCCCCTGATGGTTTAATACACACAGGATATGTTTCCAGGTGAACAGTATAAGTGAGGAGAGTGTTTTCCCCTAATGGTTTAATACACACGGGATATGTTACAAGGTGAACACTATAAGTGAGGAGAGTGTGTTCCCCTGATGATTTAATATACACGGGACATGTTACCAGGTGAACAGAATAAGTGACGAGAGAGTGTTCCCCTGATTGTTTAATGCACAAGGGACATGTTACTAGGTGAACATTATAAGTGAGGAGAGTATGTTGCCCTGATTGTTTAATATACACGGGACATGTCACCAGCTGAACTCAAAAAGTGCGGAGAGTATGTTCCCCTGATGGTTTAATATACACGGGACATGATACCAGGTGAACAGTATAAGTGAGGAGAGTGTGTTCCCATTATTGCTTAATGCACAGTTGACATGTTACCAGATGAACAGTGTAAGTGAGGAGAATGTGTTCCACTGATTGTTTAATACACACAGGACATGTTACCAGGTGAACAGTATAAGTGAGGAGAGTGTGTTCCACTGATTGTTTAATACACACAGGACATGTTACCAGGTGAACAGTTTAAGTGGGAGAGTGTGTTCCCCTGATGGTTTAATATTCACGGGACATGTTAGCATGTGAACAGTATAAGTGAGGAGAGTGTGTTCCCATGATGGTTTAACATACACGGGACATGTTACCAGGTGAGCAGTGTAAGTGAGGAGATTGTGTTCGCCTGATGGTTTAATAAACAAGGGACATGTTACTAGGTGAACAGTAGAAGTGAAGAGAGAGTGTTCCCCTGATGATTTAATATGCACAGGACATGTTACCAGGTGAACAGTATAAGTGAGGAGATAGTGTTCCCCTGATGGTTTAATACACACGGGACATGTCACCAGGTGAACAGTATAAGTGAGGAGAGTGTGTTCCCCTGATGGTTTAATACACACGGGACATGTCACCAGGTGAACAGTATAAGTGAGGAGAGTGTGTTCCCCTAATTGTTTAATTCACACGGGACATGTTACCAGGTGAACAGAATAATGAGGAGAGTGTTTTCCCATGATGGTTTAATGCACACGGGACATGTCACCAGATGAACAGTATAAGTGAGGAGAGTGTGTTCACCTGATGGTTTAATGCACACGGGACATGTTAACAGGGGAACAGTATACGTGAGGAGAGTGTGTTCCCCTTATGTTTTAATACACACGGGACATGTTACCAGGTGTACAGTATCAGTGAGGAGAGTGTGTTCCCCTGATGGTTTAATAAACACGGGACATGTTACCAGGTGAACTGTATAAGTGAGGAGAGTGTGTTAACCTGATGGTTTAATATACACAGGACATGTTACCAGGTGAACAGTATAAGTGAGGAGAGTATGTTCCCCTGATTGTTTAATACACACGGGATATGTTCCCCGGTGAACTGTATAAGTGAGGAGAGTGTGTTCCTCTGATGGTTTAATATACACGGGACATGTTACCAGGTGAACTGTATAAGTGAGGAGAGTGTTTTCACCTGATGGTTTAATATACACGGGACATGTTACCAGGTGAACTGTATAAGTGAGGAGAGTGTGTTCACCTGATGGTTTAATGCACACGGGATATGCTACCAGGTGAACAGTATATGTGAGGAGAGCGTGTTCCCCTGATGGTTTAATACACACAGGATATGTTAACAGGTGAACAGTATAAGTGAGGAAAGTGTGTTCCCCTGATGGTTTAATACACACGGGACAAGTTACCAGGTGAACAGTATATGTGAGGAGAGCGTGTTCCCCTGATGGTTTAATACACACAGGATATGTTTCCAGGTGAACAGTATAAGTGAGGAGAGTGTTTTCCCCTAATGGTTTAATACACACGGGATATGTTACAAGGTGAACACTATAAGTGAGGAGAGTGTGTTCCCCTGATGATTTAATATACACGGGACATGTTACCAGGTGAACAGAATAAGTGACGAGAGAGTGTTCCCCTGATTGTTTAATGCACAAGGGACATGTTACTAGGTGAACATTATAAGTGAGGAGAGTATGTTGCCCTGATTGTTTAATATACACGGGACATGTCACCAGCTGAACTCAAAAAGTGCGGAGAGTATGTTCCCCTGATGGTTTAATATACACGGGACATGATACCAGGTGAACAGTATAAGTGAGGAGAGTGTGTTCCCATTATTGCTTAATGCACAGTTGACATGTTACCAGATGAACAGTGTAAGTGAGGAGAATGTGCTCCACTGATTGTTTAATACACACAGGACATGTTACCAGGTGAACAGTATAAGTGAGGAGAGTGTGTTCCACTGATTGTTTAATACACACAGGACATGTTACCAGGTGAACAGTTTAAGTGGGAGAGTGTGTTCCCCTGATGGTTTAATATTCACGGGACATGTTAGCATGTGAACAGTATAAGTGAGGAGAGTGTGTTCCCATGATGGTTTAACATACACGGGACATGTTACCAGGTGAGCAGTGTAAGTGAGGAGATTGTGTTCGCCTGATGGTTTAATAAACAAGGGACATGTTACTAGGTGAACAGTAGAAGTGAAGAGAGAGTGTTCCCCTGATGATTTAATATGCACAGGACATGTTACCAGGTGAACAGTATAAGTGAGGAGATAGTGTTCCCCTGATGGTTTAATACACACGGGACATGTCACCAGGTGAACAGTATAAGTGAGGAGAGTGTGTTCCCCTGATGGTTTAATACACACGGGACATGTCACCAGGTGAACAGTATAAGTGAGGAGAGTGTGTTCCCCTAATTGTTTAATTCACACGGGACATGTTACCAGGTGAACAGAATAATGAGGAGAGTGTTTTCCCATGATGGTTTAATGCACACGGGACATGTCACCAGATGAACAGTATAAGTGAGGAGAGTGTGTTCCCCTGATTTTTTAATGCACACGGGACATGTTACCAGGTGAGCAGTAGAAGTGAGGAGAGTGTGTTCCCCTGATGGTTTCATATACATGGGATTTGTTACCAGGTGAACAGTATAAGTGAAGAGAGTGTGTTCCCCTGATGGTTTAATACGCACGGGACATGTTACCAGGTGAACAGAATAGTGAGGAGAGTGTTTTCCCCTGATGGTTTAATGCGCACGGGACATGTTACCAGGCGAACAGTATAAGTGAGGAGAGTGTGTTCCCCTGATTGTTTAATGCACACGGGACACGTCACCAGGTGAACAGTATCAGTGAGGAGAGTGTGTTCCCCTGATTGTTTAATATGCACGGGACATGTCACCAGGTGAACAGTATAAGAGCGGAGAGTATGTTCCCCAATTGTTTCCTGCACACGGGACATGTTCCCCGGTGAACTGTATAAGTGAGGAGAGTGTGTTCACCTGATGGTTTAATGCACACGGGACATGTTAACAGGGGAACAGTATACGTGAGGAGAGTGTGTTCCCCTTATGTTTTAATACACACGGGACATGTTACCAGGTGTACAGTATCAGTGAGGAGAGTGTGTTCCCCTGATGGTTTAATAAACACGGGACATGTTACCAGGTGAACTGTATAAGTGAGGAGAGTGTGTTAACCTGATCGTTTAATATACACAGGACATGTTACCAGGTGAACAGTATAAGTGAGGAGAGTATGTTCCCCTGATTGTTTAATACACACGGGATATGTTCCCCGGTGAACTGTATAAGTGAGGAGAGTGTGTTCACCTGATGGTTTAATATACACGGGACATGTTACCAGGTGAACTGTATAAGTGAGGAGAGTGTTTTCACCTGATGGTTTAATATACACGGGACATGTTACCAGGTGAACTGTATAAGTGAGGAGAGTGTGTTCACCTGATGGTTTAATGCACACGGGATATGTTACCAGGTGAACAGTATATGTGAGGAGAGCGTGTTCCCCTGATGGTTTAATACACACAGGATATGTTAACAGGTGAACAGTATAAGTGAGGAAAGTGTGTTCCCCTGATGGTTTAATACACACGGGACAAGTTACCAGGTGAACAGTATATGTGAGGAGAGCGTGTTCCCCTGATGGTTTAATACACACAGGATATGTTTCCAGGTGAACAGTATAAGTGAGGAGAGTGTTTTCCCCTAATGGTTTAATACACACGGGATATGTTACAAGGTGAACACTATAAGTGAGGAGAGTGTGTTCACCTGATGATTTAATATACACGGGACATGTTACCAGGTGAACAGAATAAGTGACGAGAGAGTGTTCCCCTGATTGTTTAATGCACAAGGGACATGTTACTAGGTGAACATTATAAGTGAGGAGAGTATGTTGCCCTGATTGTTTAATATACACGGGACATGTCACCAGCTGAACTCAAAAAGTGCGGAGAGTATGTTCCCCTGATGGTTTAATATACACGGGACATGATACCAGGTGAACAGTATAAGCGAGGAGAGTGTGTTCCCCTTATTGCTTAATGCACAGTTGACATGTTACCAGGTGAACAGTATAAGTGAGGAGAATGTGTTCCACTGATTGTTTAATACACACAGGACATGTTACCAGGTGAACAGTATAAGTGAGGAGAGTGTGTTCCACTGATTGTTTAATACACACAGGACATGTTACCAGGTGAACAGTTTAAGTGGGAGAGTGTGTTCCCCTGATGGTTTAATATTCACGGGACATGTTAGCATGTGCACAGTATAAGTGAGGAGAGTGTGTTCCCCTTATTGCTTAATGCACAGTTGACATGTTACCAGGTGAACAGTATAAGTGAGGAGAATGTGTTCCACTGATTGTTTAATACACACAGGACATGTTACCAGGTGAACAGTATAAGTGAGGAGAGTGTGTTCCACTGATTGTTTAATACACACAGGACATGTTACCAGGTGAACAGTTTAAGTGGGAGAGTGTGTTCCCCTGATGGTTTAATATTCACGGGACATGTTAGCATGTGAACAGTATAAGTGAGGAGAGTGTGTTCCCATGATGGTTTAACATACACGGGACATGTTACCAGGTGAGCAGTGTAAGTGAGGAGATTGTGTTCGCCTGATGGTTTAATAAACACGGGACATGTTACTAGGTGAACAGTAGAAGTGAAGAGAGAGTGTTCCCCTGATGATTGAATATGCACAGGACATGTTACCAGGTGAACAGTATAAGTGAGGAGATAGTGTTCCCCTGATGGTTTAATACACACGGGACATGTCACCAGGTGAACAGTATAAGTGAGGAGAGTGTGTTCCCCTGATGGTTTAATACACACGGGACATGTCACCAGGTGAACAGTATAAGTGAGGAGAGTGTGTTCCCCTGATTGTTTAATACACACAGGACATGTTACCAGGTGAACAATATAAGTGAGGAGAGTCTGTTCCCCTGATGGTTTAATGTTCACGGGACATGTCACCAGGTGAACAGTATAAGTGAGGAGAGTGTGTTCACCTGATGGTTTAATATACACAGGACATGTTACCAGGAGAACAGTTTAAGTGAGGAGAGTGTGTTCCCCTGGTAGTTTAATGCACACGGGACATGTTACCAGGTGAACAGTACAAGATAGCAGCGTGTGTTCCCCTGATGGTTTAATATACACAGGGCATGTTACCAGGTGAACAGTATAAGTGAGGAGAGTGTGTTCCCCAGATTGTTTAATGCACAGTTGACATGTTACCAGGTGAACAGTTTAAGTGAGGAGTGTGTGTTCCCCTGATTGTTTAATACTGACGGGACGTGTCACCAGGTGAACAGTATAAGTGAGGAGAGTGTGTTCCCCTGATGGTTTAATATACATGGGACATGTCACCAGGTGAACAGTATAAGTGAGGAGAGTGTGTTCCCATGATGGTTTAATATACATGGGACATGTTACCAGGTGAACAGTATAAGTGAAGAGAGTGTGTTGCCCTGATGGTTTAATACTGACGGGACATGTCACCAGGTGAACAGTATAAGTGAGGAGAGTGTGTTCCCATGATGGTTTAATATACATGATACATGTTACCAGGTGAACAGTATAAGTGAGGAGACTGTGTTCCCCTGATTGTTTAACCTTCACGGGACATGTTTCCAGATGAACAGTATAAGTGAGGAGAGTGTTTTTCCCTGATGGTTTAATATTCACGGGACATGTTACCAGGTGAACTGTATAATTGAGGAGAGTGTGTTCCCCTGATGGTTTAATATTCACGGGACATGTTAACAGATAAACAGTATAAGTGAGGAGAGTGTGTTTCCCTGATGGTTTAATATTCACGGGACATGTTCCGAGGTGAACAGTATAAGTGAGGACAGTATTTTCCCCTGATGGTTTAATATACACAGGACATTTTACCAGGTGAACAGTATAAGTGAGGAGAGTGTGTTCATCTGATCGTTTAATAGACACGGGACATGTTACCAGGTGAACAGTATAAGTGAGGAGAGTGTGTTCCCCTGATGGTTTAATATACACGGGACATGTTACCAGGTGAACAGTATAAGTGAGGAGAGTGTGTTGCCCTGATGGTTTAATATACACAGGACATGTTACCAGGTGAAGAGTAGAAGTGAGGAGAGTGTGTTCCCCTAATGGTTTAATACACACGGGACATGTGACAAGGTGAACAGTATAAGTGTGGAGAGTGTGTGCCAATGATGGTTTAACATACACAGGATATGTTAGCAGGTAAATAGTATAAGTGAGGAGAGTGTGTTCCCCTGATGGTTTAATATGCACAGGACATGTTACCAGGTGAACAGTATAAGTGAGCAGAGTGTGTTCCCCTAATTGTTTATTTCACACGGGAATTGTTACCAGGTGAACAGTAGAAGTGAAGAGAGAGTGTTCCCCTGATGATTTAATATGCACAGGACATGTTACCAGGTGAACAGTATAAGTGAGGAGATAGTGTTCCCCTGATGGTTTAATACACACGGGACATGTCACCAGGTGAACAGTATAAGTGAGGAGAGTGTGTTCCCCTGATGGTTTAATACACACGGGACATGTCACCAGGTGAACAGTATAAGTGAGGAGAGTGTGTTCCCCTGATTGTTTAATACACACAGGACATGTTACCAGGTGAACAATATAAGTGAGGAGAGTCTATTCCCCTGATGGTTTAATGTTCACGGGACATGTCACCAGGTGAACAGTATAAGTGAGGAGAGTGTGTTCACCTGATGGTTTAATATACACAGGACATGTTACCAGGAGAACAGATTAAGTGAGGAGAGTGTGTTCCCCTGGTAGTTTAATGCACACGGGACATGTTACCAGGTGAACAGTACAAGATAGCAGCGTGTGTTCCCCTGATGGTTTAATATACACAGGGCATGTTACCAGGTGAACAGTATAAGTGAGGAGAGTGTGTTCCCCAGATTGTTTAATGCACAGTTGACATGTTACCAGGTGAACAGTTTAAGTGAGGAGTGTGTGTTCCCCTGATGGTTTAATACTGACGGGACGTGTCACCAGGTGAACAGTATAAGTGAGGAGAGTGTGTTCCCCTGATGGTTTAATATACATGGGACATGTCACCAGGTCAACAGTATAAGTGAGGAGAGTGTGTTCCCATGATGGTTTAATATACATGGGACATGTTACCAGGTGAACAGTATAAGTGAAGAGAGTGTGTTGCCCTGATGGTTTAATACTGACGGGACATGTCACCAGGTGAACAGTATAAGTGAGGAGAGTGTGTTCCCATGATGGTTTAATATACATGATACATGTTACCAGGTGAACAGTATAAGTGAGGAGACTGTGTTCCCCTGATTGTTTAACCTTCACGGGACATGTTTCCAGATGAACAGTATAAGTGAGGAGAGTGTTTTTCCCTGATGGTTTAATATTCACGGGACATGTTACCAGGTGAACTGTATAATTGAGGAGAGTGTGTTCCCCTGATGGTTTAATATTCACGGCACATGTTAACAGATGAACAGTATAAGTGAGGAGAGTGTGTTTCCCTGATGGTTTAATATTCACGGGACATGTTCCGAGGTGAACAGTATAAGTGAGGACAGTATTTTCCCCTGATGGTTTAATATACACAGGACATTTTACCAGGTGAACAGTATAAGTGAGGAGAGTGTGTTCATCTGATCGTTTAATATACACGGGACATGTTACCAGGTGAACAGTATAAGTGAGGAGAGTGTGTTCCCCTGATGGTTTAATATACACGGGACATGTTACCAGGTGAACAGTATAAGTGAGGAGAGTGTGTTGCCCTGATGGTTTAATATACACAGGACATGTTACCAGGTGAAGAGTAGAAGTGAGGAGAGTGTGTTCCCCTAATGGTTTAATACACACGGGACATGTGACAAGGTGAACAGTATAAGTGTGGAGAGTGTGTGCCAATGATGGTTTAACATACACAGGATATGTTAGCAGGTAAATAGTATAAGTGAGGAGAGTGTGTTCCCCTGATGGTTTAATATGCACAGGACATGTTACCAGGTGACAGTATAAGTGAGCAGAGTGTGTTCCCCTAATTGTTTAATTCACACGGGACATGTTACCAGGTGAACAGAATAGTGAGGAGAGTGTTTTCCCATGATGGTTTAATGCACACGGGACATGTCACCAGATGAACAGTATAAGTGAGGAGAGTGTGTTCCCCTGATTTTTTAATGCACACGGGACATGTTACCAGGTGAACAGTAGAAGTGAGGAGAGTGTGTTCCCTTGATGGTTTCATATACATGGGATTTGTTACCAGGTGAACAGTATAAGTGATGAGAGTGTGTTCCCCTGATGGTTTAATACGCACGGGACATGTTACCAGGTGAACAGAATAGTGAGGAGAGTGTGTTCCCCTGATGGTTTAATGCGCACGGGACATGTTACCAGGCGAAAAGTATAAGTGAGGAGAGTGTGTTCCCCTGATTGTTTTATACGCACGAGACATGCTACCAGGTGAACAGTATAAGTGAGGAGAGTGTGTTCCCCTGATTGTTTAATGCACACGGGACACGTCACCAGGTGAACAGTATCAGTGAGGAGAGTGTGTTCCCCTGATTGTTTAATATGCACGGGACATGTCACCAGGTGAACAGTATAAGAGCGGAGAGTATGTTCCAAAATTGTTTACTGCGCACGGGACATGTTACCAGGCGAAAAGTATAAGTGAGGAGAGTGTGTTCACCTGATGGTTTAATGCACACGGGACATGTTAACAGGGGAACAGTATACGTGAGGAGAGTGTGTTCCCCTTATGTTTTAATACACACGGGACATGTTACCAGGTGTACAGTATCAGTGAGGAGAGTGTGTTCCCCTGATGGTTTAATAAACACGGGACATGTTACCAGGTGAACTGTATAAGTGAGGAGAGTGTGTTAACCTGATGGTTTAATATACACAGGACATGGTACCAGGTGAACAGTATAAGTGAGGAGAGTATTTTCCCCTGATTGTTTAATACACACGGGATATGTTCCCCGGTGAACTGTATAAGTGAGGAGAGTGTGTTCACCTGATGGTTTAATATACACGGGACATGTTACCAGGTGAACTGTATAAGTGAGGAGAGTGTGTTCACCTGATGGTTTAATATACACGGGACATGTTACCAGGTGAACTGTATAAGTGAGGAGAGTGTGTTCACCTGATGGTTTAATATACACGGGACATGTTACCAGGTGAACACTATAAGTGAGGAGAGTGTGTTCCCCTGATGGTTCAATGCACACGGGATATGTTACCAGGTGAACAGTATATGTGAGGAGAGCGTGTTCCCCTGATGGTTTAATACACACAGGATATGTTAACAGGTGAACAGTATAAGTGAGGAAAGTGTGTTCCCCTGATGGTTTAATACACACGGGACAAGTTACCAGGTGAACAGTATATGTGAGGAGAGCGTGTTCCCCTGATGGTTTAATACACACAGGATATGTTACCAGGTGAACAGTATAAGTGAGGAGAGTGTGTTCCCCTAATGGTTTAATACACACGGGATATGTTACAAGGTGAAACCTATAAGTGAGGAGAGTGTGTTCCCCTGATGGTTTAATATACACGGGACATGTTACCAGGTGAACAGAATAAGTGACGAGAGAGTGTTCCCCTGATTGTTTAATGCACAAGGGACATGTTACTAGGTGAACATTATAAGTGAGGAGAGTATTTTCCCCTGATTGCTTAATATACACGGGACATGTCACCAGCTGAACTCAAAAAGTGCGGAGAGTATGTTCCCCTGATGGTTTAATATACACGGGACATGATACCAGGTGAACAGTATAAGTGAGGAGAGTGTGTTCCCCTTATTGTTTAATGCACAGTTGACATGTTACCAGGTGAACAGTATAAGTGAGGAGAATGTGTTCCACTGATTGTTTAATACACACAGGACATGTTACCAGGTGAACAGTATAAGTGAGGAGAGTGTGTTCCACTGATTGTTTAATACACACAGGACATGTTACCAGGTGAACAGTTTAAGTGGGAGAGTGTGTTCCCCTGATGGTTTAATATTCACGGGACATGTTAGCATGTGAACAGTATAAGTGAGGAGAGTGTGTTCCCATGATGGTTTAACATACACGGGACATGTTACCAGGTGAGCAGTGTAAGTGAGGAGATTGTGTTCGCCTGATGGTTTAATATACACGGGACATGTCACCAGGTGAACAGTATAAGTGAGGAGATAGTGTTCCCCTGATGGTTTAATACACACGGGACGTGTCACCAGGTGAACAGTATAAGTGAGGAGAGTGTGTTCCCCTGATGGTTTAATACACACGGGACATGTCACCAGGTGAACAGTATAAGTGAGGAGAGTGTGTTCACCTGATGGTTTAATATACACAGGACATGTTACCAGGAGAACAGTTTAAGTGAGGAGAGTGTGTTCCCCTGATAGTTTAATGCACACGGGACATGTTACCAGGTGAACAGTACAAGATAGCAGCGTGTGTTCCCCCGATGGTTTAATATACACAGGGCATGTTACCAGGTGAACAGTATAAGTGAGGAGAGTGTGTTCCCCAGATTGTTTAATGCACAGTTGACATGTTACCAGGTGAACAGTATAAGTGAGGAGAGTGTGTTCCCCTGATGGTTTAATGCACACGGGACATGTTACCAGGTAAACAGTATAAGTGAAGAGAGTGTGTTCCCCTGATGGTTTAATATACACGGGACATGTTACCAGGTGAACAGTAGAAGTGAGGATGTTATGATCCCCTGATTGTTTAATAAACACAGGACATGTCACCAGGTGAACAGTTTAAGTGAGGCGTGTGTGTTCCCCTGATGGTTTAATACTGACGGGACGTGTCACCAGGTGAACAGTATAAGTGAGGAGAGTGTGTTCCCCTGATGGTTTAATATACATGGGACATGTCACCAGGTGAACAGTATAAGTGAGGAGAGTGTGTTCCCATGATGGTTTAATATACATGGGACATGTTACCAGTGAACAGTATAAGTGAAGAGAGTGTGTTGCCCTGATTGTTTAATACTGACGGGACATGTCACCAGGTGAACAGTATAAGTGAGGAGAGTGTGTTCCCATGATGGTTTAATATACATGGGACATGTTACCATGTGAACAGTATAAGTGAGGAGACTGTGTTCCCCTGATTGTTTAACCTTCACGGGACATGTTTCCAGATGAACAGTATAAGTGAGGAGAGTGTTTTTCCCTGATGGTTTAATATTCACGGGACATGTTACCAGGTGAACTGTATAATTGAGGAGAGTGTGTTCCCCTGATGGTTTAATATTCACGGGACATGTTAACAGATGAACAGTATAAGTGAGGAGAGTGTGTTTCCCTGATGGTTTAATATTCACGGGAAATGTTCCGAGGTGAACAGTATAAGTGAGGACAGTATTTTCCCCTGATGGTTTAATATACACAGGACATTTTACCAGGTGAACAGTATAAGTGAGGAGAGTGTGTTCCCCTGATGGTTTAATGTACACGGGACATGTCACCAGGTGAACAGTATAAGCGAGGAGAGTGTGTTCCCCTGATGGTTTAATACGAACGGGACATGTTACCAGGTGAACAGTATAATTGAGGAGAGTGTGTTCCCCTGATGGTTTAATATACACAGGACATGTTACCAGATGAACTGCATAAGTGAGGAGAGTGTGTTCCCCTGATGGTTTAATACGAACGGGACATGTTACCAGGTGAACAGTATAAATGAGGAGAGTGTGTTCCCCTGATGGTTTAATATACACAGGACATGTTACCAGGTGAACAGTATAAGTGAGGAGATGTTGTTTCCCTCGTGGTTTAATATTCACGGGTGATGTTACCAGGTGAACAGTATAAGTGAAGAGAGTGTGTTGCCCTGATGGTTTAATACTGACGGGACATGTCACCAGGTGGACAGTATAAGTGAGGAGAGTGTGTTCCCCTGATGGTTTAATATACATGGGACATGTTACCAGGTGAACAGTATAAGTGAAGAGAGTGTGTTCTCCTGATGGTTTAATACTGATGGGACATGACACCAGGTGAACAGTATAAGTGAGGAGAGTGTGTTCCCCTGATGGTTTAATATACATGGGACATGTTACCAGGTGAACAGTATAAGTGAAGAGAGTGTGTTCCCCTGATGGTTTAATACTGATGGGACATGTCACCAGGTGAACAGTATAAGTCAGGAGAGTGTGTTCCCCTGATGTTTTAATATACATGGGACATGTCACCAGGTGAACAGAATAAGTGAGGAGATTGTGTTCCCCTGATGGTTTAATATACACGGGACATGTTACCAGGTGAAAGGTCTAAGTGAGGAGAGTATGTTCTCCTGATTGTTTAATACTGACGGGACATGTTACCAGGTGAACAGTATAAGTGAGGAGACTGTGTTCCCCTGATTGTTTAACCTTCACGGGACATGTTTCCAGATGAACAGTATAAGTGAGGAGAGTGTTTTTCCCTGATGGTTTAATATTCACGGGACATGTTGCCAGGTGAACTGTATAATTGAGGAGAGTGTGTTCCCCTGATGGTTTAATATTCACGGGACATGTTAACAGATGAACAGTATAAGTGAGGAGAGTGTGTTTCCCTGATGGTTTAATATTCACGGGACATGTTACCGGGTGAACAGCATAAGTGAGGAGAGTATTTTCCCCTGATGGTTTAATATACACAGGACATTTTACCGGGTGAACAGTATAAGTGAGGAGAGTGTGTTCCCCTGATGGTTTAATGTACACGGGACATGTCACCAGGTGAAGAGTATAAGTGAGGAGAGTGTGTTCCGCTGATGGTTTAATATACACGGGACATGTCACCAGGTGAACAGTATAAGTGAGGGGAGTCTGTTCCCCTGATGGTTTAATATGAACAGGACATGTTACCAGCTGAACAGCATAAGTGAGGAGAGTGTGATCCCCTGATGGTTTAATACGAACGGGACATGTTACCAGGTGAACAGTATAAATGAGGAGAGTGTGTTCCCCTGATGGTTTAATATACACAGGACATGTTACCAGATGAACTGCATAAGTGAGGAGAGTGTGTTCCCCTGATGGTTTAATACGCACGGGCCATGTTACCAGATGAACTGCATAAGTGAGGAGAGTGTGTTCCCCTGATGGTTTAATACGCACCGGACATGATACCAGGTGAACAGTATAAGTGAGGAGAATGTGTTCCCCTGTTGGTTTAATATACACAGGACATGTCACCAGGTGAACAGTATAAGTGAGGAGAGTGTGTTCCCCAGATTATTTAATACTCACGGGATATGTTACCAGGTGAAAAGTATAAGTGAGGAGAGTGTGTTCCCCTGGTGGTTTAATACACACGGGACATGTTACCAGGTGAACAGTATAATTGAGGAGAGTGTGTTCCCCAGATGGTTTAATACACACGGGACATGTTACCAGGTGAACAGTATAATTGAGGAGAGTGTGTTCCCCAGATGGTTTAATGCACACGGGACCTGTTACCAGATGAACAGTATAAGTGAGGAGAGTGTGTTCCCCTGATTGTTTAATACACACGGGACATGTTACAAGGTGAACAGTATAAGTGAGGAGAGTGTGTTTCCCTGATGGTTTAATACGCATAGGACATGTCACCAGATGAACACTATAAGTGAGGAGAGTGTGTTCCCCTGATGGTTTAATATACATGGGACATGTTACCAGGTGAACAGTATAAGTGAAGAGAGTGTGTTCCCCTGATGGTTTAATACTGATGGGACATGTCACCAGGTGAACAGTATAAGTGAGGAGAGTGTGTTCCCCTGATGGTTTAATATACATGGGACATGTTACCAGGTGAACAGTATAAGTGAAGAGAGTGTGTTCCCCTGATGGTTGAATACTGACGGGACATGTCACCAGGTGAACAGTATAAGTGAGGAGATTGTGTTCCCCTGATGGTTTAACCTTCACGGGACATGTTTCCAGATGAACAGTATAAGTGAGGAGAGTGTTTTTCCCTGATGGTTTAATATTCACGGGACATGTTCCCAGGTGAACTGTATAATTGAGGAGAGTGTGTTCCCCTGATTGTTTAATATTCACGGGACATGTTAACAGATGAACAGTATAAGTGAGGAGAGTGTGTTTCCCTGATGGTTTAATATTCACGGGACATGTTACCGGGTGAACAGTATAAGTGAGGAGAGTATTTTCCCCTGATGGTTTAATGTACACGGGACATGTCACCAGGTGAACAGTATAAGTGAGAGGAGTCTGTTCCCCTGATGGTTTAATATGAACTGGACATGTTACCAGGTGAACAGTATAAGTGAGGAGAGTGTGATCCCCTGATGGTTTAATACGAACGGGACCTGTTACCAGGTGAACAGTATAAATGAGGAGAGTGTGTTCCCCTGATGGTTTAATATACACAGGACATGTTACCAGATGAACTGCATAAGTGAGGAGATTGTGTTCCCCTGATGGTTTAATACGCACGGGCCATGTTACCAGATGAACTGCATAAGTGAGGAGAGTGTGTTCCCCTGTTGGTTTAATATACACAGGACATGTCACCAGGTGAACAGTATATGTGAGGAGAGTGTGTTCCCCGGATTATTTAATACACACGGGACATGTTTCCAGATGAACAGTATAAGTGAGGAGAGTGTTTTTCCCTGATGGTTTAATATTCACGGGACATGTTACCAGGTGAACTGTCTAATTGAGGAGAGTGTGTTCCCCTGATGGTTTAATATTCACGGGACATGTTAACAGATGAACAGTATAAGTGAGGAGAGTGTGTTTCCCTGATGGTTTAATATTCACGGGACATGTTACCGGGTGAACAGCATAAGTGAGGAGAGTATTTTCCCCTGATGGTTTAATATACACAGGACATTTTACCGGGTGAACAGTATAAGTGAGGAGAGTGTGTTCCCCTGATGGTTTAATGTACACGGGACATGTCACCAGGTGAAGAGTATAAGTGAGGAGAGTGTGTTCCGCTGATGGTTTAATATACACGGGACATGTCACCAGGTGAACAGTATAAGTGAGGGGAGTCTGTTCCCCTGATGGTTTAATATGAACAGGACATGTTACCAGGTGAACAGTATAAGTGAGGAGAGTGTGATCCCCTGATGGTTTAAAACGAACGGGACATGTTACCAGGTGAACAGTATAAATGAGGAGAGTGTGTTCCCCTGATGGTTTAATATACACAGGACATGTTACCAGATGAACTGCATAAGTGAGGAGAGTGTGTTCCCCTGATGGTTTAATACGCACGGGCCATGTTACCAGATGAACTGCATAAGTGAGGAGAGTGTTTTCCCCTGATGATTTAATACGCACGGGACATGATACCAGGTGAGCAGTATAAGTAAGGAGAATGTGTTCCCCTGTTGGTTTAATATACACAGGACATGTCACCAGGTGAACAGTATAAGTGAGGAGAGTGTGTTCCCCAGATTATTTAATACTCACGGGATATGTTACCAGGTGAAAAGTATAAGTGAGGAGAGTGTGTTCCCCTGGTGGTTTAATACACACGGGACATGTTACCAGGTGAACAGTATAATTGAGGAGAGTGTGTTCCCCAGATGGTTTAATACACACGGGACATGTTACCAGGTGAACAGTATAAGTGAGGAGAGTGTGTTCCCCTGATTGTTTAACACACACGGGACGTGTTACAAGGTGAACAGTATAAGTGAGGAGAGTGTGTTTCCCTGATGGTTTAATACGCATAGGACATGTTACCAGGTGAACAGTATAAGTGAAGAGAGTGTGTTCCCCTGATGGTTTAATACTGATGGGACATGTCACCAGGTGAACAGTATAAGTGAGGAGAGTGTGTTCCCCTGATGGTTTAATATACAATGGACATGTTACCAGGTGAACAGTATAAGTGAAGAGAGTGTGTTCCCCTGATAGTTGAATACTGACGGGACATGTCACCAGGTGAACAGTATAAGTGAGGAGAGTGTGTTCCCCTGATGGTTTAATATACACGGGACATGTTACCAGGTGAAAGGTCTAAGTGAGGAGAGTGTGTTCCCCTGATTGTTTAACCTTCACGGGACATGTTTCCAGATGAACAGTATAAGTGAGGAGAGTGTTTTTCCCTGATGGTTTAGTATTCACGGGACATGTTACCAGGTGAACTGTATAATTGAGGAGAGTGTGTTCCCCTGATGGTTTAATATTCACGGGACATGTTAACAGATGAACAGTATAAGTGAGGAGAGTGTGTTTCCCTGATGGTTTAATATTCACGGGACATGTTACCGGGTGAACAGTATAAGTGAGGAGAGTATTTTCCCCTGATGGTTTAATATACACAGGACATTTTACCAGGTGAACAGTATAAGTGAGGAGAGCGTGTTCCCCTGATGGTTTAATGTACACGGGACATGTCACCAGGTGAACAGTATAAGTGAGAGGAGTCTGTTCCCCTGATGGTTTACTATGAACAGGACATGTTACCAGGTGAACAGTATAAGTGAGGAGGGTGTGATCCCCTGATGGTTTAATACGAACGGGTCATGTTACCAGGTGAACAGTATAAATGAGGAGAGTGTGTTCCCCTGATGGTTTAATATACACAGGACATGTTACCAGATGAACTGCATAAGTGAGGAGAGTGTGTTCCCCTGATGTTTTAATACGCACAGGCCATGTTACCAGATGAACTGCATAAGTGAGGAGAGTGTGTTTCCCTAATGGTTTAATACACACGGGACATGATACCAGGTGAACAGTATAAGTGAGGAGAATGTGTTCCCCTGTTGGTTTAATATACACAGGACATGTCACCAGGTGAACAGTATATGTGAGGAGAGTGTGTTCCCCTGATTATTTAATACACACGGGATATGTTACCAGGTGAACAGTATAAGTGAGGAGAGTGTGTTCCCCTGGTGGTTTAATACACACGGGACATGTTACCAGGTGAACAGTATAATTGAGGAGAGTGTGTTCCCCAGATGGTTTAATACACACTGGACATGTTACCAGATGAACAGTATAAGTGAGGAGAGTGTGTTCCCCTGATTGTTTAATATACACTGGACATGTTACCAGGTGAACAGTATAAGTGAGGAGAGTGTGTTCCCCTGATGGTTTAATGCAAACAGGACATGTCACCAGAAGAACAGTATAAGTGAGCAGAGTGTGTTCCCCTGATGGTTTAATACGAACGGACATGTTACCAGGTGAACAGTATAAATGAGTAGAGTGTGTTCCCCTGATGGTTTAATATACACAGGACATGTTACCAGATGAACTGCATAAGTGAGGAGAGTGTGTTCCCCTGATGGTTTAATACGCACGGGCCATGTTACCAGATGAACTGCATAAGTGAGGAGAGTGCGTTCCCCTGATGGTTTAATACACACGGGACATGATACCAGGTGAACAGTATAAGTGAGGAGAAAGTGTTCCCCTGTTGGTTTAATATACACAGGACATGTCACCAGGTGAACAGTATATGTGAGGAGAGTGTGTTCCCCTGATTATTTAATACACACGGGATATGTTACCAGGTGAACAGTATAAGTGAGGAGAGTGTGTTCCCCTGGTGGTTTAATACACACGGGACATGTTACCAGGTGAACAGTATAATTGAGGAGAGTGTGTTCCCCAGATGGTTTAATACACACGGGACATGTTACCAGGTGAACAGTATAAGTGAGGAGAGTGTGTTCCCCTGATTGTTTAATATACACTGGACATGTCACCAGGTGAACAGTATAAGTGAGGAGAGTGTGTTCCCCTGATGGTTTAATATACACTGGACATGTTACCAGGTGAACAGTATAAGTGAGGAGAGTGTGTTCCCCTGATGGTTTAATGCAAACAGGACATGTCACCAGATGAACAGTATAAGTGAGGAGAGTGTGTTCCCCTGATGGTTTAATATACACACGGGACATGTTACCAGGTGAACAGTAAAAGTGAGGAGAGTGTGTTCCCCTGATGGTTTAATACACACAGGACATGTCACCAGGTGAACAGTATAAGTGAGGAGAGTGTGTTCCCCTGATGGTTTAATATACATGGGACATGTTACCAGGTGAACAGTATAAGTGAAGAGAGTGTGTTCCCCTGATGGTTTAATATACATGGGACATGTTACCAGGTGAACAGTATAAGTGAGGAGACTGTGTTCCCCTGATTGTTTAACCTTCACGGGACATGTTTCCAGATGAACAGTATAAGTGAGGAGAGTGTTTTTCCCTGATGGTTTAATATTCACGGGACATGTTACAGGTGAACTGTATAATTGAGGAGAGTGTGTTCCCCTGATGGTTTAATATTCACGGGACATGTTAACAGATGAACAGTATAAGTGAAGAGAGTGTGTTTCCCTGATGGTTTAATATTCACGTGACATGTTACCGGGTGAACAGCATAAGTGAGGAGAGTATTTTCCCCTGATGGTTTAATATACACAGGACATTTTACCAGGTGAACAGTATAAGTGAGGAGAGTGTGTTCCCCTGATGGTTTAATGTACACGGGACATGTCACCAAGTGAAGAGTATAAGTGAGGAGAGTGTGTTCCGCTGATGGTTTAATATACACGGGACATGTCACCAGGTGAACAGTATAAGTGAGGAGAGTGTGATCCCCTGATGGTTTAATAAGAACAGGACATGTTACCAGGTGAACAGTATAAATGAGGAGAGTGTGTTCCCCTGATGGTTTAATATACACAGGACATGTTACCAGATGAACTGCATAAGTGAGGAGAGTGTGTTCCCCTGATGGTTTAATACGCACGGGCCATGTTACCAGATGAACTGCATAAGTGAGGAGAGTGCGTTCCCCTGATGGTTTCATACACACGGGACATGATACCAGGTGAACAGTATAAGTGAGGAGAATGTGTTCCCCTGTTGGTTTAATATACACAGGACATGTCACCAGGTGAACAGTATAAGTGAGGAGAGTGTGTTCCCCAGATTATTTAATACTCACGGGATATGTTACCAGGTGAACAGTATAAGTGAGGAGAGTGTGTTCCCCTGGTGGTTTAATACACACGGGACATGTTACCAGGTGAACAGTATAATTGAGGAGAGTGTGTTCCCCAGATGGTTTAATACACACGGGACATGTTACCAGGTGAGCAGTATAATTGAGGAGAGTGTGTTCCCAGATGGTTTAATGCACACGGGACATGTTACCAGATGAACAGTATAAGTGAGGAGAGTGTGTTCCCCTGATTGTGTAATACACACGGGACATGTTACCAGGTGAACAGTATAAGTGAGGAGAGTGTGTTCCCCTGATGGTTTAATATACACGGGACATGTTACCAGGTGAACAGTATAAGTGAGGAGAGTGTTTTTCCCTGATGGTTTAATATTCACGGGACATGTTACTGGTGAACTGTATAATTGAGGAGAGTGTGTTCCCCTGATGGTTTAATATTCACGGGACATGTTAACAGATGAACAGTATAAGTGAGGAAAGTGTGTTCCCCTGATGGTTTAATACGCACGGGTCATGTTACCAGATGTACTGCATAAGTGAGGAGAGTGTGTTCCCCTGATGGTTTAATACACACGGGACATGATACCAGGTGAACAGTATAAGTGAGGAGAATGTGTTCCCCAGATGGTTTAATACACACGGGACATGTTACCAGGTGAACAGTATAATTGAGGAGAGTGTGTTCGCCAGATGGTTTAATACACACGGGACATGTTACCAGGTGAACAGTATAATTGAGGAGAGTGTGTTCCCCAGATGGTTTAATGCACACGGGACATGTTACCAGATGAACAGTATAAGTGAGGAGAGTGTGTTCCCCTGATTGTTTAATACACACGGGACATGTTACCAGGTGAACAGTATAAGTGAGGAGAGTGTGTTCCCCTGATGGTTTAATATACACAGGACATGTTACCAGGTGAACAGTATAAGTGAGGAGAGTGTGTTCCCCTGATTGTTTAATACACAAGGGACATGTTACCAGGTGAACAGTCTTAGTGAGGAGAGTGTGTTCCCCTGATGGTTTAATATACACGGGACATGTTACCAGGTGAACAGTATAAGTGAGGAGAGTGTTTTTCCCTGATGGTTTAATATTCACGGGACATGTTACCAGGTGAACTGTATAATTGAGGAGAGTGTGTTTCCCTGATGGTTTAATATTCACGGGACATGTTACCGGGTGAACAGTATAAGTGAGGGGAGTATTTTCCCCTGATGGTTTAATATACACAGGACATTTTACCAGGTGAACAGTATAAGTGAGGAGAGTGTGTTCCCCTAATGGTTTAATGTACACGGGACATGTCACCAGGTGAAGAGTATAAGTGACGAGAGTGTGTTCCGCTGATGGTTTAATATACACGGGACATGTCACCAGGTGAACAGTATAAGTGAGAGGAGTCTGTTCCCCTGATGGTTTAATATGAACAGGACATGTTACCAGGTGAACAGTATAAATGAGGAGAGTGTGATCCCCTGATGGTTTAATACGAACGGGACATGTTACCAGGTGAACAGTATAAATGAGGAGAGTGTGTTCCCCTGATGGTTTAATATACACAGGACATGTTACCAGATGAACTGCATAAGTGAGGAGAGTGTGTTCCCCTGATGGTTTAATACGCACGGGCCATGTTACCAGATGAACTGCATAAGTGAGGAGAGTGTGTTCCCCTGATGGTTTAATACACACGGGACATGATACCAGGTGAACAGTATAAGTGAGGAGAATGTGTTCCCCTGTTGGTTTAATATACACAGGACATGTCACCAGGGGAACAGTATATGTGAGGAGAGTGTGTACCCCTGATTATTTAATACACACGGGATATGTTACCAGGTGAACAGTATAAGTGAGGAGAGTGTGTTCCCCTGGTGGTTTAATACACACGGGACATGTTACCAGGTGAACAGTATAATTGAGGAGAGTGTGTTCCCCAGATGGTTTAATACACACGGGACATGTTACCAGATGAACAGTATAAGTGAGGAGAGTGTGTTCCCCTGATTGTTTAATATCCACTGGACATGTTACCAGGTGAACAGTATAAGTGAGGAGTGTGTGTTCCCCTGATGGTTTAATGCAAACAGGACATGTCACCAGATGAACAGTATAAGTGAGGAGAGAGTGTTCCCCTGATGGTTTAATACTAACGGGACATGTTACCAGGTGAACAGTATAAATGAGGAGAGTGTGTTCCCCTGACGGTTTAATATACACAGGACATGATACCAGATGAACTGCATAAGTGAGGAGAGTGTGTTCCCCTGATGGTTTAATACGCAAAGGACATGTTACCAGATGAACTGTATAAGTGATGAGAGTGTGTTCCCCTGATGGTTTAATACACACGGGACATGTTACCAGGTGAACAGTATAAGTGAGGAGAGTGTGTTCCCCCGATTGTTTAATGTTCATGGGACATGTTACCAGATGAACTGTATAAGTGATGAGAGTGTGTTCCCCTGATGGTTTAATACACACGGGACATGTTACCAGATGAACAGTATAAGTGATGAGAGTGTGTTCCCCTGATGGTTTAATACACACGGGACATGTTACCAGGTGAACAGTATAAGTGAGGAGAGTGTATTCCCCCGATTGTTTAATGTTCATGGGACATGTTACCAGGTGAACAGCATAAGTGAGGAGGTTGTGTTTCCCTGGTTGTTTAATATTCTCGGGTGATGTTACCAGGTGAACAGTATAAGTGAGGAGAGTGTGTTCCCCTGATGGTTTAATATTCACTGGACATGTTACCAACTGAACAGTGTAAGTGAGGTGAGTGTGTTTCCCTGATGGTTTAATACTCACGGGACATGTTTCCAGGTGAACAGTATAAGTGAAGAGAGTGTGTTCCCCTGATTGTTTAATACACACAGGACATGTCACCAGGTGAACAGTATAAGTGAGGAGAGTGTGTTCCCCTGATGGTTTAAAATACATGGGACATGTTACCAGATGAACAGTATAAGTGAGTAGAGTGTGTTTCCCTGATGGTTTAATATTCACGGGACATGTTACCAGGAGAACAGTATAAATGAGGAGAGTGTGTTCCCCTGATTGTTTAACATTGACGGGACATCTTACCAGATGAACAGTATCAGTGAGGAGAGTGTGTTTCCCTGATGGTTTAATATACATGGGACATGTTACCAGGTGAAGAGTATACGTAAGGAGAGTGTGTTCCCCTCATTGTTTAATACACACAGGACATGTTACCAGGTGAACAGTATATGGGAGGAGAGTGTGTTCCCCTGATTGTTTAATATACACGGGACATGTTATCAGGTGAAGAGTATAAGTGAGGAGAGTGTGTTCCACTGATGGTTTATTTCGCACAGGATATGTTACCAGATGAACTGTAGAAGTGATGAGAGTGTGTTCCCCTGATGGTTTAATACACACGGGACATGTTACCAGGTGAACAGTATATGTGAGGACAGTGTGTTCCCCTGATTATTTAATACACACGGGATGTGTTACCAGGTGAACAGTATAAGTGAGGAGAGTGTGTTCCCCTGGTGGTTTAATACACTTGGGACATGTTACCAGGTGAACAGTATAAGTGAGGAGAGTGTGTTCCCCTGATGGTTGAATAAACACGGGACATGTTACCAGGTGAACAGTATAAGTGAGGAGAGTGTGTTCCCCTGATGGTTTAATGCAAACAGGACATGTCACCAGATGAACAGTATAAGTGAGGAGAGTGTGTTCCCCTGATGGTTTAATATACACGGGACATGTTACCAGGTGAACAGTATAAGTGAGGAGAGCGTGTTTCCCTGATGATTTAATACACACAGGACATGTTACCAAGTGAACAGTATAAGTGAGGAGAGTGTGTTCCCCTGATGGTTTAATGCAAACAGGACATGTCACCAGATGAACAGTGTAAGTGAGGAGAGTGTGTTCCCCCGATTGTTTAAATTTCATGGGACATGTTACCAAGTGAAATCTATAAGTGAGGAGAGTGTGTTCCCCTGATGATTTAATACACACAGGACATGTTACCAAGTGAACTCTATAAGTGAGGAGAGTGTGTTCCCCTGATGGTTTAATGCAAACAGGACATGTCACTAGATGAACAGTATAAGTGAGGAGAGTGTGTTCCCCTGATTGTTTAATACACACGGGACATGTCATCAGGTGAACAGTGTAAGTGAGGAGAGTGTGTTCCCCTGATGGTTTAAAACTGACGAGACATTTCCCCAGGTGAACATTATAAGTGAGGAGAGTGTGTTCCCCTGATGGTTTAATACGCATGGGACATGTTAACAGGTGAACAGTGTAATGAGGAGAGTGAGTTCCCCTGATGGTTTAATACAAACAGGAAATGTCACCAGGTGAACAGTATAAGTGAGGAGAGAGTGTTCCCCTCATGGTTTAACACGCACGGGACATGTTACCAGGTGAACAGTATAAGTGAGGAGAGTGTGTTCCCCTAATGGTTTAATATACACTGGACATGATACCAGGTGAACAGTATAAGTGAGGAGAGTGTGTTCCCCTGATTGTTTGATATACCCGGGACATGTTACCAGGTGAACAGTAGAAGTGCGGAGAGTGTGTTCCCCTGATGGTTTAACACGCACGGGACATGTTACCAGGTGAACAGTATAAGTGAGGAGAGAGTGTTCCCCTCATGGTTTAACACGCACGGGACATGTTACCAGGTGAACAGTATAAGTGAGGAGAGTGTGTTCCCCTGATGGTTTAACACGCACGGGACATGTTACCAGGGGAACAGTATAAGTGTGGAGAGTGAGTTCCCCTGATGCTTTAATACACACAGGACATGTCAACAGGTGAACAGTATAAGTGAGGAGAGTGTGTTCCCCTGATGGTTTAATACTGACGAGACATTTCCCCAGGTGAACATTATAAGTGAGGAGAGTGTGTTCCCCTGATGGTTTAAAACACACTAGATGTCAACAGGTGAACAGTATAAGTGAGGAGAGTGTGTTCCCCTGATCGTTTAATACTGACGGGACATTTCCCCAGGTGAACATTATAAGTGAGGAGAGTGTATTCTCCTGATGGTTTAATACGCATGGGACATGTTACCAGGTGAACAGTGTAATGAGGAGAGTGAGTTCCCCTGATGGTTTAATACAAACAGGAAATGTCACCAGGTGAACAGTATAAGTGAGGAGAGAGTGTTCCCCTCATGGTTTAACACGCACGGGACATGTTACCAGGTGAACAGTGTAGGTGAGGAGAGTGTGTTCCCCTGATGGTTTAATATACACTGGACATGATACCAGGTGAACAGTATAAGTGAGGAGAGTGTGTTCCCCTGATTGTTTGATATACCCGGGACATGTTACCAGGTGAACAGTAGAAGTGAGGAGAGTGTGTTCCCCTGATGGTTTAACACGCACGGGACATGTTACCAGGTGAACAGTATAAGTGAGGAGAGAGTGTTCCCCTCATGGTTTAACACGCACGGGACATGTTACCAGGTGAACAGTATAAGTGAGGAGAGTGTGTTCCCCTGATGGTTTAACACGCACCGGACATGTTACCAGGTGAACAGTATAAGTGTGGAGAGTGTGTTCCCCTGATGGTTTAATACTGACGAGACATTTCCCCAGGTGAACATTATAAGTGAGGAGAGTGTGTTCCCCTGATGGTTTAAAACACACTAGATGTCAACAGGTGAACAGTATAAGTGAGGAGAGTGTGTTCCCCTGATGGTTTAATATACACTGGACATGATACCAGGAGAACAGCATAAGTGAGGAGAGTGTGTTGCACAGATGGTTTAATACTGACGGGACATGTTACCAGATGAACAGTATAAGTGAGGAGAGTATGTTCCCCTGATGGTTCAATATACACGGGACATGTTCCCAGGTGAACAGTATAAGTGAGGAGAGTGCTTTGCCCTGATGGTTTAATATACACGGAACATGTTACCAGGTGAACAGGATAAGTGAGGAGAGTGTGTTCCCCTGATGGTATAATATACAGGGGACATGTTACCAGGTGTACAGTACAAGTGAGGAGAGAGTGTTCCCCTGATGGTCTCATTTTCAAGGGACATGTTACCAGGTGAACAGTATAAGTGAAGAGAGTGTGTTCCCCTGATGGTTTAATATACATGGGACATGTTACCAGGTGAACAGTATAAGTGAAGAGAGTGTGTTCCCCTGATTGTTTAATACCCACGGGACATGTTACCAGGTAAACAGTATAAGTGAGGAGAGTGTGTTCCCCAGACTGTTTAATGCTGACGGGACATGTCACCATGTGAACAGATTAAGTGAGGAGAGTGTGTTCCCCTGATGGTTTAATACACACAGGGCATGTCAACAGGTAAACAGTATAAGTGAGGAGAGTGTGTTCCCTTGATTCTTTAATACTGACGGGACATGTCACCATGTGAACAGTTCAAGGGAGGAGAGTGTGTTCCCCTGATGGTTTAATACGCAAGGGACATGTTAGCAGGTGAACTGTATAAGTGAGGAGAGTGAGTTCCCCCTGATGGTTTCATACACACAGGACATGTCAACAGGTGAACAGTATAAGTCAGGTGAGTTTCTTCCCCGGATTGTTTAATAGAAACGGGACATGTTACGAGGTGAACAGAAAAGGGAGGAGAGTGTCTTCCCCTAATGGTTTAATACTGTCGGGACATTTCCCCAGGTGAACTGTATAAGTGATGAGAGTGTGTTCCCCTGATGGTTTAATACACACGGGATATGTTACCAGGTGAACAGTATAAGTGAGGAGAGTCTGTTCCCCTGATGGTTTAATACTGACAGAACATTTCCCCAGGAGAACAGTATAAGTGAGGAGAGTGTGTTCCCCTCATGGTTTAATACACACAGGACATGTCTGCAGGTGAACAGTATAAGTGAAGAGAGTGAGTTCCCCTGATTGTTTTATGCACACGGGACATGTTACCAGGTGAACAGTATAAGTGAGGAGAGAGTGTTCCCCTGATTGTTTAACACACACGGGACATGTTACCAGGTGAACAGTATAAGTGAGGAGAGAGTGTTCCCCTGATTGTTTAACACACACGGGACATGTTACCAGGTGAACAGCATAAGTGAGGAGAGTGTGTTCCCCTGATTGTTTAATACACACGGGACATGTTACCAGGTGAACAGTATAAGTGAGGAGAGTGTGTTCCCCTGATTGTTGAACACACACGGGACATGTTCCCAGGTGAACAGTATAAGTGAAGAGAGTGTGTTCCCCTGATGGTTTAATACGCACGGGACATGTTACCAGGTGAACAGTATAAGAGAGGAGAGTGTGTTCCACTGTTTGTTTAATACACACAGGACATGTTACCAGGTGAACAGGATAAGTGAGGAGAGTGTGTAACCCTGATTGTTTAATACTGACGGGACATGTCACCATGTGACCAGTTTAAGGGAGGAGAGTGTGTTCCCCTGATGGTTTAACACGCATGGGACATGTTACCAGGTGAACAGTATAAGTGAGGAGAGTGAGTTCTCCTGATGCTTTAATACACACAGGACATGTCAACAGGCGAACAGTATAAGTGAGGAGAGTGAGTTCCCCTGATTGTTTAATACGCACGGGACATGTCCCCAGGTGAACAGTATATGTGAGGAGAGTGTATTCCCTGATGGTTTAATACTGACGGGACATTTCACCAGGTGAACATTATGAGTGAGGAGATTGTGTTCCCCTGATGGTTTAATACTGACGGGAAATTTCTCCAGGTGAACAGTATAAGTGAGGAGAGTGTGTTCCCCTCATGGTTTAATACACACAGGACATGTCTACAGGTGAACAGTATAAGTGAAGAGAGTGAGTTCCCCTGTTTGTTTAATACTCACGGGACATGTAACCAGGTGAACAGTATAAGTGAGGAGAGTGTGTTCCCCTGATTGTTTAACACGCACGGGACATGTTACCAGGTGAACAGTATAAGTGAGGAGAGAGTGTTTCCCTGATGGTTTAATATACACGGGACATGATACCAGGTGAACATTATAAGTGAAGAGAATGTGTTCCCCTGATGCTTTAATATACACGGGACATGTTACCAGATGAGCAGTATAAGTGAGCAGAGTGTGTTCCCCTGATGCTTTAACACGCACGGGACGTGTCACCAGGTGAAGAGTAGAAGTGAGGAGAGTGTGTTCCCCTGATGGTCTAATATACACGGGACATGTTACCAGGTGAACAA
Organism: Heterodontus francisci; assembly: GCF_036365525.1. Classification (NCBI taxonomy): domain Eukaryota; kingdom Metazoa; phylum Chordata; class Chondrichthyes; order Heterodontiformes; family Heterodontidae; genus Heterodontus; species Heterodontus francisci. The sequence goes on along the minus strand of NW_027141488.1, from coordinate 572,089 downwards.
AAAATGTGAAGAGAGTGTGTTCCACTGATTGTTTAATACACACGGGACATGTAACCAAGTGAACAGTATAAGTGAGGAGAGTGTGTTCCCCTGATTGTTTAACACGCACGGGACATGTTACCAGGTGAACAGTATAAGTGAGGAGAGTGTGTTCCGCTGATTGTTTAATACTGACGGGACATTTCCCCAGGTGAACAGTATAAGTGAGGAGAATGTGTTCCCCTGATGGTTTAATATACACAGGACATGATACCAGGAGAACAGCATAAGTGAGGAGAATGTGTTTCCCTGATGCTTTAATATACACGGGACATGAAACCAGGTGAACAGTATAAGGGAGGAGAATGTGTTCCCCTGATGGTTTAATGTACACGGGACATGTTACCAGGTGAAAAGTATAAGTGAGGAGAGAGTGTTCCCCTGATTGTTTAATACTCACGGGACATGTTACCAGGTGAACAGTATATGTGAGGTGAGTGTGTTCCCCTGATGGTTTAACACGCACGGGACGTGTCAACAGGTGAAGAGTAGAATTGAGTAGAGTGTGTTCCCCTGATGGTTTAACACGCACGGGACGTGTCACCAGGTGAAGAGTAGAAGTGAGTAGAGTGTGTTCCCGTGATTGTTTAATATACATGGGACATGTTACCATGTATCAGTATAAGTGAGGAGAGAGTGTTCCCCTGATGGTTTCATAAACACAGGTCATGTTACCAGGTGAACAGTGTAAGTGAGGAGAGTGTGTTCCACAGATGGTTTAATATACACGGGACATGTTCCCAGGTGAACAGAATAAGTGAGGAGAGTGCTTTGCCCTGATGGTTTAATATACACGGGACAAGTTACCAGGTGAACAGGATAAGTGAGCAGAGTGTGTTCCCATGATGGTATAATATACACGGGACATGTTTATAGGTGAACAGTATCAGTGAGGAGAAGGCTTTCCCCTGATGGTTTAATATACACGGGACACGATACCAGGTGAACAGTATAAGTGAAGAGAGTGTGTTCCACTGATAGTTTAATATACATGGGACATGTTACCAGGTGAACAGTTTAAGTGAAGAGAGTGTGTTCCCCTGATTGTATAATACCCACGGGACATGTTACCAGGTAAACGGTATAAGTGAGAAGAGTGTGTTCCCCAGATTGTTTAATACTGACGGGACGTGTCACCATGTGAACAGTTTAAGGGAGGAGATTGTGTTCCCCTGATGGTTTAATACGCACGGGACATGTTACCAGGTGAACAGTATAAGTGAGGTGAGTGTCTTCCCCGGATAGTTTAATACAAACGGGACATGTTACGAGGTGAACAGAAAAGGGAGGAGAGTGTCTTCCCCTGATGGTTTAATACTGACGGGACATGTCACCAGGTGAACAGTATAAGTGAGGAGAGTGTGTTCCCCTGATGGTTTAATACTGTCGGGAGATTTCCCCAGGTGAACAGTATAAGTGAGGAGAGAGTGTTCCCCTCATGGTTTAATACACACAGGACATGTCTACAGGTGAATAGTATAAATGAAGAGAGTGTATTCCCCTGATGGTTTAATACGCACGGGACATGTTACCAGGTGAACAGTATAAGTGAGGAGAGAGTATTCCCCTGATGGTTTAATATACACGGGACATGTTACCAGATGAGCAGTATAAGTGAGCAGAGTGTGTTCCCCTGATGCTTTAACACGCACGGGACGTGTCACCAGGTGAAGAGTAGAAGTGAGGAGAGTGTGTTCCCCTGATGGTCTAATATACACGGGACATGTTACCAGGTGAACAAAAAATGTGAAGAGAGTGTGTTCCACTGATTGTTTAATACACACGGGACATGTAACCAAGTGAACAGTATAAGTGAGGAGAGTGTGTTCCCCTGATTGTTTAACACGCACGGGACATGTTACCAGGTGAACAGTATAAGTGAGGAGAGTGTGTTCCGCTGATTGTTTAATACTGACGGGACATTTCCCCAGGTGAACAGTATAAGTGAGGAGAATGTGTTCCCCTGATGGTTTAATATACACAGGACATGATACCAGGAGAACAGCATAAGTGAGGAGAATGTGTTTCCCTGATGCTTTAATATACACGGGACATGAAACCAGGTGAACAGTATAAGGGAGGAGAATGTGTTCCCCTGATGGTTTAATGTACACGGGACATGTTACCAGGTGAAAAGTATAAGTGAGGAGAGAGTGTTCCCCTGATTGTTTAATACTCACGGGACATGTTACCAGGTGAACAGTATATGTGAGGTGAGTGTGTTCCCCTGATGGTTTAACACGCACGGGACGTGTCAACAGGTGAAGAGTAGAATTGAGTAGAGTGTGTTCCCCTGATGGTTTAACACGCACGGGACGTGTCACCAGGTGAAGAGTAGAAGTGAGTAGAGTGTGTTCCCGTGATTGTTTAATATACATGGGACATGTTACCATGTATCAGTATAAGTGAGGAGAGAGTGTTCCCCTGATGGTTTCATAAACACAGGTCATGTTACCAGGTGAACAGTGTAAGTGAGGAGAGTGTGTTCCCCTGATGGTTTAAAACACACGACATGTTACCAGGTGAAAAGTATAAGTGAGGAGTGTGTGTTCCCCTGATGTTTTAACACGCACAGGACATGTTACCAGGTGAACAGTATAAGTGAGGAGAGAGTATTCCCCTGATTTTTTAATATACACAGGACATGATACCAGGTGAACAGTATAAGTGAGGAGAGTGAGTTCCCCTGATGGTTTAATATACACGGGATATGTTACCAGGTGAAGAGTATAAGTGAGGAGAGTGCTTTCCCCTGATGTTTTAATATACACGGGACATGTTACCATGTGAACAGTATAAGTGAGGACAGTGTGTTCCCCTGATGGTATAATATACACGGGACATGTTACCAGCTGAACAGTATAAGTGAGGAGAGGGCTTTCCCCTGATGGTTTAATACACACAGGACATGATACCAGGTGAACAGTATAAGTGAGGAGAGTGTGTTCCCCTGATGGTTTAATACACACAGGACATGATACCAGGTGAGCAGTATAAGTGAGGAGAGAGTGTTCCCCTGATGGTTTAATATACACAGGACATGATACCAGGTGAACGGTATAACTGAGGAGAGTCAGTTCCCCTGATGGTTTAATATACACGGGATATGTTACCAGGTGAAGAGTATAAGTGAGGAGAGTGCTTTCCCCTGATGTTTTAATATACACGGGACATGTTACCAGGTGAACAGTATAAGTGAGGACAGTGTGTTCCCCTGATGGTATAATATACACGGGACATGTTACCAGCTGAACAGTATAAGTGAGGAGAGGGCTTTCCCCTGATGGTTTAATACACTCAGGACATGTCACCAGATGAACAGTATAAGTGAGGAGAGAGTGTTCCCCTGATTGTTTAACACGCACGGGACATGTTACCAGGTGAACAGTATAAGTGAGGAGAGTGTGTTCCCCTGATGGTTTAATATACAAGGGACATGTTACCAGGTGAACAGTATAAGTGAAGAGAGCCTGTTCCCCTGATTGTTTAATATACAAGGGACATGTTACCAGGTGAACAGTATAAGTGAAGAGAGCCTGTTCCCCTCATTGTTTAATATACACGGGACATGTTAGCAGGTGAACAGTATCAGTGAGGAGAATGTGTTCCCCTGATGGTTTAATATACACGGGACATGTTACCAGGTGAACAGTATAAGGGAGGAGAGTGTGTTCCCCTGATTGTTTAATATACACGGGACATGTTACCAGGTGAACAGTCTAAGTGAGGAGAGTGTGTTCCCCTGATGGTATAATATACACGGGACATGTTACCAGGTGAACAGTATAAGTGAGGAGAGTGTGTTCCCCTGATGGTTTAATATACACGGGACATGTTACCAGGTGAACAGTATAAGTGAGGAGAGTGTGTTCCCCTGATGGTTTAATACACACGGGACATGTTACCAGGTGAACAGTATAAGTGAGGGGAGTGTGTTCCCCTGATGGTTTAATATACGCAGGACATGTTACCAGATGAACAGTATAAGTGAGGAGAATGTGTTCCCCTGATGGTTTAATACGCACGGGACATGTTCCCAGGTGAACAGTATAAGTGAGGAGAATGTGTTCCCCTGATGGTTTAATACACACGGGACATGTTACCAGGTGAACAGTATAAGTGAGGAGAGTGTGTTCCCCTGATGGTTTAATACACACGGGACATGTTACCAGGTGAACAGTATAAGTGAGGAGAGAGTGTTCCCCTAATGGTATAATATGCACGGGACATGTTACCAGGTGAACGGTATAAGTGAGGAGAGTGTGTTCCCCTGATGGTTTAATATACACACGGGACATGTTACCAGGTGAACAGTATAAGTGAGGAGAGTGTGTTCCCCTGATGGTATAATATACAAGGGACATGTTGCCAGGTGAACAGTATAAGTGAGGAGAGGGCTTACCCATGATGGTTTAATATACACGGGACATGTTACCAGGTGAACAGTATAAGTGAGGAGAGTGTGTTCCCCTGATTGTTTAATACACACGGGACATGTTACCAGGTGAACAGTATAAGTGAGGAGAGTGTGTTCCCCTGATGGTATAATATACAAGGGACATGTTACCAGGTGAACAGTATAAGTGAGGAGAGTGTGTTCCCCTGATGGTTTAATATACACACGGGACATGTTACCAGGTGAACAGTATAAGTGAGGAGAGTGTGTTCCCCTGATGGTATAATATACAAGGGACATGTTGCCAGGTGAACAGTATAAGTGAGGAGAGGGCTTACCCATGATGGTTTAATATACACGAGACATGTTACCAGGTGAACAGTATAAGTGAGGAGAGTGTGTTCCACTGATGGTATAATATACACGGGACATGTAACAACGTGAACAGTGTAAGTGAGGAGAGTGTGTTCCCCTGATTGTTCAATACGCACGGGACATGTTACGAGGTGAACAGTGTAAGTGAGGAGAGTGAGTTCCCCTGATGATTTAATACGCACGGGACATGTTACCAGGTGAACAGTGTAAGTGAGGAGAGTGAGTTCCCCTGATGGTTTAATACTGACGGGACGTGTTACCAGGTGAACAGAAAAGGGAGGAGAGTGTGTTCCCCTGATGGTTTAACACTGTCGGGACATTTCCCCAGGTGAACAGTATAAGTGAGGAGAGTGTGTTCCCCTGATTTTTTAATAGTGACGGGACATGTTACCAATTGAACAGTATAATTGAGGAGAGTGAATTCCCCTGATGGTTCAACACGCACGGGACGTGTCAACAGGTGAAGAGCAGAAGTGAGGAGAGTTTGTTCCCCAGATGTTTTAATATACACGGGACATGTTACCAGGTGAACAGTATAAGTGAGGACAGTGTGTTCCCCTGATGGTATAATATACACGGGACATGTTACCAGCTGAACAGTATAAGTGAGGAGAGGGCTTTCCCCTGATGGTTTAATACACTCAGGACATGTCACCAGATGAACAGTATAAGTTAGGAGAGAGTGTTCCCCTGATTGTTTAACACGCACGGGACATGTTACCAGGTGAACAGTATAAGTGAGGAGAGTGTGTTCCCCTGATGGTTTAATATACAAGGGACACGTTACCAGGTGAACAGTATAAGTGAAGAGAGCCTGTTCCCCTGATTGTTTAATATACAAGGGACATGTTACCAGGTGAACAGTATAAGTGAAGAGAGCCTGTTCCCCTCATTGTTTAATATACACGGGACATGTTAGCAGGTGAACAGTATCAGTGAGGAGAATGTGTTCCCCTGATGGTTTAATATACACGGGACATGTTACCAGGTGAACAGTATAAGGGAGGAGAGTGTGTTCCCCTGATTGTTTAATATACACGGGACATGTTACCAGGTGAACAGTCTAAGTGAGGAGAGTGTGTTCCCCTGATGGTATAATATACACGGGACATGTTACCAGGTGAACAGTATAAGTGAGGAGAGTGTGTTTCCCTGATGGTTTAATATACACGGGACATGTTACCAGGTGAACAGTATAAGTGAGGAGAGTGTGTTCCCCTGATGGTTTAATACACACGGGACATGTTACCAGGTGAACAGTATAAGTGAGGGGAGTGTGTTCCCCTGATGGTTTAATATACGCAGGACATGTTACCAGATGAACAGTATAAGTGAGGAGAATGTGTTCCCCTGATGGTTTAATACGCACGGGACATGTTCCCAGGTGAACAGTATAAGTGAGGTGAATGTGTTCCCCTGATGGTTTAATACACACGGGACATGTTACCAGGTGAACAGTATAAGTGAGGAGAGAGTGTTCCCCTAATGGTATAATATGCACGGGACATGTTACCAGGTGAACGGTATAAGTGAGGAGAGTGTGTTCCCCTGATGTTTTAATATACACACGGGACATGTTACCAGGTGAACAGTATAAGTGAGGAGAGTGTGTTCCCCTGATGGTATAATATACAAGGGACATGTTGCCAGGTGAACAGTATAAGTGAGGAGAGGGCTTACCCATGATGGTTTAATATACACGGGACATGTTACCAGGTGAACAGTATAAGTGAGGAGAGTGTGTTCCCCTGATTGTTTAATACACACGGGACATGTTACCAGGTGAACAGTATAAGTGAGGAGAGTGTGTTCCCCTGATGGTATAATATACAAGGGACATGTTACCAGGTGAACAGTATAAGTGAGGAGAGTGTGTTCCCCTGATGGTTTAATATACACACGGAACATGTTACCAGGTGAACAGTATAAGTGAGGAGAGTGTGTTCCCCTGATGGTATAATATACAAGGGACATGTTGCCAGGTGAACAGTATAAGTGAGGAGAGGGCTTACCCATGATGGTTTAATATACACGAGACATGTTACCAGGTGAACAGTATAAGTGAGGAGATTGTGTTCCACTGATGGTATAATATACACGGGACATGTTACAACGTGAACAGTGTAAGTGAGGAGAGTGTGTTCCCCTGATTGTTTAATACGCACGGGACATGTTACGAGGTGAACAGTGTAAGTGAGGAGAGTGAGTTCCCCTGATGATTTAATACGCACGGGACATGTTACCAGGTGAACAGTGTAAGTGAGGAGAGTGAGTTCCCCTGATGGTTTAATACTGACGGGACGTGTGACCAGGTGAACAGAAAAGGGAGGAGAGTGTGTTAACCTGATGGTTTAACACTGTCGGGACATTTCCCCAGGTGAACAGTATAAGTGAGGAGAGTGTGTTCCCCTGATTTTTTAATAGTGACGGGACATGTTACCAATTGAACAGTATAATTGAGGAGAGTGAATTCCCCTGATGGTTCAACACGCACGGGACGTGTCAACAGGTGAAGAGCAGAAGTGAGGAGAGTTTGTTCCCCTGATTGTTTAATATACATGGGACATGTTACCAGGTGAACAGTGTAAGTGAAGAGAGTTTGTTCCCCTGATTGTTTAATACTGACGGGACATGTCACCATGTGACCAGTTTAAGGGAGGAGAGTGTGTTCCCCTGATTGTTTAATACTGACGGGACATGTTACCAGGTGAACAGTATAAGTGAGAAGAGTGTGTTCCCCTGATTGTTTAATATACACGGGACATGTTACCAGGTGAACAATATAAGTGAGGAGAGTGTGTTCCCCTGATGGTTTAATACGCACGGGACATGTCACCAAGTGTACAGTATAAGTGAAGAGAGTGTGTTCCCCTGATTGTTTAATACGCATGGGACATGTCACCAAGTGAACAGTATAAGTGAGGAGAGTGTGTTCCCCTGATTGTTTAATACGCACGGGACATGTCACCAAGTGAACAATATAAGTGAGGAGAGTGTGTTCCCCTGATGGTTTAATATACACGGGACATGTTACCAGGAGAACAGTATAAGTGAGGAGAGTGAGTTCCCCTGATTGTTTAAGACACACGGGACATGTTACCAGGTGAACAGTATAAGTGAGGAGAATGTGTTCCCCTGATGGGTTAATACACACGGGACATGTTACCAGGTGAACAGTGTAAGTGAGGAGAGTGTGTTCCCCTGATTGTTTAATACACACGGGACATGTCACCAAGTAAACAGTATAAGTGAGGAGACTGTGTTCCACTGATGGTTTAATATACATGGGACATGTCAACACTTGAACAATATAAGTGAGGAGAGTGTGTTCACCTGATGGTTTAATACACACAGGACATGTCAACACGTGAACAATATAAGTGAGGAGAGTGTGTTCCCCTGATTGTTTCATATACGTGGGACATGTTACCAGGTGAACAGTGTAAGTGGAGAGAGTTTGTTCCTCTGATTGTTTAATACTGACGGGACATGTCACCATGTGACCAGTTTAAGGGAGGAGAGTGTGTTCCCCTGACGGTTTAATACGGACGGGACCTGTTACCAGGTGAACTTTGTAAGTGAGGAGAGTGAGTTCCCCTGATGGCTTAATACGCACGGGACATGTTACCAGGTGAACTTTGTAAGTGAGGAGAGTGAGTTCCCCTGATGGCTTAATACGCACGGGAAATGTTACCAGGTGCACAGTGTAAGTGAGGAGAGTGAGTTCCCCTGATGGTTTAATACAAACAGGAGATGTCATCAGGTGAACAGTATAAGTGAGGAGATTGTGTTCCCCTGATGGTTTAATATACACGGGACATGTTACCAGGTGAACAGTATAAGTGAGGAGAGTGCTTTCCCCTGATGGTTTAATATACACGGGACATGTTACCAGGTGAACAATATAAGTGAGGAGAGTGTGTTCCCCTGATGGTTTAATACGCACGGGACATGTCACCAAGTGTACAGTATAAGTGAAGTGAGTGTGTTCCCCTGATTGTTTAATACGCACGGGACATGTCACCAAGTGAACAGTATAAGTGAGGAGAGTGTGTTCCCCTGATTGTTTAATACGCACGGGACATGTCACCAAGTGAACAGTATAAGTGAGGAGAGTGAGTTCCCCTGATTGTTTAAGACACACGGGACATGTTACCAGGTGAACAGTATAAGTGAGGAGAATGTGTTCCCCTGATGGGTTAATACACACGGGACATGTTACCAGGTGAACAGTGTAAGTGAGGAGAGTGTTTTCCCCTGATTGTTTAATACACACGGGACATGTCACCAAGTAAACAGTATAAGTGAGGAGACTGTGTTCCACTGATGGTTTAATATACATGGGACATGTCAACACGTGAACAATATAAGTGAGGAGAGTGTGTTCACCTGATGGTTTAATACACACAGGACATGTCAACACGTGAACAATATAAGTGAGGAGAGTGTGTTCCCCTGATTGTTTCATATACGTGGGACATGTTACCAGGTGAACAGTGTAAGTGGAGAGAGTTTGTTCCTCTGATTGTTTAATACTGACGGGACATGTCACCATGTGACCAGTTTAAGGGAGGAGAGTGTGTTCCCCTGACGGTTTAATACGGACGGGACCTGTTACCAGGTGAACTTTGTAAGTGAGGAGAGTGAGTTCCCCTGATGGCTTAATACGCACGGGACATGTTACCAGGTGAACTTTGTAAGTGAGGAGAGTGAGTTCCCCTGATGGCTTAATACGCACGGGACATGTTACCAGGTGCACAGTGTAAGTGAGGAGAGTGAGTTCCCCTGATGGTTTAATACAAACAGGAGATGTCATCAGGTGAACAGTATAAGTGAGGAGAGTGTGTTCCCCTGATGGTTTAATATACACGGGACATGTTACCAGGTGAACAGTATAAGTGAGGAGAGTGCTTTCCCCTGATGGTTTAATATACACGGGACATGTTAGCAGGTGAACAGTATAAGTGAGGAGAGTGTGTTCCCCTGATTGTTTAATACGCACAGGACATGTTACCAGGTGAACTTTGTAAGTGAGGAGAGTGAGTTCCCCTGATGGCTTAATACGCACGGGACATGTTACCAGGTGAACAGTGTAAGTGAGGAGAGTGTGTTCCCCTGATGGTTTAATACAAACAGGAGATGTCATCAGGTGAACAGTATAAGTGAGGAGAGTGTGTTCCCCTGATGGTTGAATATACACGGGACATGTTACCAGGTGAACAGTATAAGTGAGGAGAGTGCTTTCCCCTGATGGTTTAATATACACGGGACATGTTAGCAGGTGAACAGTATAAGTGAGGAGAGTGTGTTACCCTGATGGTTTAATATACATGGGACGTGTTACCAGGTGAACAGTATAAGTGAGGAGAGTGCTTTCCCCTGATGGTTTAATATACACGGGACATGTTACCAGGTGAACAGTATAAGTGAGGAGAGTGTGTTCCCCTGATGGTTTAATATACACGGTACATGTTACAAAGTGAACAGTATAAGTGAGGAGAGTGTGTTCCCCTGATTGTTTAATACTCACGGGAGATGTTACCAGGTGAGCAGTATAAGTGAGGAGAGTGTGTTCCCCTGATGGTTTAATATACACGGGACATGTTACCAGGTGAACAGTATAAGTGAGTAGACTGTATTCCCCTGATGGTTCAATATACACGGGACATGTCATCAGGTGAACAGTATAAGTGAGGAGATTGTGTTCCCCTGATGGTTTAATATACACGGGACATGTTACCAGGTGAACAGTATAAGTGAGGAGAGTGCTTTCCCCTGATGGTTTAATATACACGGGACATGTTACCAGGTGAACAATATAAGTGAGGAGAGTGTGTTCCCCTGATGGTTTAATACGCACGGGACATGTCACCAAGTGTACAGTATAAGTGAAGTGAGTGTGTTCCCCTGATTGTTTAATACGCACGGGACATGTCACCAAGTGAACAGTATAAGTGAGGAGAGTGTGTTCCCCTGATTGTTTAATACGCACGGGACATGTCACCAAGTGAACAATATAAGTGAGGAGAGTGTGTTCCCCTGATGGTTTAATATACACGGGACATGTTACCAGGAGAACAGTATAAGTGAGGAGAGTGAGTTCCCCTGATTGTTTAAGACACACGGGACATGTTACCAGGTGAACAGTATAAGTGAGGAGAATGTGTTCCCCTGATGGGTTAATACACACGGGACATGTTACCAGGTGAACAGTGTAAGTGAGGAGAGTGTTTTCCCCTGATTGTTTAATACACACGGGACATGTCACCAAGTAAACAGTATAAGTGAGGAGACTGTGTTCCACTGATGGTTTAATATACATGGGACATGTCAACACGTGAACAATATAAGTGAGGAGAGTGTGTTCACCTGATGGTTTAATACACACAGGACATGTCAACACGTGAACAATATAAGTGAGGAGAGTGTGTTCCCCTGATTGTTTCATATACGTGGGACATGTTACCAGGTGAACAGTGTAAGTGGAGAGAGTTTGTTCCTCTGATTGTTTAATACTGACGGGACATGTCACCATGTGACCAGTTTAAGGGAGGAGAGTGTGTTCCCCTGACGGTTTAATACGGACGGGACCTGTTACCAGGTGAACTTTGTAAGTGAGGAGAGTGAGTTCCCCTGATGGCTTAATACGCACGGGACATGTTACCAGGTGAACTTTGTAAGTGAGGAGAGTGAGTTCCCCTGATGGCTTAATACGCACGGGACATGTTACCAGGTGCACAGTGTAAGTGAGGAGAGTGAGTTCCCCTGATGGTTTAATACAAACAGGAGATGTCATCAGGTGAACAGTATAAGTGAGGAGAGTGTGTTCCCCTGATGGTTTAATATACACGGGACATGTTACCAGGTGAACAGTATAAGTGAGGAGAGTGCTTTCCCCTGATGGTTTAATATACACGGGACATGTTAGCAGGTGAACAGTATAAGTGAGGAGAGTGTGTTCCCCTGATTGTTTAATACGCACAGGACATGTTACCAGGTGAACTTTGTAAGTGAGGAGAGTGAGTTCCCCTGATGGCTTAATACGCACGGGACATGTTACCAGGTGAACAGTGTAAGTGAGGAGAGTGTGTTCCCCTGATGGTTTAATACAAACAGGAGATGTCATCAGGTGAACAGTATAAGTGAGGAGAGTGTGTTCCCCTGATGGTTGAATATACACGGGACATGTTACCAGGTGAACAGTATAAGTGAGGAGAGTGCTTTCCCCTGATGGTTTAATATACACGGGACATGTTAGCAGGTGAACAGTATAAGTGAGGAGAGTGTGTTACCCTGATGGTTTAATATACATGGGACGTGTTACCAGGTGAACAGTATAAGTGAGGAGAGTGCTTTCCCCTGATGGTTTAATGTACACGGGACATGTTACCAGGTGAACAGTATAAGTGAGGAGAGTGTGTTCCCCTGATGGTTTAATATACACGGTACATGTTACAAAGTGAACAGTATAAGTGAGGAGAGTGTGTTCCCCTGATTGTTTAATACTCACGGGAGATGTTATCAGGTGAGCAGTATAAGTGAGGAGAGTGTGTTCCCCTGATGGTTTAATGTACACGGGACATGTTAGTAGGTGAACAGTGTAAGTGAGGAGAATGTGTTCCCCTGATAGTTTAATATACACGGGACATGTTACCAGGTGAACAGTATAAGAGAGGAGAGTGTGTTCCCCTGATTGTTTAATACTCACGGGAGATGTTACCAGGTGAACAGTATAAGTGAAGAGAGCGTGTTCCCCTGATTGTTTAGATTAGATTAGATTAGATTAGAGATACAGCACTGAAACAGGCCCTTCGGCCCACCGAGTCTGTGCCGAACATCAACCACCCATTTATACTAATCCTACACTAATCCCATATTCCTACCAAACATCCCCACCTGTCCCTATATTTCCCTACCACCTACCTACACTGGTGACAATTTATAATGGCCAATTTACCTATCAACCTGCAAGTCTTTTGGCTTGTGGGAGGAAACAGGAGCACCCGGAGAAAACCCACGCAGACACAGGGAGAACTTGCAAACTCCACACAGGCAGTACCCGGAATCGAACCCGGGTCCCTGGAGCTGTGAGGCTGCGGTGCTAACCACTGCGCCACTGTGCCGCCCTATATACGTGGGACATGTTACCAGGTGACGAATATAAGTGAGGAGAATGTGTTCCCCTCATTGTCTAATATACACGGGACATGTTAGCAGGTGATCAGTATCAGTGATGAGAATGTGTTCCCCTGATGTTTTAATATACACGGGACATGTAAACAGGTGAACAGTATAAGTGAGGAGAGAGTGTTCCCCTGATTGTTAAATATACACGGGACATGTAAACAGGTGAACAGTATAAGTGAGGAGAGAGTGTTCCCCTAATGGTTTAACATGCACGGGACATGTTACCAGTGAACAGTAAAAGTGAGGAGAGTGTGTTCCCCTGATGGTTTAATATACACGGGACTTAATACCAGGTGAACAGTATAAGTGAGGAGAGTGTGTTCCCCTGATTGTTAAATATACACGGGACATGTAAACAGGTGAACAGTATAAGTGAGGAGAGAGTGTTCCCCTGATGGTTTAATATACACGGGGCATGTTACCAGGTGAAGAGTATAAGTGAGGACAGTGAGTTCCCCTGATGGTTTAATACACACGGGACATGTTACCAGGTGAACAGAAAAGGGAGGAGAGTGTCTTCCCCTGATGGTTTAATACTGACGGGACATGTTACCAGGTGAACATTATAATTGAGGAGAGTGTGGTCCCCTGATGGTTTAACACGCACAGGACATGTTACCAGTTGAACAGTGTAAATGAGGAGACTGTGTTCCCCTGATGGTTTAAAACACACGACATGTTACCAGGTGAACAGTATAAGTGAGGAGAGTGTGTTCACCTGATGTTTTAACACGCACAGGACATGTTACCAGATGAACAGTATAAGTGAGGAGAGTGTGTTCCCCTGATGGTTTAATATACACAGGACATGTTACCAGGTGAACAGTATAAGTGAGGAGAGTGCTTTCCCCTGATGTTTTAATATAGACGGGACATGTTACCAGCTGAACAGTATAAGTGAGGAGAGGGCTTTCCCCTGATGGTTTAATATACATGGGACATGTTACCAGGTGAACAGTATAAGTGAAGAGAGCGTGTTCCCTTGATTGCTTGATATATGTGGGACATGTTACCAGGTGACGAGTATAAGTGAGGAGAGTGTGTTCCCCTCATTGTTTAATATACACGGGACATGTTCGCAGGTGAACAGTATCAGTGAGGAGAATGTGTTCCCCTGATGGTTTAATACACACGGGACATGTTACCAGTTGAACAGTATAAGGGAGGAGAGTGTGTTCCCCTGATGGTATAATATACACGGGACATGATACCAGCTGAACAGGATAAGTGAGGAGTGGGCTTTCCCCTGATGGTTTAATATACACGGGACATGTTACCAGGTGAACAGTATAAGTGAGGAGAGTGTGTTCCCCATATGGTACAATATACACGGGACATGTTAGCAGGTGAACAGTATAAGTGAGGAGAATGTATTCCCCTGATGGTTTAATATACACGGGACATGTTACCAGGTGAACAGTATAAGTGAGGAGAATGTGTTCCCCTGATGGTTTAATATACACGGGACATGTTACCAGTTGAAAAGTATAAGTGAGGAGACTGTGTTCCCCTGATTGTTTAATACTCATGGGACATGTTACCAGGCGGGCAGTATAAGTGAGGAGAGTGTGTTCCCCTGATTGTTTAATACACATGGGACATGTTACCAGGTGAACAGTATATGTGAAGAGAGTGTGTTCCCCTGATGGTTTTATATACATGGGACATGTTACCAGGTGAGCAGAATAAGTGAAGAGAGTGTGTTCCCCTGATTGTTTAATATACGTGGGACATGTTACCAGGTGACGAGTATAAGTGAGGAGAGTGTGTTCCCCTGATTGTTTAATATACGTAGGACATGTCACCAGGTGAACAGTATAAGTGAGGAGAGTGTGTTCCCCTGATTGTTAAATATACACGGGACATGTTACCAGGTGAACAGTATAAGTGAGCAGAGTGTGTTCCCCTGATTGTTATTTATACACGGGACATGTTACCAGGTGAACAGTATAAGTGAGGAGAGTGTGTTCCCCTGATGATTTAACATACACGGGACATGTTACCAGGTGAACAGTATAAGTGAGGAGACTGTATTCCCCTGATGGTTCAATATACAAGGGACATGTTAGCAGGTGAACAGTATAAGTGAGGAGAATGTGTTCCCCTGATGGTTTAATATACACGGGACATGTTACCAGGTGAACAGTATAAGTGAGGCGACTGTATTCCCCTGATGGTTCAATATACAAGGGACATGTTAGCAGGTAAACAGTATAAGTGAGGAGAGTGTGTTCCCCAGATAGTTTAATATACACGGGACATGTTGCAACGTTAACAGTATAAGTGAGGAGAGTGTGTTCCCCTGATTGTTTATTACTCACGGGAGATGTTACCAGGTGAGCAGTATAAGTGAGGAGAGTGTGTTCCCCTGATGGTTTAGCACGCACGGGACGTGTCACCAGGTGAAGAGTAGAAGTGAGGAGAGTGTGTGCCCCTGATTGTTTAATACACACGGGACATGTTACCAGGTGAACAGTATATGTGAAGAGAGTGTGTTCCCCTGATTGTTTAATATACACGGGACATGTTAGCAGGTGAACAGTATCAGTGAGGAGAATGTGTTCCCCTGATGGTTGAATATACACGGGACATGTAAACAGGTGAACAGTATAAGTGAGGAGAAAGTGTTCCCCTGATGGTTTAATATACACGGGACATGTAAACAGGTGAACAGTATAAGTGAGGAGAATGTGTTCCCCTGATTGTTAAATATACACGGGACATGTTACCAGGTGAACAGTATAAGTGAGGAGAGTGTGTTCCCCTGATGGTTTACTATACATGGGACATGTTGCCAGGTGAACAGTATAAGTGAGGAGAGTGTGTTCCCCTGATGGTTTAATATACACGGGAATTATTACCAGTGAACAGTATAAGTGAGGGCAGTGAGTTCCCCTGATGGTTTAATACACACGGGACATGTTACCAGGTGAACAGAAAAGGGAGGAGAGTGTCTTCACCTGATGGTTTAATACTGACGGGACATGTCACCAGGTGAACAGTATAATTGAGGAGAGTGTGTTACCCTGATGGTTTAAAACACACGACATGTCAACAGGTGAACAGTATAAGTGAGGAGAGAGTGTTCCCCGATGGTTTAACACGCATAAGACATGTTACCAGGTGAACAGTATAAGTGAGGAGAGTGTGTTCCCCTGATGGTTTAATATACACAGGACATGATACCAGGTGAACAGTATAAGTGAGGAGAGTGTGTTCCCCTGATGGTATAATATACACGGGACATGTTACCAGCTGAACAGTGTAATTGAGGAGAGGGCTTTCCCCTGATGGTTTAATATACACGGGACATGTTACCAGGTGAACAGTATAAGTGAGGAGAGTATGTTCCCCTGATGGTTTAATATACACGGGACAAGTTACCAGGTGAACAGTATAAGTGAGGAGAGTGTGTTCCCCTGATGTTATAATATACACGGGACATGTTACCAGCTGAACAGTATAAGTGAGGAGAGGGTTTTTCCCCTGATGGTTTAATATACACGGGACATGTTACCAGGTGAACAGTTTAAGTGAGGAGAGTGTGTTCCCCTGATGGTATAATATACACGGGACATGTTACCAGCTGAACAGTATAAGTGAGGAGAGGGCTTTCCCCCGATGGTTTAATACACACGGGACATGTTACCAGTTGAAAAGTATAAGTGAGGAGACTGTGTTCCCCTGATTGTTTAATACTCATGGGACATGTTACCAGGCGGGCAGTATAAGTGAGGAGAGTGTGTTCCCCTGATGGTTTAACACGCACGGGACGTGTCACCAGGTGAAGAGTAGAAGTGAGGAGAGTGTGTTCCCCTGATGGTCTAATATACATGGGACATGTTACCAGGTGAACAGCATATGTGAAGAGAGTGTGTTCCCCTCATGGTTTAATATACATGTGACATGTTACCAGGTGAACAGTATAAGTGAAGAGAGCGTGTTCCCCTGATTGCTTAATATACGTGGGACTTGTTACCAGGTGACGGGTATAAGTGAGGAGAGTGTGTTCCCCTGATGGTTTAATATACACGGGACATGTTACCAGGTGAACAGTATAAGTGAGGAGAGTGTGTTCCCCTGAATGTTAAATATACACGGGACATGTTACCAGGTGAACAGTATAAGTGAGGAGAATGTGTTCCCCTGATGGTTTAATATACACGGGACTTGTTACCAGTTGAACAGTATAAGTGAAGAGAGCGTGTTCCCCTGATTGTTTAATATACACGGGACATGTTAGCAGGTGTACAGTATCAGTGAGGAGAATGTGTTCCCCTGATGGTTTAATATACACGGGACATGTTACCAGGGGAACAGTATAAGTGAGGAGAGTGTGTTCCCCTGATTGTTTAATACTCACGGGACATGTTACCAGGTGAGCATGATAAGTGAGGAGAGTGTGTTCCCCTGATGGTCTAACATACACGGGACATGTTACCAGGTGAACAATTTCTGTGACGTGAGTGTGTTCCCCTGATTGTTTAATACACACGGGACGTGTCACCAGGTGAAGAGTAGAAGTGAGGAGAGTGTGTTCCCCTGATTGTTTAATACACACGGGACATGTTAGCAGGTGAACAGTATCAGTGAGGAGAATGTGTTCCCCTGATGGTTGAATATACACGGGACATGTAAACAGGTGAACAGTATAAGTGAGGAGAATGTGTTCCCCTGATGGTTTAATATACACGGGACAAGTTACCAGGTGAACAGTATAAGTGAGGAGAGTGTGTTCCCCTGATGTTATAATATACACGGGACATGTTACCAGCTGAACAGTATAGGTGAGGAGAGGGTTTTTCCCCTGATGGTTTAATATACACGGGACATGTTACCAGGTGAACAGTTTAAGTGAGGAGAGTGTGTTCCCCTGATGGTATAATATACACGGGACATGTTACCAGCTGAACAGTATAAGTGAGGAGAGGGCTTTCCCCCGATGGTTTAATACACACGGGACATGTTACCAGTTGAAAAGTATAAGTGAGGAGACTGTGTTCCCCTGATTGTTTAATACTCATGGGACATGTTACCAGGCGGGCATTATAAGTGAGGAGAGTGTGTTCCCCTGATGGTTTAACACGCACGGGACGTGTCACCAGGTGAAGAGTAGAAGTGAGGAGAGTGTGTTCCCCTGATGGTCTAATATACATGGGACATGTTACCAGGTGAACAGCATATGTGAAGAGAGTGTGTTCCCCTCATGGTTTAATATACATGGGACATGTTACCAGGTGAACAGTATAAGTGAAGAGAGCGTGTTCCCCTGATTGTGTAATATACGTGGGACATGTTACCATGTGACGGGTATAAGTGAGGAGAGTGTGTTCCCCTGATGGTTTAATATACACGGGACATGTTACCAGGTGAACAGTATAAGTGAGGAGAGTGTGTTGCCCTGATGGTTTAATACACACGGGACATGTTACCAGGTGAACAGTATAAGTGAGGAGAGTGTGTTCCCCTGAATGTTAAAATATACACGGGACATGTTACCAGGTGAACAGTATAAGTGAGGAGAATGTGTTCCCCTGATGGTTTAATATACACGGGACTTGTTACCAGTTGAACAGTATAAGTGAAGAGAGCGTGTTCCCCTGATTGTTTAATATACACGGGACATGTTAGCAGGTGTACAGTATCAGTGAGGAGAATGTGTTCCCCTGATGGTTTAATATACACGGGACATGTTACCAGGGGAACAGTATAAGTGAGGAGAGTGTGTTCCCCTGATTGTTTAATACTCACGGGACATGTTACCAGGTGAGCATTATAAGTGAGGAGAGTGTGTTCCCCTGATGGTCTAACATACACGGGACATGTTACCAGGTGAACAATTTCTGTGACGTGAGTGTGTTCCCCTGATGGTTTAATATACATGGGACATGTTACCAGGTGAACAGTATAAGTGAAGAGAGCGTGTTCCCCTGATTACTTAATATACGTGGGACATGTTCCCAGGTGAGCAGAACAAGTGAGGAGAGTGTGTTCCCCTGATTGTTAAATATACACGGGACATGTTACCAGGAGAACAGTATAAGTGAGGAGAGTGTGTTGCCCTGATGATTTAACATACACGGGACATGTTACCAGGTGAACAGTATAAGTGAGGAGAGTGTGTTCCCCTGATGGTATAATATACACGGGACATGTTACCAGCTGAACAGTATAAGTGAGGAGAATGTGTTCCCCTGATGGTTAATATACACGGGACATGTTACCAGGTGAACAGTATAAGTGAGGAGAGTGTGTTCCCCAGATGGTTTAATATACACGGGACCTGTTACAACGAGAACAGAATAAGTGAGGAGAGTGTGTTCCCCTGATTGTTTAATACTCACGGGAGATGTTACCAGGTGAGCAGTATAAGTGAGGAGAGTGTGTTCCCCTGATGGTTTAGCACGCACGGGACGTGTCACCAGGTGAAGAGTAGAAGTGAGGAGAGTGTGTTCCCCTGATTGTTTAATACACATGGGACATGTTACCAGGTGAACAGTATATGTGAAGAGAGTGTGTTCCCCTGATGGTTTTATATACATGGGACATGTTACCAGGTGAGCAGAATAAGTGAAGAGAGTGTGTTCCCCTGATTGTTTAATATAGTTGGGACATGTTACCAGGTGACGAGTATAAGTGAGGAGAGTGTGTTCCCCTGATTGTTTAATATACGTAGGACATGTCACCAGGTGAACAGTATAAGTGAGGAGAGTGTGTTCCCCTGATTGTTAAATATACACGGGACATGTTACCAGGTGAACAGTATAAGTGAGCAGAGTGTGTTCCCCTGATTGTTAAATATACACGGGACATGTTACCAGGTGAACAGTATAAGTGAGGAGAGTGTGTTTCCCTGATGATTTAACATACACGGGACATGTTACCAGGTGAACAGTATAAGTGAGGAGACTGTATTCCCCTGATGGTTCAATATACAAGGGACATGTTAGCAGGTGAACAGTATAAGCGAGGAGAATGTGTTCCCCTGATGGTTTAATATACACGGGACATGTTACCAGGTGAACAGTATAAGTGAGGCGACTGTATTCCCCTGATGGTTCAATATACAAGGGACATGTTAGCAGGTAAACAGTATAAGTGAGGAGAGTGTGTTCCCCAGATGGTTTAATATACACGGGACATGTTGCAACGTTAACAGTATAAGTGAGGAGAGTGTGTTCCCCTGATTGTTCATTACTCACGGGAGATGTTACCAGGTGAGCAGTATAAGTGAGGAGAGTGTGTTCCCCTGATGGTTTAGCACGCACGGGACGTGTCACCAGGTGAAGAGTAGAAGTGAGGAGAGTGTGTTCCCCTGATTGTTTAATACACACGGGACATGTTACCAGGTGAACAGTATATGTGAAGAGAGTGTGTTCCCCTGATTGTTTAATATACACGGGACATGTTAGCAGGTGAACAGTATCAGTGAGGAGAATGTGTTCCCCTGATGGTTTAATATACACGGGACATGTAAACAGGTGAACAGTATAAGTGAGGAGAATGTGTTCCCCTGATGGTTTAATATACACGGGACATGTAAACAGGTGAACAGTATAAGTGAGGAGAGTGTGTTCCCCTGATGGTTTACTATACATGGGACATGTTGCCAGGTGAACAGTATAAGTGAGGAGAGTGTGTTCCCCTGATGGTTTAATATACACGGGAATTGTTACCAGTGAACAGTATAAGTGAGGGCAGTGAGTTCCCCTGATGGTTTAATACACACGGGACATGTTACCAGGTGAACAGAAAAGGGAGGAGAGTGTCTTCACCTGATGGTTTAATACTGACGGGACATGTCACCAGGTGAACAGTATAATTGAGGAGAGTGTGTTCCCCTGATGGTTTAAAACACACGACATGTCAACAGGTGAACAGTATAAGTGAGGAGAGAGTGTTCCCCTGATGGTTTAACACGCATAAGACATGTTACCAGGTGAACAGTATAAGTGAGGAGAGTGTGCTCCCCTGATGGTTGAATATACACAGGACATGATACCAGGTGAACAGTATAAGTGAGGAGAGTGTGTTCCCCTGATGGTATAATATACACAGGACATGTTACCAGCTGAACAGTGTAATTGAGGAGAGGTCTTTCCACTGATGGTTTAATATACACGGGACATGTTACCAGGTGAACAGTATAAGTGAGGAGAGTATGTTCCCCTGATGGTTTAATATACACGGGACAAGTTACCAGGTGAACAGTATAAGTGAGGAGAGTGTGTTCCCCTGATGTTATAATATACACGGGACATGTTACCAGCTGAACAGTATAAGTGAGGAGAGGTTTTTTCCCCTGATGGTTTAATATACACGGGACATGTTACCAGGTGAACAGTTTAAGTGAGGAGAGTGTGTTCCCCTGATGGTATAATATATACGGGACATGTTACCAGCTGAACAGTATAAGTGAGGAGAGGGCTTTCCCCCGATGGTTTAATACACACGGGACATGTTACCAGGTAAACAGTATATGTGAAGAGAGTGTGTTGCCCTGATGGTTTTATATACATGGGACATGTTACCAGGTGAACAGAATAAGTGAAGAGAGTGTGTTCCCCTGATTGTTTAATATACGTGGGACATGTTACCAGGTGACTAGTATAAGTGAGGAGAGTGTGTTCCCCTCATTGTTTAATATACACGGGACATGTTAGCAGGTGAACAGGATAAGTGAGGAGAATGTGTTCCCCTGATGGTTTAATATACACGGGACATGTTACCAGGTGAACAGTATAAGTGAGCAGAGTGTGTTCCCCTGATTGTTAAATATACACGGGACATGTTACCAGGTGAACAGTATAAGTGAGGAGAGTGTGTTCCCCTGATGATTTAACATACACGGGACATGTTACCAGGTGAACAGTATAAGTGAGGAGAGTGTGTTCCCCTGATGGTATAATATACACGGGACATGTTACCAGGTGAACAGTATAAGTGAGGAGACTGTATTCCCCTGATGGTTCAATATACAAGGGACAAGTTAGCAGGTAAACAGTATAAGTGAGGAGAATGTGTTCCCCTGATGGTTAATTATACACGGGACATGTTACCAGGTGAACAGTAGAAGTGAGGAGAGTGTGTTCCCCAGATGGTTTAATATACACGGTACATGTTACAACGTTAACAGTATAAGTGAGGAGAGTGTGTTCCCTGATGTTTTAGCACGCACGGGACGTGTCACCAGGTGAAGAGTAGAAGTGAGGAGAGTGTGTTCCCCTGATTGTTTAATACACACGGGACATGTTACCAGGTGAACAGTATATGTGAAGAGAGTGTGTTCCCCTGATGGTTTTATATACATGGGACATGTTACCAGGTGAACTGAATAAGTGAAGAGAGTGTGTTCCCCTGATTGTTTAATATACGTGGGACATGTTACCAGGTGACGAGATTAAGTGAGGAGAGTGTGGTCCCCTCATTGTTTAATATACACGGGACATGTTAGCAGGTGAACAGTATCAGTGAGGAGAATGTGTTCCCCTGATGGTTTAATATACACGGGACATGTAAACAGGTGAACAGTATAAGTGAGGAGAATGTGTTCCCCTGATGGTTTAATATACACGGGACATGTAAAAAGGTGAACAGTATAAGTGAGGAGAATGTGTTCCCCTGATTGTTAAATATACACGGGACATGTTACCAGGTGAACAGTGTAAGTGAGGAGAGTGTGTTCCCCTGAAGGTTTAATATACATGGGACATGTTGCCAGGTGAACAGTATAAGTGAGGAGAGTGTGTTCCCCTGATGGTTTAATATACACGGGACTTATTACCAGGTGAAAAGATTAAGTGAGGAGAGGGCTTTCCCCTGATGGTTTAATATACAGGGGAAATGTTACCAGTGAACAGTATAAGTGAGGGCAGTGAGTTCCCCTGATGGTTTAATACACACGGGACATGTTACCAGGTGAACAGAAAAGGGAGGAGAGTGTCTTCACCTGATGGTTTAATATTGACGGGACATGTCACCAGGTGAACAGTATAATTGAGGAGAGTGTGTTCCCCTGATGGTTTAAAACACACGACATGTCAACAGGTGAACAGTATAAGTGAGGAGAGAGTGTTCCCCTGATGGGTTAACACGCACAAGACATGTTACCAGGTGAACAGTATAAGTGAGGAGAGTGTGTTCCCCTGATGGTTTAATATACACAGGACATGATACCAGGTGAACAGTATAAGTGATGAGAGTGTGTTCCCCTGATGGTATAATATACACGGGACATGTTACCAGCTGAACAGTGTAATTGAGGAGAGGGCTTTCCCCTGATGGTTTAATATACACGGGACATGTTACCAGGTGAACAGTATAAGTGAGCAGAGTGTGTTCCCCTGATTGTTTAATACTCACGGGACATGTTACCAGGTGAGCATTATGAGTGAGGAGAATGTGTTCCCCTGATGGTTTAACATGCACGGGACGTGTCACCAGGTGAAGAGTATAAGTGAGGAGAGTGTGTTCCCCTGATTGCTTAATATACGTGGGACATGTTACGAGGTGAACAGTATAAGTGAGGAGAATCGTGTTTCCCTGATGGTTTAATATACACGGGACATGTTCCCAGGTGAACAGTATAAGTGAGGAGAGGGTTTTTCCCCTGATGGTTTAATATACACGGGACATGTTACCAGGTGAACAGTATAAGTGAGGAGAGTGTGTTCCCCTGATGGTATAATACACACGGGACATGTTACTAGCTGAACAGTATAAGTGAGGAGAGGGCTTTCCCCTGAAGGTTTAATATACACGGGACATGTTACCAGGTGAACAGTATAAGTGAGGAGAGTGTGTTCCCCTGATGGTTTAATATACACGGGACATGTTACCAGTGAACAGTATAAGTGAGGAGAGTGTGTTCCCCTGATTGTTTAATATACACAGGACATGTTACCAGCTGAACAGTATAAGTGAGGAGAGGGCTTTCCCCCGATGGTTTACTGTACACGGGACATGTTAGCAGTTGAACAGTATCAGTGTGGAAAATGTGTTCCCCTGATGGTTCAATATACATGGGACATGTTACCAGGTGAACAGTATAAGTGAGGAGAGTGTGTTCCCCTGATGGTTTAATATACACGGGACATTTTAGCAAGTGAACAGTATAAGTAAGGAGAGTGTGTTCCCCTGATGGTTTAATATACACGGGACATATTACCAGGTGAACAGTATAAGTCAGGAGAGGGCTTTCCCCTGATGGTTTAATATCCACGGGACATGTTACCAGGTGAACAGTATAAGTGAGGACAGTGAGTTTCCCTGATGGTTTAACACACACGGGACATGTTACCAGGTGAACAGAAAAGGGAGGAGAGTGACTTCCCCTGATGGTTTAATACTGACGGGACATGTCACCAGGTGAACAGGATAAGTGAGGAGAGTGTGTTCCCCTGATGGTTTAACACGCACAGGACATGTTACCAGCTGAACAGTATAAGTGAGGAGAGTGAGTTCCCCTGATTGTTTAATAAGCACGGGACATGTCACCAGGTGAGCAGCATAAGTGAGGAGAGTGTGTTCCCCTGATGGTTTAATATACAAGGGACATGTTACCGAGTGAACAGTATAAGTGAGGACAGTGTGTTCCCCTGATGGTATAATATACACGGGACATGTTACCAGCTGAACAGTATAAGTGAGGAGAGGGCTTTCCCCTGATGGTTCAATATACAAGGGACATGTTACCAGGTGAACAGTATAAGTGAGGAGAGTGTGTTCCCCTGATGGTTTAATATACAATGGACATGTTACCGAGTGAACTGTATAAGTGAGGAGAATGTGTTCCACTGATGGTTTAATATACTCGGGACATGTTACCAGGTGAACAGTATAAGTGAGGATACTGTATTCCCCTGATGGTTCAAAATACACGGGACATGTTAGCTGGTGAACAGTATAAGTGAGGAGAATGTATTCCCCTGATGGTTTAATATACACGGGACATGTTACCAGGTGAACAGCATAAGTGAGGACAGTGAGTTCCCCTGATGGTTTAATACACACGGGACATGTTACCAGGTGAACAGAAAAGGGAGGAGAGTGTCTTCCCCTGATGGTTTAATACTGGCGGGACATGTTACCAGGTGAACTGAAGATGTGAGGAGAGTGTGTTCCACTGATGGTTTAATATACACGGGACATGTTACCAGGTGAACAGTATAAGTGAGGATACTGCATTCCCCTGATGGTTCAAAATACACGGGACATGTTAGCTGGTGAACAGTATAAGTGAGGAGAGTGAGTTCCCCTGATTGTTTAATATACACGGGACATGTAACCAAGTGAACAGTATATGTGAGGAGAGTGTGTTCCCCTGATTGGTTAATACACACGGGACATGTTACCAGGTGAACAGTGTAATTGAGGAGAGTGTGTTCCCCTGATGGTTTAAAACACACGACATGTCAAAAGGTGAACAGTATAAGTGAGGAGAGAGTGATCCCCTGATGGTTTAACACGCACAGGACATGTTACCAGGTGAACATTATAAGTGAGGAGTGTTCCCCTGATGGTTTAACACGCACAGGACATGTTACCAGGTGAACAGTATAAGTGAGGAGAGTGTGTTCCCCTGATGGTATAATATACACAGGACATGATAGCAGGTGAACAGTAGAAGTGAGGAGAGTGAGTTCCCCTGATGGTTTAATATACACGGGACATGTCACCAGGTGAACAGTGTAAGTGAGGAGAGTGCTTTCCCCTGATGTTTTATTATACACGGGACATGTTACCAGGTGAACAGTATAAGTGAGGACAGTGTGTTCCCCTGATGGTATAATATACACGGGACATGTTACCAGCTGAACAGTATAAGTGAGGAGAGGGCTTTCCCCTGATGGTTTAATATACAAGGGACATGTTACCAGGTGAACAGTATAAGTGAGGTGAATGTGTTCCACTGATGGTTTAATATACACGGGACATGTTACCAGGTGAACAGTATAATTGAGGATACTGCATTCCCCTGATGTTTCAATATACACGGGACATGTTACCAGGTGAACAGTATAAGTGAGGACAATGTGTTCCCCTGATGGTATAATATACACGGGACATGTTACCAGGTGAATTGTATAAGTGAGGAGAATGTGTTCCACTGATGGTTTAATATACACGGGACATGTTACCAGCTGAACAGTATAAGTGAGGATACTGCATTCCCCTGATGTTTCAATATACACGGGACATGTTACCAGGTGAACAGTATAAGTGAGGACAATGTGTTCCCCTGATGGTATAATATACACGGGACATGTTACCAGGTGAATTGTATAAGTGAGGAGAATGTGTTCCACTGATGGTTTAATATACACGGGACATGTTACCAGCTGAACAGTATAAGTGAGGAGACGGCTTTCCCCTGATGGTTTAACATGCACGGGACATGTTAACAGGTCAACAGTATAAGTGAGGAGGTTGTGTTCCCCTGATGGTTTAATACACCCGGGACAGGTTACCAGGTGAACAGTATAAGTGAGGAGAGTGTGTTCCCATGATGGTTTAATATACACGGGACATGTTGCCAGGTGAAGAGTATAAGTGAAGAGAGTGTGTTCCCCTGATGGTTTAATACACACGGGACATGTTAACAGGTAAACAGTGTAAGTGAGGAGAGTGAGTTCCCCTGATTGTTTAATATACACGGGACATGTTAGCAGGTGAACAGGAGAAGTGAGGAGAGTGTGTTCCCCTGATGGTTTAATATACACGAGACATGTTACCAGGTGAACAGAATAAGT
Organism: Heterodontus francisci; assembly: GCF_036365525.1. Taxonomy (NCBI): domain Eukaryota; kingdom Metazoa; phylum Chordata; class Chondrichthyes; order Heterodontiformes; family Heterodontidae; genus Heterodontus; species Heterodontus francisci. The sequence continues at coordinate 545,341 of NW_027141488.1, read as the reverse complement.
GAGGAGAGTGTGTTCCCCTGATGGTTTAATATACACAGGACATGTTACCAGGTGACGAGTATAAGTGAGGAGAGTGTGTTCCCCTGATTGTTTAATATACACGGGACATGTTAGCAGGTGAACAGGAGAAGTGAGGAGAGTGTGTTCCCCTGATGCTTTAATATACACGGGACATGTCACCAGGTGAACAGTGTAAGTGAGGAGAGTGCTTTCCCCTGATGTTTTATTATACACGGGACATGTTACCAGGTGAACAGTATAAGTGAGGACAGTGTGTTCCCCTGATGGTATAATATACACGGGACATGTTACCAGCTGAACAGTAGAAGTGAGGAGAGGGCATTCCCCTGATGGTTTAATATACAAGGGACATGTTACCAGGTGAACAGTATATGTGAGGTGAATGTGTTCCACTGATGGTTTAATATACACGGGACATGTTACCAGGTGAACAGTATAAGTGAGGATACTGCATTCCCCTGATGTTTCAATATACACGGGACATGTTACCAGGTGAACAGTATAAGTGAGGACAATGTGTTCCCCTGATGGTATAATATACACGGGACATGTTACCAGGTGAATTGTATAAGTGAGGAAAATGTGTTCCACTGATGGTTTAATATACACGGGACATGTTATCAGCTGAACAGTATAAGTGAGGATACTGCATTCCCCTGATGTTTCAATATACACGGGACATGTTACCAGGTGAACAGTATAAGTGAGGACAGTGTGTTCCCCTGATGGTTTAATATACACGGGACATGTTACCAGGTGAATTGTATAAGTGAGGAGACGGCTTTCCCCTGATGGTTTAACATGCACGGGACATGTTAACAGGTCAACAGTATAAGTGAGGAGATTGTGTTCCCCTGATGGTTTAATACACCCGGGACAGGTTACCAGGTGAACAGTATAAGTGAGGAGAGTGTGTTCCCATGATGGTTTAATATACACGGGACATGTTGCCAGGTGAAGAGTATAAGTGAAGAGAGTGTGTTCCCCTGATGGTTAAATACACACGGGACATGTTAACAGGTAAACAGTGTAAGTGAGGAGAGTGAGTTCCCCTGATTGTTTAATATACACGGGACATGTTAGCAGGTGAACAGGAGAAGTGAGGAGAGTGTGTTCCCCTGATGGTTTAATATACACGAGACATGTTACCAGGTGAACAGAATAAGTGAGGAGAGTGTGTTCCCCTGATTGTTTAATATACACAGGACATGTTACCAGGTGAAGAGTATAAGTGAAGAGAGTGTGTTCCCCTGATGGTTTAATACACACGGGACATGTTGCCACATAAACAGTGTAAGTGAGGAGAGTGAGTTCACCTGATGGTTTAATACAAACAGGATATGTTAGCAGGTGAACAGTATAAGTGAGGAGAATGTATTCCCCTGATGGTTTAATAAACACGGGACATGTTACCAGGTGAACAGTATAAGTGAGGAGAGTGCTTTCCCCTGATGTTTTAATATACACGGGACATGTTAACAGGTGAACAGAATAAGTGAGGACAGTGTGTTCCCCTGATGGTATAATATACACGGGACATCTTACCAGCTGAACAGTATAAGTGAGGAGAGGGCTTTCCCCTTAGGGTTTAATACACACGGGACTTGTTACCAGGTGAACAGTATAAGTGAGGACAGTGAGTTTCCCTGATGGTTTAATACACACGGGACATGTTACCAGGTGAACAGAAAAGGGAGGAGAGTGACTTCCCCTGATGGTTTAATACTGACGGGAAATGTCACCAGGTGAACAGGATAAGTGAGGAGAGTGTGTTCCCCTGATGGTTTAACACGCACAGGACATGTTACCAGCTGAACAGTATAAGTGAGGAGAGTGAGTTCCCCTGATTGTTTAATAAGCACGGGACATGTCACCAGGTGAGCAACATAAGTGAGGAGAGTGTGTTCCCCTGATGGTTTAATATACAAGGGACATGTTACCGAGTGAACAGTATAAGTGAGGACAGTGTGTTCCCCTGATGGTATAATATACACGGGACATGTTACCAGCTGAACAGTATAAGTGAGGAGAGGGCTTTCCCCTGATGGTTCAATATACAAGGGACATGTTACCAGGTGAACAGTATAAGTGAGGAGAGTGTGTTCCCCTGATGGTTTAATATACAAGGGACATGTTACCGAGTGAACTGTATAAGTGAGGAGAATGTGTTCCACTGATGGTTTAATATACTCGGGACATGTTACCAGGTGAACAGTATAAGTGAGGATACTGTATTCCCCTGATGGTTCAAAATACACGGGACATGTTAGCTGGTGAACAGTATAAGTGAGGAGAATGTATTCCCCTGATGGTTTAATATACACGGGACATGTTACCAGGTGAACAGCATAAGTGAGGACAGTGAGTTCCCCTGATGGTTTAATACACACGGGACATGTTACCAGGTGAACAGAAAAGGGAGGAGAGTGTCTTCCCCTGATGGTTTAATACTGGCGGGACATGTTACCAGGTGAACTGAAGATGTGAGGAGAGTGTGTTCCACTGATGGTTTAATATACACGGGACATGTTACCAGGTGAACAGTATAAGTGAGGATACTGCATTCCCCTGATGGTTCAAAATACACGGGACATGTTAGCTGGTGAACAGTATAAGTGAGGAGAGTGAGTTCCCCTGATTGTTTAATATACACGGGACATGTAACCAAGTGAACAGTATATGTGAGGAGAGTGTGTTCCCCTGATTGGTTAATACACACGGGACATGTTACCAGGTGAACAGTGTAATTGAGGAGAGTGTGTTCCCCTGATGGTTTAAAACACACGACATGTCAAAAGGTGAACAGTATAAGTGAGGAGAGAGTGATCCCCTGATGGTTTAACACGCACAGGACATGTTACCAGGTGAACATTATAAGTGAGGTGTGTTCCCCTGATGGTTTAACACGCACAGGACATGTTACCAGGTGAACAGTATAAGTGAGGAGAGTGTGTTCCCCTGATGGTATAATATACACAGGACATGATAGCAGGTGAACAGTAGAAGTGAGGAGAGTGAGTTCCCCTGATGGTTTAATATACACGGGACATGACACCAGGTGAACAGTGTAAGTGAGGAGAGTGCTTTCCCCTGATGTTTTATTATACACGGGACATGTTACCAGGTGAACAGTATAAGTGAGGACAGTGTGTTCCCCTGATGGTATAATATACACGGGACATGTTACCAGCTGAACAGTATAAGTGAGGAGAGGGCTTTCCCCTGATGGTTTAATATACAAGGGACATGTTACCAGGTGAACAGTATAAGTGAGGTGAATGTGTTCCACTGATGGTTTAATATACACGGGACATGTTACCAGGTGAACAGTATAATTGAGGATACTGCATTCCCCTGATGTTTCAATATACACGGGACATGTTACCAGGTGAACAGTATAAGTGAGGACAATGTGTTCCCCTGATGGTATAATATACACGGGACATGTTACCAGGTGAATTGTATAAGTGAGGAGAATGTGTTCCACTGATGGTTTAATATACACGGGACATGTTACCAGCTGAACAGTATAAGTGAGGATACTGCATTCCCCTGATGTTTCAATATACACGGGACATGTTACCAGGTGAACAGTATAAGTGAGGACAATGTGTTCCCCTGATGGTATAATATACACGGGACATGTTACCAGGTGAATTGTATAAGTGAGGAGAATGTGTTCCACTGATGGTTTAATATACACGGGACATGTTACCAGCTGAACAGTATAAGTGAGGAGACGGCTTTCCCCTGATGGTTTAACATGCACGGGACATGTTAACAGGTCAACAGTATAAGTGAGGAGGTTGTGTTCCCCTGATGGTTTAATACACCCGGGACAGGTTACCAGGTGAACAGTATAAGTGAGGAGAGTGTGTTCCCATGATGGTTTAATATACACGGGACATGTTGCCAGGTGAAGAGTATAAGTGAAGAGAGTGTGTTCCCCTGATGGTTTAATACACACGGGACATGTTAACAGGTAAACAGTGTAAGTGAGGAGAGTGAGTTCCCCTGATTGTTTAATATACACGGGACATGTTAGCAGGTGAACAGGAGAAGTGAGGAGAGTGTGTTCCCCTGATGGTTTAATATACACGAGACATGTTACCAGGTGAACAGAATAAGTGAGGAGAGTGTGTTCCCCTGATGGTTTAATATACACAGGACATGTTACCAGGTGACGAGTATAAGTGAGGAGAGTGTGTTCCCCTGATTGTTTAATATACACGGGACATGTTAGCAGGTGAACAGGAGAAGTGAGGAGAGTGTGTTCCCCTGATGCTTTATTATACACGGGACATGTCACCAGGTGAACAGTGTAAGTGAGGAGAGTGCTTTCCCCTGATGTTTTATTATACACGGGACATGTTACCAGGTGAACAGTATAAGTGAGGACAGTGTGTTCCCCTGATGGTATAATATACACGGGACATGTTACCAGCTGAACAGTAGAAGTGAGGAGAGGGCATTCCCCTGATGGTTTAATATACAAGGGACATGTTACCAGGTGAACAGTATAAGTGAGGTGAATGTGTTCCACTGATGATTTAATATACACGGGACATGTTACCAGGTGAACAGTATAAGTGAGGATACTGCATTCCCCTGATGTTTCAATATACACGGGACATGTTACCAGGTGAACAGTATAAGTGAGGACAATGTGTTCCCCTGATGGTATAATATACACGGGACATGTTACCAGGTGAATTGTATAAGTGAGGAGAATGTGTTCCACTGATGGTTTAATATACACGGGACATGTTACCAGCTGAACAGTATAAGTGAGGATACTGCATTCCCCTGATGTTTCAATATACACGGGACATGTTACCAGGTGAACAGTATAAGTGAGGACAGTGTGTTCCCCTGATGGTATAATATACACGGGACATGTTACCAGGTGAATTGTATAAGTGAGGAGACGGCTTTCCCCTGATGGTTTAACATGCACGGGACATGTTAACAGGTCAACAGTATAAGTGAGGAGATTGTGTTCCCCTGATGGTTTAATACACCCGGGACAGGTTACCAGGTGAACAGTATAAGTGAGGAGAGTGTGTTCCCATGATGGTTTAATATACACGGGACATGTTGCCAGGTGAAGAGTATAAGTGAAGAGAGTGTGTTCCCCTGATGGTTTAATACACACGGGACATGTTAACAGGTAAACAGTGTAAGTGAGGAGAGTGAGTTCCCCTGATTGTTTAATATACACGGGACATGTTAGCAGGTGAACAGGAGAAGTGAGGAGAGTGTGTTCCCCTGATGGTTTAATATACACGAGACATGTTACCAGGTGAACAGTATAAGTGAGGAGAGTGTGTTCCCCTGATGGTTTAATATACACAGGACATGTTACCAGGTGAAGAGTATAAGTGAAGAGAGTGTGTTCCCCTGATGGTTTAATACACACGGGACATGTTGCCACATAAACAGTGTAAGTGAGGAGAGTGAGTTCACCTGATGGTTTAATACAAACAGGATATGTTAGCAGGTGAACAGTATAAGTGAGGAGAATGTATTCCCCTGATGGTTTAATAAACACGGGACATGTTACCAGGTGAACAGTATAAGTGAGGAGAGTGCTTTCCCCTGATGTTTTAATATACACGGGACATGTTAACAGGTGAACAGTATATGTGAGGACAGTGTGTTCCCCTGATGGTATAATATACACGGGACATCTTACCAGCTGAACAGTATAAGTGAGGAGAGGGCTTTCCCCTTAGGGTTTAATACACACGGGACTTGTTAGCAGGTGAACAGTATAAGTGAGGAGAGTGTGTTCCCCTGAAGGTTTAATATACACGGGACATGGTAGCAGGTGAACAGTATCAGTGAGGAGAATGTATTCCCCTGATGGTTGATTATACACGGGACATGTTAGCAGGTGAACAGTATCAGTGAGGAGAATGTGTTCCCCTGATGGTGTAATATACACGGGACATGTTACCAGGTAAACAGTATAAGTGAGGAGAGTGTGTTCCCCAGATGGTTTAATATACACGGGACATGTTACGAGGTGAACAGTATAAGTGAGGAGAGTGTGTTCCCCTGATTGTTTAATACTCACGGGAGATGTTACCAGGTGAGCTGTATAAGTGAGGAGAGTGTGTTCCCCTGAAGGTTTAACACGCACGGGACGTGTCACCAGGTGAACAGTATAAGTGAGGAGAGTGTGTTCCCCTGATGGTATAATATAGACGGGACATGTTACCAGCTGAACAGTATAAGTGAGGAGAGGGCTTTCCCCTTAGGGTTTGATACACACGGGACATGTTAGCAGGTGAACAGTATAAGTGAGGAGAGTGTGTTCTCCTGATGGTTTAATATACACGGGACATGGTAGCAGGTGAACAGTATAATTGATGAGAATGTATTCCCCTGATGGTTTATTATACACGGGACATGTTAGCAGGTGAACAGTATAAGTGAGGAGAATGTATTCCCCTGATGGTTTAATATACACGGGACATGTTACCAGGTGAACAGTATAAGTGTGGGGAATGTGTTCCCCCGATGGTTTAATATACACAGGACATGTTACCAGGTGAAGAGTATAATTGAAGAGAGTGTGTTCCCCTGATGGTTTAATACACACGGGACATGTTACCAGGTAAACAGTGGAAGTGAGGAGAGTTAGTTCCCCTGATGGTTTAATATACACAGGACATGTTACCAGGTGAACAGTATAAGTGAGGAGAGTGTGTTCCGCTGATGGTATAATATAGACGGGACATGTTACCAGCTGAACAGTATAAGTGATGAGAGGGCTTTCCCCTTAGGGTTTAATACACACGGGACATGTTCGCAGGAGAACAGTATAAGTGAGGAGAGTGTGTTCTCCTGATGGTTTAATTTACACGGGACATGGTAGCAGGTGAACAGTATAAGTGAGGAGAATGTATTCCCCTGATGGTTTAATATACACGGGACATGTTAGCAGGTGAACAGTATAAGTGAGGAGAGTGTGATCACCTGATGGTTTAATATACACGGGACATGTCACCAGGTGAACAGTATAAGTGAGGAGAGTGTGTTCCCCTGATGGTTTAATATACACGGGACATGTTACCTGGTGAACAGTATAAGTGAGGAGAGTGTGTTCCCCTGATGGTTTAATATACACGGGACATGTTACCAGGTGAACAGTATAAGTGAGGAGAGTGCTTTCCCCTGATGTTTTAATATACACGGGACATGTTACCAGGTGAGCAGTATAAGTGAGGACAGTGTGTTCCCCTGATGTTATAATATGCACCGGACATCTTACCAGCTGAACAGTATAAGTGAGGAGAGTGTGTTCCCCTGATGGTTTAATATACACGGGACATGTTAGCAGGTGAACAGTATAAGTGAGGAGAATGTATTCCCCTGATGGTTTAATATACACGGGAAATGTTTCCAGGTGAACAGGATAAGTGAGGAGACTGTGTTCCCCTGATGGTTTAATATACACAGGACATGTTACCAGGTGAACAGTATAAGTGAGGAGAATGTGTTCCCCTGATGGTTTAATATACACGGGACATGATACCAGGTGAAAAGTATAAGTCAGGAGAGTGTGTCCCCCTGATTGTTTAATATACACGGGGCATGTTAGTAGGTGAACAGTATCAGTGAGGAGAATGTGTTCCCCTGATGGTTTAATATACACGGGACATGTTAGCAGGTGAACAGTATAAGTGAGGAGAGTATGTTCCCCTGATGGTTAAATATACACGGGACATGTTACCAGGTGAACAGTATAAGTGAGGAGAGTGTGTTCCCCTGATGGTATAATATACACGGGACATGTTACCAGGTGAACAGTATAAGTGAGGAGAGGGCTTACCCATGGTGGTTTAATATACACGGGACATGTTACCAGGTGAACAGTATAGGTGAGGAGAGTGAGTTCCCCTGATGGTTTAATATGCACGGGACATGTTACCAGGTGAACATTATAAGTGAGGAGAGTGCTTTCCCCTGATGTTTTAATATACACGGGACATGATACCAGGTGAACAGTATAAGTCAGGACAGTGTGTTCCGCTGATGTTCCAATATACACGGGACATGTTACCAGGTGAACAGTATATGTGAAGAGAGTGTGTTCCCCTGATGGTTTAATATACACGGGACATGTTACCAGGTGAACAGTATAAGTGTGGAGAGTGTGTTCCCCTGATGGTATAATATACACGGGACATGTTACCAGGTGAACAGTATAAGTGAGGAGAGGGCTTACCCATGGTGGTTTAACATACACGGGACATGTTACCAGGTGAACAGTATAGGTGAGGAGAGAGAGTTCCCCTGATGGTTTAATATACACGGGACATGTTACCAGGTGAACATTATAAGTGAGGATAGTGTTTTACCCTGATGTTTTAATATACACGGGACATGTTACCAGGTGAACAGTATAAGTGAGGACAGTGTGTTCCGCTGATGGTCCAATATACACGGGACATGTTACCAGGTGAACAGTATATGTGAAGAGAGTGTGTTCCCCTGATGGTTTAATATACACGGGACATGTTACCAGGTGAACAGTATAAGTGAGGAGAGTGTGTTCCCCTGATGGTTTAATATACACGGGACATGTTAGCAGGCGAACAGTATAAGTGAGGAGAGCGTGTTCCCCTGATGGTTTAATATACACAGGACATGTTACCAGTGGAACAGTATAGGTGAGGAGAATGTATTCCCCTGATGGTTTAATATACACGGAAAATGTTACCAGGTGAACAGTATAAGTGTGGAGAGTGTGTTCCCCTGATGGTTTAATATACACAGGACATGTTACCAGGGGAACAGTATAAGTCAGGAGAGTGTGTTCCCCTGATTGTTTAATACTCACGGGACATGTTACCAGGTGAGCAGTATAAGTGAGGAGAATGTGTTCCCCTTATGGTTTAATATACACGGGACATGTTACCAGGTGAACAGTATAAGTGAGGAGAGTGTGTTCCCCTGATGGTTTAATATATACGGGACATGTTACCAGGTGAACAGTATAAGTGAGGAGAGTGCTTTCCCCTGATGTTTTAATATACACGGGACATGTTACCAGGTGAACAGTATATGTGAGGACAGTGTGTTCCCCTGATGGTATAATATGCACGGGACATCTTACCAGCTGAACAGTATAAGTGAGGAGAGGGCTTTCCCCTGATGGTTTAATATACAAGGGACATATTACCAGGTGAACAGTATAAGTGAGGAGAATGTGTTCCCCTGATGGTTTAATACACACGGGACATGTTACCAGCTGAACAGCATAAGTGAGGAGAGTGTGTTCCCCTGATGGCATAATATAGACGGGACATCTTACCAGCTGAACAGTATAAGTGAGGAGAGGGCTTTCCCCTAATGGTTTAATATACACGGGACAAGTTAGCAGGCGAACAGTATAAGTGAGGAGAGCGTGCTCCCCTGATGGTTTAATATACACAGGACATGTTACCAGGGGAACAGTATAAGTGAGGAGAATGTATTCCCCTGATGGTTTAATATACACGGGAAATGTTACCAGGTGAACAGTATAAGTGTGGAGAGTGTGTTCCCCTGATGGTTTCATATACACAGGACATGTTACCAGGGGAACAGTATAAGTCAGGAGAGTGTGTTCCCCTGATTCTTTAATGCTCACGGGACATGTTACCAGATGAACAGTATCAGTGTGGAGAGTGTGTTCCCCTGATGGTTTAATATACACAGGACATTTTACCAGGGGAACAGTATAAGTCAGGAGAGAGTGTTCCCCTGATTGTTTAACACGCACGGGACGTGTCACCAGGTGAAGAGTAGAAGTGAGGAGAGTGTGTTCCCTGATGGTCTAATATACACGGGACATGTTACCAGGTGAACAGTATATGTGAAGAGAGTGTGTTCCCCTGATGGTTTAATATACACGGGACATGTTAGCAGGTGAACAGTATAAGTGAGGAGAGTGTGTTCCCCTGATGGTTTAATGTACACGGGACATGTTAGCAGGTGAACAGTATAAGTGAGGTGAATGTATTCCCCTGATGGTTTAATATACACGGGAAATGTTACCAGGTGAACAGGTTAAGTGAGGAGACTGTGTTCCCCTGATGGTTTAATATACACAGGACATGTTACCAGGTGAACAGTATAAGTGAGGAGAATGTGTTCCCCTGATGGTTTAATATACACGGGACATGATACCAGGTGAAAAGTATAAGTCAGGAGAGTGTGTCCCCCTGATTGTTTAATATACACGGGGCATGTTAGTAGGTGAACAGTATCAGTGAGGAGAATGTGTTCCCCTGATGGTTTAATATACACGGGACATGTTAGCAGGTGAACAGTATATGTGAGGAGAGTATGTTCCCCTGATGGTTAAATATACACGGGACATGTTACCAGGTGAACAGTATAAGTGAGGAGAGTGTGTTCCCCTGATGGTATAATATACACGGGACATGTTACCAGGTGAACAGTATAAGTGAGGAGAGGGCTTACCCATGGTGGTTTAATATACACGGGACATGTTACCAGGTGAACAGTATAGGTGAGGAGAGTGAGTTCCCCTGATGGTTTAATATGCACGGGACATGTTACCAGGTGAACATTATAAGTGAGGAGAGTGCTTTCCCCTGATGTTTTAATATACACGGGACATGATACCAGGTGAACAGTATAAGTCAGGACAGTGTGTTCCGCTGATGTTCCAATATACACGGGACATGTTACCAGGTGAACAGTATATGTGAAGAGAGTGTGTTCCCCTGATGGTTTAATATACACGGGACATGTTACCAGGTGAACAGTATAAGTGTGGAGAGTGTGTTCCGCTGATGGTATAATATACACGGGACATGTTACCAGGTGAACAGTATAAGTGAGGAGAGGGCTTACCCATGGTGGTTTAACATACACGGGACATGTTACCAGGTGAACAGTATAGGTGAGGAGAGAGAGTTCCCCTGATGGTTTAATATACACGGGACATGTTACCAGGTGAACATTATAAGTGAGGATAGTGTTTTACCCTGATGTTTTAATATACACGGGACATGTTACCAGGTGAACAGTATAAGTGAGGACAGTGTGTTCCGCTGATGGTCCAATATACACGGGACATGTTACCAGGTGAACAGTATAAGTGTGGAGAGTGTGTTCCCCTGATGGTTTAATATACACAGGACATGTTACCAGGGGAACAGTATAAGTCAGGAGAGTGTGTTCCCCTGATTGTTTAATACTCACGGGACATGTTACCAGGTGAGCAGTATAAGTGAGGAGAATGTGTTCCCCTGATGGTTTAATATACACGGGACATGTTACCAGGTGAACAGTATAAGTGAGGAGAGTGTGTTCCCCTGATGGTTTAATATATACGGGACATGTTACCAGGTGAACAGTATAAGTGAGGAGAGTGCTTTCCCCTGATGTTTTAATATACACGGGACATGTTACCAGGTGAACAGTATAAGTGAGGACAGTGTGTTCCCCTGATGGTATAATATGCACGGGACATCTTACCAGCTGAACAGTATAAGTGAGGAGAGGGCTTTCCCCTGATGGTTTAATATACAAGGGACATATTACCAGGTGAACAGTATAAGTGAGGAGAATGTGTTCCCCTGATGGTTTAATACACACGGGACATGTTACCAGCTGAACAGCATAAGTGAGGAGAGGGCTTTCCCCTGATGGTTTAATATACACGGGACATGTTTCCAGGTGAACAGTATAAGTGAGCAGAGTGTGTTCCCCTGATGGTATAATATAGACGGGACATCTTAGCAGCTGAACAGTATAAGTGAGGAGAGGGCTTTCCCCTAATGGTTTAATATACAAGGGACAAGTTAGCAGGCGAACAGTATAAGTGAGGAGAGCGTGCTCCCCTGATGGTTTAATATACACAGGACATGTTACCAGGGGAACAGTATAAGTGAGGAGAATGTATTCCCCTGATGGTTTAATATACACGGGAAATGTTACCAGGTGAACAGTATAAGTGTGGAGAGTGTGTTCCCCTGATGGTTTCATCTACACAGGACATGTTACCAGGGGAACAGTATAAGTCAGGAGAGTGTGTTCCCCTGATTCTTTAATGCTCACGGGACATGTTACCAGATGAACAGTATAAGTGTGGAGAGTGTGTTCCCCTGATGGTTTAATATACACAGGACATGTTACCAGGGGAACATAATAAGTCAGGAGAGAGTGTTCCCCTGATTGTTTAACACGCACGGGACGTGTCACCAGGTGAAGAGTAGAAGTGAGGAGAGTGTGTTCCCTGATGGTCTAATATACACGGGACATGTTACCAGGTGAACAGTATAAGTGAAGAGAGTGTGTTCCCCTGATGGTTTAATATACACGGGACATGTTAGCAGGTGAACAGTATAAGTGAGGAGAGTGTGTTCCCCTGATGGTTTAATATACACAGGACATGTTACCAGGGGAACAGTATAAGTCAGGAGAGTGTGTTCCCCTGATTGTTTAATACTCACGGGACATGTTACCAGGTGAGCAGTATAAGTGAGGAGAATGTGTTCCCCTTATGGTTTAATATACACGGGACATGTTACCAGGTGAACAGTATAAGTGAGGAGAGTGTGTTCCCCTGATGGTTTAATATATACGGGACATGTTACCAGGTGAACAGTATAAGTGAGGAGAGTGCTTTCCCCTGATGTTTTAATATACACGGGACATGTTACCAGGTGAACAGTATATGTGAGGACAGTGTGTTCCCCTGATGGTATAATATGCACGGGACATCTTACCAGCTGAACAGTATAAGTGAGGAGAGGGCTTTCCCCTGATGGTTTAATATACAAGGGACATATTACCAGGTGAACAGTATAAGTGAGGAGAATGTGTTCCCCTGATGGTTTAATACACACGGGACATGTTACCAGCTGAACAGCATAAGTGAGGAGAGTGTGTTCCCCTGATGGCATAATATAGACGGGACATCTTACCAGCTGAACAGTATAAGTGAGGAGAGGGCTTTCCCCTAATGGTTTAATATACACGGGACAAGTTAGCAGGCGAACAGTATAAGTGAGGAGAGCGTGCTCCCCTGATGGTTTAATATACACAGGACATGTTACCAGGGGAACAGTATAAGTGAGGAGAATGTATTCCCCTGATGGTTTAATATACACGGGAAATGTTACCAGGTGAACAGTATAAGTGTGGAGAGTGTGTTCCCCTGATGGTTTCATATACACAGGACATGTTACCAGGGGAACAGTATAAGTCAGGAGAGTGTGTTCCCCTGATTCTTTAATGCTCACGGGACATGTTACCAGATGAACAGTATCAGTGTGGAGAGTGTGTTCCCCTGATGGTTTAATATACACAGGACATTTTACCAGGGGAACAGTATAAGTCAGGAGAGAGTGTTCCCCTGATTGTTTAACACGCACGGGACGTGTCACCAGGTGAAGAGTAGAAGTGAGGAGAGTGTGTTCCCTGATGGTCTAATATACACGGGACATGTTACCAGGTGAACAGTATATGTGAAGAGAGTGTGTTCCCCTGATGGTTTAATATACACGGGACATGTTAGCAGGTGAACAGTATAAGTGAGGAGAGTGTGTTCCCCTGATGGTTTAATGTACACGGGACATGTTAGCAGGTGAACAGTATAAGTGAGGTGAATGTATTCCCCTGATGGTTTAATATACACGGGAAATGTTACCAGGTGAACAGGTTAAGTGAGGAGACTGTGTTCCCCTGATGGTTTAATATACACAGGACATGTTACCAGGTGAACAGTATAAGTGAGGAGAATGTGTTCCCCTGATGGTTTAATATACACGGGACATGATACCAGGTGAAAAGTATAAGTCAGGAGAGTGTGTCCCCCTGATTGTTTAATATACACGGGGCATGTTAGTAGGTGAACAGTATCAGTGAGGAGAATGTGTTCCCCTGATGGTTTAATATACACGGGACATGTTAGCAGGTGAACAGTATATGTGAGGAGAGTATGTTCCCCTGATGGTTAAATATACACGGGACATGTTACCAGGTGAACAGTATAAGTGAGGAGAGTGTGTTCCCCTGATGGTATAATATACACGGGACATGTTACCAGGTGAACAGTATAAGTGAGGAGAGGGCTTACCCATGGTGGTTTAATATACACGGGACATGTTACCAGGTGAACAGTATAGGTGAGGAGAGTGAGTTCCCCTGATGGTTTAATATGCACGGGACATGTTACCAGGTGAACATTATAAGTGAGGAGAGTGCTTTCCCCTGATGTTTTAATATACACGGGACATGATACCAGGTGAACAGTATAAGTCAGGACAGTGTGTTCCGCTGATGTTCCAATATACACGGGACATGTTACCAGGTGAACAGTATATGTGAAGAGAGTGTGTTCCCCTGATGGTTTAATATACACGGGACATGTTACCAGGTGAACAGTATAAGTGTGGAGAGTGTGTTCCGCTGATGGTATAATATACACGGGACATGTTACCAGGTGAACAGTATAAGTGAGGAGAGGGCTTACCCATGGTGGTTTAACATACACGGGACATGTTACCAGGTGAACAGTATAGGTGAGGAGAGAGAGTTCCCCTGATGGTTTAATATACACGGGACATGTTACCAGGTGAACATTATAAGTGAGGATAGTGTTTTACCCTGATGTTTTAATATACACGGGACATGTTACCAGGTGAACAGTATAAGTGAGGACAGTGTGTTCCGCTGATGGTCCAATATACACGGGACATGTTACCAGGTGAACAGTATAAGTGTGGAGAGTGTGTTCCCCTGATGGTTTAATATACACAGGACATGTTACCAGGGGAACAGTATAAGTCAGGAGAGTGTGTTCCCCTGATTGTTTAATACTCACGGGACATGTTACCAGGTGAGCAGTATAAGTGAGGAGAATGTGTTCCCCTGATGGTTTAATATACACGGGACATGTTACCAGGTGAACAGTATAAGTGAGGAGAGTGTGTTCCCCTGATGGTTTAATATATACGGGACATGTTACCAGGTGAACAGTATAAGTGAGGAGAGTGCTTTCCCCTGATGTTTTAATATACACGGGACATGTTACCAGGTGAACAGTATAAGTGAGGACAGTGTGTTCCCCTGATGGTATAATATGCACGGGACATCTTACCAGCTGAACAGTATAAGTGAGGAGAGGGCTTTCCCCTGATGGTTTAATATACAAGGGACATATTACCAGGTGAACAGTATAAGTGAGGAGAATGTGTTCCCCTGATGGTTTAATACACACGGGACATGTTACCAGCTGAACAGCATAAGTGAGGAGAGGGCTTTCCCCTGATGGTTTAATATACACGGGACATGTTTCCAGGTGAACAGTATAAGTGAGCAGAGTGTGTTCCCCTGATGGTATAATATAGACGGGACATCTTAGCAGCTGAACAGTATAAGTGAGGAGAGGGCTTTCCCCTAATGGTTTAATATACAAGGGACAAGTTAGCAGGCGAACAGTATAAGTGAGGAGAGCGTGCTCCCCTGATGGTTTAATATACACAGGACATGTTACCAGGGGAACAGTATAAGTGAGGAGAATGTATTCCCCTGATGGTTTAATATACACGGGAAATGTTACCAGGTGAACAGTATAAGTGTGGAGAGTGTGTTCCCCTGATGGTTTCATCTACACAGGACATGTTACCAGGGGAACAGTATAAGTCAGGAGAGTGTGTTCCCCTGATTCTTTAATGCTCACGGGACATGTTACCAGATGAACAGTATAAGTGTGGAGAGTGTGTTCCCCTGATGGTTTAATATACACAGGACATGTTACCAGGGGAACATAATAAGTCAGGAGAGAGTGTTCCCCTGATTGTTTAACACGCACGGGACGTGTCACCAGGTGAAGAGTAGAAGTGAGGAGAGTGTGTTCCCTGATGGTCTAATATACACGGGACATGTTACCAGGTGAACAGTATAAGTGAAGAGAGTGTGTTCCCCTGATGGTTTAATATACACGGGACATGTTAGCAGGTGAACAGTATAAGTGAGGAGAGTGTGTTCCCCTGATGGTTTAATATACACGGGACATGTTAGCAGGTGAACAGTATAAGTGAGGAGAATGTATTCCCCTGATGGTTTAATATACACGGGAAATGTTACCAGGTGAACAGGATAAGTGAGGAGACTGTGTTCCCCTGATGGTTTAATATAAACAGGACATGTTACCAGGTGAACAGTATAAGTGAGGAGAATGTGTTCCCCTGATGGTTTAATATACACGGGACATGATACCAGGTGAAAAGTATAAGTCAGGAGAGTGTGTCCCCCTGATTGTTTAATATACACGGGGCATGTTAGTAGGTGAACAGTATCAGTGAGGAGAATGTGTTCCCCTGATGGTTTAATATACACGGGACATGTTAGCAGGTGAACAGTATAAGTGAGGAGAGTATGTTCCCCTGATGGTTAAATATACACGGGACATGTTACCAGGTGAACAGTATAAGTGAGGAGAGTGTGTTCCCCTGATGGTATAATATACACGGGACATGTTACCAGGTGAACATTTTAAGTGAGGAGAGGGCTTACCCATTGTGGTTTAATATACACGGGACATGTTACCAGGTGAACAGTATAGGTGAGGAGAGTGAGTTCCCCTGATGGTTTAATATGCACGGGACATGTTACCAGGTGAACATTATTTGTGAGGAGAGTGCTTTCCCCTGATGTTTTAATATACACGGGACATGATACCAGGTGAACAGTATAAGTCAGGACAGTGTGTTCCGCTGATGTTCCAATATACACGGGACATGTTACCAGGTGAACAGTATATGTGAAGAGAGTGTGTTCCCCTGATGGTTTAATATACACGGGACATGTTACCAGGTGAACAGTATAAGTGTGGAGAGTGTGTTCCCCTGATGGTATAATATACACGGGACATGTTACCAGGTGAACAGTATAAGTGAGGAGAGGGCTTACCCATGGTGGTTTAACATACACGGGACATGTTACCAGGTGAACAGTATAGGTGAGGAGAGAGAGTTCCCCTGATGGTTTAATATACACGGGACATGTTACCAGGTGAACATTATAAGTGAGGATAGTGTTTTACCCTGATGTTTTAATATACACGGGACATGTTACCAGGTGAACAGTATAAGTGAGGACAGTGTGTTCCGCTGATGGTCCAATATACACGGGACATGTTACCAGGTGAACAGTATATGTGAAGAGAGTGTGTTCCCCTGATGGTTTAATATACACGGGACATGTTACCAGGTGAACAGTATAAGTGAGGAGAGTGTGTTCCCCTGATGGTTTAATATACACGGGACATGTTACCTGGTGAACAGTATAAGTGAGGAGAGTGTGTTCCCCTGATGGTTTAATATACACGGGACATTTTACCAGGTGAACAGTATAAGTGAGGAGAGTGCTTTCCCCTGATGTTTTAATATACACGGGACATGTTACCAGGTGAACAGTATAAGTGAGGACAGTGTGTTCCCCTGATGGTATAATATGCACGGGACATCTTGCCAGCTGAACAGTATAAGTGAGGAGAGGGCTTTCCCCTGATGGTTCAATATACAAGGGACATATAACCAGGTGAACAGTATAAGTGAGGTGAATGTGTTCCCCTGATGGTTTAATATACACGGGACATGTTACCAGCTGAACAGCATAAGTGAGGAGAGGGCTTTCCCCTGATGGTTTAATATACACGGGACATGTTTCCAGGTGAACAATATAAGTGAGAAGAGGGTGTTCCCCTGATGGTATAATATAGACGGGACATGTTACCAGCTGAACAGTATAAGTGAGGAGAGGGCTTTCCCCTGATGGTTTAATATACACGGGACATGTTAGCAGGCGAACAGTATAAGTGAGGAGAGCGTGTTACCCTGATGGTTTAATATACACAGGACATGTTACCAGGGGAACAGTATAAGTGAGGAGAATGTATTCCCCTGATGGTTTAATATACACGGGAAATGATACCAGGTGAACAGTATAAGTGTGGAGAGTGTGTTCCCCTGATGGTTTAATATACACAGGACATGTTACCAGGGGAACAGTATAAGTCAGGAGAGTGTGTTCCCCTGATTGTTTAATACTCACGGGACATGTTACCAGATGAGCAGTATAAGTGAGGAGAGTGTGTTCCCCTGATGGTTTAATATACACGGGACATGTTACCAGGTGAACAGTATAAGTGAGGAGAGTGTGTTCCCCTGATGGTTTAATATACACGGGACATGTTACCACGTGAACAGTATAAGTGCGGAGAGTGCTTTCCCCTGATGTTTTAATATACACGGGACATGTTACCAGGTGAACAGTATAAGTGAGGACAGTGTGTTCCCCTGATGGTATAATATGCACGGGACATCTTACCAGCTGAAGAGTATAAGTGAGGAGAGGGCTTTCCCCTGATGGTTTAATATACAAGGGACATATTACCAGGAGAACAGTATAAGTGAGGAGAATGTGTTCCCCTGATGGTTTAATACACACGGGACATGTTACCAGCTGAACAGCATAAGTGAGGAGATGGCTTTCCCCTGATGGTTTAAAATACACGGGACATGTTTCCAGGTGAACAGTATAAGTGAGGAGAGTGTGTTCCCCTGATGGTATAATATAGACGGGACATGTTACCAGCCGAACAGTATAAGTGAGGAGAGGGCTTTCCCCTGATGGTTTAATATACACGGGACATGTTAGCAGGCGAACAGTATAAGTGAGGAGAGCGTGTTCCCCTGATGGTATAATATACACGGGACATGTTACCAGGGGAACAGTATAAGTGAGGAGAATGTATTCCCCTGATGGTTTAATATACACGGGAAATGTTACCAGGTGAACAGTATAAGTGTGGAGAGTGTGTTCCCCTGATGGTTTAATATACACAGGACATGTTACCAGGGGAACAGTATAAGTCAGGAGAGTGTGTTCCCCTGATTGTTTAATACTCACGGGACATGTTACCAGGTGAACAGTATAAATGTGGAGAGTGTGTTCCCCTGATGGTTTAATATGCACAGGACATGTTACCAGGGGAACAGTATAAGTCAGGAGAGAGTGTTCCCCTGATTGTTTAACACGCACGGGACGTGTCACCAGGTGAAGAGTAGAAGTGAGGAGAGTGTGTTCCCTGATGGTCTAATATACACGGGACATGTTACCAGGTGAACAGTATATGTGAAGAGAGTGTGTTCCCCTGATGGTTTAAGAAACACGGGACATGTTAGCAGGTGAACAGTATAAGTGAGGAGAGTGTGTTCCCCTGATGGTTTAATATACACGGGACATGTTAGCAGGTGAACAGTATAAGTGAGGAGAATGAATTCCCCTGATGGTTTAATATACACGGGAAATGTTACCAGGTGAACAGGATAAGTGAGGAGACTGTGTTCCCCTGATGGTTTAATATACACAGGACATGTTACCAGGTGAACAGTATAAGTGAGGAGAATGTGTTCCCCTGATGGTTTAATATACACGGGACATGATACCAGGTGAAAAGTATAAGTCAGGAGAGTGTGTCCCCCTGATTGTTTAATATACACGGGGCATGTTAGTAGGTGAACAGTATCAGTGAGGAGAATGTGTTCCCCTGATGGTTTAATATACACGGGACATGTTAGCAGGTGAACAGTATAAGTGAGGAGAGTATGTTCCCCTGATGGTTAAATATACACGGGACATGTTACCAGGTGAACAGTATAAGTGAGGAGAGTGTGTTCCCCTGATGGTATAATATACACGGGACATGTTACCAGGTGAACAGTATAAGTGAGGAGAGGGCTTACCCATGGTGGTTGAATATACACGGGACATGTTACCAGGTGAACAGTATAGGTGAGGAGAGTGAGATCCCCTGATGGTTTAATATACACGGGACATGTTACCAGGTGAACATTATAAGTGAGGAGAGTGCTTTCCCCTGATGTTTTAATATACACGGGACATGATACCAGGTGAACAGTATAAGTGAGGACAGTGTGTTCCGCTGATGTTCCAATATACACGGGACATGTTACCAGGTGAACAGTATATGTGAAGAGAGTGTGTTCCCCTGATGGTTTAATATACACGGGACATGTTACCAGGTGAACAGTATAAGTGAGGAGAGTGTGTTCCCCTGATGGTATAATATACACGGGACATGTTACCAGGTGAACAGTATAAGTGAGGAGAGGGCTTACCCATGGTGGTTTAATATACACGGGACATGTTACCAGGTGAACAGTATAGGTGAGGAGAGAGAGCTCCCCTGATGGTTTAATATACACGGGACATGTTACCAGGTGAACATTATAAGTGAGGATAGTGTTTTCCCCTGATGTTTTAATATACACGGGACATGTTACCAGGTGAACAGTATAAGTGAGGACAGTGTGTTCCGCTGATGGTCCAATATACACGGGACATGTTACCAGGTGAACAGTATATGTGAAGAGAGTGTGTTCCCCTGATGGTTTAATATACACGGGACATGTTACCAGGTGAACAGTATAAGTGAGGAGAGTGTGTTCCCCTGATGTTTTAATATACACGGGACATGTTACCAGCTGAACAGTAGAAGTGAGGAGAGGGCTTTCCCCTCATGGTTTAATATACACGGGACATGTCACCAGGTGAACAGTATAAGTGAGGAGAATGTGTTCCCCTGATGGTTTAATATACACGGGACATGTTACCAGGTGAACAGTATAAGTGATGAGAGTGTGTTCCCCTGATGGTTTAATACAAACAGGATATGTTACCAGGTGAACAGTATAAGTGAGGAGAGTGTGTTCCGCTGATGGTATAATATAGACGGGACATGTTACCAGCTGAACAGTATAAGTGAGGAGAGGGCTTTCCCCTTAGGGTTTAATACACACGGGACATGTTCGCAGGTGAACAGTATAAGTGAGGAGAGTGTGTTCTCCTGATGGTTTAATTTACACGGGACATGGTAGCAGGTGAACAGTATAAGTGAGGAGAATATTTTCCCCTGATGGTTTAATATACACGGGACATGTTAGCAGGTGAACAGTATAAGTGAGGAGAGTGTGTTCCCCTGATGGTTTAATATACACGGGACATGTTAGCAGGTGAACAGTATAAGTGAGGAGAGTGTGATCACCTGATGGTTTAATATACACGGGACATGTCACCAGGTGAACAGTATAAGTGAGGAGAATGTATTCCCCTGATGGTTTAATATACACGGGACATGTCACCAGGTGAACAGTATAAGTCAGGAGAATGTATTCACCTGATGGTTTAATATACACGGGACATGTTACCAGGTGAACAGTATAAGTGAGGAGAGTGTGTTCCCCTGATGGTTTAATATACACGGGACATGTTACCAGGTGAACAGTATAAGTGAGGAGAGTGCTTTCCCCTGATGTTTTAATATACACGGGACATGTTACCAGGTGAACAGGAGAAGTGAGGACAGTGTGTTCCCCTGATGGTATAATATGCACGGGACATCTTACCAGCTGAACAGTATAAGTGAGGAGAGGGCTTTCCCCTGATGGTTTAATATACAAGGGACATATTACCAGGTGAACAGTATAAGTGAGGAGAATGTGTTCCCCTGATGGTTTAATATACACGGGACATGTTACCAGCTGAACAGCTTAAGTGAGGAGAGGGCTTTCCCCTGATGGTTTAATATACACGGGACATGTTTCCAGGTGAACAGTATAAGTGAGAAGAGTGTGTTCCCCTGATGGTATAATATAGACGGGACATGTTACCAGCTGAACAGTATAAGTGAGGAGAGGGCTTTCCCCTGATGGTTTAATATACACGGGACATGTTAGCAGGCGAACAGTATAAGTGAGGAGAGCGTGTTCCCCTGATGGTTTAATATACACAGGACATGTTACCAGGGGAACAGTATAAGTGAGGAGAATGTATTCCCCTGATGGTTTAATATACACGGGAAATGTTACCAGGTGAACAGTATAAGTGTGGAGAGTGTGTTCCCCTGATGGTTTAATATACACAGGACATGTTACCAGGGGAACAGTATAAGTCAGGAGAGTGTGTTCCCCTGATTGTTTAATACTCAGCGGACATGTTACCAGGTGAGCAGTATAAGTGAGGAGAGTGTGTTCCCCTGATGGTTTAATATACACGGGACATGTTACCAGGTGAACAGTATAAGTGAGGTGAGTGTGTTCCCCTGATGGTTTAATACACACGGGACATGTTACCAGCTGAACAGCATAAGTGAGGAGAGGGCTTTCCCCTGATGGTTTAATATACACTGGACATGTTTCCAGGTGAACAGTATAAGTGAGGAGAGTGTGTTCCCCTGATGGTATAATATAGACGGGACATGTTACCAGCTGAAAAGTATAAGTGAGGAGAGGGCTTTCCCCTGATGGTTTAATATACACGGGACATGTTAGCAGGCGAACAGTATAAGTGAGGATAGCGTGTTCCCCTGAAGGTTTAATATACACAGGACATGTTACCAGGGGAACAGTATAAGTGAGGAGAATGTATTCACCTGATGGTTTAATATACACGGGAAATGTTACCAGGTGAACAGTATAAGTGTGGAGAGTGTGTTCCCCTGATGGTTTAATATACACAGGACATGTTACCAGGGGAACAGTATAAGTAAGGAGAGTTTGTTCCCTTGATTGTTTAATACTCACGGGACATGTTACCAGGTGAGCAGTATAAGTGAGGAGAGTGTGTTCCCCTGATGGTTTAATATACACGGGACATGTTAGCAGGTGAACAGTATAAGTGAGGAGAGTGTGTTCCCCTGATGGTTTAATATACACGGGACATGTTAGCAGGTGAACAGTATAAGTGAGGAGAATGTATTCCCCTGATGGTTTAATATACACGGGACATGTTAGCAGGTGAACAGTATAAGTGAGGAGAGTATGTTCCCCTGATGGTTAAATATACACGGGACATGTTACCAGGTGAACAGTATAAGTGAGGAGAGTGTGTTCCCCTGATGGTATAATATACACGGGACATGTTAGCAGGTGAACAGTATAAGTGAGGAGAATGTATTCCCCTGATGGTTTAATATACACGGCACATGTTACCAGTTGAACAGGATAAGTGAGGAGACTGTGTTCCCCTGATGGTTTAATATACACAGGACATGTTACCAGGTGAACAGTATAAGTGAGGAGAATGTGTTCCCCTGATGGTTTAATATACACGGGACATGATACCAGGTGAAAAGTATAAGTCAGGAGAGTGTGTCCCCCTGATTGTTTAATATACACGGGGCATGTTAGTAGGTGAACAGTATCAGTGAGGAGAATGTGTTCCCCTGATGGTTTAATATACACGGGACATGTTAGCAGGTGAACAGTATAAGAGAGGAGAGTATGTTCCCCTGATGGTTAAATATACACGGGACATGTTACCAGGTGAACAGTATAAGTGAGGAGAGTGTGTTCCCCTGATGGTATAATATACACGGGACATGTTACCAGGTGAACAGTATAAGTGAGGAGAGGGCTTACCCATGGTGGTTTAATATACACGGGACATGTTACCAGGTGAACAGTATAGGTGAGGAGAGTGAGTTCCCCTGATTGTTTAATATACACGGGACATGTTACCAGGTGAACATTATAAGTGAGGAGAGTGCTTTCCCCTGATGCTTTAATATACACGGGACATGATACCAGGTGAACAGTATAAGTGAGGACAGTGTGTTCCGCTGATGTTCCAATATACACGGGACATGTTACCAGGTGAACAGTATATGTGAAGAGAGTGTGTTCCCCTGATGGTTTAATATACACGGGACATGTTACCAGGTGAACAGTATAAGTGAGGAGAGAGTGTTCCCCTGATGGTATAATATACACGGGACATGTTACCAGGTGAACAGTATAAGTGAGGAGAGGGCTTACCCATGGTGGTTTAATATACACGGGACATGTTACCAGGTGAACAGTATAGGTGAGGAGAGAGAGTTCCCCTGATGGTTTAATAGACACGGGACATGTTACCAGGTGAACATTATAAGTGAGGATAGTGTTTTCCCCTGATGTTTTAATATACACGGGACATGTTACCAGGTGAACAGTATAAGTGAGGACAGTGTGTTCCGCTGATGGTCCAATATACACGGGACATGTTACCAGGTGAACAGTATATGTGAAGAGAATGTATTCCCCTGATGGTTTAATATACACGGGAAATGTTACCAGGTGAACAGTATAAGTGTGGAGAGTGTGTTCCCCTGATGGTTTCATCTACACAGGACATGTTACCAGGGGAACAGTATAAGTCAGGAGAGTGTGTTCCCCTGATTCTTTAATGCTCACGGGACATGTTACCAGATGAACAGTATAAGTGTGGAGAGTGTGTTCCCCTGATGGTTTAATATACACAGGACATGTTACCAGGGGAACATAATAAGTCAGGAGAGAGTGTTCCCCTGATTGTTTAACACGCACGGGACGTGTCACCAGGTGAAGAGTAGAAGTGAGGAGAGTGTGTTCCCTGATGGTCTAATATACACGGGACATGTTACCAGGTGAACAGTATAAGTGAAGAGAGTGTGTTCCCCTGATGGTTTAATATACACGGGACATGTTAGCAGGTGAACAGTATAAGTGAGGAGAGTGTGTTCCCCTGATGGTTTAATATACACGGGACATGTTAGCAGGTGAACAGTATAAGTGAGGAGAATGTATTCCCCTGATGGTTTAATATACACGGGAAATGTTACCAGGTGAACAGGATAAGTGAGGAGACTGTGTTCCCCTGATGGTTTAATATAAACAGGACATGTTACCAGGTGAACAGTATAAGTGAGGAGAATGTGTTCCCCTGATGGTTTAATATACACGGGACATGATACCAGGTGAAAAGTATAAGTCAGGAGAGTGTGTCCCCCTGATTGTTTAATATACACGGGGCATGTTAGTAGGTGAACAGTATCAGTGAGGAGAATGTGTTCCCCTGATGGTTTAATATACACGGGACATGTTAGCAGGTGAACAGTATAAGTGAGGAGAGTATGTTCCCCTGATGGTTAAATATACACGGGACATGTTACCAGGTGAACAGTATAAGTGAGGAAGTGTGTTCCCCTGATGGTATAATATACACGGGACATGTTACCAGGTGAACATTATAAGTGAGGAGAGGGCTTACCCATTGTGGTTTAATATACACGGGACATGTTACCAGGTGAACAGTATAGGTGAGGAGAGTGAGTTCCCCTGATGGTTTAATATGCACGGGACATGTTACCAGGTGAACATTATTTGTGAGGAGAGTGCTTTCCCCTGATGTTTTAATATACACGGGACATGATACCAGGTGAACAGTATAAGTCAGGACAGTGTGTTCCGCTGATGTTCCAATATACACGGGACATGTTACCAGGTGAACAGTATATGTGAAGAGAGTGTGTTCCCCTGATGGTTTAATATACACGGGACATGTTACCAGGTGAACAGTATAAGTGTGGAGAGTGTGTTCCCCTGATGGTATAATATACACGGGACATGTTACCAGGTGAACAGTATAAGTGAGGAGAGGGCTTACCCATGGTGGTTTAACATACACGGGACATGTTACCAGGTGAACAGTATAGGTGAGGAGAGAGAGTTCCCCTGATGCTTTAATATACACGGGACATGTTACCAGGTGAACATTATAAGTGAGGATAGTGTTTTACCCTGATGTTTTAATATACACGGGACATGTTACCAGGTGAACAGTATAAGTGAGGACAGTGTGTTCCGCTGATGGTCCAATATACACGGGACATGTTACCAGGTGAACAGTATATGTGAAGAGAGTGTGTTCCCCTGATGGTTTAATATACACGGGACATGTTACCAGGTGAACAGTATAAGTGAGGAGAGTGTGTTCCCCTGATGGTTTAATATACACGGGACATGTTACCTGGTGAACAGTATAAGTGAGGAGAGTGTGTTCCCCTGATGGTTTAATATACACGGGACATTTTACCAGGTGAACAGTATAAGTGAGGAGAGTGCTTTCCCCTGATGTTTTAATATACACGGGACATGTTACCAGGTGAACAGTATAAGTGAGGACAGTGTGTTCCCCTGATGGTATAATATGCACGGGACATCTTGCCAGCTGAACAGTATAAGTGAGGAGAGGGCTTTCCCCTGATGGTTCAATATACAAGGGACATATAACCAGGTGAACAGTATAAGTGAGGTGAATGTGTTCCCCTGATGGTTTAATATACACGGGACATGTTACCAGCTGAACAGCATAAGTGAGGAGAGGGCTTTCCCCTGATGGTTTAATATACACGGGACATGTTTCCAGGTGAACAATATAAGTGAGAAGAGTGTGTTCCCCTGATGGTATAATATAGACGGGACATGTTACCAGCTGAACAGTATAAGTGAGGAGAGGGCTTTCCCCTGATGGTTTAATATACACGGGACATGTTAGCAGGCGAACAGTATAAGTGAGGAGAGCGTGTTACCCTGATGGTTTAATATACACAGGACATGTTACCAGGGGAACAGTATAAGTGAGGAGAATGTATTCCCCTGATTGTTTAATATACACGGGAAATGATACCAGGTGAACAGTATAAGTGTGGAGAGTGTGTTCCCCTGATGGTTTAATATACACAGGACATGTTACCAGGGGAACAGTATAAGTCAGGAGAGTGTGTTCCCCTGATTGTTTAATACTCACGGGACATGTTACCAGATGAGCAGTATAAGTGAGGAGAGTGTGTTCCCCTGATGGTTTAATATACACGGGACATGTTACCAGGTGAACAGTATAAGTGAGGAGAGTGTGTTCCCCTGATGGTTTAATATACACGGGACATGTTACCACGTGAACAGTATAAGTGCGGAGAGTGCTTTCCCCTGATGTTTTAATATACACGGGACATGTTACCAGGTGAACAGTATAAGTGAGGACAGTGTGTTCCCCTGATGGTATAATATGCACGGGACATCTTACCAGCTGAAGAGTATAAGTGAGGAGAGGGCTTTCCCCTGATGATTTAAAATACACGGGACATGTTTCCAGGTGAACAGTATAAGTGAGGAGAGTGTGTTCCCCTGATGGTATAATATAGACGGGACATGTTACCAGCCGAACAGTATAAGTGAGGAGAGGGCTTTCCCCTGATGGTTTAATATACACGGGACATGTTAGCAGGCGAACAGTATAAGTGAGGAGAGCGTGTTCCCCTGATGGTATAATATACACGGGACATGTTACCAGGGGAACAGTATAAGTGAGGAGAATGTATTCCCCTGATGGTTTAATATACACGGGAAATGTTACCAGGTGAACAGTATAAGTGTGGAGAGTGTGTTCCCCTGATGGTTTAATATACACAGGACATGTTACCAGGGGAACAGTATAAGTCAGGAGAGTGTGTTCCCCTGATTGTTTAATACTCACGGGACATGTTACCAGGTGAACAGTATAAGTGTGGAGAGTGTGTTCCCCTGATGGTTTAATATGCACAGGACATGTTACCAGGGGAACAGTATAAGTCAGGAGAGAGTGTTCCCCTGATTGTTTAACACGCACGGGACGTGTCACCAGGTGAAGAGTAGAAGTGAGGAGAGTGTGTTCCCTGATGGTCTAATATACACGGGACATGTTACCAGGTGAACAGTATATGTGAAGAGAGTGTGTTCCCCTGATGGTTTAAGAAACACGGGACATGTTAGCAGGTGAACAGTATAAGTGAGGAGAGTGTGTTCCCCTGATGGTTTAATATACACGGGACATGTTAGCAGGTGAACAGTATAAGTGAGGAGAATGAATTCCCCTGATGGTTTAATATACACGGGAAATGTTACCAGGTGAACAGGATAAGTGAGGAGACTGTGTTCCCCTGATGGTTTAATATACACAGGACATGTTACCAGGTGAACAGTATAAGTGAGGAGAATGTGTTCCCCTGATGGTTTAATATACACGGGACATGATACCAGGTGAAAAGTATAAGTCAGGAGAGTGTGTCCCCCTGATTGTTTAATATACACGGGGCATGTTAGTAGGTGAACAGTATCAGTGAGGAGAATGTGTTCCCCTGATGGTTTAATATACACGGGACATGTTAGCAGGTGAACAGTATAAGTGAGGAGAGTATGTTCCCCTGATGGTTAAATATACACGGGACATGTTACCAGGTGAACAGTATAAGTGAGGAGAGTGTGTTCCCCTGATGGTATAATATACACGGGACATGTTACCAGGTGAACAGTATAAGTGAGGAGAGGGCTTACCCATGGTGGTTTAATATACACGGGACATGTTACCAGGTGAACAGTATAGGTGAGGAGAGTGAGATCCCCTGATGGTTTAATATACACGGGACATGTTACCAGGTGAACATTATAAGTGAGGAGAGTGCTTTCCCCTGATGTTTTAATATACACGGGACATGATACCAGGTGAACAGTATAAGTGAGGACAGTGTGTTCCGCTGATGTTCCAATATACACGGGACATGTTACCAGGTGAACAGTATATGTGAAGAGAGTGTGTTCCCCTGATGGTTTAATATACACGGGACATGTTACCAGGTGAACAGTATAAGTGAGGAGAGTGTGTTCCCCTGATGGTATAATATACACGGGACATGTTACCAGGTGAACAGTATAAGTGAGGAGAGGGCTTACCCATGGTGGTTTAATATACACGGGACATGTTACCAGGTGAACAGTATAGGTGAGGAGAGAGAGCTCCCCTGATGGTTTAATATACACGGGACATGTTACCAGGTGAACATTATAAGTGAGGATATTGTTTTCCCCTGATGTTTTAATATACACGGGACATGTTACCAGGTGAACAGTATAAGTGAGGACAGTGTGTTCCGCTGATGGTCCAATATACACGGGACATGTTACCAGGTGAACAGTATATGTGAAGAGAGTGTGTTCCCCTGATGGTTTAATATACACGGGACATGTTACCAGGTGAACAGTATAAGTGAGGAGAGTGTGTTCCCCTGATGTTTTAATATACACGGGACATGTTACCAGCTGAACAGTAGAAGTGAGGAGAGGGCTTTCCCCTCATGGTTTAATATACACGGGACATGTCACCAGGTGAACAGTATAAGTGAGGAGAATGTGTTCCCCTGATGGTTTAATATACACGGGACATGTTACCAGGTGAACAGTATAAGTGATGAGAGTGTGTTCCCCTGATGGTTTAATACAAACAGGATATGTTACCAGGTGAACCATATAAGTGAGGAGAGTGTGTTCGGCTGATGGTATAATATAGACGGGACATGTTACCAGCTGAACAGTATAAGTGAGGAGAGGGCTTTCCCCTTAGGGTTTAATACACACGGGACATGTTCGCAGGTGAACAGTATAAGTGAGGAGAGTGTGTTCTCCTGATGGTTTAATTTACACGGGACATGGTAGCAGGTGAACAGTATAAGTGAGGAGAATGTTTTCCCCTGATGGTTTAATATACACGGGACATGTTAGCAGGTGAACAGTATAAGTGAGGAGAGTGTGTTCCCCTGATGGTTTAATATACACGGGACATGTTAGAAGGTGAACAGTATAAGTGAGGAGAGTGTGATCACCTGATGGTTTAATATACACGGGACATGTCACCAGGTGAACAGTATAAGTGAGGAGAATGTATTCCCCTGATGGTTTAATATACACGGGACATGTCACCAGGTGAACAGTATAAGTCAGGAGAATGTATTCCCCTGATGGTTTAATATACACGGGACATGTTACCAGGTGAACAGTATAAGTGAGGAGAGTGTGCTCCCCTGATGGTTTAATATACACGGGACATGTTACCTGGTGAACAGTATAAGTGAGGAGAGTGTGTTCCCCTGATGGTTTAATATACACGGGACATGTTACCAGGTGAACAGTATAAGTGAGGAGAGTGCTTTCCCCTGATGTTTTAATATACACGGGACATGTTACCAGGTGAACAGTATAAGTGAGGACAGTGTGTTCCCCTGATGGTATAATATGCACGGGACATCTTACCAGCTGAACAGTATAAGTGAGGAGAGGGCTTTCCCCTGATGGTTTAATATACAAGGGACATATTACCAGGTGAACAGTATAAGTGAGGAGAATGTGTTCCCCTGATGGTTTAATATACACGGGACATGTTACCAGCTGAACAGCTTAAGTGAGGAGAGGGCTTTCCCCTGATGGTTTAATATACACGGGACATGTTTCCAGGTGAACAGTATAAGTGAGAAGAGTGTGTTCCCCTGATGGTATAATATAGACGGGACATGTTACCAGCTGAACAGTATAAGTGAGGAGAGGGCTTTCCCCTGATGGTTTAATATACACGGGACATGTTAGCAGGCGAACAGTATAAGTGAGGAGAGCGTGTTCCCCTGATGGTTTAATATACACAGGACATGTTACCAGGGGAACAGTATAAGTGAGGAGAATGTATTCCCCTGATGGTTTAATATACACGGGAAATGTTACCAGGTGAACAGTATAAGTGTGGAGAGTGTGTTCCCCTGATGGTTTAATATACACAGGACATGTTACCAGGGGAACAGTATAAGTCAGGAGAGTGTGTTCCCCTGATTGTTT
This sequence comes from Heterodontus francisci, assembly GCF_036365525.1. Classification (NCBI taxonomy): domain Eukaryota; kingdom Metazoa; phylum Chordata; class Chondrichthyes; order Heterodontiformes; family Heterodontidae; genus Heterodontus; species Heterodontus francisci. The sequence goes on along the minus strand of NW_027141488.1, from coordinate 514,772 downwards.
AATACTCACGGGACATGTTACCAGGTGAGCAGTATAAGTGAGGAGAGTGTGTTCCCCTGATGGTTTAATATACACGGGACATGTTACCAGGTGAACAGTATAAGTGAGGTGAGTGTGTTCCCCTGATGGTTTAATATACACAGGACATGTTACCAGGTGAACAGTATAAGTGAGGAGAGTGCTTTCCCCTGATGTTTTAATATACACGTGACATGTTACCAGGTGAACAGTATAAGTGAGGACAGTGTGTTCCCCTGATGGTATAATATGCACGGGACATCTTACCAGCTGAACAGCATAAGTGAGGAGAGGGCTTTCCCCTGATGGTTTAATATACAAGGGACATATTACCAGGTGAACAGTATAAGTGAGGAGAATGTGTTCCCCTGATGGTTTAATACACAAGGGACATGTTACCAGCTGAACAGCATAAGTGAGGAGAGGGCTTTCCCCTGATGGTTTAATATACACTGGACATGTTTCCAGGTGAACAGTATAAGTGAGGAGAGTGTGTTCCCCTGATGGTATAATATAGACGGGACATGTTACCAGCTGAACAGTATAAGTGAGGAGAGGGCTTTCCCCTGATGGTTTAATATACACGGGACATGTTAGCAGGCGAACAGTATAAGTGAGGATAGCGTGTTCCCCTGAAGGTTTAATATACACAGGACATGTTACCAGGGGAACAGTATAAGTGAGGAGAATGTATTCACCTGATGGTTTAATATACACGGGAAATGTTACCAGGTGAACAGTATAAGTGTGGAGAGTGTGTTCCCCTGATGGTTTAATATACACAGGACATGTTACCAGGGGAACAGTATAAGTAAGGAGAGTGTGTTACCTTGATTGTTTAATACTCACGGGACATGTTACCAGGTGAGCAGTATAAGTGAGGAGAGTGTGTTCCCCTGATGGTTTAATATACACGGGACATGTTAGCAGGTGAACAGTATAAGTGAGGAGAGTGTGTTCCCCTGATGGTTTAATATACACGGGACATGTTAGCAGGTGAACAGTATAAGTGAGGAGAATGTATTCCCCTGATGGTTTAATATACACGGGACATGTTAGCAGGTGAACAGTATAAGTGAGGAGAGTATGTTCCCCTGATGGTTAAATATACACGGGACATGTTACCAGGTGAACAGTATAAGTGAGGAGAGTGTGTTCCCCTGATGGTATAATATACACGGGACATGTTAGCAGGTGAACAGTATAAGTGAGGAGAATGTATTCCCCTGATGGTTTAATATACACGGCACATGTTACCAGTTGAACAGGATAAGTGAGGAGACTGTGTTCCCCTGATGGTTTAATATACACAGGACATGTTACCAGGTGAACAGTATAAGTGAGGAGAATGTGTTCCCCTGATGGTTTAATATACACGGGACATGATACCAGGTGAACAGTATAAGTGAGGACAGTGTGTTCCGCTGATGTTCCAATATACACGGGACATGTTACCAGGTGAACAGTATATGTGAAGAGAGTGTGTTCCCCTGATGGTTTAATATACACGGGACATGTTACCAGGTGAACAGTATAAGTGAGGAGAGAGTGTTCCCCTGATGGTATAATATACACGGGACATGTTACCAGGTGAACAGTATAAGTGAGGAGAGGGCTTACCCATGGTGGTTTAATATACACGGGACATGTTACCAGGTGAACAGTATAGGTGAGGAGAGAGAGTTCCCCTGATGGTTTAATAGACACGGGACATGTTACCAGGTGAACATTATAAGTGAGGATAGTGTTTTCCCCTGATGTTTTAATATACACGGGACATGTTACCAGGTGAACAGTATAAGTGAGGACAGTGTGTTCCGCTGATGGTCCAATATACACGGGACATGTTACCAGGTGAACAGTATATGTGAAGAGAGTGTGTTCCCCTGATGGTTTAATATACACGGGACATGTTACCAGGTGAACAGTATAAGTGAGGAGAGTGTGTTCCCCTGATGTTTTAATATACACGGGACATGTTACCAGCTGAACAGTAGAAGTGAGGAGAGGGCTTTCCCCTGATGGTTTAATATACAAGGGACATGTTACCAGGTGAACAGTATAAGTGAGGAGAATGTGTTCCCCTGATGGTTTAATATACACGGGACATGTTACCAGGTGAACAGGATATGTGATGACACTGTATTCCCCTGATGGTTCAATATACACGGGACATGTTAGCTCGTGAACAGTATAAGTGAGGAGAATGTATTCCCCTGATAGTTTAATATACACGGGACATGTTACCAGGTGAACAGTATAAGTGAGGAGAGAGTGTTACCCTGATGGTTTAATATACATGGGACATGTTACCAGGTGAAGAGTATAAGTGAGGAGAGTGTGTTCCCCTGATGGTATAATATACACGGGACATGTTACCAGGTGTACAGTATAAGTGAGGAGAGGGCTTTCCCCTGATCGTTTAATACACAAGGGAGATGTTGGCAGGTGAACAGTATAAGTGAGGAGAGTGTGTTCCCCTGATTGTATAATATACACGGGACATGTTACCAGCTGAACAGTATAAGTGAGGAGAGTATGTTCCCCTGATGGTTTAATATCCACGGGACATGTTACCAGGTGAACAGTATAAGTGAGGAGAGTGTGTTCCCCTGATGGTATAATATACACGGGACATGTTACCAGGTGAACAGTATAAGTGAGGAGAGGGCTTTCCCATGGTGGTTTAATATACATGGGACATGTTACCAGGTGAACAGTATAAGTGAGGAGAGGGCTTTCCCCTGATGGTTTAATATACACGGGACATGTTAGCAGGTGAACAGTATCAGTGAGGAGAATGAGTTCCCTGATGGTTTAATATACACGGGACATGTTACCAGGTGAACAGTATAAGTGAGGAGAGTATGTTCCCCTGATATTTTAATATACACGGGACATGTTACCAGGTGAACAGTATAAGTGAGGAGAGTGTGTTCCCTTGATGGTATAATATACACCGGACATGTTACCAGGTGAACAGTATAAGTGAGGAGAGGGCTTACCCATGGTGGTTTAATATACACGGGACATGTTACCAGGTGAACAGTATAGGTGAGGAGAGTGAGTTCCCCTGATGGTTTAATATACACGGGACATGTTACCAGGTGAACATTATAAGTGAGGAGAGTGCTTTCCCCTGATGTTTTAATATACACGGGACATGATACCAGGTGAACAGTATAAGTGAGGACAGTGTGTTCCGCTGATGGTCCAATATACACGGGACATGTTACCAGGTGAACAGTATATGTGAAGAGAGTGTGTTCCCCTGATGGTTTAATATACACGGGACATGTTACCAGGTGAACAGTAGAAGTGAGGAGAATGTGTTCCCCTGATGGTTTAATATACACGGGAGATGTTACCAGGTGAACAGTATAAGGAATGAGACTGTATTCCCCTGATGGTTCAATATGCACGGGACATGTTAGCTCATGAACAGTATAAGTGAGGAGAATGTATTCCCCTGATGGTTTAATATACACGGGACATGTTACCAGGTGAACAGTATAAGTGAGGAGAGGGCTTACCCATGGTGGTTTAACATACACGGGACATGTTACCAGGTGAACAGTATAGGTGAGGAGAGAGAGTTCCCCTGATGGTTTAATATACACGGGACATGTTACCAGGTGAACATTATAAGTGAGGATAGTGTTTTACCCTGATGTTTTAATATACACGGGACATGTTACCAGGTGAACAGTATAAGTGAGGACAGTGTGTTCCGCTGATGGTCCAATATACACGGGACATGTTACCAGGTGAACAGTATATGTGAAGAGAGTGTGTTCCCCTGATGGTTTAATATACACGGGACATGTTACCAGGTGAACAGTATAAGTGAGGAGAGTGTGTTCCCCTGATGGTTTAATATACACGGGACATGTTACCTGGTGAACAGTAGAAGTGAGGAGAGTGTGTTCCCCTGATGGTTTAATATACACGGGACATTTTACCAGGTGAACAGTATAAGTGAGGAGAGTGCTTTCCCCTGATGGTTTAATATACAAGGGACATATAACCAGGTGAACAGTATAAGTGAGGAGAATGTGTTCCCCTGATGGTTTAATATACACGGGACATGTTACCAGCTGAACAGCATAAGTGAGGAGAGGGCTTTCCCCTGATGGTTTAATATACACGGGACATGTTTCCAGGTGAACAATATAAGTGAGAAGAGTGTGTTCCCCTGATGGGATAATATAGACGGGACATGTTACCAGCTGAACAGTATAAGTGAGGAGAGGGCTTTCCCCTGATGGTTTAATATACACGGGACATGTTAGCAGGCGAACAGTATAAGTGAGGAGAGCGTGTTACCCTGATGGTTTAATATACACAGGACATGTTACCAGGGGAACAGTATAAGTGAGGAGAATGTATTCCCCTGATGGTTTAATATACACGGGAAATGATACCAGGTGAACAGTATAAGTGTGGAGAGTGTGTTCCCCTGATGGTTTAATATACACAGGACATGTTACCAGGGGAACAGTATAAGTCAGGAGAGTGTGTTCCCCTGATTGTTTAATACTCACGGGACATGTTACCAGATGAGCAGTATAAGTGAGGAGAGTGTGTTCCCCTGATGGTTTAATATACACGGGACATGTTACCAGGTGAACAGTATAAGTGAGGAGAGTGTGTTCCCCTGATGGTTTAATATACACGGGACATGTTACCAGGTGAACAGTATAAGTGCGGAGAGTGCTTTCCCCTGATGTTTTAATATACACGGGACATGTTACCAGGTGAACAGTATAATTGAGGACAGTGTGTTCCCCTGATGGTATAATATGCACGGTACATCTTACCAGCTGAACAGTATAAGTGAGGAGAGGGCTTTCCCATGATGGTTTAATATACAAGGGACATATTACCAGGAGAACAGTATAAGTGAGGAGAATGTGTTCCCCTGATGGTTTAATACACACGGGACATGTTACCAGCTGAACAGCATAAGTGAGGAGATGGCTTTCCCCTGATGGTTTAAAATACACGGGACATGTTTCCAGGTGAACAGTATAAGTGAGGAGAGTGTGTTCCCCTGATGGTATAATATAGACGGGACATGTTACCAGCCAAACAGTATAAGTGAGGAGAGGGCTTTCCCCTGATGGTTTAATATACACGGGACATGTTAGCAGGCGAACAGTATAAGTGAGGAGAGCGTGTTCCCCTGATGGTATAATATACACGGGACATGTTACCAGGGGAACAGTATAAGTGAGGAGAATGTATTCCCCTGATGGTTTAATATACACGGGAAATGTTACCAGGTGAACAGTATAAGTGTGGAGAGTGTGTTCCCCTGATGGTTTAATATACACAGGACATGTTACCAGGGGAACAGTATAAGTCAGGAGAGTGTGTTCCCCTGATTGTTTAATACTCACGGGACATGTTACCAGGTGAACAGTATAAGTGTGGAGAGTGTGTTCCCCTGATGGTTTAATATACACAGGACATGTTACCAGGGGAACAGTATAAGTCAGGAGAGAGTGTTCCCCTGATTGTTTAACACGCACGGGACGTGTCAGCAGGTGAAGAGTAGAAGTGAGGAGAGTGTGTTCCCTGATGGTCTAATATACACGGGACATGTTACCAGGTGAACAGTATATGTGAAGAGAGTGTGTTCCCCTGATGGTTTAAGAAACACGGGACATGTTAGCAGGTGAACAGTATAAGTGAGGAGAGTGTGTTCCCCTGATGGTTTAATATACACGGGACATGTTAGCAGGTGAACAGTATAAGTGAGGAGAATGAATTCCCCTGATGGTTTAATATACACGGGAAATGTTACCAGGTGAACAGGATAAGTGAGGAGACTGTGTTCCCCTGATGGTTTAATATACACAGGACATGTTACCAGGTGAACAGTATAAGTGAGGAGAATGTGTTCCCCTGATGGTTTAATATACACGGGACATGATACCAGGTGAAAAGTATAAGTCAGGAGAGTGTGTCCCCCTGATTGTTTAATATACACGGGGCATGTTAGTAGGTGAACAGTATCAGTGAGGAGAATGTGTTCCCCTGATGGTTTAATATACACGGGACATGTTAGCAGGTGAACAGTATAAGTGAGGAGAGTATGTTCCCCTGATGGTTAAATATACACGGGACATGTTACCAGGTGAACAGTATAAGTGAGGAGAGTGTGTTCCCCTGATGGTATAATATACACGGGACATGTTACCAGGTGAACAGTATAAGTGAGGAGAGGGCTTACCCATGGTGGTTTAATATACACGGGACATGTTACCAGGTGAACAGTATAGGTGAGGAGAGTGAGATCCCCTGATGGTTTAATATACACGGGACATGTTACCAGGTGAACATTATAAGTGAGGAGAGTGCTTTCCCCTGATGTTTTAATATACACGGGACATGATACCAGGTGAACAGTATAAGTGAGGACAGTGTGTTCCGCTGATGTTCCAATATACACGGGACATGTTACCAGGTGAACAGTATATGTGAAGAGAGTGTGTTCCCCTGATGGTTTAATATACACGGGACATGTTACCAGGTGAACAGTATAAGTGAGGAGAGTGTGTTCCCCTGATGGTATAATATACACGGGACATGTTACCAGGTGAACAGTATAAGTGAGGAGAGGGCTTACCCATGGTGGTTTAATATACACGGGACATGTTACCAGGTGAACAGTATAGGTGAGGAGAGAGAGCTCCCCTGATGGTTTAATATACACGGGACATGTTACCAGGTGAACATTATAAGTGAGGATAGTGTTTTCCCCTGATGTTTTAATATACACGGGACATGTTACCAGGTGAACAGTATAAGTGAGGACAGTGTGTTCCGCTGATGGTCCAATATACACGGGACATGTTACCAGATGAACAGTATATGTGAAGAGAGTGTGTTCCCCTGATGGTTTAATATACACGGGACATGTTACCAGGTGAACAGTATAAGTGAGGAGAGTGTGTTCCCCTGATGTTTTAATATACACGGGATATGTTACCAGCTGAACAGTAGAAGTGAGGAGAGGGCTTTCCCCTCATGGTTTAATATACACGGGACATGTCACCAGGTGAACAGTATAAGTGAGGAGAATGTGTTCCCCTGATGGTTTAATATACACGGGACATGTTACCAGGTGAACAGTATAAGTGATGAGAGTGTGTTCCCCTGATGGTTTAATACAAACAGGATATGTTACCAGGTGAACAGTATAAGTGAGGAGAGTGTGTTCCGCTGATGGTATAATATAGACGGGACATGTTACCAGCTGAACAGTATAAGTGAGGAGAGGGCTTTCCCCTTTGGGTTTAATACACACGGGACATGTTCGCAGGTGAACAGTATAAGTGAGGAGACTGTGATCTCCTGATGGTTTAATTTACACGGGACATGGTAGCAGGTGAACAGTATAAGTGAGGAGAATGTTTTCCCCTGATGGTTTAATATACACGGGACATGTTAGCAGGTGAACAGTATAAGTGAGGAGAGTGTGTTCCCCTGATGGTTTAATATACACGGGACATGTTAGCAGGTGAACAGTATAAGTGAGGAGAGTGTGATCACCTGATGGTTTAATATACACGGGACATGTCACCAGGTGAACAGTATAAGTGAGGAGAATGTATTCCCCTGATGGTTTAATATACACGGGACATGTCACCAGGTGAACAGTATAAGTCAGGAGAATGTATTCCCCTGATGGTTTAATATACACGGGACATGTTACCAGGTGAACAGTATAAGTGAGGAGAGTGTGTTCCCCTGATGGTTTAATATACACGGGACATGTTACCAGGTGAACAGTATAAGTGAGGAGAGTGCTTTCCCCTGATGTTTTAATATACACGGGACATGTTACCAGGTGAACAGTATAAGTGAGGACAGTGTGTTCCCCTGATGGTATAATATGCACGGGACATCTTACCAGCTGAACAGTATAAGTGAGGAGAGGGCTTTCCCCTGATGGTTTAATATACAAGGGACATATTACCAGGTGAACAGTATAAGTGAGGAGAATGTGTTCCCCTGATGGTTTAATATACACGGGACATGTTACCAGCTGAACAGCATAAGTGAGGAGAGGGCTTTCCCCTGATGGTTTAATATACACGGGACATGTTTCCAGGTGAACAGTATAAGTGAGAAGAGTGTGTTCCCCTGATGGTATAATATAGACGGGACATGTTACCAGCTGAACAGTATAAGTGAGGAGAGGGCTTTCCCCTGATGGTTTAATATACACGGGACATGTTAGCAGGCGAACAGTATAAGTGAGGAGAGCGTGTTCCCCTGATGGTTTAATATACACAGGACATGTTACCAGGGGAACAGTATAAGTGAGGAGAATGTATTCCCCTGATGGTTTAATATACACGGGAAATGTTACCAGGTGAACAGTATAACTGTGGAGAGTGTGTTCCCCTGATGGTTTAATATACACAGGACATGTTACCAGGGGAACAGTATAAGTCAGGAGAGTGTGTTCCCCTGATGGTTTAATATACACGGGACATGTTACCAGGTGAACAGTATAAGTGAGGTGAGTGTGTTCCCCTGATGGTTTAATATACACGGGACATGTTACCAGGTGAACAGTATAAGTGAGGAGAGTGCTTTCCCCTGATGTTTTAATATACACGGGACATGTTACCAGGTGAACAGTATAAGTGAGGTGAGTGTGTTCCCCTGATGGTTTAATATACACGGGACATGTTACCAGGTGAACAGTATAAGTGAGGAGAGTGCTTTCCCCTGATGTTTTAATATACACGGGACATGTTACCAGGTGAACAGTATAAGTGAGGACAGTGTGTTCCCCTGATGGTATAATATGCACGGGACATCTTACCAGCTGAACAGCATAAGTGAGGAGAGGGCTTTCCCCTGATGGTTTAATATACAAGGGACATATTACCATGTGAACAGTATAAGTGAGGAGAATGTGTTCCCCTGATGGTTTAATACACAAGGGACATGTTACCAGCTGAACAGCATAAGTGAGGAGAGGGCTTTCCCCTGATGGTTTAATATACACTGGACATGTTTCCAGGTGAACAGTATAAGTGAGGAGAGTGTGTTCCCCTGATGGTATAATATAGACGGGACATGTTACCAGCTGAACAGTATAAGTGAGGAGAGGGCTTTCCCCTGATGGTTTAATATACACGGGACATGTTAGCAGGCGAACAGTATAAGTGAGGAGAGCGTGTTCCCCTGAAGGTTTAATATACACAGGACATCTTACCAGGGGAACAGTATAAGTGAGGAGAATGTATTCCCCTGATGGTTTAATATACACGGGAAATGTTACCAGGTGAACAGTATAAGTGTGGAGAGTGTGTTCCCCTGATGGTTTAATATACACAGGACATGTTACCAGGGGAACAGTATAAGTAAGGAGAGTGTGTTCCCTTGATTGTTTAATACTCACGGGAAATGTTACCAGGTGAGCAGTATAAGTGAGGAGAGTGTGTTCCCCTGATGGTTTAATATACACGGGACATGTTAGCAGGTGAACAGTATAAGTGAGGAGAGTGTGTTCCCCTGATGGTTTAATATACACGGGACATGTTAGCAGGTGAACAGTATAAGTGAGGAGAATGTATTCCCCTGATGGTTTAATATACACGGGACATGTTAGCAGGTGAACAGTATAAGTGAGGAGAGTATGTTCCCCTGATGGTTAAATATACACGGGACATGTTACCAGGTGAACAGTATAAGTGAGGAGAGTGTGTTCCCCTGATGGTATAATATACACGGGACATGTTAGCAGGTGAACAGTATAAGTGAGGAGAATGTATTCCCCTGATGGTTTAATATACACGGCACATGTTACCAGTTGAACAGGATAAGCAAGGAGACTGTGTTCCCCTGATGGTTTAATATACACAGGACATGTTACCAGGTGAACAGTATAAGTGAGGAGAATGTGTTCCCCTGATGGTTTAATATACACGGGACATGATACCAGGTGAAAAGTATAAGTCAGGAGAGTGTGTCCCCCTGATTGTTTAATATACACGGGGCATGTTAGTAGGTGAACAGTATCAGTGAGGAGAATGTGTTCCCCTGATGGTTTAATATACACGGGACATGTTAGCAGGTGAACAGTATAAGAGAGGAGAGTATGTTCCCCTGATGGTTAAATATACACGGGACATGTTACCAGGTGAACAGTATAAGTGAGGAGAGTGTGTTCCCCTGATGGTATAATATACACGGGACATGTTACCAGGTGAACAGTATAAGTGAGGAGAGGGCTTACCCATGGTGGTTTAATATACACGGGACATGTTACCAGGTGAACAGTATAGGTGAGGAGAGTGAGTTCCCCTGATGGTTTAATATACACGGGACATGTTACCAGGTGAACATTATAAGTGAGGAGAGTGCTTTCCCCTGATGCTTTAATATACACGGGACATGATACCAGGTGAACAGTATAAGTGAGGACAGTGTGTTCCGCTGATGTTCCAATATACACGGGACATGTTACCAGGTGAACAGTATATGTGAAGAGAGTGTGTTCCCCTGATGGTTTAATATACACGGGACATGTTACCAGGTGAACAGTATAAGTGAGGAGAGTGTGTTCCCCTGATGGTATAATATACACGGGACATGTTACCAGGTGAACAGTATAGGTGAGGAGAGAGAGTTCCCCTGATGGTTTAATAGACACGGGACATGTTACCAGGTGAACATTATAAGTGAGGATAGTGTTTTCCCCTGATGTTTTAATATACACGGGACATGTTACCAGGTGAACAGTATAAGTGAGGACAGTGTGTTCCGCTGATGGTCCGATATACACGGGACATGTTACCAGGTGAACAGTATATGTGAAGAGAGTGTGTTCCCCTGATGGTTTAATATACACGGGACATGTTACCAGGTGAACAGTATAAGTGAGGAGAGTGTGTTCCCCTGATGTTTTAATATACACGGGACATGTTACCAGCTGAACAGTAGAAGTGAGGAGAGGGCTTTCCCCTGATGGTTTAATATACAAGGGACATGTTACCAGGTGAACAGTATAAGTGAGGAGAATGTGTTCCCCTGATGGTTTAATATACACGGGACATGTTACCAGGTGAACAGGATAAGTGATGAGACTGTATTCCCCTGATGGTTCAATATACACGGGACATGTTAGCTCGTGAACAGTATAAGTGAGGAGAATGTATTCCCCTGATAGTTTAATATACACGGGACATGTTACCAGGTGAACAGTATAAGTGAGGAGAGAGTGTTACCCTGATGGTTTAATATACATGGGACATGTTACCAGGTGAAGAGTATAAGAGAGGAGAGTGTATTCCCCTGATGGTATAATATACACGGGACATGTTACCAGGTGAACAGTATAAGTGAGGAGAGGGCTTTCCCCTGATCGTTTAATACACAAGGGACATGTTGGCAGGTGAACAGTATAAGTGAGGAGAGTGTGTTCCCCTGATTGTATAATATACACGGGACATGTTACCAGCTGAACAGTATAGGTGAGGAGAGTATGTTCCCCTGATGGTTTAATATCCACGGGACATGTTACCAGGTGAACAGTATAAGTGAGGAGAGTGTGTTCCCCTGATGGTATAATATACACGGGACATGTTACCAGGTGAACAGTATAAGTGAGGAGAGGGCTTTCCCATGGTGGTTTAATATACATGGGACATGTTACCAGGTGAACAGTATAAGTGAGGAGAGGGCTTTCCCCTGGTGGTTTAATATACACGGGACATGTTAGCAGGTGAACAGTATCAGTGAGGAGAATGAGTTCCCTGATGGTTTAATATACACGGGACATGTTACCAGGTGAACAGTATAAGTGAGGAGAGTGTGTTCCCTTGATGGTATAATATACACGGGACATGTTACCAGGTGAACAGTATAAGTGAGGAGAGGGCTTACCCATGGTGGTTTAATATACACGGGACATGTTACCAGGTGAACAGTATAGGTGAGGAGAGTGAGTTCCCCTGATGGTTTAATATACACGGGACATGTTACCAGGTGAACATTATAAGTGAGGAGAGTGCTTTCCCCTGATGTTTTAATATACACGGGACATGATACCAGGTGAACAGTATAAGTGAGGACAGTGTGTTCCGCTGATGGTCCAATATACACGGGACATGTTACCAGGTGAACAGTATATGTGAAGAGAGTGTGTTCCCCTGATGGTTTAATATACACGGGACATGTTACCAGGTGAACAGTAGAAGTGAGGAGAATGTGTTCCCCTGATGGTTTAATATACACGGGAGATGTTACCAGGTGAACAGTATAAGGGATGAGACTGTATTCCCCTGATGGTTTAATATACAATGGACATGTTAGCTCATGAACAGTATAAGTGAGGAGAATGTATTCCCCCGATGGTTTAATATACACGGGACATGTTACCAGTTGAACAGTATAAGTGAGGAGAATGTATTCCCCTGATGGTTTAATATACACGGGACATGTTACCAGGTGAAAAGTATAAGTGAGGAGAATGTGTTCCCCTGATGGTTTAATATACACGGGACATGATACCAGGTGAAAAGTATAAGTCAGGAGAGTGTGTCCCCCTGATTGTTTAATATACACGGGGCATGTTAGTAGGTGAACAGTATAAGTGTGGAGAGTGTGTTCCCCTGATGGTTTAATATACACGGGACATGTTACCAGGTGAACAGGATAAGTGAGGAGACTGTGTTCGCCTGATGGTTTAATATACACAGGACATGTTACCAGGTGAACAGTATAAGTGAGGAGAATGTGTTCCCCTGTTCGTTTAATACACACGGGAAATGTTAGCAGGTGAACAGTATAAGTGAGGAGAGAGTGTTCCTCTGATGGTTTAATATACACAGGACATGTTAGCAGGTGAACAGTATAAGTGAGGAGAATGTATTCCCCTGATGGTTTAATATACACGGGACATGTTACCAGGTGAAAAGTATAAGTGAGGAGAATGTGTTCCCCTTATGGTTTAATATACACGGGACATGATACCAGGTGAAAAGTATAAGTCAGGAGAGTGTGTCCCCCTGATTGTTTAATATACACGGGGCATGTTAGTAGGTGAACAGTATAAGTGTGGAGAGTGTGTTCCCCTGATGGTTTAATATACACGGGACATGTTACCAGGTGAACAGGATAAGTGAGGAGACTGTGTTCCCCTGATGGTTTAATATACACAGGACATGTTACCAGGTGAACAGTATAAGTGAGGAGAATGTGTTCCCCTGATGGTTTAATATACACGGGACATGATACCAGGTGAAAAGTATAAGTCAGGAGAGTGTGTCGCCCTGATTGTATAATATACACGGGGCATGTTAGTAGGTGAACAGTATAAGTGTGGAGAGTGTGTTCCCCTGATTGTTAAATATACACGGGACATGTTACCAGGTGAACAGTATAAGTGAGGAGAGTGTGTTCCCCTAATTGTTAAATATACACGGGACATGTTACCAGGTGAACAGTATAAGTGAGGAGAGTGTGTTCCACAGAGGTTTAATATACACGGGACATGTTACCAGCTGAACAGTATAAGTGTGGAGAGTGTGTTCCCCTAATTGTTAAATATACACGGGACATGTTACCAGGTGAACAGTATAAGTGAGGAGAGTGTGTTCCCCAGATGGTTTAATATACACGGGACATGTTACCAGGTGAACAGTATAAGTGAGGAGAGTGTGTTCCCCTGATGGTTTAATATACACGGGACTTATTACCAGGTGAACAGAATAAGTGAGGAGAGGGCTTTCCCCTGATGGTTTAATATACACGGGACATGTTACCAGGTGAGCAGTATAAGTGAGGAGAGTGTGTTCCCATGATGGTTTAACAGGCAGGGGACATGTTAACAGCTGAACAGTAGAAGTGAGGAGAGTGTGTTCCCCTGTTGGTTCAATATACACGGGACATGTTACCAGGTGAATAGTATAAGTGAAGAGAGTGTGTTCCCCTGATTGTTTAATACACAAGGGACATGTTGCCAGGTGAAGAGTATAAGTGAAGAGAGTGTTTTCCCCTGATGGTTTAATGCACACGGGACATGTTACCAGGTGAACAGTATAAGTGAAGAGAGTGTGTTCCCCTGATTGTTTAATACACACGGGACATGTTGCCAGGTGAAGAGTATAAGTGAAGAGAGTGTGTTCCCCTGATGGTTTAATACACACGGGACATGTTACCAGGTAAACTGTGTAAGTGAGGAGAGTGAGTTCCCCTGATGGTTTAATACAAACAGGACATGTTACCAGGTGAACAGTGTAAGTGAGGAGAGTGAGATCCCCTGATGGCTTAATACAAACAGGACATGTCAACAGTTGAACAGTATAAGTGAGGAGAGTGTGTTCCCCTGATGGTTTAATATACACTGGACATGATACCAGGTGAACAGTATAAGTGAGGAGAGTGAGTTCCCCTGATTGTTTAATATACACGGGACATGTTACCAGGTGAACAGTATAAGTGAGGAGAGTGTGTTCCCCTGATGGTGTAATATACACGGGAAATGTTACCAGGTGAACAGTATAAGTGAGGAGAGGGCTTACCCATGGTGGTTTAATATACATGGGACATGTTACCAGGTGAACAGTATAGGTGAGGAGAGTGAGTTCCCCTGATGGTTTAATATACACGGGACATGTTACCAGGTGAACATTATAAGAGAGGAGAGTGCTTTCCCCTGATGTTTTAATATACACGGGACATGTTACCAGGTGAACAGTTTAAGTGAGGACAGTGTGTTCCGCTGATGGTCTAATATACACGGGACATGTTACCGGGTGAACAGTATATGTGAAGAGAGTGTGTTCCCCTGATGGTTTAATATACACGGGACATGTTACCAGGTGAACAGTATAAGTGAGGAGAGGGCTTTCCCCTGATGGTTTAATAAACAAGGGACATGTTACCAGGTGAACAGTATAAGTGAGGAGAATCTGTTCCCCTGATGGTTTAATATACACAGGACATGTTACCAGGTGAACAGTATAAGTGAGGAGAATGTGTTCCCCTGATGGTTTAATATACACAGGACATGTTACCAGGTGAACAGTATAAGTGAGGAGAGTGTGTTCCCCTGATGGTTTAATATACACGGGACATGTTACCAGGTGAACAGAATAAGTGAGGAGAGTGTGTTCCCATGATGGTTTAACAGGCAGGGGACATGTTATCAGCTGAACAGTAGAAGTGAGGAGAGTGTGTTCCCCTGATGGTTTCATGCAAACAGGACATGTTACCAGGTGAACAGTATAAGTGAGGAGAGTGTGTTCCCCTGATGGTTTAATATACATGGGACATGTTACCAGGTGAACAGTATAAGTGAGGAGAGTGTGTTCCCCTGATGGTATAATATACACGGGACATGTTACCAGCTGAATAGCAGAAGTGAGGAGAGGGCTATCCCCTGATCGTTTAATATATAAGGGACATGTTGGCAGGTGAACAGTATAAGTGAGGAGAGTGTGTTCCCCTTATGGTATAATATACACGGGACATGTTACCAGCTGAACAGTATAAGTGAGGAGAGGGCTTTCCCCTGATGGTTTAATATACACGGGACATGTCAGCAGGTGAACAGTATTAGTGAGGAGAGTGTGTTCCCCTGATGGTTTAATATACACGGGACATGTTACCAGGTGAACAGGATAAGTGAGGAGACTGTGTTCCCCTAATGGTTTAATATACACAGGACATGTTACCAGGTGAACAGTATAAGTGAGGAGAATGTTTTCCCCTGATGGTTTAATATACACGGGACATGATACCAGGTGAAAAGTATAAGTCAAGAGAGTGTGTCCCCCTGATTGTTTAATATACACGGGGCATGTTAGCAGGTGAACAGTATCAGTGAGGAGAATGTGTTCCCTGATGGTTTAATATACACGGGACATGTTACCAGGTGAACAGTATAAGTGAGGAGAGTATGTTCCCCTGATGGTTTAATATACACGGGACATGTTACCAGCTGAACAGTAGAAGTGAGGAGAGGGCTCCAGGCGCTGCTTCACAAACCACTGACCTCCTCCAGGCGCGTATCCATTGTCTCTCGAGATAAGGAGGCCCAAAAGACTATCAGTGAGGAGAATGTGTTCCCTGATGGTTTAATATACACGGGACATGTTACCAGGTGAACAGTATAAGTGAGGAGAGTATGTTCCCCTGATGGTTTAATATACACGGGACATGTTACCAGCTGAACAGTAGATGTGAGGAGAGGGCTCCAGGCGCTGCTTCACAAACCACTGACCTCCTCCAGGCGCGTATCCATTGTCTCTCGAGATAAGGAGGCCCAAAAGAGTATAAGTGAGGAGAATGTGTTCCCCTGATGGTTCAATATACACGGGACATGTTAGCTCGTGAACAGTATAAGTGAGGAGAATGTATTCCCCTGATGGTTTAATATACACGGGACATGTTACCAGGTGAACAGTATAAGTGAGGAGAGTGTGTTCCCCTGATGGTATAATATAGACGGGACATGTTACCAGCTGAACAGTATAAGTGAGGAGAGGGCTTTCCCCTGATGGTTTAATATACATGGGACATGTTACCAGGTGAACAGTATAAGTGAGGAGAGTGTGTTCCCCTGATGGTATAATATACATGGAACATGTTACCAGCTGAACAGTATAAGTGAGGAGAGTGTGTTCCCATGATGGTTTAATATACACGGGACATGTTAGCAGGTGAACATTATAAGTGAGGAGAGTGTGTTCCCCTGATGGTTTAATATACACGGGACATGTTAGCAGGTGAACAGTATAAGTGAGGAGACTGTGTTCCCCTGATGGTTTAATATACACAGGACATGTTACCAGGTGAACAGTATAAGTGAGGAGAATGTGTTCCCCTGATGGTTTAATATACACGGGACATGATACCAGGTGAAAAGTATAAGTCAGGTGAGTGTGTCCCCCTGATTGTTTAATATACACGGGGCATGTTAGCAGGTGAACATTATCAGTGAGGAGAATGTGTTCCCCTGATGGTTTAATATACACGGGACATGTTAACAGGTGAACAGTATAAGTGAGGAGAGTGTGTTCCCCTAATTGTTAAATATACACGGGACATGTTACCAGGTGAACAGTATAAGTGAGGAGAGTGTGTTCCCCAGATGGTTTAATATACACGGGACATGTTACCAGGTGAACAGTATAAGTGAGGAGAGTGTGTTCCCCTGATGGTTTAATATACACGGGACTTATTACCAGGTGAACAGAATAAGTGAGGAGAGGGCTTTCCCCTGATGGTTTAAAATACACGGAACATGTTACCAGGTGAACAGTATAAGTGAGGAGAGTGTGTTCCCATGATGGTTTAACAGGCAGGGGACATGTTATCAGCTGAACAGTAGAACTGAGGAGAGTGTGTTCCCCTGATGGTTCAATATACACGGGACATGTTAGCAGGCGAACAGTATAAGTGAGGAGACTGTGTTCCCCTGATGGTTTAATATACACGGGACATGTTACCAGGTGAACAGTATAAGTGAGGAGACTGTGTTCCCCTAATGGTTTAATATACACAGGACATGTTACCAGGTGAACAGTATAAGTGAGGAGAATGTGTTCCCCTGATGGTTTAATATACACGGGACATGATACCAGGTGAAAAGTATAAGTCAGGAGAGTGTGTCCCCCTGATTGTTTAATATACACGGGGCATGTTAGCAGGTGAACAGTATCAGTGAGGAGAATGTGTTCCCTGATGGTTTAATATACACGGGACATGTTACCAGGTGAACAGTATAAGTGAGGAGAGTATGTTCCCCTGATGTTTAATATACACGGGACATGTTACCAGGTGAACAGTATAAGTGAGGAGAGTGTGTTCCCCTGATGGCATAATATACACGGGACATGTTACCAGGTGAACAGTATAAGTGAGGAGAGGGCTTACCCATGGTGGTTTAATATACACGGGACATGTTACCAGGTGAACAGTATATGTGAAGAGAGTGTGTTCCCCTGATGGTTTAATATACACGGGACATGTTACCAGGTGAACAGTATAAGTGAGGAGAGTGTGCTCCCCTGATGTTTTAATATACACGGGACATGTTACCAGCTGAACAGTAGAAGTGAGGAGAGGGCTTTCCCCTGATGGTTTAATATACAAGGGACATGTTACCAGGTGAACAGTATAAGTGAGGAGAATGTGTTCCCCTGATGGTTTAATATACACGGGACATGTTACCAGGTGAACAGTATAAGTGATGAGACTGTATTCCCCTGATGGTTCAATATACACGGGACATGTTAGCTCGTGAACAGTATAAGTGAGGAGAATGTATTCCCCTGATGGTTTAATATACACGGGACATGTTACCAGGTGAACAGTATAAGTGAGGAGAGTGTGTTCCCCTGATGGTTTAATATACATGGGACATGTTACCAGGTGAACAGTATAAGTGAGGAGAGTGTGTTCCCCTGATGGTATAATATACACGGGACATGTTACCAGCTGAACAGTATAACTGAGGAGAGTGTGTTCCCATGATGGTTTAATATACACAGGACATGTTAGCAGGTGAACAGTATAAGTGAGGAGAGTGTGTTCCCCTGATGGTTTAATATACACGGGACATGTTAGCAGGTGAACAGTATAAGTGAGGAGAATGTATTCCCCTGATGGTTTAATATACACGGGACATGTTACCAGGTGAACAGGATAAGTGAGGAGACTGTGTTCCCCTGATGGTTTAATATACACAGGACATGTTACCAGGTGAACAGTATAAGTGAGGAGAATGTGTTCCCCTGATGGTTTAATATACACGGGACATGATACCAGGTGGAAAGTATAAGTGAGGAGAGTTTGTCCCCCTGATTGTTTAATACACACGGGGCATGTTAGCAGGTGAACATTATCAGTGAGGAGAATGTGTTCCCCTGATGGTTTAATATACACGGGACATGTTACCAGGTGAACAGTATAAGTGAGGAGAGTGTGTTCCCCTAATTGTTAAATATACACGGGACATGTTACCAGGTGAACAGTATAAGTGAGGAGAGTGTGTTCCCCAGATGGTTTAATATACACGGGACATGTTACCAGTTGAACAGTATAAGTGAGGAGAGTGTGTTCCCCTGATGGTTTAATATACACGGGACTTATTACCAGGTGAACAGAATAAGTGAGGAGAGGGCTTTCCCCTGATGGTTTAATATTCACGGGACATGTTACCAGGTGAACAGTATAAGTGAGGAGAGTGTGTTCCCATGATGGTTTAACAGGCAGGGGACATGTTATCAGCTGAACAGTAGAAGTGAGGAGAGTGTGTTCCCCTGATGGTTCTATATACACGGGACATGTTACCAGGTGAATAGTCTCAGTGAAGAGAGTGTGTTCCCCTGATTGTTTAATACACAAGGGACATGTTGCCAGGTGAAGAGTATATGTGGAGAGAGTGTGTTCCCCTGATGGTTTAATGCACACGGGACATGTTACCAGGTAAAAAGTGTAAGTGAGGAGAGTGAGTTCCCCTGATGGTTTAATATACACGGGACATGTTACCAGGTGAAGAGTATAAGTGAAGAGAGTGTGTTCCCCTGATTGTTTAATACACACGGGACATGTTGCCAGGTGAAGAGTATAAGTGAAGAGAGTGTGTTACCCTGATGGTTTAATACACACGGGACATGTTACCAGGTAAACTGTGTAAGTGAGGAGAGTGAGTTCCCCTGATGGTTTAATACAAACAGGACATGTTACCAGGTGAACAGTATAAGTGAGGAGAGTGTGTTCCCCTGATGGTTTAATATACACTGGACATGATACCAGGTGAACAGTAAAAGTGAGGAGAGTGAGTTCCCCTGATTGTTTAATATACCCGGGACATGTCATCAGGTGAACAGTATAAGTGAGGAGAGTATGTTCCCCTGATGGTTTAATATACACGGGACATGTTACCAGGTGAACAGTATAAGTGAGGAGAGTATGTTCCCCTGATGGTTTAATATACACGCTACATGTTACCAGGTGAACAGTAGAAGTGAGGAGAGGGCTTACCCATGGTGGTTTAATATACATGGGACATGTTACCAGGTGAACAGTATAGGTGAGGAGCGTGAGTTCCCCTGATGGTTTAATATACACGGGACATGTTACCAGGTGAACATTATAAGAGAGGAGAGTGCTTTCCCCTGATGTTTTAATATACACGGGACATGTTACCAGGTGAACAGTACATGTGAAGAGAGTGTGTTCCCCTGATGGTTTAATATACACGGGACATGTTACCAGGTGAACAGTAGAAGTGAGGAGAGTCTGTTCCCCTGATGGCATAATATACACGAGACATGTTACCAGCTGAACAGCAGAAGTGAGGAGAGGGCTATCCCCTGATCGTTTAATACACACGGGACATGTTGGCAGGTGAACAGTATAAGTGAGGAGAGTGTGTTCCCCTGATGGTATAATATACACGGGACATGTTACCAGCTGAACAGTATAAGTGAGGAGAGTCTGTTCCCATGATGGTTTAATATACACGGGACATGTTAGCAGGTGAACAGTATAAGTGAGAAGAGTGTGTTCCCCTGATGGTTTAATATACACGGAACATGTTAGCAGGTGAACAGGATAAGTGAGGAGACTGTGTTCCCCTGATGGTTTAATATACACAGGACATGTTACCAGGTGAACAGTATAAGTGAGGAGAATGTGTTCCCCTGATGGTTTAATATACACGGGACATGATACCAGGTGAAAAGTATAAGTCTGGAGAGTGTGTCCCCCTGATTGTTTAATATACACGGGGCATGTTAGCAGGTGAACATTATCAGTGAGGAGAATGTGTTCCCCTGATGGTTTAATATACACGGGACATGTTACCAGGTGAACAGTATAAGTGAGGAGAGTGTGTTCCCCTAATTGTTAAATATACACGGGAGATGTTACCAGGTGAACAGTATAAGTGAGGAGAGTGTGTTCCCCAGATGGTTTAATATACACGGGGCATGTTACCAGGTGAACAGTATAAGTGAGGAGAGTGTGTTCCCCTGATGGTTTAATATACACGGGACTTATTACCAGGTGAACAGAATAAGTGAGGAGTGGGCTTTCCCCTGATGGTTTAATATACACGGGACATGTTACCAGGTGAACAGTATAAGTGAGGAGAGTGTGTTCCCATGATGGTTTAACAGGCAGAGGACATGTTATCAGCTGAACAGTAGAAGTGAGGAGAGTGTGTTCCCCTGATGGATCAATATACACGGGACATGTTACCAGGTGAATAGTATAAGTGAAGAGAGTGTGTTCCCCTGATTGTTTAATACACAAGGGACATGTTGCCAGGTGAAGAGTATAAGTGAAGAGAGTGTGTTCCCCTGATGGTTTAATGCACACGGGACATGTTACCAGGTGAAAACTGTAAGTGAGGAGAGTGAGTTCCCCTGATGGTTTAATATACACGGGACATGTTACCAGGTGAACAGTATAAGTGAAGAGAGTGTGTTCCCCTGATTGTTTAACACACACGGGACATGTTGCCAGGTGAAGAGTATAAGTGAAGAGAGTGTGTTCCCCTGATGGTTTAATACACACGGGACATGTTACCAGGGAAACTGTGTAAGTGAGGAGCGTGAGTTCCCCTGATGGTTTAATACAAACAGGACATGTTACCAGGTGAACAGTATAAGTGAGGAGAGTGTGTTCCCCTGATGGCTTAATACAAAGAGGACATGTCAACAGGTGAACAGTATAAGTGAGGAGAGTGTGTTCCCCTGATGGTTTAATATACACTGGACATGATACCAGGTGAACAGTATAAGTGAGGAGAGTGAGTTCCCCTGATTGTTTAATATACCCGGGACATGTCATCAGGTGAACAGTATAAGTGAGGAGATTATGTTCCCCTGATGGTTTAATATACACGGGACATGTTACCAGGTGAACAGTATAAGTGAGGAGAGTGTGTTCCCCTGATGGTATAATATACATGGGACATGTTACCAGGTGAACAGTATAGGTGAGGAGCGTGAGTTCCCCTGATGGTTTAATATACACGGGACATGTTACCAGGTGAACATTATAAGAGAGGAGAGTGCTTTCCCCTGATGTTTTAATATACACGGGACATGTTACCAGGTGAACAGTATAAGTGAGGAGAGTGTGTTCCCCTGATGTTTTAATATACACGGGACATGTTACCAGCTGAACAGTATAAGTGAGGAGAGGGCTTTCCCCTGATGGTTTAATAAACAAGGGACATGTTACCAGGTGAACAGTATAAGTGAGGAGAATGTGTTCCCCTGATGGTTTAATATACACGGGACATGTTACCAGGTGAACAGTATAAGTGATGAGACTGTATTCCCCTGATGGTTTAATATACACAGGACATGTTACCAGGTGAACAGTATAAGTGAGGAGAATGTGTTCCCCTGATGGTTTAATATACACAGGACATGTTACCAGGTGAACAGTATAAGTGAGGAGTGTGTGTTCCCCAGATTGTTTACTATACAGGGGACATGTTACCAGGTGAACAGTATAAGTGAGGAGAGTGTGTTCCCCTGATGGTTTAATATACACGGGACATGTTACCAGGTGAACAGTATAAGTGAGGAGAGTGTGTTCCCCTGATGTTTTAATATACACGGGACATGTTACCAGCTGAACAGTATAAGTGAGGAGATGGCTTTCCCCTGATGGTTTAATAAACAAGGGACATGTTACCAGGTGAACAGAATAAGTGAGGAGAGTGTGTTCCCATGATGGTTTAACAGGCAGGGGACATGTTATCAGCTGAACAGCAGAAGTGAGGAGAGTGTGTTCCCCTGATGGTTAATGCAAACAGGACATGTTACCAGGTGAACAGTATAAGTGAGGAGAGAGTGTTCCCCTGATTGTTTAATACACTCGGGACATGTTACCAGGTGAACAGTATAAGTGAGCAGAGTGTGTTCCCCTGATGGTATAATATACACGGGACATGTTACCAGGTGAACAGTACAAGTGAGGAGAGTATGTTCCCCTGATGGTTTAATATACACGGGACATGTTACCAGGTGAACAGTATAAGTGAGGAGAGTATGTTCCCCTGATGGTTTAATATACCCGGGACATGTGACCAGGTGAACAGTACAAGTGAGGAGAGTATGTTCCCCTGATGGTTTAATATACACGGGACATGTTACCAGGTGAACAGTATAAGTGAGGAGAGTGTGTTCCCCTGATGGTATAATATACACGGGACATGTTACCAGGGGAACAGTATAAGTGAGGAGAGGGCTTACCCATGGTGGTTTAATATACACGGGACATGTTACCAGGTGAACAGTATAGGTGAGGAGAGTGAGTTCCCCTGATGGTTTAATATACACGGGACATGTTACCAGGTGAACCTTATAAGTGAGGAGAGTGCTTTCCGCTGATGTTTTAATATACACGGGACATGTTACCAGGTGAAGAGTGTAAGTGAGGACAGTGTGTTCCGCTGAAGGTCTAATATACACGGGACATGTTACCAGGTGAACAGTATATGTGAAGAGAGTATGTTCCCCTGATGTTTTAATATACACGGGACATGTTACCAGGTGAACAGTATAAGTGAGGAGAGTGTGTTCCCCTGATGTTTTAAATACACGGGACATGTTACCAGCTGAACAGTAGAAGTGAGGAGAGTTCTTTCCCCTGATGGTTTAATATACAAGGGACATGTTACCAGGTGAACAGTATAAGTGAGGAGAATGTGTTCCCCTGATGGTTTATTATACACGGGACATGTTACCAGGTGAACAGTATAAGTGATGAGACTGTATTCCCCTGATGGTTCAATATACACGGGACATGTTAGCTCGTGAACAGTATAAGTGAGGAGAATGTATTCCCCTGATGGTTTAATATACACGGGACATGTTACCAGGTGAACAGTATAAGTGAGGAGAGTGTGTTCCCCTGATGGTTTAATATACATGGGACATGTTACCAGGTGAACAGTATAAGTGAGGAGAGTGTGTTCCCCTGATGGTATAATTTTCACGGGACATGTTACCAGCTGAACAGCAGAAGTGAGGAGAGGGCTATCCCCTGATGGTTTAATATACACGGGACATGTTAGCAGGTGAACAGTATAAGTGAGGACAGTGTGTTCCGCTGATGGTCTAATATACACGGGACATGTTACCAGGTGAACAGTATATGTGAAGAGAGTGTGTTCCCCTGATGGTTTAATATACACGGGACATGTTACCAGGAGAACAGTATAAGTGAGGAGAGTGTGTTCCCCTGATGTTTTAATATGCACGGGACATGTTACCAGCTGAACAGTATAAGTGAGGAGAGGGCTTTCCCCTGATGGTTTAATAAACAAGGGACATGTTACCAGGTGAACAGTATAAGTGAGGAGAATGTGTTCCCCTGATGGTTTAATATACACGGGACTTGTTACCAGGTGAACAGTATAAGTGATGAGACTATATTCCCCTGATGGTTTAATATACACAGGACATGTTACCAGGTGAACAGTATAAGTGAGGAGAATGTGTTCCCCTGATGGTTTAATATACACGGGACATGTTACCAGGTGAACAGTATAAGTGAGGAGAGTGTGTTCCCCTGATGGTTTAATATACACGGGACTTATTACCAGGTGAACAGAATAAGTGAGGAGAGGGCTTTCCCCTGATGGTTTAATATACACGGGACATGTTACCAGGTGAACAGTATAAGTGAGGAGAGTGTGTTCCCATGATGGTTTAACAGGCAGGGGACATGTTATCAGCTGAACAGTAGAAGTGAGGAGAGTGTGTTCCCCTGATGGTTCAATATACACGGGAAATGTTACCAGGTGAACAGTGTAAGTGAAGAGAGTGTGTTCCCCTGATTGTTTAATACACAAGGGACATGTTGCCAGGTGAAGAGTATAAGTGAAGAGAGTGTGTTCCCCTGATGGTTTAATGCACACGGGACATGTTACCAGGTGAACAGTGTAAGTGAGGAGAGTGAGTTCCCCTGATGGTTTAATATACACGGGACATGTTACCAGGTGAACAGTATAAGTGAAGAGAGTGTGTTCCCCTGACTGTTTAATACACACGGGACATGTTGCCATGTGAAGAGTATAAGTGAA
Organism: Heterodontus francisci; assembly: GCF_036365525.1. Lineage (NCBI taxonomy): Eukaryota > Metazoa > Chordata > Chondrichthyes > Heterodontiformes > Heterodontidae > Heterodontus > Heterodontus francisci. Next base: position 489,664 of record NW_027141488.1, on the reverse strand, counting down.
GAGAGTGTGTTCCACTGATGGTTTAATACACACGGGACATGTTACCAGGTAAACAGTGTAAGTGAGGAGAGTGAGTTCCCCTGATGGTTTAATACAAACAGGACATGTTAGCAGGTGAACAGTGTAAGTGAGGAGAGTGAGTTCCCCTGATGGCTTAATACAAACAGGACATGTCAACAGGTGAACAGTATAAGTGAGGAGAGTGTGTTCCCCTGATGGTTTAATATACACTGGACATGATACCAGGTGAACAGTATAAGTGAGGAGAGAGTGTTCCCCTGATTGTTTAATATACACGGGTCATGTTACCAGGTGAACAGTATAAGTGAGGAGAGTGTGTTCCCCTGATGGTTTAATATACACGGGTCATGTTACCAGGTGAACAGTATAAGTGAGGAGAGAGTGTTCCCCTGATTGTTTAATATACACAGGACATGTTACCAGGTGAACAGTATAAGTGAGGAGAATGTGTTCCCCTGATGGTTTAATATACACAGGACATGTTACCAGGTGAACAGTATAAGTGAGGAGTGTGTGTTCCCCAGATTGTTTACTATACAGGGGACATGTTACCAGGTGAACAGTATAAGTGAGGAGAGTGTGTTCCCCTGATGGTTTAATATACACGGGACATGTTACCAGGTGAACAGTATAAGTGAGGAGAGTGTGTTCCCCTGATGTTTTAATATACACGGGACATGTTACCAGCTGAACAGTATAAGTGAGGAGATGGCTTTCCCCTGATGGTTTAATAAACAAGGGACATGTTACCAGGTGAACAGAATAAGTGAGGAGAGTGTGTTCCCATGATGGTTTAACAGGCAGGGGACATGTTATCAGCTGAACAGCAGAAGTGAGGAGAGTGTGTTCCCCTGATGGTTAATGCAAACAGGACATGTTACCAGGTGAACAGTATAAGTGAGGAGAGAGTGTTCCCCTGATTGTTTAATACACTCGGGACATGTTACCAGGTGAACAGTATAAGTGAGCAGAGTGTGTTCCCCTGATGGTATAATATACACGGGACATGTTACCAGGTGAACAGTACAAGTGAGGAGAGTATGTTCCCCTGATGGTTTAATATACACGGGACATGTTACCAGGTGAACAGTATAAGTGAGGAGAGTATGTTCCCCTGATGGTTTAATATACCCGGGACATGTGACCAGGTGAACAGTACAAGTGAGGAGAGTATGTTCCCCTGATGGTTTAATATACACGGGACATGTTACCAGGTGAACAGTATAAGTGAGGAGAGTGTGTTCCCCTGATGGTATAATATACACGGGACATGTTACCAGGGGAACAGTATAAGTGAGGAGAGGGCTTACCCATGGTGGTTTAATATACACGGGACATGTTACCAGGTGAACAGTATAGGTGAGGAGAGTGAGTTCCCCTGATGGTTTAATATACACGGGACATGTTACCAGGTGAACCTTATAAGTGAGGAGAGTGCTTTCCGCTGATGTTTTAATATACACGGGACATGTTACCAGGTGAAGAGTGTAAGTGAGGACAGTGTGTTCCGCTGATGGTCTAATATACACGGGACATGTTACCAGGTGAACAGTATATGTGAAGAGAGTATGTTCCCCTGATGTTTTAATATATACGGGACATGTTACCAGGTGAACAGTATAAGTGAGGAGAGTGTGTTCCCCTGATGTTTTAAATACACGGGACATGTTACCAGCTGAACAGTAGAAGTGAGGAGAGTTCTTTCCCCTGATGGTTTAATATACAAGGGACATGTTACCAGGTGAACAGTATAAGTGAGGAGAATGTGTTCCCCTGATGGTTTATTATACACGGGACATGTTACCAGGTGAACAGTATAAGTGATGAGACTGTATTCCCCTGATGGTTCAATATACACGGGACATGTTAGCTCGTGAACAGTATAAGTGAGGAGAATGTATTCCCCTGATGGTTTAATATACACGGGACATGTTACCAGGTGAACAGTATAAGTGAGGAGAGTGTGTTCCCCTGATGGTTTAATATACATGGGACATGTTACCAGGTGAACAGTATAAGTGAGGAGAGTGTGTTCCCCTGATGGTATAATTTTCACGGGACATGTTACCAGCTGAACAGCAGAAGTGAGGAGAGGGCTATCCCCTGATGGTTTAATATACACGGGACATGTTAGCAGGTGAACAGTATAAGTGAGGACAGTGTGTTCCGCTGATGGTCTAATATACACGGGACATGTTACCAGGTGAACAGTATATGTGAAGAGAGTGTGTTCCCCTGATGGTTTAATATACACGGGACATGTTACCAGGAGAACAGTATAAGTGAGGAGAGTGTGTTCCCCTGATGTTTTAATATGCACGGGACATGTTACCAGCTGAACAGTATAAGTGAGGAGAGGGCTTTCCCCTGATGGTTTAATAAACAAGGGACATGTTACCAGGTGAACAGTATAAGTGAGGAGAATGTGTTCCCCTGATGGTTTAATATACACGGGACTTGTTACCAGGTGAACAGTATAAGTGATGAGACTATATTCCCCTGATGGTTTAATATACACAGGACATGTTACCAGGTGAACAGTATAAGTGAGGAGAATGTGTTCCCCTGATGGTTTAATATACACGGGACATGTTACCAGGTGAACAGTATAAGTGAGGAGAGTGTGTTCCCCTGATGGTTTAATATACACGGGACTTATTACCAGGTGAACAGAATAAGTGAGGAGAGGGCTTTCCCCTGATGGTTTAATATACACGGGACATGTTACCAGGTGAACAGTATAAGTGAGGAGAGTGTGTTCCCATGATGGTTTAACAGGCAGGGGACATGTTATCAGCTGAACAGTAGAAGTGAGGAGAGTGTGTTCCCCTGATGGTTCAATATACACGGGAAATGTTACCAGGTGAACAGTGTAAGTGAAGAGAGTGTGTTCCCCTGATTGTTTAATACACAAGGGACATGTTGCCAGGTGAAGAGTATAAGTGAAGAGAGTGTGTTCCCCTGATGGTTTAATGCACACGGGACATGTTACCAGGTGAACAGTGTAAGTGAGGAGAGTGAGTTCCCCTGATGGTTTAATATACACGGGACATGTTACCAGGTGAACAGTATAAGTGAAGAGAGTGTGTTCCCCTGATTGTTTAATACACACGGGACATGTTGCCATGTGAAGAGTATAAGTGAAGAGAGTGTGTTCCACTGATGGTTTAATACACACGGGACATGTTACCAGGTAAACAGTGTAAGTGAGGAGAGTGAGTTCCCCTGATGGTTTAATACAAACAGGACATGTTAGCAGGTGAACAGTGTAAGTGAGGAGAGTGAGTTCCCCTGATGGCTTAATACAAACAGGACATGTCAACAGGTGAACAGTATAAGTGAGGAGAGTGTGTTCCCCTGATGGTTTAATATACACTGGACATGATACCAGGTGAACAGTATAAGTGAGGAGAGAGTGTTCCCCTGATTGTTTAATATACACGGGTCATGTTACCAGGTGAACAGTATAAGTGAGGAGAGTGTGTTCCCCTGATGGTTTAATATACACGGGTCATGTTACCAGGTGAACAGTATAAGTGAGGAGAGAGTGTTCCCCTGATTGTTTAATACACACGGGACATGTTACCAGGTGAACAGTATAAGTTAGGAGAGTGTGTTCCACTGATGTTTTAATATACCCGGGACATGTCAGCAGGTGAACAGTATAATTGAGGAGAGTGTGTTCCCCTGATGGTTTAATATACACAGGACATGTTACCAGGTGAACAGTATAAGTGAGGAGAGTGTGTTCCCCTGATGTTTTAATATACCCGGGACATGTCACCAGGTGAACAGTATAAGTGAGGAGAGTGTGTTCCCCTGATTGTTTAATACACACGGGACATGTCACCAGGTGAACAGTATAGGTGAGGAGAGTGTGTTCCCCTGATGTTTTAATATACCCGGGACATGTCACCAGGTGAACAGTATAAGTGAGGAGAGTGTGTTCCCCTGATTGTTTAATGCACACGGGACATGTTATCAGGTGAACGGTATAAGTGAGGAGAGTGTGTTCCCCTGATTGTTTAATGCACACGGGACATGTTACCAGCTGAACAGTATAAGTGAGGAGAGAGTGTTCCCCTGATGGTTTCATATACACGGGACATGTTACCAGGTGAACAGTATAAGTGAGGAGAATGTGTTCCACTGATGATTTAATATACACAGGACATGTTACCAGGTGAACAGTATAATTGAGGAGAGTGTGTTCCCCTGATGGTTTAATATACACGGAACATGTTACCAGGTGAACAGTATAAGTGAGGAGAGTGTGTTCCCCTGATTGTTTAATGCACACGGGACATGTTACCAGCTGAACAGTATCAGTGAGGAGAGTGTGTTCCCCTGATGGTTTCATATACACGGGACATGTTACCAGGTGAACAGTATAAGTGAGGAGAATGTGTTCCCCTGATGATTTAATATACACAGGACATGTTACCAGGTGAACAGTATAAGTGAGGAGAGTGTGTTCCCCTGATGGTTTAATATACACGCGACATGATACCAGGTGAACAGTATAAGTGAGGAGAGTGTATTCCCCTGATTGTTTAATACAAACAGGACATGTTACCAGGTGAACAGTATAAGTGAGGAGAGTGTGTTCCCCTGATGGTTTAACACGCACGGGACATGTTAGCAGGTAAACAGTATAATTGAGGAGAGTGTGTTCCCCTGATTGTTTAATACTGATGGGACATGTCACCAGGTGAACAGTATAAGTGAGGAGAGTGTGTTCCCCTGATGGTTTAATAATCACGGGACATGTTTACCAGATGAACAGTATAAGTGAGGAGCGTGTGTTCCTCTGATGGTTTAATGCACACAGGACATGTTACCAGGTGAACAGTATAAGTGATGGGAGTGTGTTCCCCTGATGGTTTAATACACACGAGACATGTTACCAGGTGAACAGTATAAGTGATGAGAGTGTGTTCCCCTGATTGTTTAATATACACGGGACATGTTACCAGATGAACAGTATAAGTGAGGAGAGTGTGTTCCCCTGATGGTTTAGTATACACGGGACATGTTACCAGATCAACAGTATAAGTGAGGAGAGTGTGTTCCCCTGATGGGTTAATACACACGAGACATGTTACCAGGTGAACAGTATAAGTGAGGAGAGTGTGTTCCTCTGATGGCTTAATGCACACGAGACATGTTACCAGGTGAACAGTATAATTGAGGAGAGTGTGTTCCCCTGATTGTTGAATATGCACGGGACATGTTACCAGATGAACAGTATAAGTGAGGAGAGTGTACTCCCCTGATGGTTTAGTATACACGGGACATGTCACCAGGTGAACAGTATAAGTGATGAGAGTGTGTTCCCCTGATGGGTTAATACAGAACGGACATGTCACCAGGTGAACAGTATAAGTGAGGAGAGTGTGTTCCCCTGATGGTTTAATGCACACGGGACATGTTATCAGATGAACGGTATAAGTGAGGAGAGTGTGTTCCCCTGATTGTTTAATGCACACGGGACATGTTACCAGGTGAACAGTATAAGTGAGGAGAGTGTGTTCCCCTGATGTTTTAATATACCCGGGACATGTCAGCAGGTGAACAGTAGAATTGAGGAGAGTGTGTTCCCCTGATTGTGTAATATACACGGGACATGTCACCATGTGAACAGAATAAGTGAGGAGAGTGTCTTCCCCTGATTGTTTAATATACACGGGACATGTTACCAGGTGAACAGTATAAGTGAGGAGAGTGTGTTCCCCTGATTGTTTAATATACACGGGACATGTTACCAGGTGAACAGTATAAGTGAGGAGAGTGTGTTCCCCTGATTGTTTAATACGCACGGGACATTTTACCAGGTGAACAGTATAAGTGAGGAGAATGTGTTCCCTGATGGTTTAATATGCACGGGACATGTTACCAGGTGAACAGTATAAGTGAGGAGAGTGTGTTCCCCTGATTGTTTAATACGCACGGGACATGTTACCAGGTGAACAGTATAAGTGAGGAGAGTGTGTTCCACTGATGGTTTAATATCCACAGGACATGTTACCAGGTGAACAGTATAAGTGAGGAGAGTGTGTTCCCCTGATTGTTTAATACGCACGGGACATGTTACCAGTTGAACAGTATAAGTGAGGAGAATGTGTTCCCCTGATGATTTTATATACACGGGACATGTTTCCAGGTGAACAGTATAAATGAGGAGAGTGTGTTCCCCTGATTGTTTAATATACACGGGACATGTTACCAGGTGAACAGTATAAGTGAGGAGAGTGCGTTCCTCTGATTGTTTAATACAAACATGACATGTTACCAGGTGAACAGTGTAAATGAGGAGAGTGTCTTCCCCTGATGGTTTAATGCACACGGGACATGTTATCAGGTGAACAGTACAAGTGAGGAGAATGTGTTCCCCTGATTGTTTAATACGCACGGTACATGTTACCAGTTGAACAGTATAAGTGAGGAGAATGTGTTCCCCTGATGATTTTATACACACGGGACATGTTTCCATGTGAACAGTATAAATGAGGAGAGTGTGTTCCCCTGATGGTTTAATATACACGGGACATGTTACCAGGTGAACAGTATATGTGAGGAGAGTGTGTTCCCCTGATTGCTTAATACACACAGGGCATGTTACGAGGTGAACTGTATAAGTGAGGAGAGTATGTTCCCCTGAGTGTTTAATACGCACGGGACAAGTTACCAGGTGAACAGTATAATTGAGGAGAGTGTGTTCCCCTGGTTGTGTAATGCACACGGGACATGTCACCAGGTGAACAGTATAATTGAGGAGAGTGTGTTCCCCTGGTTGTGTAATACACACGGGACATGTCACCAGGTGAACAGTATAAGTGAGGAGAGTATGTTCCCCTGAGTGTTTAATACGCACGGGACATGTTACCAGGTGAACAGTATAATTGAGGAGAGTGTGTTCCACTGGTTGTGTAATACACACGGGACATGTTACCAGGTGAACAGTATAATTGAGGAGAGTGTGTTCCACTGGTTGTGTAATACACACGGGACATGTCACCAGGTGAACAGTATAAGTGAGGAGAGTATGTTCCCCTGAGTGTTTAATACGCACGGGACATGTTACCAGGTGAACAGTATAATTGAGGAGAGTGTGTTCCACTGGTTGTGTAATACACACGGGACATGTTACCAGGTGAACAGTATAAGTGAGGAGAGTGTGTTCCCCTGATGGTTTAATATACACGGGACATGTTACCAGGTGAATAGTAAAAGTGAGGAGAATGTGTTCCCCTGATGGTTTAATACTGACAGGACATGTAACCGGGTGGTCAGTATATGAGAGGAGATTGTGTTCCCCTGATGGTTTAATATGCACTGGACATGTCACCAGGTGAACAGTATAAGTGAGGAGAGTGTGTTCACCTGATTGTTTAATGTACACGGGACATGATACCAGGTGAACAGTATAAGTGAGGAGAGTATGTTCCCCTGATTGTATAATATACACGGGACTTGTTACCAGGTGAACAGTATAAGTGAGGAGAGTGTGTTCACCTGATTGTTTAATGTACACGGGACATGATACCAGGTGAACAGTATAAGTGAGGAGAGTATGTTCCCCTGATTGTATAATATACACGGGACTTGTTACCAGGTGAACAGTATTAGTGAGGAGAGTGTGTTCCCCTCATGGTTTAATATTCACGGGACAGGTCACCAGGTGAACAGTATAAGTGAGGGGAATGTGTTCCCCGGATGTTTTAATAATGACAGGACATGTCAGCAGGTGAACAGTATAAGAGAGGAGATTGTGTTCCCCTGTTGGTTTAATATACACAGGACATGTTACCAGATGAACAGTATAAGTGAGCAGACTTTGTTCCCCTGATTGTTTAATGTACACGGGACATGTTACCAGGTGAACAGTATTGGTTAGGAGAGTATGTTCCCCTGATTGTATAATATACACGGGACATGTTACCAGGTGAACAGTATAAGTGAGGAGAGTGTGTTCCCCTGATGGTTCAATATACACAGGACATATTACCAGGTGAACAATATAAGTGAGGAGAGTCTGTTCCCCTGATTATTTAATATGGACGGGACATGTTACCAGATGAACAGTATAAGTGAGGAGAGTGTGTTCCCTGGTGGTTTAATACACACGGGACATGTTACCAGGTGTACAGTGTAAATGAGGAGAGTGTGTTCCCATGATGGTTTAATACACATGCGATATGTGACCAGGTGAACAGTATAATTGAGGAGAGTGTGTTCCCCTGATTGTTTAATACACACAGGACATGTCACCAGGTGAACAGTATAAGTCAGGAGAGTGTGTTCCCCTGATGGTTTAATATACAGGGGACATGTTACCAGGTGAACAGTATAAGTGAGGAGAGTGTGTTCCCCTGATTGTTAAATAAACACGGGACATGTTGCCAGGTGAACAGTATAAGTGAGGAGAGTGTGTTCCCCTGTTTGTTTAATACAAACAGGACATGTCACCAGGTGAACAGTATAAGTCAGGAGAGTGTGTTCCCCTGATGGTTTAATATACAGGGGACATGTTACCAGGTGAACCGTAGAAGAGAGGAGATTGTGTTCCCCTGTTGTTTTAATATACACAGGACATGTTATTTGGTGAACAGTATAAGTGAGCAGACTGTGTTCCTCTGATTGTTTAATGTACACTGGACATGTTACCAGGTGAACAGTATAAGTGAGGAGAGTATGTTCCCCTGATGGTTTAATACACACGGGATATGTGACCAGGTGAACAGTATAATTGAGGAGAGTTTGTTCCCCTGATGTTTTAGTACACACGGGACATGTCACCAGGTGAACAGTATAAGTGAGGAGACTGCGTTCCCCTGATTGTTTAATACACACAGGACATGTCACCAGGTGAACAGTATAAGTCAGGAGAGTGTGTTCCCCTGATTGTTTAATATACAGGGGACATGTTACCAGGTGAACAGTATACGTGAGGAGAGTGTGTTCCCCTGATGGTTTAATATACACGGGACATGTCACCAGGTGAAAAGTATAAGTGAGGAGAGTGTGTTCCCCTGATTGTTTAATACAAACGGGACATGTTACCAGGTGAACAGTATAAGTGAGGAAAGTGCGTTGTTCTGATTGTTTAACACACACGACATGTTACCAGGTGAACAGTGTAAATGAGGAGAGTGTCTTCCACTGATGGTTTAATGCACACGGGACATGTTATCAGGTGAACAGTATAAGTGAGGAGAATGTGTTCCCCTGCGGGTGAATATACACAGGAGATGTCACCGGGTGAATAGTATAAGTGAGGAGAGTGTGTTCCCCTGATTGTTTAATACACACGGGACATGTTACCAGGTGACCAGTATAAGTGAGGAGAGCGTGTTCCATTGATGGTTTAATATACACAGGACATGTTACCAGGTGAACAGTATAAGTGAACAGAGTGTGTACCCCTGATGGTTTAATACGCACGGGACATGTCACCAGGTGAAGAGTATAAGTGAGGAGAGTGTGTTCCCCTGATTGTTTAATATACACGGGACATGTCACCAGGTGAAGAGTATAAGTGAGGAGAGTGTGTTCCCCTGATTGTTTAATACACACGGGACATGTCACCAGGTGAAGAGTATAAGTGAAGAGAGTGTTTTCCCCTGATTGTTTAATACACACGGGACATGTTACCAGGTGACCAGTATAAGTGAGGAGAGCGTGTTCCATTGATGGTTTAATATACACAGGACATGTTACCAGGTGAACAGTATAAGTGAACAGAGTGTGTTCCCATGATGGTTTAATACGCACGGGACATGTTACCAGGTGAAAAGTATAAGTGAGGAGAGTGTGTTCCCCTGATGGTTTAATATCCACAGGACATGTTACCAGGTGAACAGTATAAGTGAGGAGAGTGTGTTCCCCTGATTGTTTAATACGCACGGGACATGTTACCAGGTGAACAGTATAAGTGAGGAGAATGTGTTCCCCTGATGATTTTATATACACGGGACATGTCACCAGGTGAACAGTATAAGTGAGGAGAGTGTGTTCCCCTGATGGTTTAATACACACAGGACATGTTACCAGATGAACAGTATAAGTGAGGAGAGTGTGTCCCCTGATGGTTTAATACACACGGGACATGTTTCCAGGTGAGCAGTATAAATGAGGAAAGTGTGTTCCCCTGATTGTTTAATATACACGGGACATGTTACCAGGTGAACAGTATATGTGAGGAGAGTGTGTTCCCCTGATTGTTTAAAACACACAGGGCATGTTACGAGGTGAACTGTATAAGTGAGGAGAGTATGTTCCCCTGAGTGTTTAATACGCACGGGACATGTTAGCAGGTGAACAGTATAATTGAGGAGAGTGTGTTCCCCTGGTTGTGCAATACACACGGGACATGTCACCAGGTGAACAGTATAAGTGAGGAGAGTATGTTCCCCTGATGGTTTAATACTGATGGGACATGTTACCAGATGAACAGTATAAGTGAGCAGAGTGTGTTCCCCTGATGGTTTAATATACATGGGACATGTTACCAGGTGAACAGTGTAAATGAGAAGAGTGTCTTCCCCTGATGGTTTAATACACACGGGACATGTTATCAGAAGAATAATATAAGTGAGGAGAGTGTGTTCCCCTGACGGTTTAATCCACACAGGACATGTTACCAGGTGAACAGTATAAGTGAGGAGAGCTTGTTCCATTGATGGTTTAATATACACAGGACATGTTACCAGGTGAACAGTATAAGTGAGGAGAGTGTGTTCCCTTGATTGTTTAATACATACGGGACATGTTACCAGGTGAACAGTATCAGTGAGGAGAGTGTGTGCCCCTGATTGATTATTACGCACGGGACATGTTACCAGGTGAACAGTATATGCGAGGAGAGTGTGTTTCCCTGATTGTTTAATACGCACAGGACATGTTACCAGGTGAACAGTATAAGTGAGTAGAGTGTGTTCCCCTGATTGTTTAATACACACGGGACATGTTACCAGGTGAACAGTATAAGTGAGGAGAGTGTGTTCCCCTGATGGTTTAATATACACAGGACATGTCATCAGGTGAAAATGTTTAAGTGAGGAGAGTGTGTTCCCCTGATTCCTTAATACACACGGGACATGTCAACAGGTGAAAAGTTTAAGTGAGGAGAGTGTGTTCCCCTGATGGTTTAATATACATGGGACATGTCACCAGGTGAACAGTATAAGTGAGGAGAGTGTGTTCCCCTGATGGTTTAATACAGACGGGACATGTTACCAGATGAACAGTATAAGTGAGGAGAGTGTGTTCCCCTGATGGTTTTATATACACGGACATGTTACCAGGTGAACAGTATAAGTGAGTAGAGTGTGTTCCCCTGATTGTTTAATACACACGGGACATGTTACCAGGTGAACAATATAAGTGAGAAGAGTGTGTTCCCCTGATTGTTTAATATACACGGGACATGTCACCAGGTGAGCAGTATAAGTGAGGAGAGTGTGTTCCCCTGATGGTTTAATATAAACAGGACATGTCATCAGGTGAAAAGTTTAAGTGAGGAGAGTGTGTTCCCCTGATTCCTTAATACACACGGGACATGTCAACAGGTGAAATGTTTAAGTGAGGATTGTATGTTCCCCTGATGGTTTAATATACATGGGACATGTCACCAGGTGAACAGTATAAGTGAGGAGAGCGTGTTCCCCTGATGGTTTAATACACACGGGACATGTTACCAGATGAACAGTATAAGTGAGGAGAGTGTGTTCCCCTGATGGTTTAATACACACGGGACATGTTACCAGGTGAGCAGTATAAGTGAGTAGAGTGTGTTCCCCTGATTGTTTAATACACACGGGACATGTTACCAGGTGAACAATATAAGTGAGAAGAGTGTGTTCCCCTGATTGTTTAATATACACGGGACATGTCACCAGGTGAGCAGTATAAGTGAGGAGAGTGTGTTCCCCTGATTGTTCTATACACACGGACATGTTACCAGGTGAACAGTATAAGTGAGGAGAGTGTGTTCCCCTGATTGTTTAATACGCACGGGACATGTTACCAGGTGAACAGTATAAGTGAGTAGAGTGTGTTCCCCTGATTGTTTAATACACACGGGACATGTTACCAGGTGAACAATATAAGTTAGGAGAGTGTGTTCCCATGATTGTTTAATACACACGGGACATGTTACCAGATGAACAGTATAAGTGAGGAGAGTGTTTTCCCCTGATGGTTTCATACACACGGGACATGTCAACAGGTGAAAGGTTTAAGTGAGGAGAGTGTGTTCCCCTGATTGTTTAATACGCACAGGACATGTTACCAGGTGAACAGTATAAGTGAGTAGAGTGTGTTCCCCTGTTGTTTAATACACACGGGACATGTTACCAGGTGAACAATATAAGTTAGGAGATTGTGTTCCCCTGATTGTTTAATAAACACGGGACATGTAACCAGATGAACAGTATAAGTGAGGAGAGTGTTTTCCCCTGATGGTTTAATACACACGGGACATGTCAACAGGTGAAAAGTTTAAGTGAGGAGAGTGTGTTCCCCTGATGGTTTAATATGCATGGGACATGTTACCAGGTGAACAGTTTAAGAGAGCAGAGTGTGTTCCCCTGATGATTTTATACACACGGTACATGTCACCAGGTGAACAGTATAAGTGAGGAGAGTGTGTTCCCCTGTTGGTTTAATACACACGGGACATGTTACCAGATGAACAGTATAAGTGAGGATATTGTGTTCCCCTGATGGTTTAAGATACACTGGACATTTTACCAGATGAACAGTATAAGCGTGGCAGTGTGTTCCCCTGATGGTTTAATGCACACAGGGCATGTTACCAGGTGAACAGCATAGGTGAGGAGAGTGTGTTCCACTGATTGTTTAATACACACGGGGCATGTCACCAGGTGAACAGTATAAGTGAGGAGAGTGTGTTCCCCTGATTGTTTAATACACACGGGACATGTTACCAGGTGAACAGTATAAGTGAGGAGAGTGTGTTCCATTGATGGTTTAATACACACAAGACATGTTACCTGGTGAACAGTATAAGTGAGGAGAGTGTGTTCCCCTGATGGTTTAATACACACAAGACATGTTACCAGGTGAACAGTATAAGTGAGGAGAGTGTGTTCCATTGATGGTTTAATACACACAGGACATGATACCTGGTGAACAGTATTAGTGAGGGGAGTGTGTTCCCCTGATTGTTTAAAACTCGCGGGACATGTTACCAGGTGAAAAGTATAAGTGAGGAGAGTGTGTTCCCCTGATAGTTTAATACACACAAGACATGTTACCAGGTGAACAGTATAAGTGAGGAGAGTGTGTTCCCCTGATGGTTTAATACACACAAGACATGTTACCAGGTGAACAGTATAAGTGAGGAGAGTGTGTTCCCCTGATGGTTTAATACACACAAGACATGTTACCAGGTGAACAGTATAAGTGAGGAGAGTGTGTTCCCCTGATTGTTTAATACACACAAGACATGTTACATGGTGAACAGTATTAGTGAGTGGAGTGTGTTCCCCTGATTGTTTAAAACTCGCGGGACATGTTACCAGGTGAACAGTATAAGTGAGGAGAGTGTGTTCCACTGATGGTTTAATACACACGGGACATGTTACCAGGTGAACAGTATAAGTGAGGGGAATGTGTTCCCCTGATTTTTTAATACACATGGGACATGTTACCAGGTGAACAGTATAAGTGAGGGGAATGTGTTCCCCTGATTTTTTAATACACATGGGACATGTTACCAGGTGAAAAGTATAAGTGAGGAGATTGTATTCCCCTGAAGGTTTAATGCACACGGGACATTTCACCAGGTGAACAGTATAAGTGAGGAGGGTGTGTTACCCTGATGGTTTAATACACACGGGACATGTTACCAGGTGAACAGTATAAGTGAGGAGAATGTGTTCCCCTGATGGTTTAATATACACGGGATATGTTACCAGGTGAACAGTATAAGAGAGGAGAGTGCTTTCCCCTGATTGTTTAATCCGCACGGTACATGTAACCAAGTGAACAGTATAAGTGAGGAGAGTGTGTTCCGCTGATTGTTTAATACGCACGGGACATGTCACCAGGTGAACAGTATAAGTGAGGAGAGTGAGTTCCCCTGATAGTTTAATATACCCGGGACATGTCAGCAGGTGAACAGTATAAGTGAGGAGAGTGTGTTCCCCTGATTGTTTAATACACAAGGGACATGTCACCAGGTGAACAGTATAAGTGAGGAGAGTGTGTTCACCTGATGGTTTAATATGTACGGGACATGTCTCCAGATGAACAGTATAAGTGAGGAGAGAGTGTTCCCCTGATTGTTTAATATACACAGGACATGTTACCAGGTGAACAGTATAAGTGAGGAGAGTGTGTTCCCCTGATGGTTTAATGCACACAGGACATGTTACCAGGTGAACAGTATAAGTGAGGAGAGTGTGTTCCCCTGATGGTTTAATACGCATGGGACATTTCACCAAGTGAACTGTATAAGTGAGGAGAGTGTGTTCCCCTGATGGTTTAATGCACACAGGACATGTTACCAGGTGAACAGTATAAGTGAGGAGAGTGCTTTCCCCTGATGGTTTGTTATACACGGGACATGATACCAGGTGAACAGTATAAGTGAGGAGAGTGTGTTCCCCTGATGGTTTAATGCACACAGGACATGTTACCAGGTGAACAGTATAAGTGAGGAGAGTGCTTTCCCCTGATGGTTTATTATACACGGGACATGATACCAGGTGAACAGTATAATTGAGGAGAGTGTGTTCCCCTGATGGTTTAATACACACAGGACATGTTACCAGGTGAACAGTGTAAATGAGGAGAGTGTCTTCCCCTGATGGTTTAATGCACACGGGACATGTTATCAGGTGAACAGTATAAGTGAGGAGAATGTGTTCCCCTGACGGTTGAATATATACAGGACATGTCACTGGGTGAATAGTATAAGGGAGGAGAGTGTGTTCCCCTGATGGTTTAATACACACGGGACATGTCACCAGGTGAAGAGTATAAGAGAGGAGAGTGTGTTCCCCTGATTGTTTAATACACACGGGACATGTTACCAGATGAACAGTATAAGTGAGGAGAGTGTGTTCCCCTGATGGTTTAATATACATGGGATATGTTACCAGGTGAGCAGTGTAAATGAGGAGAGTGTCTTCCCCTGATGGTTTAATACACACGGGACATGTTACCAGGTGAAGAGTATAAGTGAGGAGAGTATGTTCCCCTGATTGTTTAATACACACGGGACATGTTACCAGGTGACCAGTATAAGTGAGGAGAGTGTGTTCCCCTGATGGTTTAATATCCACAGGACATGTTACCAGGTTATCAGTATAAGTGAGGAGAGTGTGTTCCCCTGATTGTTTAATACGCACGGGACATGTTACCAGGTGAACAGTATAAGTGAGGAGAATGTGTTCCCCTGATGATTTTATAGACACGGGACATGTCACCAGGTGAACAATATAAGTGAGGAGCGTGTGTTCCCCTGATGGTTTAATACACACGGGACATGTTTCCAGGTGAGCAGTATAAATGAGGAGAGTGTGTTCCCCTGATTTTTTTATATACACGGGACATGTTACCAGGTGAACAGTATATGTGAGGAGAGTGTGTTCCCCTGATTGTTTAATATACACGGGACATGTTACCAGGTGAACAGTATATGTGAGGAGAGTGTGTTCCCCTGATTGTTTAAAACACACAGGGCATGTTACGAGGTGAACCGTATAATTGAGCAGAGTATGTTCCCCTGATGGTTTAATACGCATGGGACATGTTATCAGGTGAACAGTATAATTGAGGAGAGTGTGTTCCCCTGGTTGTGCAATACACACGGGACATGTCACCAGGTGAACAGTATAAGTGAGGAGATTATGTTCCCCTGATGGTTTAATACTGATGGGACATGTTACCAGATGAACAGTATACGTGAGGACAGTGTGTTCCCCTGATGGTTTAATATCCATGGGACATGTTACCAGGTGAACAGTGTAAATGAGAAGAGTGTCTTCCCCTGATGGTTTAATACACACGGGACATGTTACCAGGTGAACAGTATAAGTGAGGAGAGCTTGTTCCATTGATGGTTGAATATACACAGGACATGTTACCAGGTGAACAGTATAAGTGAGGAGAGTGTGTTCCCTTGATTGTTTAATACATACGGGACATGTTACCAGGTGAACAGTATCAGTGAGGAGAGTGTGTTCCCCTGATTGTTTAATACGCACGGGACATGTTACCAGGTGAACAGTATATGCGAGGAGAGTGTGTTCCCCTTATTGTTTAATACGCACAGGACATATTACCAGGTGAACAGTATAAGTGAGTAGAGTGTGTTCCCCTGATTGTTTAATACGCACGGGACATGTTACCAGGTGAACAGTATAAGTGAGGAGAGTATGTTCTCCTGATTGTTTAATATACACGGGACATGTTACCAGGTGAACAGTATAAGTGAGGAGAGTGTGTTCCCCTGATGGTTTAATATACACAGGACATGTCATCAGGTGAAAAGTTTAAGTGAGGAGAGTGTGTTCCCCTGATTCCTTAATACACACGGGACATGTCAACAGTTGAAAAGATTAAGTGAGGAGGGTGTGTTCCCCTGATGGTTTAATATACATGGGACATGTCACCAGGTGAACAGTATAAGTGAGTAGAGTGTGTTCCCCTGATTGTTTAATACACACGGGACATGTTACCAGCTGAACAATATAAGTGAGAAGAGTGTGTTCCCCTGATTGTTTAATATACACGGGACATGTCACCAGGTGAGCAGGATCAGTGAGGAGAGTGTGTTCCCCTGATGGTTTAATATGCACGGGACATGTTACCAGGTGAACAGTATAAGTGAGGAGAGTGTGTTCCCCTGATGGTTTAATATACAATGGACATGTCACCAGGTGAACAGGATAACTGAGGAGAGTGTGTTCCCCTGATTGTTTAATACGCACGGGACATGTTACCAGGTGAACAGTATAAGTGAGGAGAGTGTGTTCCCCTGATTGTTTTATATACACGGACATGTCACCAGGTGAACACTATAAGTGAGGAGAGTGTGTTCCCATGATTGTTTAATACGCACGGGACATGTTACCAGATGAACAATATAAGTTAGGAGAGTGTGTTCCCCTGATTGTTTAATACGCACAGGACTTGTTACCAGGTGAACAGTATAAGTGAGGAGAGCTTGTTCCATTGATGGTTTAATATACACAGGACATGTTACCAGGTGAACAGTATAAGTGAGGAGAGTGTGTTCCCTTGATTGTTTAATACATACGGGACATGTTACCAGGTGAACAGTATCAGTGAGGAGAGTGTGTTCCCCTGATTGTTTAATACGCACGGGACATGTTACCAGGTGAACAGTATAAGTGAGGAGAGTATGTTCCCCTGATTGTTTAATATACACGGGACATGTTACCAGGTGAACAGTAGAAGTGAGGAGAGTGTGTTCCCCTGATGGTTTAATATACACAGGACATGTCATCAGGTGAAAAGTTTAAGTGAGGAGAGTGTGTTCCCCTGATTCCTTAATACACACGGGACATGTCAACAGGTGAAAAGTTTAAGTGAGGAGAGTGTGTTCCCCTGATGGTTTAATATACACAGGACATGTCATCAGGTGAAAAGTTTAAGTGAGGAGAGTGTGTTCCCCTGATTCCTTAATACACACGGGACATGTCAACAGGTGAAAAGTTTAAGTGAGGAGAGTGTGTTCCCCTGATGGTTTAATATACATGGGACATGTCACCAGGTGAACAGTATAAGTGAGGAGAGCGTGTTCCCCTGATGGTTTAATACACACGGGACATGTCAACAGGTGAAAAGTTTAAGTGAGGAGAGTGTGTTCCCCTGATGGTTTAATGTACATGGGACATGTCACCAGGTCAACAGTATAAGTTAGGAGAGTGTGTTCCGCTGATTGTTTAATACACACGGGACATGTTACCAGATGAACAGTATAAGTGAGGAGAGTGTGTTCCCCTGATGGTTTTAAAAATACGGACATGTTACCAGGTGAACAGTATAAGTGAGTAGAGTGTGTTCCCCTGATTGCTTAATACACACGGGACATGTTACCAGGTGAACAATATAAGTGAGAAGAGTGTGTTCCCCTGATTGTTTAATATACACGGGACATGTCACCAGGTGAGCAGGATAAGTGAGGAGAGTGTGTTCCGCTGATGGTTTAATATGCACGGGACATGTTACCAGGTGAACAGTATAAGTGAGGAGAGTGTGTTCCCCTGATTGTTTTATATACACGGACATGTTACCAGGTGAACAGTATAAGTGAGGAGAGTGTGTTCCCCTGATTGTTTAATACGCACAGGACATGTTACCAGGTGAACAGTATAAGTGAGTAGAGTGTGTTCCCCTGATTGTTTAATACACACGGGACATGTTACCAGGTGAACAGTATAAGTGAGGAGAGTGTGTTCCCCTGATTGTTTAATACGCACAGGACATGTTATCAGGTGAACAGTATAAGTGAGTAGAGTGTGTTCCCCTGATTGTTTAATACACACGGGACATGTTACCAGGTGAACAATATAAGTTAGGAGAGTGTGTTTCCCTGATTGTTTAATACACACGGGACATGTTACCAGATGAACAGTATAAGTGAGGAGAGTGTTTTCCCCTGATGGTTTAATACACACGGGACATGTCAACAGGTGAAAAATTTAAGTGAGGAGAGTGTGTTCCCCTGATGGTTTAATATACACGGGACATGTTACCAGGTGAACAGTATAAGTGAGGAGAGTGTGTTCCCCTGATTGTTTTATATACACGGACATGTCACCAGGTGAACAGTATAAGTGAGGAGAGTGTGTTCCTCTGATTGTTCAATACGCACAGGACATGTTACCAGGTGAACAGTATAAGTGAGTAGAGTGTGTTCCCCTGATTGTTTAATACGCACGGGACATGTTACCAGATGAACAATATAAGTTAGGAGAGTGTGTTCCCCTGATTGTTTAATACGCACAGGACATGTTACCAGGTGAACAGTATAAGTGAGTATAGTGTGTTCCCCTGATTTTTTAATACAAACGGGACATGTTACCAGTTGAACAATATAAGTTAGGAGAGTGTGTTCCCCTGATTGTTTAATACACACGGGACATGTTACCAGATGAACAGTATAAGTGAGGAGAGTGTGTTCCCCTGATTGTTTAATACACACGGGAAATGTTACCAGGTGAACAGTATAAGTGAGGAGAGTGTGTTCCCCTGATTGTTTAATATACACGGGACATGTCACCAGGTGAGCAGTAGATGTGAGGAAAGTGTGTTCCCCTGATTGTTTTATACACACGGGACATGTTACCAGGTGAACAGTATATGTGAGGAGAGTGTGTTCCCTTGATTGTTTTATACACACGGACATGTTACCAGGTGAACAGTATAAGTGAGGAGAGTGTGTTCCCCTGATTGTTTTATACACACGGACATGTTACCAGGTGAACAGTATAAGTGA
The DNA here is from genome assembly GCF_036365525.1 of Heterodontus francisci. Classification (NCBI taxonomy): domain Eukaryota; kingdom Metazoa; phylum Chordata; class Chondrichthyes; order Heterodontiformes; family Heterodontidae; genus Heterodontus; species Heterodontus francisci. Next base: position 470,145 of record NW_027141488.1, on the reverse strand, counting down.
GGAGAGTGTGTTCCCCTGATGGTTTAATATACACAGGACATGTCATCAGGTGAAAAGTTTAAGTGAGGAGAGTGTGTTCCCCTCATTGTTTAATACGCACGGGACATGTTACCAGATGAACAGTATAAGTGAGTAGAGTGTGTTCCCCTCATTGTTTAATACGCACGGGACATGTTACCAGATGAACAATATAAGTTAGGAGAGTGTGTTCCCCTGATTGTTTAATAAGCACAGGACATGTTACCAGGTGAACAGTATAAGTGAGTAGAGTGTGTTCCCCTGATTGTTTAATACACACGGGACATATTACCAGGTGAACAGTATAAGTGAGGAAAGTGTGTTCCCCTGATGGTTTAATATACACAGGACATGTCATCAGGTGAAAAGTTTAAGTGAGGAGAGTGTGTTCCCCTGATTCCTTAATACACACGGGACATGACAACAGGTGAAAAGTTTAAGTGAGGAGAGTGTGTTCCCCAGATTGTTTAATATACATGGGACATGTTACCAGGTGAACAGTATAAGTGAGGAGAGTGTGTTTCCCTGATTGTTTAATACACACGGGACATGTTACCAGATGAACAGTATAAGTGAGGAGAGTGTTTTCCCCTGATGGTTTAATACACACGGGACATGTCAACAGGTGAAAAATTTAAGTGAGGAGAGTGTGTTCCCCTGATGGTTTAATATACACGGGACATGTTACCAGGTGAACAGTATAAGTGAGGAGAGTGTGTTCCCCTGATTGTTTTATATACACGGACATGTCACCAGGTGAACAGTATAAGTGAGGAGAGTGTGTTCCTCTGATTGTTCAATACGCACAGGACATGTTACCAGGTGAACAGTATAAGTGAGTAGAGTGTGTTCCCCTGATTGTTTAATACGCACGGGACATGTTACCAGATGAACAATATAAGTTAGGAGAGTGTGTTCCCCTGATTGTTTAATACGCACAGGACATGTTACCAGGTGAACAGTATAAGTGAGTATAGTGTGTTCCCCTGATTTTTTAATACAAACGGGACATGTTACCAGTTGAACAATATAAGTTAGGATAGTGTGTTCCCCTAATTGTTTAATACACACGGGACATGTTACCAGATGAACAGTATAAGTGAGGAGAGTGTGTTCCCCTGATTGTTTAATACACACGGGAAATGTTACCAGGTGAACAGTATAAGTGAGGAGAGTGTGTTCCCCTGATTGTTTAATATACACGGGACATGTCACCAGGTGAGCAGTAGATGTGAGGAAAGTGTGTTCCCCTGATTGTTTTTTACACACGGGACATGTTACCAGGTGAACAGTATATGTGAGGAGAGTGTGTTCCCTTGATTGTTTTATACACACGGACATGTTACCAGGTGAACAGTATAAGTGAGGAGAGTGTGTTCCCCTGATTGTTTTATACACACGGACATGTTACCAGGTGAACAGTATAAGTGAGGAGAGTGTGTTCCCCTGATGGTTTAATATACACAGGACATGTCATCAGGTGAAAAGTTTAAGTGAGGAGAGTGTGTTCCCCTCATTGTTTAATACGCACGGGACATGTTACCAGATGAACAGTATAAGTGAGTAGAGTGTGTTCCCCTCATTATTTAATACGCACGGGACATGTTACCAGATGAACAATATAAGTTAGGAGAGTGTGTTCCCCTGATTGTTTAATAAGCACAGGACATGTTACCAGGTGAACAGTATAAGTGAGTAGAGTGTGTTCCCCTGATTGTTTAATACACACGGGACATATTACCAGGTGAACAGTATAAGTGAGGAAAGTGTGTTCCCCTGATGGTTTAATATACACAGGACATGTCATCAGGTGAAAAGTTTAAGTGAGGAGAGTGTGTTCCCCTGATTCCTTAATACACACGGGACATGACAACAGGTGAAAAGTTTAAGTGAGGAGAGTGTGTTCCCCAGATTGTTTAATATACATGGGACATGTTACCAGGTGAACAGTAGAAGTGAGGAGAGTGTATTCCCCTGATTGTTTTATATACACGGACATGTCACCAGGTGAACAGTATAAGTAAGGAGAGTGTGTTCCCCTCATTGTTTGATACGCACAGGACATGTTACCAGGTGAACAGTATAAGTGAGTAGAGTGTGTTCCCCTGATTGTTTAATACGCACGGGACATGTTACCAGATGAACAATATAAGTTAGGAGAGTGTGTTCCCCTGATTGTTTAATACGCACAGGACATGTTACCAGGTGAACAGTATAAGTGAGTAGAGTGTGTTCCCCTGATTGTTTAATACACACGGGACATGTTACCAGGTGAACAGTATAAGTGAGTAGAGTGTGTTCCCCTGATTGTTTAATACACACGGGACATGTTACCAGATGAACAGTATAAGTGAGGAGAGTGTTTTCCCCTGATGGTTTCATACACACGGGACATGTCAACAGGTGAAAAGTTTAAGTGAGGAGAGTGTGTTCCCCTGATTGTTTAATACGCACAGGACATGTTACCAGGTGAACAGTATAAGTGAGTAGAGTGTGTTCCCCTGTTGTTTAATACACACGGGACATGTTACCAGATGAACAGTATAAGTGAGGAGAGTGTTTTCCCCTGATGGTTTAAGACACACGGGACATGTCAACAGGTGAAAAGTTTAAGTGAGGAGAGTGTGTTCCCTTGATGGTTTAATATACATGGGACATGTTACCAGGTGAACAGTTTAAGAGAGCAGAGTGTGTTCCCCTGATGATTTTATACACACGGTACATGTCACCAGGTGAACAGTATAAGTGAGGAGAATGTGTTCCCCTGTTGATTTAATACACACGGGACATGTTACCAGATGAACAGTATAAGTGAGGAGATTGTGTTCCCCTGATGGTTTAAGATACACTGGACATTTTACCAGATGAACAGTATAAGTGAGGCAGTGTGTTCCCCTGATGGTTTAATGCACACAGGGCATGTTACCAGGTGAACAGTATAAGTGAGGAGAGTGTGTTCCCCTGATTGTTTAATACACACGGGGCATGTCACCAGGTGAACAGTATAAGTGAGGAGAGTGTGTTCCCCTGATTGTTTAATACACACGGGACATGTTACCAGGTGAACAGTATAAGTGAGGAGAGTGTGTTCCATTGATGGTTTAATACACACAAGACATGTTACCTGGTGAACAGTATAAGTGAGGAGTGTGTGTTCCCCTGATGGTTTAATACACACAAGATATGTTGCCAGGTGAACAGTATAAGTGAGGAGAGTGTGTTCCATTGATGGTTTAATACACACAGGACATGATACCTGGTGAACAGTATTAGTGAGGGGAGTGTGTGCCCCTGATTGTTTAAAACTCGCGGGACATGTTACCAGGTGAACAGTATAAGTGAGGAGAGTGTGTTCCCCTGATGGTTTAATACACACAAGACATGTTACCAGGTGAACAGTATAAGTGAGGAGAGTGTGTTCCCCTGATGGTTTAATACACACAAGACATGTTACCAGGTGAACAGTATAAGTGAGGAGAGTGTGTTCCCCTGATGGTTTAATACACACAAGACATGTTACCAGGTGAACAGTATAAGTGATGAGAGTGTGTTCCATTGATGGTTTAATACACACAGGACATGATACCTGGTGAACAGTATTAGTGAGTGGAGTGTGTTCCCCTGATTGTTTAAAACTCGTGGGACATGTTACCAAGTGAACAGTATAAGTGAGGAGAGTGTGTTCCCCTGATTGTTTAATATACACGGGACATGTCACCAGGTGAACAGTATTAGTGAGGGGAGTGTGTTCCCCTGATTGTTTAATACTCGCGGGACATGTTACCAGGTGAACAGTATAAGTGAGGAGAGTGTGTTCCACTGATGGTTTAATACACACGGGACATGTTACCAGGTGAACAGTATAAGTGAGGGGAATGTGTTCCCCTGATTTTTTAATACACATGGGACATGTTCCCAGGTGAACAGTATAAGTGAGGGGAATGTGTTCCCCTGATTTTTTAATACACATGGGACATGTTACCAGGTGAAAAGTATAAGTGAGGAGATTGTATTCCCCTGAAGGTTTAATGCACACGGGACATTTCACCAGGTGAACAGTATAAGTGAGGAGAGTGTGTTACCCTGATGGTTTAATATACACGGGATATGTTACCAGGTGAACAGTATAAGTGAGGAGAATGTGTTCCCCTGATGGTTTAATATTCACGGGACATGTTACCAGGTGAACAGTATAAGAGAGGAGAGTGCTTTCCCCTGATTGTTTAATACGCACGGTACATATAACCAAGTGAACAGTATAAGTGAGGAGAGAGTGTTCCCCTGATTGCTTAATACGCACGGGACATGTCACCAGGTGAACAGTATAAGTGAGGAGAGTGAGTTCCCCTGATAGTTTAATATACCCGGTACATGTCAGCAGGTGAACAGTATAAGTGAGGAGAGTGTGTTCCCCTGATTGTTTAATACACACGGGACATGTCACCAGGTGAACAGTATAAGTGAGGAGAGTGTGTTCCCCTGATGGTTTAATATGTACGGGACATGTTTCCAGATGAACAGTATAAGTGAGGAGAGTGTGTTCCCCTGATTGTTTAATATACACAGGACATGTTACCAGGTGAACAGTATAAGTGAGGAGAGTGTGTTCCCCTGATGGTTTAATGCACACAGGACATGTTACCAGGTGAACAGTATAAGTGAGGAGAGTGTGTTCCCCTGATGGTTTAATGCACACAGGACATGTTACCAGGTGAACAGTATAAGTGAGGAGAGTGCTTTCCCCTGATGGTTTGTTATACACGGGACATGATACCAGGTGAACAGTATAAGTGAGGAGAGTGTGTTCCCCTGATGGTTTAATGCACACAGGACATGTTACCAGGTGAACAGTATAAGTGAGGGAGTGCTTTCCCCTGATGGTTTATTATACACGGGACATGATACCAGGTGAACAGTATAATTGAGGAGAGTGTGTTCCCCTGATGGTTTAATACACACAGGACATGTTACCAGGTGAACAGTGTAAATGAGGAGAGTGTCTTCCCCTGATGGTTTAATGCACACGGGACATGTTATCAGGTGAACAGTATAAGTGAGGAGAATGTGTTCCCCTGACGGTTGAATATACACAGGACATGTCACTGGGTGAATAGTATCAGTGAGGAGAGTGTGTTCCCCTGATGGTTTAATACACACGGGACATGTCACCAGGTGAAGAGTATAAGAGAGGAGAGTGTGTTCCCCTGATTGTTTAATACACACGGGACATGTTACCAGATGAACAGTAGAAGTGAGGAGAGTGTGTTCCCCTGATTGTTTAATATACATGGGATATGTTACCAGGTGAACAGTGTAAATGAGGAGAGTGTCTTCCCCTGATGGTTTAATACACACGGGACATGTCACCAGGTGAAGAGTTTCAGTGAGGAGAGTGTGTTCCCCTGATTGTTTAATACACACAGGACATGTTACCAGGTGAAAAGTATAAGTGAGGAGAGTGTGTTCCCCTGATGGTTTAATATCCACAGGACATGTTACCAGGTGAACAGTATAAGTGAGGAGAGTGTGTTCCCCTGATTGTTTAATACGCACGGGACATGTTACCAGGTGAACAGTATAAGTGAGGAGAGTGTGTTCCCCTGATGATTTTATAGACACGGGACATGTCACCAGGTGAACAATATAAGTGAGGAGAGTGTGTTCCCCTGATGGTTTAATACACACAGGACATGTTACCAGATGAACAGTATAAGTGAGGAGAGTGTGTCCCCTGATGGTTTAATACACACGGGACATGTTTCCAGGTGAGCAGTATAAATGAGGAGAGTGTGTTCCCCTGATTGTTTAATATACACGGGACATGTTTCCAGGTGAACAGTATATGTGAGGAGAGTGTGTTCCCCTGATTGTTTAATATACACGGGACATGTTACCAGGTGAACAGTATATGTGAGGAGAGTGTGTTCCCCTGATTGTTTAAAACACACAGGGCATGTTACGAGGTGAACTGTATAGGTGAGGAGAGTATGTTCCCCTGATGGTTTAATACGCACGGGACATGTTACCAGGTGAACAGTATAATTGAGGAGAGTGTGTTCCCCTGGTTGTGCAATACACACGGGACATGTCACCAGGTGAACAGTATAAGTGAGGAGAGTATGTTCCCCTGATCGTTTAATACTGATGGGACATGTTACCAGATGAACAGTATAAGTGAGGAGAGTGTGTTCCCCTGATGGTTTAATATCCATGGGACATGTTACCAGTTGAGCAGTGTAAATGAGAAGAGTGTCTTCCCCTGATGGTTTAATACACACGGGACATGTTACCAGGTGAACAGTATTAGTGAGGAGAGATTGTTCCATTGATGGTTTAATATACACAGGACATGTTACCAGGTGAACAGTATAAGTGAGGAGAGTGTGTTCCCTTGATTGTTTAATACATACGGGACATGTTACCAGGTGAACAGTATCAGTGAGGAGAGTGTGTTCCCCTGATTGTTTAATACGCACGGGACATGTTACCAGGTGAACAGTATAATTGAGGAGAGTGTGTTCCCCTGATGGTTTAATACACACAGGACATGTTACCAGGTGAACAGTGTAAATGAGGAGAGTGTCTTCCCCTGATGGTTTAATGCAAACGGGACATGTTATCAGGTGAACAGTATAAGTGAGGAGAATGTGTTCCCCTGACGGTTGAATATACACAGGACATGTCACTGGGTGAATAGTATCAGTGAGGAGAGTGTGTTCCCCTGATGGTTTAATACACACGGGACATGTCACCAGGTGAAGAGTATAAGAGAGGAGAGTGTGTTCCCCTGATTGTTTAATACACACGGGACATGTTACCAGATGAACAGTAGAAGTGAGGAGAGTGTGTTCCCCTGATTGTTTAATATACATGGGATATGTTACCAGGTGAACAGTGTAAATGAGGAGAGCGTCTTCCCCTGATGGTTTAATACACACGGGACATGTCACCAGGTGAAGAGTATAAGTGAGGAGAGTGTGTTCCCCTGATTGTTTAATACACACAGGACATGTTACCAGGTGAAAAGTATAAGTGAGGAGAGTGTGTTCCCCTGATGGTTTAATATCCACAGGACATGTTACCAGGTGAACAGTATAAGTGAGGAGAGTGTGTTCCCCTGATTGTTTAATACGCACGGGACATGTTACCAGGTGAACAGTATAAGTGAGGAGAGTGTGTTCCCCTGATGATTTTATATACACGGGACATGTCACCAGGTGAAAAATATAAGTGAGGAGAGTGTGTTCCCCTGATGGTTTAATACACACAGGACATGTTACCAGATGAACAGTAAAAGTGAGGAGAGTGTGTCCCCTGATGGTTTAATACACACGGGACATGTTTCCAGGTGAGCAGTATAAATGAGGAGAGTGTGTTCCCCTGATTGTTTAATATACACGGGACATGTTTCCAGGTGAACAGTATATGTGAGGAGAGTGTGTTCCCCTGATTGTTTAATATACACGGGACATGTTACCAGGTGAACAGTATATGTGAGGAGAGTGTGTTCCCCTGATTGTTTAAAACACACAGGGCATGTTAGGAGGTGAACTGTATAAGTGAGGAGAGTATGTTCCCCTGATGGTTTAATACGCACGGGACATGTTACCAGGTGAACAGTATAATTGAGGAGAGTGTGTTCCCCTGGTTGTGCAATACACACGGGACATGTCACCAGGTGAACAGTATAAGTGAGGAGAGTATGTTCCCCTGATGGTTTAATACTGATGGGACATGTTACCAGATGAACAGTATAAGTGAGGAGAGTGTGCTCCCCTGATGGTTTAATATCCATGGGACATGTTACCAGGTGAGCAGTGTAAATGAGAAGAGTGTCTTCCCCTGATGGTTTAATACACACGGGACATGTTATCAGGTGAATAATATAAGTGAGGAGAGTGTGTTCCCCTGACGGTTTAATCTACAAAGGACATGTTACCAGGTGAACAGTATTAGTGAGGAGAGCTTGTTCCATTGATGGTTTAATATACACAGGACATGTTACCAGGTGAACAGTATAAGTGAGGAGAGTGTGTTCCCTTGATTGTTTAATACATACGGGACATGTTACCAGGTGAACAGTATCAGTGAGGAGAGTGTGTTCCCCTGATTGTTTAATACGCACGGGACATGTTACCAGGTGAACAGTATAATTGAGGAGAGTGTGTTCCCCTGATGGTTTAATACACACAGGACATGTTACCAGGTGAACAGTGTAAATGAGGAGAGTGTCTTCCCCTGATGGTTTAATGCACACGGGACATGTTATCAGGTGAACAGTATAAGTGAGGAGAATGTGTTCCCCTGACGGTTGAATATACACAGGACATGTCACTGGGTGAATAGTATCAGTGAGGAGAGTGTGTTCCCCTGATGGTTTAATACACATGGGACATGTCACCAGGTGAAGAGTATAAGAGAGGAGAGTGTGTTCCCCTGATTGTTTAATACACACGGGACATGTTACCAGATGAACAGTAGAAGTGAGGAGAGTGTGTTCCCCTGATTGTTTAATATACATGGGATATGTTACCAGGTGAACAGTGTAAATGAGGAGAGTGTCTTCCCCTGATGGTTTAATACACACGGGACATGTCACCAGGTGAAGAGTATAAGTGAGGAGAGTGTGTTCCCCTGATTGTTTAATACACACAGGACATGTTACCAGGTGAAAAGTATTAGCGAGGAGAGCTTGTTCCATTGATGGTTTAATATACACAGGACATGTTACCAGGTGAACAGTATAAGTGAGGAGAGTGTGTTCCCTTGATTGTTTAATACATACGGGACATGTTACCAGGTGAACAGTATCAGTGAGGAGAGTGTGTTCCCCTGATTGTTTAATACGCACAGGACATGTTACCAGGTGAACAGTATATGCGAGGAGAGTGTGTTCCCCTTATTGCTAAATACGCACAGGACATGTTACCAGGTGAACAGTATAAGTGAGTAGAGTGTGTTCCCCTGATTGTTTAATACGCACGGGACATGTTACCAGGTGAACAGTATAAGTGAGGAGAGTGTGTTCCCCTGATTGCTTAATATACACAGGACATGTTACCAGGTGATCAGTATAAGTGAGGTGAGTGTGTTCCCCTGATTGTTTTATACACACGGACATGTTACCAGGTGAACAGTATAATTGAGGAGAGTGTGTTCCCCTGATTGTTTAATACGCACAGGACATGTTACCAGGTGAACAGTATAAGTGAGTAGAGTGTGTTCCCCTGATTGTTTAATACACACGGGACATGTTACCAGGTGAACAATATAAGTTAGGAGAGTGTGTTCCCCTGATTGTTTAATACACACGGGACATGTTACCAGATGAACAGTATAAGTGAGGAGAGTGTTTTCCCCTGATGGTTTCATACACACGGGACATGTCAACAGGTGAAAAGTTTAAGTGAGGAGAGTGTGTTCCCCTGATTGTTTAATACGCACAGGACATGTTACCAGGTGAACAGTATAAGTGAGTAGAGTGTGTTCCCCTGTTGTTTAATACACACGGGACATGTTACCAGGTGAACAATATAAGTTAGGAGATTGTGTTCCCCTGATTGTTTAATAAACACGGGACATGTAACCAGATGAACAGTATAAGTGAGGAGAGTGTTTTCCCCTGATGGTTTAATACACACGGGACATGTCAACAGTAGAAAAGTTTAAGTGAGGAGAGTGTGTTCCCCTGATGGTTTAATATACATGGGACATGTTACCAGGTGAACAGTTTAAGAGAGCAGAGTGTGTTCCCCTGATGATTTTATACACACGGTACATGTCACCAGGTGAACAGTATAAGTGAGGAGAGTGTGTTCCCCTGTTGGTTTAATACACACGGGACATGTTACCAGATGAACAGTATAAGTGAGGAGATTGTGGTCCCCTGATGGTTTAAGATACACTGGATATTTTACCAGATGAACAGTATAAGTGAGGCAGTGTGTTCCCCTGATGGTTTAATGCACACAGGGCATGTTACCGGGTGAACAGAAGAGGTGAGGAGAGTGTGTTCCCCTGATTGTTTAATACACACGGGACATGTTACCAGGTGAACAGTATAAGTGAGGAGAGTGTGTTCCATTGATGGTTTAATACACACAAGACATGTTACCTGGTGAACAGTATAAGTGAGGAGAGTGTGTTCCCCTGATGGTTTAATACACACAAGACATGTTACCAGGTGAACAGTATAAGTGAGGAGAGTGTGTTCCCCTGATGGTTTAATACACATAGGACATGATACCAGGTGAACAGTATAAGTGAGGAGAGTGTGTTCCCCTGATTGTTTAAAACTCGCGGGACATGTCACCAGTGAACAGTATTAGTGAGGGGAGTGTGTTCCCCTGATTGTTTAAAACTCGCGGGACATGTTACCAGGTGAACAGTATAAGTGAGGAGAGTGTGTTCCTCTGATGGTTTAATACACACGGGACATGTTACCAGGTGAACAGTACAAGTGAGGGGAATGTGTTCCCCTGATATTTTAATACACATGGGACATGTTACCAGGTGAACAGTATAAGTGAGGGGAATGTGTTCCCCTGATTTTTTAATACACATGGGACATGTTACCAGGTGAAAAGTATAAGTGAGGAGATTGTATTCCCCTGAAGTTTTAATGCACACGGGACATTTCACCAGGTGAACAGTATAAGTGAGGAGAGTGTGTTACCCTGATGGTTTAATATACACGGGACATGTTACCAGGTGAACAGTATAAGTGAGGAGAATGTGTTCCCCTGATGGTTTAATATACACGGGACATGTTACCAGGTGAACAGTATAAGAGAGGAGAGTGCTTTCCCCTGATTGTTTAATACGCACGGTACATGTAACCAAGTGAACAGTAGAAGTGAGGAGAGTGTGTTCCCCTGATTGTTTAATACGCACGGGACATGTTACCAGGTGAACAGTATAAGTGAGGAGAATGTGTTCCCCTGATGATTTTATATACACGGGACATGTCAGCAGGTGAACAGTATAAGTGAGGAGAGTGTGTTCCCCTAATGGTTTAATATACACGCGACATGTTACCAGGTGAACAGTATAAGTGAGGAGAGTGTGTTCCCCTAATGGTTTAATATACACGGGACATTTTACCAGGTGAACAGTATAAGTGAGGAGAGTGTGTTCCCCTGATGGTTTAATATACACGCGACATGTTACCAGGTGAACAGTATAAGTGAGGAGAGAGTGTTCCCCTGATTGTTTAATACACACGGGACATGTCACCAGGTGAACAGTATAAGTGAGGAGAGTGTGTTCCCCTGATGGTTTAATATGTACGGGACATGTTTCCAGATGAACAGTATAAGTGAGGAGAGTGTGTTCCCCTGATTGTTTAATATACACAGGACATGTTACCAGGTGAACAGTATAAGTGAGAAGAGTGTGTTCCCCTGATGGTTTAATGCACACAGGACATGTTGCCAGGTGAACAGTATAAGTGAGGAGAGTGTGTTCCCCTGATGATTTTATACACACGGTACATGTCACCAGGTGAACAGTATAAGTGAGGAGAGTGTGTTCCCCTGTTGGTTTAATACACACGGGACATGTTACCAGATGAACAGTATAAGTGAGGAGATTGTGTTCCCCTGATGGTTTAAGATACACTGGACATTTTACCAGATGAACAGTATAAGTGAGGCAGTGTGTTCCCCTGATGGTTTAATGCACACAGGGCATGTTACCGGGTGAACAGTATAGGTGAGGAGAGTGTGTTCCCCTGATTGTTTAATACACACGGGACATGTTACCAGGTGAACAGTATAAGTGAGGAGAGTGTGTTCCATTGATGGTTTAATACACACAAGACATGTTACCTGGTGAACAGTATAAGTGAGGAGAGTGTGTTCCCCTGATGGTTTAATACACACAAGACATGTTACCAGGTGAACAGTATAAGTGAGGAGAGTGTGTTCCCCTGATGGTTTAATACACATAGGACATGATACCAGGTGAACAGTATAAGTGAGGAGAGTGTGTTCCCCTGATTGTTTAAAACTCGCGGGACATGTCACCAGGTGAACAGTATTAGTGAGGGGAGTGTGTTCCCCTGATTGTTTAAAACTCGCGGGACATGTTACCAGGTGAACAGTATAAGTGAGGAGAGTGTGTTCCACTGATGGTTTAATACACACGGGACATGTTACCAGGTGAACAGTATAAGTGAGGGGAATGTGTTCCCCTGATATTTTAATACACATGGGACATGTTACCAGGTGAACAGTATAAGTGAGGGGAATGTGTTCCCCTGATTATTTAATACACATGGGACATGTTACCAGGTGAAAAGTCTAAGTGAGGAGATTGTATTCCCCTGAAGTTTTAATGCACACGGGACATTTCACCAGGTGAACAGTATAAGTGAGGAGAGTGTGTTACCCTGATGGTTTAATATACACGGGACATTTCACCAGGTGAACAGTATAAGTGAGGAGAGAGTGTTCCCCTGATTGTTTAATACACACGGGACATGTCACCAGGTGAACAGTATAAGTGAGGAGAGTGTGTTCCCCTGATGGTTTAATATGTACGGGACATGTTTCCAGATGAACAGTATAAGTGAGGAGAGTGTGTTCCCCTGATTGTTTAATATACACAGGACATGTTACCAGGTGAACAGTATAAGTGAGGAGAGTGTGTTCCCCTGATGGTTTAATGCACACAGGACATGTTGCCAGGTGAACAGTATAAGTGAGGAGAGTGTGTTCCCCTGATGGTTTAATACGCATGGGACATTTCACCAAGTGAACTGTATAAGTGAGAAGAGTGTGTTCCCCTCATGGTTTAATGCACACAGGACATGTTACCAGGTGAACAGTATAAGTGAGGAGAGTGCTTTCCCCTGATGGTTTGTTATACACGGGACATGATACCAGATGAACAATATAAGTTAGGAGAGTGTGTTCCCCTGATTGTTTAATACGCACGGGACATGTTACCAGGTGAACAGTATAAGTGAGGAGAGTGTGTTCCCCTGATGGTTTAATATACACAGGACATGTCATCAGGTGAAAAGTTTAAGTGAGGAGAGTGTGTTCCCCTGATTCCTTAATACACACGGGACATGTCAACAGGTGAAAAGTTTAAGTGAGGAGAGTGTGTTCCCCTGATGGTTTAATATACATGGGACATGTCACCAGGTGAACAGTATAAGTGAGTAGAGTGTGTTCCCCTGATTGTTTAATACACACGGGACATGTTACCAGGTGAACAATATAAGTGAGAAGAGTGTGTTCCCCTGATTGTTTAATATACACGGGACATTTCACCAGGTGAGCAGGATAAGTGAGGAGAGTGTGTTCCCCTGATGGTTTAATATGCACGGGACATGTTACCAGGTGAACAGTATAAGTGAGGAGAGTGTGTTCCCCTGATGGTTTAATATACAAGGGACATGTCATCAGGTGAACAGGATAACTGAGGAGAGTGTGTTCCCCTGATTGTTTAATACGCACGGGACATGTTACCAGGTGAACAGTATAAGTGAGGAGAGTATGTTCCCCTGATTGTTTAATATACACGGGACATGTTACCAGGTGAACAGTATAAGTGAGGAGAGTGTGTTCCCCTGATGGTTTAATATACACAGGACATGTCATCAGGTGAAAAGTTTAAGTGAGGAGAGTGTGTTCCCCTGATTCCTTAATACACACGGGACATGTCAACAGGTGAAAAGTTTAAGTGAGGAGAGTGTGTTCCCCTGATTGTTTAATACGCACGGGACATGATACCAGATGAACAATATAAGGTAGGAGAGTATGTTCCCCTGATTGTTTAACATACACGGGACATGTTACCAGGTGAACAGTATAAGTGAGGAGAGTGTGTTCCCCTGATGGTTTAATATGCACGGGACATGTTACCAGGTGAACAGTATAAGTGAGGAGAGTGTGTTCTCCTGATGGTTTAATATACACGGGACATGTCACCAGGTGAGCAGGATAAGTGAGGAGAGTGTGTTCCCCTGATGGTTTAATATGCACGGGACATGTTACCAGGTGAACAGTATAAGTGAGGAGAGTGTGTTCCCCTGATGGTTTAATATACACAGGACATGTTAAAAGGTGAACAGTATAAGTGAGGAGAGTGTGTTCCCCTGATTGTTTTATATACACGGACATGTCACCAGGTGAACAGTATAAGTGAGGAGAGTGTGTTCCCCTGATTGTTTAATACGCACGGGACATGTTACCAGATGAACAATATAAGTTAGGAGAGTGTGTTCCCCTGATTGTTTAATACGCACGGGACATGTTACCAGGTGAACAGTATAAGTGAGGAGAGTGTGTTCCCCTGATGGTTTAATATACACAGGACATGTCATCAGGTGAAAAGTTTAAGTGAGGAGAGTGTTTTCCCCTGATGGTTTAATATACATGGGACATGTCACCAGGTGAACAGTATAAGTGAGTAGAGTGTGTTCCCCTGATTGTTTAATACACACGGGACATGTTACCAGGTGAACAATATAAGTGAGAAGAGTGTGTTCCCCTGATTGTTTAATATACACGGGACATTTCACCAGGTGAGCAGGATAAGTGAGGAGAGTGTGTTCCCCTGATGGTTTAATATGCACGGGACATGTTACCAGGTGAACAGTATAAGTGAGGAGAGTGTGTTCCCCTGATTGTTTAATACGCACGGGACATGATACCAGATGAACAATATAAGGTAGGAGAGTATTTTCCCCTGATTGTTTAACATACACGGGACATGTTACCAGGTGAACAGTATAAGTGAGGAAAGTGTGTTCCCCTGATGGTTTAATATACAAGGGACATGTCACCAGGTGAACAGGATAACTGAGGAGAGTGTGTTCCCCTGATTGTTTAATACGCACGGGACATGTTACCAGGTGAACAGTATAAGTGAGGAGAGTTTGTTCCCCTGATTGTTTTATATACACGGACATGTTACCAGGTGAACAGTATAAGTGAGGAGAGTGTGTTCCCCTGATTGTTTTATATACACGGACATGTCACCAGGTGAACAGTATAAGTGAGGAGAGTGTATTCCCCTGATTGCTTAATACGCACAGGACATGTTACCAGGTGAACAGTGTAAGTGAGTAGAGTGTGTTCCCCTGATTGTTTAATACACACGGGACATGTTACCAGGTGAACAATATAAGTTAGGAGAGTGTGTTCCCCTGATTGTTTAATACTCACGGGACATGTTACCAGATGAACAGTATAAGTGAGGAGAGTGTGTTCCCCTGATGGTTTTATATACACGGACATGTTACCAGGTGAACAGTATAAGTGAGAAGAGTGTGTTCCCCTGATCGTTTAATATACACGGGACATGTACCAGGTGAGCAGGATAAGTGAGGAGAGTGTGTTCCGCTGATGGTTTAATATACAAGGGACATGTCACCAGGTGAACAGGATAACTGAGGAGAGTGTGTTCCCCTGATTGTTTAATACGCACGGGACTTGTTACCAGGTGAACAGTATAAGTGAGGAGAGTGTGTTCCCCTGATTGTTTTATATACACGGACATGTTACCAGGTGAACAGTATAAGTGAGGAGAGTGTGTTCCCCTGATTGTTTAATATACACGGGACATGTTACCAGATGAACAATATAAGTTAGGAGAGTGTGTTCCCCTGATTGTTTAATACGCACGGGACATGTTACCAGATGAACAATATAAGTTAGGAGAGTGTGTTCCCCTGATTGTTTAATACGCACAGGACATGTTACCAGGTCAACAGTATAAGTGAGTCGAGTGTGTTCCCCTGATTGTTTAATACACACGGGACATGTTACCAGGTGAACAATAGAAGTTAGGAGAGTGTGTTCCCCTGATTGTTTAATACACACGGGACATGTTACCAGATGAACAGTATAAGTGAGTAGAGTGTGTTCCCCTGATGGTTTAATACACACGGGACATTTCAACAGGTGAAAAATTTAAGTGAGGAGAGTGTGTTCCCCTGATGGTTTAATATACACGGGACATGTTACCAGGTGAACAGTATAAGTGAGGAGAGTGTGTTCCCCTGATTGTTTTATATACACGGACATGTTACCAGGTGAACAGTTTAAGTGAGGAGAGTGTGTTCCCCTGATTGTTTTATATACACGGACATGTCACCAGGTGAACAGTATAAGTGAGGAGAGTGTGTTCCCCTGATTGTTTAATACGCACAGGACATGTTACCAGGTGAACAGTATAAGTGAGTAGAGTGTGTTCCCCTGATTGTTTAATACGCACGGGACATGTTACCAGATGAACAATATAAGTTAGGAGAGAGTGTTCCCCTGATTGTTTAATACGCACAGGACATGTTACCAGGTGAACAGTATAAGTGAGTAGAGTGTGTTCCACTGATTGTTTAATACAGACCGGACATGTTACCAGGTGAACAGTATAAGTGAGGAGAGTGTGTTCCCCTGATTGTTTAATACGCACAGGACATGTTACCAGGTGAACAGTATAAGTGAGTAGTGTGTGTTCCCCTGAATGTTTAATACACACGGGACATGTTACCAGGTGAACAATATAAGTTTGGAGAGTGTGTTCCCCTGATTGTTTAATACACACGGGACATGTTACCAGATGAATAGTATAAGTGAGGAGAGTGTGTTCCCCTGATGATTTTATATCCACGGACATGTTACCAGGTGAACAGTATAAGTGAGTAGAGTGTGTTCCCCTGATTGTTTAATACACACGGGACATGTTACCAGGTGAACAATATAAGTGAGAAGAGTGTGTTCCCCTGATTGTTTAATATACACGGGACATGTCACCAGGTGAGCAGGATAAGTGAGGAGAGTGTGTTCCGCTGATGGTTTAATATGCACGGGACATGTTACCAGGTGAACAGTGTCAGTGAGGAGAGTGTGTTCCCCTGATTGTTTAACACGCACGGGACATGTTACCAGGTGAACAGTATAAGTGAGGAGAGTGTGTTCCCCTGATTGTTTTATATACACGGACATGTTACCAGGTGAACAGTATAAGTGAGGAGAGTGTGTTCCCCTGATTGTTTAATATACACGCAACATGTTACCAGATGAACAATATAAGTTAGGAGAGTGTGTTCCCCTGATTGTTTAATACGCACGGGACATGTTACCAGATGAACAATATAAGTTAGGAGAGTGTGTTCCCCTGATTGTTTAATACGCACAGGACATGTTACCAGGTCAACAGTATAAGTGAGTCGAGTGTGTTCCCCTGATTTTTTAATACACACGGGACATGTTACCAGGTGAACAATAGAAGTTAGGAGAGTGTGTTCCCCTGATTGTTTAATACACACGGGACATGTTACCAGATGAACAGTATAAGTGAGTAGAGTGTGTTCCCCTGATGGTTTAATACACACGGGACATTTCAACAGGTGAAAAATTTAAGTGAGGAGAGTGTGTTCCCCTGATGGTTTAATATACACGGGACATGTTACCAGGTGAACAGTATAAGTGAGGAGAGTGTGTTCCCCTGATTGTTTTATATACACGGACATGTTACCAGGTGAACAGTATAAGTGAGGAGAGTGTGTTCCCCTGATTGTTTTATATACACGGACATGTCACCAGGTGAACAGTATAAGTGAGGAGAGTGTGTTCCCCTGATTGTTTAATACGCACAGTACATGTTACCAGGTGAACAGTATAAGTGAGTAGAGTGTGTTCCCCTGAATGTTTAATACACACGGGACATGTTACCAGGTGAACAATATAAGTTTGGAGAGTGTGTTCCCCTGATTGTTTAATACACACGGGACATGTTACCAGATGAATAGTATAAGTGAGGAGAGTGTGTTCCCCTGATGATTTTATATACACGGACATGTTACCAGGTGAACAGTATAAGTGAGTAGAGTGTGTTCCCCTGATTGTTTAATACACACGGGACATGTTACCAGGTGAACAATATAAGTGAGAAGAGTGTGTTCCCCTGATTGTTTAAAATACACGGGACATGTCACCAGGTGAGCAGGATAAGTGAGGAGAGTGTGTTCCGCTGATGGTTTAATATGCACGGGACATGTTACCAGGTGAACAGTGTCAGTGAGGAGAGTGTGTTCCCCTGATTGTTTAATACGCACGGGACATGTTACCAGGTGAACAGTATAAGTGAGGAGAGTGTGTTCCCCTGATTGTTTTATATACACGGACATGTTACCAGGTGAACAGTATAAGTGAGGAGAGTGTGTTCCCCTGATTGTTTAATACGCACAGGACATGTTACCAGGTGAACAGTATAAGTGAGGAGAGTGTGTTCCCCTGATTGTTTAATACGCACGGGACATGTTACCAGATGAACAATATAAGTTAGGAGAGTGTGTTCCCCTGATTGTTTAATACGCACAGGACATGTTGCCAGGTCAACAGTATAAGTGAGTCGAGTGTGTTCCCCTGATTGTTTAATACACACGGGACATGTTACCAGGTGAACAATAGAAGTTAGGAGAGTGTGTTCCCCTGATTGTTTAATACACACGGGACATGTTACCAGATGAACAGTATAAGTGAGTAGAGTGTGTTCCCCTGATGGTTTAATACACACGGGACATTTCAACAGGTGAAAAATTTAAGTGAGGAGAGTGTGTTCCCCTGATGGTTTAATATACACGGGACATGTTACCAGGTGAACAGTATAAGTGAGGAGAGTGTGTTCCCCTGATTGTTTTATAGACACGGACATGTTACCAGGTGAACAGTATAAGTGAGGAGAGTGTGTTCCCCTGATTGTTTTATATACACGGACATGTCACCAGGTGAACAGTATAAGTGAGGAGAGTGTGTTCCCCTGATTGTTTACTACGCACAGGACATGTTACCAGGTGAACAGTATAAGTGAGTAGAGTGTGTTCCCCTGATTGTTTAATACGGACGGGACATGTTACCAGATGAACAATATAAGTTAGGAGAGTGTGTTCCCCTGATTGTTTAATACGCACAGGACATGTTACCAGGTGAACAGTATAAGTGAGTAGAGTGTGTTCCACTGATTGTTTAATACACACGGGACATGTTACCAGGTGAACACTATAAGTGAGGAGAGTGTGTTCCCCTGATTGTTTAATACGCACAGGACATGTTACCAGGTGAACAGTATAAGTGAGTAGAGTGTGTTCCCCTGAATGTTTAATACACACGGGACATGTTACCAGGTGAACAATATAAGTTTGGAGAGTGTGTTCCCCTGATTGTTTAATACACACGGGACATGTTACCAGATGAATAGTATAAGTGAGGAGAGTGTGTTCCCCTGATGATTTTATATACACGGACATGTTACCAGGTGAACAGTATAAGTGAGTAGAGTGTGTTCCCCTGATTGTTTAATACACACGGGACATGTTACCAGGTGAACAATATAAGTGAGAAGAGTGTGTTCCCCTGATTGTTTAATATACACGGGACATGTCACCAGGTGAGCAGGATAAGTGAGGAGAGTGTGTTCCGCTGATGGTTTAATATGCACGGGACATGTTACCAGGTGAACAGTGTCAGTGAGGAGAGTGTGTTCCCCTGATGGTTTAATATACAAGGGACATGTCACCAGGTTAACAGGATAACTGAGGAGAGTGTGTTCCCCTGATTGTTTAATACGCACGGGACATGTTACCAGATGAACAATATAAGTGAGGAGAGTGTGTTCCCCTGATTGTTTAATACGCACAGGACATGTTACCAGGTGAACAGTATAAGTGAGTAGAGTGTGTTCCCCTGATTGTTTAATACGCACGGGACATGTTACCAGATGAACAGTATAAGAGAGGAGAGTGTGTTCCCCTGATTGTTTAATACGCACAGGACATGTTACCAGGTGAACAGTATAAGTGAGGAGAGTGTGTTCCCCTGATTGTTTAATACGCACAGGACATGTTACCAGGTGAACAGTGTAAGTGAGTAGAGTGTTTTCCCCTGATTGTTTAATACACACGGGACATGTTACCAGGTGAACAATATGAGTTAGGAGAGTGTGTTCCCCTGATTGTTTAATACACACGGGACATGTTACCAGATGAACAGTATAAGTGAGGGGAGTGTTTTCACCTGATGGTTTAATACACACGGGACATGTCAACAGGTGAAAAGTTTAAGTGAGGAGAGTGTGTTCCCCTGATGGTTTAATATACATGGGACATGTTACCAGGTGAACAGTTTAAGAGAGCAGAGTGTGTTCCCCTGATGATTTTATATACACGGGACATGTCACCAGGTGAACAGTATAAGTGAGGAGAGTGTGTTCCCCTGTTGGTTTAATACACACGGGACATGTTACCAGATGAACAGTATAAGTGAGGAGATTGTGTTCCCCTGATGGTTTAAGATACACTGGACATTTTACCAGATGAACAGTATAAGTGAGGAGAGTGTGTTGCCCTGATGGTTTAATGCACACAGGGCATGTTACCAGGTGAACAGTATAGGTGAGGAGAGTGTGTTCCCCTGATTGTTTAATACACACGGGACATGTCACCAGGTGAACAGTATAAGTGAGGAGAGTGTGTTCCATTGATGGTTTAATACACACAAGACATGTTACCTGGTGAACAGTATAAGTGAGGAGAGTGTGTTCCCCTGATGGATTAATACACACAAGACATGTTACCAGGTGAACAGTATAAGTGAGGAGAGTGTGTTCCATTGATGGTTTAATACACACAGGACATGATACCTGGTGAACAGTATTAGTGAGGGGAGTGTGTTCCCCTGATTGTTTAAAACTCGCGGGACATGTTACCAGGTGAACAGTATAAGTGATGAGAGTGTGTTCCCCTGATGGTTTAATACACACGGGACATGTTACCAGGTGCACAGTATAAGTGAGGAGAGTGTGTTCCCCTGATGGTTTAATACACACAAGACATGTTACCAGGTGAACAGTATAAGTGAGGAGAGTGTGTTCCATTGATGGTTTAATACACACATTACATGATACCTGGTGAACAGTATAAGTGAGGAGAGTGCTTTCCCCTGATGGTTTATTATACATGGGACATGATACCAGGTGAACAGTATAATTGAGGAGAGTGTGTTCCCCTGATGGTTTAATATACACGGGACATGTTACCAGGTGAACATTATAAGTGAGGAGAGTGTGTTCCCCTGATTGTTCCACACACACGGGACATGTTACCAGGTGAACACTATAAGTGAGGAGAGTTTGTTCCCCTGATGGTTTAATACTGACGGGACATCTTACCAGATGAACAGTATAAGTGAGGAGCTTGTGTTCCCCTGATGGTTTAATATACACGGGACATGTTACCAGTTGAACAGTATAAGTGAGGAGAGTGTGTTCCCCTGATTGTTTAATACACACGGGACATATTACCAGATGAACAGTATAAGTGCGGAGAGTGTGTTCCCCTGATGGTTTAATATACACGGGACATGTTACCAGGTGAACAGTAAAAGTGAGGAGAATGTGTTCCCCTGATTGTTTAATACGCACGGGACTTGTCACCAAGTGAACTGTATAAGTGAGGAGAATGTGTTCCCCTGATTGTTTAATATACACGGGACATGTCACCAGGTGAACAGCATAAGTGAGGAGAGTGTGTTCCCCTGATGGTTTAATATACATGGGACATGTTACCAGGTGAACAGTATAAGTGAGTAGAGTGTGTTCCCCTGATTGTTTAATACACACGGGACATGTTACCAGGTGAACAGTATAAGTGAGGAGAGTGTGTTCCCCTGATTGTTTAATACGCACAGGACATGTTACCAGGTGAACAGTATAAGTGAGTAGAGTGTGTTCCCCTGATTGTTTAATACACACGGGACATGTTACCAGATGAACAGTATAAGTGAGGAGAGTGTGTTCCCCTGATGGTTTTATATACACGGACGTGTTACCAGGTGAACAGTATAAGTGAGTAGAGTGTGTTCCCCTGATTGTTTAATACACACAGGACATGTTACCAGGTGAACAATATAAGTGAGAAGAGTGTGTTCCCCTGATTGTTTGATATACACGGGACATGTCACCAGGTGAGCAGGATGAGTGAGGAGAGTGTGTTCCGCTGATGGTTTAATATGCACGGGACATGTTACCAGGTGAACAGTGTCAGTGAGGAGAGTGTGTTCCCCTGATGGTTTAATATACAAGGGACATGTCACCAGGTGAACAGGATAACTGAGGAGAGTGTGTTCCCCTGATTGTTTAATACGCACGGGACATGTTACCAGGTGAACAGTATAAGTGAGGAGAGTGTGTTCCCCTGATTGTTTTATATACACGGACATGTTACCAGGTGAACAGTATAAGTGAGGAGAGTGTGTTCCCCTGATGGTTTAATACGCACGGGACATGTTACCAGATGAACAATATAAGTTAGGAGAGTGTGTTCCCCTGATTGTTTAATACGCACGGGACATGTTACCAGATGAACAATATAAGTTAGGAGAGTGTGTTCCCCTGATTGTTTAATACGCACAGGACATGTTACCAGGTGAACAGTATAAGTGAGTAGAGTGTGTTCCCCTGATTGTTTAATACACACGGGACATGTTACCAGGTGAACAGTATAAGTGAGGAGATTGTGTTCCCCTGATTGTTTAATACGCACAGGACATGTTACCAGGTGAACAGTATAAGTGAGTAGAGTGTGTTCCCCTGATTGTTTAATACACACGGGACATGTTACCAGGTGAACAATATAAGTTAGGAGAGTGTGTTCCCCTGATTGTTTAATACACACGGGACATGTTACCAGATGAACAGTATAAGTGAGGAGAGTGTTTTCCCCTGATGGTTTAATACACACGGGACATGTCAACAGGTGAAAAATTTAAGTGAGGAGAGTGTGTTCCCCTGATGGTTTAATATACACGGGACATGTTACCAGGTGAACAGTATAAGTGAGGAGATTGTGTTCCCCTGATTGTTTTATATACACGGACATGTTTCCAGGTGAACAGTATAAGTGAGGAGAGTGTGTTCCCCTGATTGTTTTATATACACGGACATGTCACCAGGTGAACAGTATAAGTGAGGAGAGTGTGGTCCCCTGATTGTTTAATACGCACAGGACATGTTACCAGGTGAACAGTATAAGTGAGTAGAGTGTGTTCCCCTGATTGTTTAATACGCACGAGACATGTTACCACATGAACAATATAAGTTAGGAGAGTGTGTTCCCCTGGTTGTTTAATAAGCACAGGACATGTTACCAGGTGAACAGTATAAGTGAGTAGAGTGTGTTCCCCTGATTGTTTAATACACACGGGACATGTAACCAGGTGAACAGGAAAAGTGAGGAGAGTGTGTTCCCCTGATTGTTTAATACGCACAGGACATGTTACCAGGTGAACAGTATAAGTGAGTAGAGCGTGTTCCCCTGATTGTTTAATACACACGGGACATGTCACCAGGTGAACAATATAAGTTATGAGAGTGTGTTCCCCTGAGGGTTTAATACACACGGGACATGTTACCAGATGAACAGTATAAGTGAGGAGAGTGTGTTCCACTGATGGTTTTATATGCACGGACATGTTACCAGGTGAACAGTATAAGTGAGTAGAGTGTGTTCCCCTGATTGTTTAATACACACGGGACATGTTACCAGGTGAACAATATAAGTGAGAAGAGTGTGTTCCCCTGATTGTTTAATATACACGGGACATGTCACCAGGTGAGCAGTATAAGTGAGGAGAGTGTGTTCCCCTGATGGTTTAATATACAAGGGACATGTCACCAGGTGAACAGGATAACTGAGGAGAGTGTGTTCCCCTGATTGTTTAATACGCGCGGGATATGTTACCAGGTGAACAGTAAAAGTGAGGAGAGTGTGTACCCCTGATTGTTTAATGCGCACAGGACATGTTACCAGGTGAACAGTATAAGTGAGTAGAGTGTGTTCCCCTGATTGTTTAATACACACGGGACATGTTACCAGGTGAACAGTGTAAGTGAGTAGAGTGTGTTTCCCTGATTGTTTAATACACACGGGACATGTTACCAGGTGAACAGTATAAGTGAGGAGAGTGTGTTCCCCTTATTGTTTAATATGCACAGGACATGTTACCAGGTGAACAGTGTAAGTGAGTAGAGTGTGTTCCCCTGATTGTTTAATACACACGGGACATGTTACCAGGTGAACAGTATAAGTGAGGAGAGTGTGTTCCCCTTATTGTTTAATAAGCACAGGACTTGTTACCAGGTGAACAGTGTAAGTGAGTAGAGTGTGTTCCCCTGATTGTTTAATACACACGGGACATGTTACCAGGTGAACAATATAAGTTAGGAGAGTGTGTTCCCCTGATTGTTTAATACACACGGGACATGTTACCAGATGAACAGTATAAGTGAGGAGAGTGTTTTCTCCTGATGGTTTAATACACACGGGACATGTCAACAGGTGAAAAGTTTGAGTGAGGAGAGTGTGTTCCCCTCATGGTTTAATATACATGGGACATGTTACCAGGTGAACAGTTTAAGAGAGCAGAGTGTGTTCCCCTGATGATTTTATATACACGGGACATGTCACCAGGTGAACAGTATAAGTGAGGAGAGTGTGTTCCCCTGTTGGTTTAATACACACGGGACATGTTACCAGATGAACAGTATAAGTGAGGAGATTGTGTTCCCCTGATGGTTTAAGATACACTGGACATTTTACCAGATGAACAGTATAAGTGAGGAGAGTGTGTTCCCCTGATGGTTTAATGCACACAGGGCATGTTACCAGGTGAACAGTATAGGTGAGGAGAGTGTGTTCCCCTGATTGTGTAATACACACGGGACATGTCACCAGGTGAACAGTATAAGTGAGGAGAGTGTGTTCCCCTGATTGTTTAATACACACGGGACATGTTACCAGGTGAACAGTATAAGTGAGGAGAGTTTGTTCCATTTATGGTTTAATACACACAAGACATGTTACCTGGTGAACAGTATAAGTGAGGAGAGTGTGTTCCCGTGATGGATTAATACACACAAGACATGTTACCAGGTGAACAGTATAAGTGAGGAGAGTGTGTTCCATTGATGGTTTAATACACACAGGACATGATACCTGGTGAACAGTATTAGTGAGGGGAGTGTGTTCCCCTGATTGTTTAAAACTCGCGGGACATGTTACCAGGTGAACAGTATAAGTGAGGAGAGTGTGTTCCCCTGATGGTTTAATACACACAAGACATGTTACCAGGTGAACAGTATAAGTGAGGAGAGTGTGTTCCCCTGATGGTTTAATACACACAAGACATGTTACCAGGTGAACAGTATAAGTGAGGAGAGTGTGTTCCATTGATGGTTTAATATACACAGGACATGATACCTGTTGAACAGTATAAGTGAGGAGAGTGCTTTCCCCTGATGGTTTATTATACACGGGACATGATACCAGGTGAACAGTATAATTGAGGAGAGTGTGTTCCCCTGATGGTTTAATATACGCGGGACATGTTACCAGGTGAACATTATAAGTGAGGAGAGTGTGTTCCCCTGATGGTTTAATATACACGGGACATGTTACCAGCTGAACAGTATAAGTGAGGAGAGTGTGTTCCCCTGCTTGTTTAATATACACGGGACATGTCACCAGGTGAACAGTATAAGTGAGGAGAGTGTGTTCCCCTGATTGTTCCACACACACGGGACATGTTACCAGGTGAACACTATAAGTGAGGAGAGTTTGTTCCCCTGATGGTTGAATACTGACGGGACATGTTACCAGATGAACAGTATAAGTGAGGAGCTTGTGTTCCCCTGATGGTTTAATATACACGGGACATGTTACCAGTTGAACAGTATAAGTGAGGAGAGTGTGTTCCCCTGATTGTTTAATACACACGGGACATATTACCAGATGAACAGTATAAGTGCGGAGAGTGTGTTCCCCTGATGGTTTAATATACACGGGACATGTTACCAGGTGAACAGTAAAAGTGAGGAGAATGTGTTCCCCTGATTGTTCAATACGCACGGGACTTGTCACCAAGTGAACTGTATAAGTGAGGAGAATGTGTTCCCCTGATTGTTTAATATACACGGGACATGACACCAGGTGAACAGCATAAGTGAGGAGAGTGTGTTCCCCTGATGGTTTAATACTCATGGGACATGTTACAAGGTGAACAGTATAAGTGAGGAGAATGTGTTCCCCTGATTGTTTAACACGCATGGGACTTGTCACCGAGTGAACTGTATAAGTGAGGAGAATGTGTTCCCCTGATGGTTTAATATACACGGGACTTGTCACCAAGAGAACAGTATAAGTGAGGAGAGTGATTTCCCCTGATGGTTTAATACACACGGGACAGGTTACCTGATGGACAGCCTCAGTGAGGAGAGTGTGTTCCCCTGATGGTTTAATATACACAGGACATGTTACCAGGTGAATGTATAAGTGAGGAGAGTGTGTTCCCCTGATGGTTTCATATACATGGGACATGTTACCAGGTGAACAGTGTTAGTGAGGAGAGTGTGTTCCCCTGATTGTTGAATACTGACGGGACATGTTGCCAGGAGAACAGTATAAGTGAGGAGATTGCGTTCCCCTGATTGTTTAATGCACATGGGGCATGTTACCAGGTGAACAGTATAAGTGAGGAGAGTGTGTTCCCCTGATGGTTTAATACACATGGGACATGTTACCAGGTGAACAGTATAAGTGAGGAGAGTGTGTTCCCCTGATGGTTTAATATACACGCGACATGTTACCAGGTGAACAGTATAAGTGAGGAGAGTGTGTTCCCCTGATGGTTTAATATACACGCGACATGTTACCAGGTGAACAGTATAATTGAGGAGAGTGTGTTCCCCTGATGGTTTAATACACATGGGACATGTTACCAGGTGAACAGTATAAGTGAGGAGAGTGTGTTCCCCTGATGGTTTAATATACACGCGACATGTTACCAGATGAACAGTATAAGTGAGGAGAGTGTGTTCCCCTGATGGTTTAATATACACACGACATGTTACCAGGTGAACAGTATAATTGAGGAGAGTGTGTTCCCCTGATGGTTTAATAAACATGGGACATGTTACCAGGTGAACAGTATAAGTGAGGAGAGTGTGTTCCCCTGATGGTTTAATATACACGCGACATGTTACCAGATGAACAGTATAAGTGAGGAGAGTGTGTTCCCCTGATGGTTTAATATACATGGGACATGTTACCAGGTGAACAGTATAAGTGAGGAGAGTGTGTTCCCCTGATTCTTTAATACGCACGGGACATGTTGCCAGGTGAACAGTATAAGTGAGGAGAGTGTCTTCCCATGATGGTTTAATAAACACAGGACATGTTACCAGGTGAACAGTATAAGTGAGGAGAGTGTGTTCCACTGATGGCCTGATACACACGGGACATGTTACCAGGTGAACAGCATAAGTGAGGAGAGTGTGTTCCACTGATGGTTTAATACACACGGGACATGTTACCAGGTGAACAGTATAAGTGAGGAGAGTGTGTTCCACTAATGGTTTAATACGCACGGGACATGTTACCAGGTGAACAGTATAAGTGAGGAGAGTGTGTTCCCCTGATGGTTTAATACACACGCGACATGTTACCAGATGAACAGTATAAGTGAGGAGAGTGTGTTCCCCTGATGGTTTAATAAACACGCGACATGTTACCAGGTGAACAGTATAAGTGAGGAGAGTGTGTTCCCCTGATGGTTTAATATATACGCGACATGTTACCAGGTGAACAGTATAATTGAGGAGAGTGTGTTCCCCTGATGGTTTAATACACACGGGACAGGTTACCAGATGGACAGCCTCAGTGAGGAGAGAGTGTTCCCCTGATGGTTTAATATACACAGGACATGTTACCAGGTGAATGTATAAGTGAGGAGAGTGTGTTCCCCTGATGGTTTCATATACATGGGACATGTTACCAGGTGAACAGTGTTAGTGAGGAGAGTGTGTTCCCCTGATTGTTGAATACTGACGGGACATGTTGCCAGGAGAACAGTATAAGTGAGGAGAGTGCGTTCCCCTGATTGTTTAATGCACATGGGGCATGTTACCAGGTGAACAGTATAAGTGAGGAGAGTGTGTTCCCCTGATGGTTTAATATACACGCGACATGTTACCAGGTGAACAGTATAATTGAGGAGAGTGTGTTCCCCTGATGGTTTAATACACATGGGACATGTTACCAGGTGAACAGTATAAGTGAGGAGAGTGTGTTCCCCTGATGGTTTAATATACACGCGACATGTTAATAGATGAAAAGTATAAGTGAGGAGAGTGTGTTCCTCTGATGGTTTAATATACACACGACATGTTACCAGGTGAACAGTATAATTGAGGAGAGTGTGTTCCCCTGATGGTTTAATAAACATGGGACATGTTACCAGGTGAACAGTATAAGTGAGGAGAGTGTGTTCCCCTGATGGTTTAATATACACGCGACATGTTACCAGATGAACAGTATAAGTGAGGAGAGTGTGTTCCCCTGATGGTTTAATATACATGGGACATGTTACCAGGTGAACAGTATAAGTGAGGAGAGTGTGTTCCCCTGATTGTTTAATGCACACGGGACATGTTACCAGGTGAACAGTATAAGTGAGGAGAGTGTGTTCCCCTGATTCTTTAATACGCACGGGACATGTTGCCAGGTGAACAGTATAAGTGAGGAGAGTGTCTTCCCATGATGGTTTAATAAACACAGGACATGTTACCAGGTGAACAGTATAAGTGAGGAGAATGTGTTCCACTGATGGCTTGATACACACGGGACATGTTACCAGGTGAACAGTATAAGTGAGGAGAGTGTGTTCCACTGATGGTTTAATACACACGGGACATGTTACCAGGTGAACAGTATACGTGAGGAGAGTGTGTTCCACTGATGGTTTAATCCGCACGGGACATGTTACCAGGTGAACAGTATAAGTGAGGAGAGTGTGTTCCCCTGATGGTTTAATACACACGGGACATGTTACCAGGTGAACAGTATAAGTGAGGAGTGTGTGTTCCACTGATGGTTTAATACACACGGGACATGTTACAAGGTGAGCAGTATAAGTGAGGAGAGTGTGTTCCCCTGATTGTTTAATATACACGGGACATGTTACCAGATGAATAGTATAATTGAGGAGAGTGTGTTCCCCTGATGGTTTAATACACACGGGACATGTTACCAGGTGAACAGTGTAAGTGAGGAGAGAGTGTTCCCCTGATGGTTTAATACACATGGGACATGTTACCAGGTGAACAGTATAAGTGAGGAGAGTGTGTTCCCCTGATTGTTTAATGCACATGGGACAGGTTACCAGATGAACAGGCTCAGTGAGGAGAGTGTGTTCCCCTGATGGTTTAATATACACAGGACATGTTACCAGGTGAATGTATAAGTGAGGAGAGTGTGTTCCCCTGATTGTTTAATACACACGCGACATGTCACCAGGTGAACAGCATAAGTGAGGAGAGTGTGTTCCTCTGATGGTTTAATATACACACGACATGTTACCAGGTGAACAGTATAATTGAGGAGAGTGTGTTCCCCTGATGGTTTAATAAACATGGGCCATGTTACCAGGTGAACAGTATAATTGAGGAGAGTGTGTTCCCCTGATGGTTTCATATACATGGGACATGTTACCAGGTGAACAGTGTTAGTGAGGAGAGTGTGTTCCCCTGATTGTTGAATACTGACGGGACATGTCACCAGATGAACAGTATAAGTGAGGAGAGTGTGTTCCCCTGATTGTTTAATGCACATGGGGCATGTTACCAGGTGAACAGTATAAGTGAGGAGAGTGTGTTCCCCTGATGGTTTAATACACATGGGACATGTTACCAGGTGAACAGTATAAGTGAGGAGAGTGTGTTCCCCTGATGGTTTAATACACGTGGGACATGTTACCAGATGAACAGTATAAGTGAGAAGAGTGTGTTCCCCTGATGGTTTAATACACGTGGGACATGTTACCAGATGAACAGTATAAGTGAGGAGAGTTTGTTCCCCTGATGGTTTAATACTGACGGGACATGTTACCAGATGAACAGTATAAGTGAGGAGCTTGTGTTCCCCTGATTGTTTAATACACACGGGACATATTACCAGATGAACAGTATAACTGCGGAGAGTGTGTTCCCCTGATGGTTTAATATACACGGGACATGTTACCAGTTGAACAGTATAAGTGAGGAGAGTGTGTTCCCCTGATTTTTTAATACACACGGGACATATTACCAGATGAACAGTATAAGTGCGGAGAGCGTGTTCCCCTGATGGTTTAATATACACGGGACATGTTACCAGGTGAACAGTAAAAGTGAGGAGAATGTGTTCCCCTGATTGTTTAATATACACGGGACATGTCACCAGGTGAACAGCATAAGTGAGGAGAGTGTGTTCCCCTGATGGTTTAATATACATGGGACATGTTACCAGGTGAACAGTATAAGTGAGGAGAATGTGTTCCCCTGATTGTTTAACACGCACGGGACTTGTCACCAAGTGAACTGTATAAGTGAGGAGAATGTGTTCCCCTGATGGTTTAATATACACGGGACTTGTCACCAAGAGAACTGCACAAGTGAGGAGAATGTGTTCCCCTGATTGTTTAATATACACGGGACATGTTGCCAGGTGAACAGTATAAGTGAGGAGAGTGTGTTCCCCTGATGGTTTAATATACATGGGACATGTTACCAGGTGAACAGTGTAAGTGAGGAGAGTGTGTTCCCTTGATGGTTTAATACACACGGGACAGGTTACCAGAAGAACAGTCTCAGTGAGGAGAGTGTGTTCCCCTGATGGTTTAATATACACAGGACATGTTACCAGGTGAATGTATAAGTGAGGAGAGTGTGTTCCCCTGATGGTTTCATATACATGGGACATGTTACCAGGTGAACAGTGTTAGTGAGGAGAGTGTGTTCCCCTGATTGTTTAATACAGACGGGACATGTTGCCAGGAGAACAGTATAAGTGAGGAGAGTGTGTTCCCCTGATTGTTTAATACACAAGGGACATTTTACCAGGTGAACAGTATTAGTGAGGAGAGTGTGTTCCCCTGATGGTTTAATATACATGGGACATGTTGCCAGGAGAACAGTATAAGGGAGGAGAGTGTTCCCCTGATTGTTTAACACAAGGGACATTTTACCAGGTGAACACTATTAGTGAGGAGAGTGTGTTCCCCTAATTGTTTATTGCACACGGGACATGTTACCAAGTGAACAGTATAAGTGAGGAGAGTGTGTTCCCCTGAGTGTTTAATATACATGGGACATGTTACCAGGTGAACTGTATTAGTGAGGAGAGTGTGTTCCCCTGATTGTTTAATGCACACGGGACATGTTACCAGGTGAACAGTATAAGTGAGGAGAATGTGTTCCCCTGATTGTTTAATGCTCACGGGACAGGTTACCAGATGAACAGGCTCAGTGAGGAGAGTGTTTTCCACTGATTGTTTAATACACACGCGACATGTCACCAGGTGAACAGTATAAGTGAGGAGAGTGTGTTCCCCTGATGGTTTCATATACATGGGACATGTTACCAGGTGAACAGTGTTAGTGAGGAGATTGTGTTCCCCTGATTGTTTAATACTGACGGGACATGTTACCAGGTGAACAGTATAAGTGAGGAGAGTGTGTTCCCCTGATGGTTTAATACAAATGGGACATGTTACCAGGTGAACAGTATAAGTGAGGAGAGTGTGTTCCCCTGATTGTTTAATGCACATGGGGCATGTTACCAGGTGAACAGTATAAGTGAGGAGAGTGTGTTCCCCTGATGGTTTAATACACATGGGACATGTTACCAGGTGAACAGTATAAGTGAGGAGAGTGTGTTCCCCTGATGGTTTAATATACACGCGACATGTTACCAGGTGAACAGTATAAGTGAGGAGAGTGTGTTCCCCTGATGGTTTAATATACACGCGACATGTTACCAGGTGAACAGTATAATTGAGGAGAGTGTGTTCCCCTGATGGTTTAATACACATGGGACATGTTACCAGGTGAACAGTATAAGTGAGGAGAGTGTGTTCCCCTGATGGTTTAATATACACGCGACATGTTACCAGATGAACAGTATAAGTGAGGAGAGTGTGTTCTCCTGATGGTTTAATATACACGCGACATGTTACCAGGTGAACAGTATAATTGAGGAGAGTGTGTTCCCCTGATGGTTTAATACACATGAGACATGTTACCAGGTGAACAGTATAAGTGAGGAGAGTGTGTTCCCCTGATTGTTTAATGCACACTGGACATGTTACCAGGTGAACAGTATAAGTGAGCAGAGTGTGTTCCCCTGATTCTTTAATACGCACGGGACATGTTACCAGGTGAACAGTATAAGTGAGGAGAGTGTGTTCCCATGATGGTTTAATAAACACAGGACATGCTACCAGGTGAACAGTATAAGTGAGGAGAGTGTGTTCCCATGTTGGTTTAATAAACACAGGACATGTTACCAGGTGAACAGTATAAGTGAGGAGAGTGTGTTCCCCTGATTGTTTAATACTCACGGGACTTGTTACCAGGTGAACAGTATAAGTGAGGAGAGTGTGTTCCACTGATGGTTTAATACACACGGGACATGTTACCAGGTGAACAGTATAAGTGAGGAGAGTGTGTTCCACTGATGGTTTAATACGCACGGGACATGTTACCAGGTGAACAGTATAAGTGAGGAGAGTGTGTTCCCCTGATGGTTTAATACACACGGGACATGTTACCAGGTGAACAGTATAAGTGAGGAGAGTGTGTTCCACTGATGGTTTAATACACACGGGACATGTTACCAGGTATGCAGTATAAGTGAGGAGAGTGTGTTCCCCTGATTGTTTAATATACACGGGACATGTTACCAGATGAATAGTATAATTGAGGAGAGTGTGTTCCCCTGATTGTTTAATACGCACGGGACATGTCACCAGGTGAACAGTATTAGTGAGGAGAGTGTGTTCCCCTGATGGTTTAATAAACACAGGACATGTTACCAGGTGAACAGTATTAGTGAGGAGAGTGTGTTCCCATGTTGGTTTAATAAACACAGGACATGTTACCAGGTGAACAGTATTAGTGAGGAGAGTGTGTTCCCCTGATGGTTTGATACACATGGGACATGTTACCAGGTGAAAAGTCCACTGATGGTTTAATATACACGGGACATGTTACCAGATGAACAGTATAAGTGAGGAGAATGTGTTCCCCTGATTGTTTAATACGCACGGGACATGTTACCAGGTGAACAGTATAAGGGAGGAGAGTGTGTTCCCCTGATTGTTTAATATACACGGGACATGTGACCAGGTGAACAGTATAAGTGAGGAGAGTGTGTTCCACTGATGGTTTGATACACATGGGACATGTTTCCAGGTGAAAAGTCCACTGATGGTTTAATATACACGGGACATGTTACCAGATGAACAGTATAAGTGAGGAGAATGTGTTCCTCTGATTGTTTAATACGCACGGGACATGTTACCAGGTGAACAGTAAAAGTGTGGAGAGTGTGTTCCCCTGATTGTTTAATATACACGGGACTTGTCACCAAGTGAACAGTATAAGTGAGGAGAGTGTGTTCCCCTGATGGTTTAATACACATGGGACATGTTACCAGGTGAACAGTATAAGTGAGGAGAGTGTGTTCCCCTGATGGTTTAATATACACGCGACATGTTACCAGGTGAACAGTATAAGTGAGGAGAGTGTGTTCCCCTGATGGTTTAATATACACGCGACATGTTACCAGGTGAACAGTATAATTGAGGAGAGTGTGTTCCCCTGATGGTTTAATACACATGGGACATGTTACCAGGTGAACAGTATAAGTGAGGAGAGTGTGTTCCCCTGATGGTTTAATATACACGCGACATGTTACCAGATGAACAGTATAAGTGAGGAGAGTGTGTTCTCCTGATGGTTTAATATACACGCGACATGTTACCTGGTGAACAGTATAATTGAGGAGAGTGTGTTCCCCTGATGGTTTAATACACATGGGACATGTTACTTTGTGAACAGTATAAGTGAGGAGAGTGTGTTCCCCTGATTGTTTAATGCACACTGGACATGTTACCAGGTGAACAGTATAAGTGAGCAGAGTGTGTTCCCCTGATTCTTTAATACGCACGGGACATGTTACCAGGTGAACAGTATAAGTGAGCAGAGTGTGTTCCCATGATGGTTTAATAAACACAGGACATGCTACCAGGTGAACAGTATAAGTGAGGAGAGTGTGTTCCCATGTTGGTTTAATAAACACAGGACATGTTACCAGGTGAACAGTATAAGTGAGGAGAGTGTGTTCCCCTGATTGTTTAATACTCACGGGACTTGTTACCAGGTGAACAGTATAAGTGAGGAGAGTGTGTTCCACTGATGGTTTAATACACACGGGACATGTTACCAGGTGAACAGTATAAGTGAGGAGAGTGTGTTCCACTGATGGTTTAATACGCACGGGACATGTTACCAGGTGAACAGTATAAGTGAGGAGAGTGTGTTCCCCTGATGGTTTAATACACACGGGACATGTTACCAGGTGAACAGTATAAGTGAGGAGAGTGTGTTCCACTGATGGTTTAATACACACGGGACATGTTACCAGGTATGCAGTATAAGTGAGGAGAGTGTGTTCCCCTGATTGTTTAATATACACGGGACATGTTACCAGATGAATAGTATAATTGAGGAGAGTGTGTTCCCCTGATTGTTTAATACGCACGGGACATGTCACCAGGTGAACAGTATTAGTGAGGAGAGTGTGTTCCCCTGATGGTTTAATAAACACAGGACATGTTACCAGGTGAACAGTATTAGTGAGGAGAGTGTGTTCCCATGTTGGTTTAATAAACACAGGACATGTTACCAGGTGAACAGTATTAGTGAGGAGAGTGTGTTCCCCTGATGGTTTGATACACATGGGACATGTTACCAGGTGAAAAGTCCACTGATGGTTTAATATACACGGGACATGTTACCAGATGAACAGTATAAGTGAGGAGAATGTGTTCCCCTGATTGTTTAATACGCACGGGACATGTTACCAGGTGAACAGTATAAGGGAGGAGAGTGTGTTCCCCTGATTGTTTAATATACACGGGACATGTGACCAGGTGAACAGTATAAGTGAGGAGAGTGTGTTCCACTGATGGTTTGATACACATGGGACATGTTTCCAGGTGAAAAGTCCACTGATGGTTTAATATACACGGGACATGTTACCAGATGAACAGTATAAGTGAGGAGAATGTGTTCCTCTGATTGTTTAATACGCAAGGGACATGTTACCAGGTGAACAGTAAAAGTGTGGAGAGTGTGTTCCCCTGATTGTTTAATATACACGGGACTTGTCACCAAGTGAACTGTATAAGTGAGGAGAATGTGTTCCCCTGATGGTTTAATATACACGGGAGTTGTCACCAAGAGAACTGCATAAGTGAGGAGATTGTGTTCCCCTGATTGTTTAATATACACGGGACATGTTGCCAGGTGAACAGTATAAGTGAGGAGAGTGTGTTCCCCTGATGGTTTAATATACATGGGACATGTTACCAGGTGAACAGTATAAGTGAGGAGAGTGTGTTCCCCTGATGGTTTAATACACACGGGACATGTTACCAGGTGAACAGTATAAGTGAGGAGAGTGTGTTCCACTGATCGTTTAATACACACGGGACATGTTACCAGGTATGCAGTATAAGTGAGGAGAGTGTGTTCCCCTGATTGTTTAATATACACGGGACATGTTACCAGATGAATAGTATAATTGAGGAGAGTGTGTTCCCCTGATTGTTTAATACGCACGGGACATGTCACCAGGTGAACAGTATTAGTGAGGAGAGTGTGTTCCCCTGATGGTTTAATAAACACAGGACATGTTACCAGGTGAACAGTATTAGTGAGGAGAGTGTGTTCCCATGTTGGTTTAATAAACACAGGACATGTTACCAGGTGAACAGTATTAGTGAGGAGAGTGTGTTCCCCTGATGGTTTGATACACATGGGACATGTTACCAGGTGAAAAGTCCACTGATGGTTTAATATACACGGGACATGTTACCAGATGAACAGTATAAGTGAGGAGAATGTGTTCCCCTGATTGTTTAATACGCACGGGACATGTTACCAGGTGAACAGTATAAGGGAGGAGAGTGTGTTCCCCAGATTGTTTAATATACACGGGACATGTGACCAGGTGAACAGTATAAGTGAGGAGAGTGTGTTCCACTGATGGTTTGGTACACATGGGACATGTTTCCAGGTGAAAAGTCCACTGATGGTTTAATATACACGGGACATGTTACCAGATGAACAGTAAAAGTGTGGAGAGTGTGTTCCCCTGATTGTTTAATATACACGGGACTTGTCACCAAGTGAACTGTATAAGTGAGGAGAATGTGTTCCCCTGATGGTTTAATATACACGGGACTTGTCACCAAGAGAACTGCATAAGTGAGGAGATTGTGTTCCCCTGATTGTTTAATATACACGGGACATGTTGCCAGGTGAACAGTATAAGTGAGGAGAGTGTGTTCCCCTGATGGTTTAATATACATGGGACATGTTACCAGGTGAACAGTGTAAGTGAGGAGAGTGCGTTCCCCTGATTGTTGAATACACACGGGACAGGTTACCAGATGAACAGTCTCAGTGAGGAGAGTGTGTTCCCCTGATGGTTTAATATACACAGGGCATGTTACCAGGTGAATGTATAAGTGAGGAGAGTGTGTTCCCCTGATTGTTTAATACTGACGGGACATGTTGCCAGGAGAACAGTATAAGTGAGGAGAGTGTGTTCCCCTGATTGTTTAATATACATGGGACATGTTACCAGGTGAACAGTATTAGTGAGGAGAGTGTGTTCCCCTGATGGTTTAATACGCTCGGGACATGTTACCAGGTGAACAGTATAAGTGAGGAGAGTGTGTTCCCCTGGTGGTTTAATGCACACGGGACATGTTACCAGGTGAACAGTATATGTGAGGAGAGTGTGTTCCCCTGATTGTTTAATATACATGGGACATGTTACCAGGTGAAAAGTCCACTGATGCTTTAATATACACGGGACATGTTACCAGGTGAACAGCATAATTGAGGAGAGTGTGTTCCACTGATGGTTTGATACACATGGGACATGTTACCAGGTGAAAAGTCCATTGATGCTTTAATATACACGGGACATGTTACCAGATGAACAGGATAAGTGAGGAGAGTGTGTTCCCCTGATTGTTTAATACGCACGGGACATGTCACCAGGTGAACAGTATAAGTGAGGAGACTGTGTTCCCCTGATTGTTTAATACGCACGGGACATGTTACCAGATGAACAGTATAAGTGAGGAGAGTGTGTTCCCCTGATGGTTTAATATACATGGGACATGTTACCAGGTGAACAGTGTAAGTGAGGTGAGTGTGTTCCGCTGATGGTTGAATACACACGGGACAGGTTACCAGATGAACAGTCTCAGTGAGGAGAGTGTGTTCCCCTGATTGTTTAATACTGACGGGACATGTTGCCAGGAGAACAGTATAAGTGAGGAGAGTGTGTTCCCCTGATTGTTTAATATACATGGGACATGTTACCAGGTGAACAGTATTAGTGAGGAGAGTGTGTTCCCCTGATGGTTTAATACGCACGGGGCATGTTACCAGGTGAACAGTATAAGTGAGGAGAGTGTGTTCCCCTGATGGTTTAATACACACGGGACATGTTACCAGGTGAACAGTATAAGTGAGGAGAGTGTGTTCCACTGATGGTTTAATACACACGGGACATGTTACCAGGTGAACAGTATAAGTGAGGAGAGTGTGTTCCACTGATGGTTTGATACACATGGGACTTGTTACCAGGTGAAAAGTCCACTGATGCTTTAATATACACGGGACATGTTACCAGATGAACAGTATAAGTGAGGAGAGTGTGTTCCCCTGATTGTTTAATACGCACGGGACATGTCACCAGGTGAACAGTATAAGTGAGGAGAGTGTGTTCCCCTGATGGTTTAATACGCACGGGACATGTTACCAGGTGAACAGTATAAGTGAGGAGAGTGTGTTCCCCTGATTGTTTAATACGCACGGGACATTTCACCAGGTGAACAGGAGAAGTGAGGAGAATGTGTTCCACTGATGGTTTAATACACAGGGGACATGTCACCAGGTGAACAGGAGAAGTGAGGAGAATGTTTTCCACTGATGGTTTGATACACATGGGACATGTTACCAGGTGAACAGTATAAGTGAGGAGAGTGTGTTCCCCTGATGGTTTAATACACAGGGGACATGTCACCAGGTGAACAGTGTAAGTGAGGAGAGTGTGCTCCCCTGATGGTTGAATACACACGGGATAGGTTACCAGATGAACAGTCTCAGTGAGGAGAGTGTGTTCCCCTGATTGTTTAATACTGACGGGACTTGTTGCCAGGAGAACAGTATAAGTGAGGAGAGTGTGTTCCCCTGATTGTTTAATATACATGGGACATGTGACCAGGTGAACAGTATTAGTGAGGAGAGTGTGTTCCCCTGACGGTTTAATACACACGGGACATGTTACCAGGTGAACAGTATAAGTGAGGAGAGTGTGTTCCACTGATGGTTTAATACACACGGGACATGTTACCAGGTGAACAGTATAAGTGAGGAGATGTGTTCCACTGATGGTTTGATACACATGGGACTTGTTACCAGGTGAAAAGTCCACTGATGCTTTAATATACACGGGACATGTTACCAGATGAACAGTATAAGTGAGGAGAGTGTGTTCCCCTGATTGTTTAATACGCACGGGACATGTCACCAGGTGAACAGTATAAGTGAGGAGAGTGTGTTCCCCTGATGTTTTAATACGCACGGGACATGTTACCAGGTGAACAGTATAAGTGAGGAGAGTGTGTTCCCCTGATTGTTTAATACGCACGGGACATTTCACCAGGTGAACAGGAGAAGTGAGGAGAATGTGTTCCACTGATGGTTTAATACACAGGGGACATGTCACCAGGTGAACAGGAGAAGTGAGGAGAATGTGTTCCACTGATGGTTTGATACACATGGGACATGTTACCAGGTGAACAGTATAAGTGAGGAGAGTGTGTTCCCCTGATTGTTTAATACGCACGGGACATGTCACCAGGTGAACAGTATAAGTGAGGAGAGTGTGTTCCCCTGATGGCTTAATACACACGGGACATGTTACCAGGTGAACAGTATAAGTGAGGAGAGTGTGTTCCCCTGATTGTTTAATACGCACGGGACATGTGACCAGGTGAACAGTATATGTGAGGAGAGTGTGTTCCACTGATGGTTTGATACACATGGGACATTTTACCAGATGAAAAGTCCACTGATGGCTTAATATACACGGGACGTGTTACCAGATGAACAGTATAAGTGAGGAGAATGTGTTCCCCTGATTGTTTAATACGCACGGGACATGTCACCAAGTGAACTGTATAAGTGAGGAGAATGTGTTCCCCTGATGGTTTAATATAAACGGGACTTGTCACCAAGAGAACTGTATAAGTGAGGAGAATGAGTTCCCCTGATGGTTGAATACACACGGGACAGGTTACCAGATGAACAGTCTCAGTGAGGAGAGTGTGTTCCCCTGATGGTTTAATATACACAGGACATGTTACCAGGTGAATGTATAAGTGAGGAGAGTGTGTTCCCCTGATTGTTTAATATACATGGGACACGTTACCAGGTGAACAGTATTAGTGAGGAGAGTGTGTTCCCCTGACGGTTGAATATACATGGGACATGTTACCAGGTGAACAGTGGAAGTGAGGAGAGGGTGTTCCCCTGATTGTTCAATACACACGGGACATGTTGCCAGGAGAACAGTATAAGTGAGGAGAGTGTGTTCCCCTGATTGTTTAATATACATGGGACATGTTACCAGGAGAACTGTATTAGTGAGGAGAGTGTGTTCCCCTGATGGTTTAATATAAAAGGGACATGACACCAAGTAAACAGTATAAGTGAGGAGAGTGTGTTCCCCTGATTGTTTAATGCACACGGGACATGTTACCAAGTGAACAGTATAAGTGAGGAGAATGTGTTCCCCTGATTGTTTAATATACATGGGACATGTTACCTTTTGAACAGTATAAGTGAGGAGAGTGTGTTCCCCTGATGGTTTAATGCACACAGGACATGTTACCAGGTGAACAGTATTAGTGAGGAGAGTGTGTTCCCGTGATGGTTTAATGCGCACGGGACATGTCACCAAGTGAACTGTATAAGTGAGGAGAGTATGTTCCCCTGATGTTTTAATACACGGGGGACATGTCACCAGGTGAACATTATAAGTGAGGAGAGTGTGTTCCCCTGATGGTTTAATACCTTGGGGACATGTCACCAGGTGAACAGGAGAAGTGAGGAGAATGTGTTCCACTGATGGTTTAATATACATGGGACATGTTACCAGGTGAAAAGTAGAAGTGAGGAGAGTGTCTTCCACTGATGGTTTAAGACGCACGGGACATGACACCAAGTGAACTGTGTAAGTGAGGAGAGTTTGTTCCCCTGATGTTTTAATACAAAGGGGACATGTCACCAGGTGAACAGTATAAGTGAGCAGAATGTGTTCCCCTGATGGTTTAATACACAGGGGACATGTCACCAGGTGAACAGTATAAGTGAGGAGAGTGTATTCCCCTGATGTTTTAATACACAGGGGACATGTTACCAGGTGAACAGTATAAGTGAGGAGAGTGTGTTCCCCTGATTGTTTAACATGCACGGAACATGTTACCAGATGAACAGTATAAGTGAGGAGACTGTGTTCCCCTGATGGTTTAATCTACACGGGACATGTTACCAGCTGAACAGTATAAGTGAGGAGAGTGCTTTCCCCTGATGGTTTAATCTACACGGGACATGTTACCAGGTGAACAGTATAAGAGAGGAGAGTGTGTTCCCCTGATGGTTTAATACACATGGGACATGTTACCAGGAGAACAGTATAAGTGAGGAGAATGTGTTCCCTTGATGGTTTAATGTACACGGGACATGTTACCAGGTGAACAGGATAAGTGAGGAGAGTGCGTTCCCCTGATTGTTTAATACACACGGGACATGTTACCGGGTGAACAGTATAAGTGAGGAGTGTGTCTTCCCCTGATGGTTTAATATAGACAGGACATGTTACCAGGTGAACAGTATAAGTGAGGAGTGTGTCTTCCCCTGATGGTTTAATATACACAGGGCATGTTACCAGGTGAACAGTATAAGTGAGGAGAGTGTGTTCCCCTGATTGTTTAATATACACGGGACATGTTGCCAAGTGAACAGTATAAGTGAGGAGAGTGTGTTCGCCTGATGGTTTAATGCACACAGGGCATGTTACCAGGTGAACAGTATTAGTGAGGAGAGTGTGTTCCTCTGATGGTGAAATACAAACGGGACATGTCAGCAAGTGAACTGTATAAATGAGGAGAGTGTGTTCCCCTGATGTTTTAATACACAGGGGACATGTCACCAGGTGAACAGTATAAGTGAGGAGAGTGTGTTCCCCTGATGGTTTAATACACAGGGGACATGTCACCAGGTGAACAGTATAAGTGAGGAGAGTGTGTTCTCCTGATGGTTTAATATACACAGGACTTGTTACCAGGTGAACAGTATAAGTGAGGAGCTTGTGTTCCCCTGATGGTTTAATAATGACGGGACATGATACCAGATAAACAGTATAAGTGAGGAGACTGTGTTCCCCTGATGGTTTAATCTACACGGGACATGTTACCAGCTGAACAGTATAAGTGAGGAGAGTGCTTTCCCCTGATGGTTTAATCTACACGGGACATGTTACCAGGTGAACAGTATAAGAGAGGAGAGTGTGTTCCCCTGATGGTTTAATACACATGGGACATGTTACCAGGAGAACAGTATAAGTGAGGAGAATGTGTTCCCTTGATGGTTTAATGTACACGGGACATGTTACCAGGTGAACAGGATAAGTGAGGAGAGTGCGTTCCCCTGATTGTTTAATACACACGGGACATGTTACCAGGTGAACAGTATAAGTGAGGAGTGTGTCTTCCCCTGATGGTTTAATATACACAGGACATGTTACCAGGTGAACAGTATAAGTGAGGAGTGTGTCTTCCCCTGATGGTTTAATATACACAGGGCATGTTACCAGGTGAACAGTATAAGTGAGGAGAGTGTGTTCCCCTGATTGTTTAATATACACGGGACATGTTGCCAGGTGAACAGTATAAGTGAGGAGAGTGTGTTCGCCTGATGGTTTAATGCACACAGGGCATGTTACCAGGTGAACAGTATAAGTGAGGAGAGTGTGTTCCCCTGATGGTGAAATACAAACGGGACATGTCACCAAGTGAACTGTATAAATGAGGAGAGTGTGTTCCCCTGATGTTTTAATACACAGGGGACATGTCACCAGGTGAACAGTATAAGTGAGGAGAGTGTGTTCCCCTGATGGTTTAATACACAGGGGACATGTCACCATGTGAACAGTATAAGTGAGGAGAGTGTGTTCCCCTGATGGTTTAATATGCACGGGACATGTTACCAGGTGAACAGTATAAGTGAGGAGAGTGTGTTCCCCTGATGGTTTAATATGCACGGGACATGTTACCAGGTGAACACTATAAGTGAGGAGAGTGTGTTCCCCTGATGGTTTAATACTGACGGGATATGTTACCAGATGAACAGTATAAGTGAGGAGCTTGTGTTCCCCTGATGGTTTAATAATGACGGGACATGATACCAGATAAACAGTATAAGTGAGGAGAATGTGTTCCCCTGATTGTTTAATACACACGGGACATGTCACCAAATGACCTCTATCAGTGAGGAGAGTGTGTTCCCCTGATGGTTTAATGCACACAGGACATGTTACCAGGTGAACAGTACAAGTGAGGAGAGTGTGTTCCCCTGATGGTTTAATATACATGAGACATGTTACCAGGTGAACAGTATGAGTGAGGAGAGTGTGTTCCCCTGATGGTTTAATATACACGGGACATGTTACCAGGTGAACAGCATAAGTGAGGAGAATGTGTTCCCCTGAGTGTTTAATACGCACGGGACTTGTCACCAAGTGAACTGTATAAGTGAGGAGAATGTGTTCCCCTGAGTGTTTAATATACACGGGACATGTTGCCAGGTGAACAGTATAAGTGAGGAGAGTGTGTTCCCCTGATGATTTAATATACACAGGACATGTTACCAGGTGAACAGTGTAAGTGAGGAGAGTGTGTTCCCCTGATGGTTTAATATACACGGGGCATGTCAACAGGTGAAAAGTTTAAGTGAGGAGAGTGTGTTCCCCTGATGGTTTAATATACACGGGACATGTCACCAGGTGAACAGTATAAGTGAGGAGAGTGTGTTCCCCTGATGGTTTAATATACACGGGACATGTCACCAAATGAACTGTATAAGTGAGGAGAGTGTGTTCCCTTGATGGTTTAATATGC
Organism: Heterodontus francisci; assembly: GCF_036365525.1. NCBI lineage: Eukaryota > Metazoa > Chordata > Chondrichthyes > Heterodontiformes > Heterodontidae > Heterodontus > Heterodontus francisci. Next base: position 426,754 of record NW_027141488.1, on the reverse strand, counting down.
ACCGGACATGTTACCAGGTGAACAGTATAAGTGAGCAGAGTTTGTTCCCTGATTGTTTAATATACACGCGACATGTTACCAGGTGAACAGTATAAGTGAGGAGATTGTGTTCCCCTGATGGTTTAATATACACGCGACATGTCACCAGCTGAACAGTATAAGTGAGGAGAGTGTGTTCCCCTGATTGTTTAATACACAAGGGACATGTTACCAGGTGAATGTATAAGTGAGGAGAGTGTTTTCCCCTGATTGTTTAATGCACACTGGACATGTTACCAGGTGAACAGTATAGGTGAGGAGAGTGTGTTCCCCTGATGGTTTAATATACACGGGACATGTTACCAGGTGAACAGTATAAGTGAGGAGAGTGTGTTCCCCTGATTGTTTAATACACACGGGACATGTTGACAGGTGAACAGTATAAGTGAGGAGAGTGTGTTCCCCTGATGGTTTAATATACACGGGACATGTCACCAGGTGAACAGTATAAGTGAGGAGAGTGTGTTCCCCTGATGGTTTAATATACACGGGACATGTCACCAAATGAACTGTATAAGTGAGGAGAGTGTGTTCCCTTGATGGTTTAATATGCACCGGACATGTTACCAGGTGAACAGTATAAGTGAGCAGAGTTTGTTCCCTGATTGTTTAATATACACGCGACATGTTACCAGGTGAACAGTATAAGTGAGGAGATTGTGTTCCCCTGATGGTTTAATATACACGCGACATGTCACCAGCTGAACAGTATAAGTGAGGAGAGTGTGTTCCCCTGATTGTTTAATACACAAGGGACATGTTACCAGGTGAATGTATAAGTGAGGAGAGTGTTTTCCCCTGATTGTTTAATGCACACTGGACATGTTACCAGGTGAACAGTATAGGTGAGGAGAGTGTGTTCCCCTGATGGTTTAATATACACGGGACATGTTACCAGGTGAACAGTATAAGTGAGGAGAGTGTGTTCCCCTGATTGTTTAATACACACGGGACATGTTGACAGGTGAACAGTATAAGTGAGGAGAGTGTGTTCCCCTGATTGTTTAATACGCACGGGACATGTTACCAGGTGAACAGAAAAAGTGAGGAGAGTGTATTCCCCTGATGGTTTAATATACATGGGACATGTTACCAGGTGAACAGTATAAGTGAGGAGTGTGTGTTCCCCTGATGGTTTAATGCACACAGGGCATGTTACCAGGTGAACAGTATAAGTGAGGAGACTGTGTTCCCCTGATTGTTTAATATACACAGGACATGTTACCAGATGAACAGTATAAGTGAGGAGAATGTGTTCCCCTGATGGTTTAATATACACAGGACATGTTACCAGATGAACAGTATAAGTGAGGAGACTGTGTTCGCCTGATGGTTTAATGCACACAGGGCATGGTACCAGGTGAACAGTATAAGTGAGGAGAGTGTGTTCCCCTGATTGTTTAATATACACGGGACATGTTGCCAGGTGAACAGTATAAGTGAGGAGAGTGTGTTCGCCTGATGGTTTAATGCACACAGGGCATGTTACCAGGTGAACAGTATTAGTGAGGAGAGTGTGTTCCCCTGATGGTTAAATACACACGGGACATGTCACCAGGTGAACAGTATAAGTGGGGAGAGTGTGTTCCCCTGATTGTTTAATATACACAGGACATGTTACCAGGTGAACAGTATAAGTGAGGAGAGTGTGTTCCGCTGATGGTTTAATATACTCAGGACATGTTACCAGGTGAACAGTATAAGTGAGCAGAGTGCGTTCCCCTGATTGTTTAATACGCACGGGACATGTTACCAGGTGAAGAGTATAAGTGAGGAGAATGTGTTCCCCTGATGGTTTAATATACATAGGACATGTTACCAGGTGAACAGTATAAGTGAGGAGAGTGTGTTCTCCTGATGGTTTAATATACACAGGACATGTTACCAGGTGAACAGTATAAGTGAGGAGAGTGTGTTCCCCTGATGGTTTAATATGCACGGGACATGTTACCAGGTGAACAGTATAAGTGAGGAGAGTGTGTTCCCCTGATTGTTTAATACGGACGGGGTATGTTATCAGGTGAACAGTATAAGTGGGGAAATTGTGTTCCCCTGATGGTTTAATATGCACGGGACATGTTACTAGGTGAACAGTATAAGTGAGGAGAGTGTGTTCCCCTGATTGTTTAATACGCACGGGACATGTTACCAGGTGAACAGTATAAGTGAGGAGCTTGTGTTCCCCTGATGGTTTAATATGCACGGGACATGTTACCAGGTGAACAGTATAAGTGAGGAGAGTGTGTTCCCCTGATGGTTTAATATGCACGGGACATGTTACCAGGTGAACAGTATAAGTGAGGAGAGTGTGTTCCCCTGATTGTATAATACGCACGGGACATGTTACCAGGTGAACAGTATTAGTGAGGAGAGTGTGTTCCACTGATGGTTTGATACACATGGGACATGTTACCAGGTGAACAGTATAAGTGAGGAGAGTGTGTTCCCCTGATTGTTTAATACACACAGGACATGTTACCAGGTGAACAGTATAAGTGAGGAGAGTGTGTTCCCCTGATGGTTTAATACGGACGGGGTATGTTATCAGGTGAACAGTATAAGTGGGGAAATTGTGTTCCCCTGATTGTTTAATATGCACGGGACATGTTACTAGGTGAACAGTATAAGTGAGGAGAGTGTGTTCCCCTGATTGTTTAATACGCACGGGACATGTTACCAGGTGAACAGTATAAGTGAGGAGCTTGTGTTCCCCTGATGGTTTAATATGCACGGGACATGTTACCAGGTGAACAGTATAAGTGAGGAGAGTGTGTTCCCCTGATGGTTTAATATGCACGGGACATGTTACCAGGTGAACAGTATAAGTGAGGAGAGTGTGTTCCCCTGATTGTATAATACGCACGGGACATGTTACCAGGTGAACAGTATTAGTGAGGAGAGTGTGTTCCACTGATGGTTTGATACACATGGGACATGTTACCAGGTGAACAGTATAAGTGAGGAGAGTGTGTTCCCCTGATTGTTTAATACACACAGGAGATGTTACCAGGTGAACAGTATAAGTGAGGAGAGTGTGTTCCCCTGATGGTTTAATATACACAGGACATGTGACCAGGTGAACAGTATAAGTGAGGAGAGTGTGTTCCCCTGATGGTTTAATGCACACGGGACATGTGACCAGGTGAACAGTATAAGTGAGGAGAGCGTGTTCCCCTGATGGTTTAATATACACAGGACGTGTGACCAGGTGAACAGTATAAGTGAGGAGAGTGTGTTCCCCTGATGGTTTAATGCACACGGGACATGTTGCCAGGAGAACAGTATAAGTGAGGAGAGTGTGTTCCCCTGATGGTTTAATATGCACGGGAAATGTTACCAGGTGAACAGTATTTGTGAGGAGAGTGAGTTCCACTGATGGTTTAATACAGATGGGACATGTCACCAGGTAAACAGTATAAGTGAGGAGAGGGTGTTCCCCTGATGGTTTAATATACATGGGACATGTTACCAGATGAACAGATTATAGTGAGGAGAGTGTGTTCCACCGATGGTTTAATACAGAGGGGACATGTCACCAGGTGAACAGTATAAGTGAGGAGAGTGTGTTCCCCTGATGGTTTAAGATACACGGGACATGTTACCAGATGAACAGATTATAGTGAGGAGAGTGTGGTCCACTGATGGTTTAATATGCACGGTACATGTTACCAGGTGAACAGTACAAGAGAGGAGAGTGTGTTCCCCTGAGAGTTTAATACACACGGGACATGTTACCAGGTGAACAGTATAAGTGAGGAGAGTGTATTCCCCTGATTGTTTAATATACACGGGACATGTTACCAGATGAACAGTATAAGTGAGGAGAGTGCTTTCCCCTGATGGTTTAATATACACGGGACATGTTACCAGGTGAACAGTACAAGAGAGGAGAGTGTGTTCCCCTGATTGTTTAATATACACGGGACATGTTACCAGGTGAACAGTATAAGTGAGGAGAGTGTATTCCCTGATTGTTTAATACACACAGGACATGTTACCAGCTGAACAGTATAAGTGAGGAGCATGTGTTCCCCTGATGGTTTATATACACGGGACATGTTACCAGGTGAACAGTATAAGTGAGGAGAGTGTGTTCCACTGATTGTTTAATACACATGGGACATGTCACCAGGTGAACAGTATATGTGAGGAGAATGTGTTCCCTTGATTGTTTAATACGCACAGGACTTGTCACCAAGTGAACTGTATAAGTGAGGAGAATGTGTTCCCCTGATTGTTTAATATACACGGGACATGTTACCAGGTGAACAGTATAAGTGAGGAGAGTGTGTTCCCCTGATGGTTTAATACACATGGGACATGTTACCAAGTGAACAGTATAAGTGAGGAGAGTGTGTTCCCCTGATTGTTAAATACACACGAGACATGTCACCAAATGAACTGCATAAGTGAGGAGAGTGTGTTCCCCTGATGGTTTAATATGCAAGGGACATGTTAGCAGGTGAACAGTGTAAGTGAGGAGAGTGTGTTCCCCTGATGGTTTAATATACACGGGACATGTCAACAGGTGAACAGTAAGTGCGGAGAGTGTGTTCCCCTGATTGTTTAATATACACGGGACATGTTGCCAGTTGAACAGTATAAGTGAGGAGTGTGTGTTACCCTGATGGTTTAATATACATGGGACATGTTACCAGGTGATCAGTGTAAGTGAGGAGAGTGTGTTCCCTGATGGTTTAATATCCACGGGACATGTCACCAGGTGAACAGTATAAGTGCGGAGAGTGTGTTCCCCTGATTGTTTAATATACACGGGACATGTTGCCATTTGAACAGTATCAGTGAGGAGAGTGTGTTCCCCTGATGGTTTAATACACATGGGACATGTTACCAGATGAACAGTCTCAGTGATGAGAGTGTGTTCCCCTGATGGTTTAATATGCACGGGACATGTTACCAGGTGAACAGTATAAGTGAGGAGAGTGTGTTCCCCTGATTGTATAATACGCACGGGACATGTTACCAGGTGAACAGTATTAGTGAGGAGAGTGTGTTCCACTGATGGTTTGATACACATGGGACATGTTACCAGGTGAACAGTATAAGTGAGGAGAGTGTGTTCCCCTGATTGTTTAATAAACACAGGACATGTTACCAGGTGAACAGTATAAGTGAGGAGAGTGTGTTCCCCTGATGGTTTAATATACACAGGACATGTGACCAGGTGAACAGTATAAGTGAGGAGAGTGTGTTCCCCTGATGGTTTAATGCACACGGGACATGTGACCAGGTGAACAGTATAAGTGAGGAGAGCGTGTTCCCCTGATGGTTTAATATACACAGGACATGTGAGCAGGTGAACAGTATAAGTGAGGAGAGTGTGTTCCCCTGATGGTTTAATGCACACGGGACATGTTGCCAGGAGAACAGTATAAGTGAGGAGAGTGTGTTCCCCTGATGGTTTAATATGCACGGGAAATGTTACCAGGTGAACAGTATTAGTGAGGAGAGTGAGTTCCACTGATGGTTTAATACAGAGGGGACATGTCACCAGGTAAACAGTATAAGTGAGGAGAGTGTGTTCCCCTGATGGTTTAATATACATGGGACATGTTACCAGATGAACAGATTATAGTGAGGAGAGTGTGTTCCACCGATGGTTTAATACAGAGGGGACAAGACACCAGGTGAACAGTATAAGTGAGGAGAGTGTGTTCCCCTGATGGTTTAAGATACACGGGACATGTTACCAGATGAACAGATTATAGTGAGGAGAGTGTGGTCCACTGATGGTTTAATATGCACGGAACATGTTACCAGGTGAACAGTACAAGAGAGGAGAGTGTGTTCCCCTGAGAGTTTAATACACACGGGACATGTTACCAGGTGAACAGTATAAGTGAGGAGAGTGTATTCCCCTGATTGTTTAATATACACGGGACATGTTACCAGATGAACAGTATAAGTGAGGAGAGTGCTTTCCCCTGATGGTTTAATATACACGGGACATGTTACCAGGTGAACAGTACAAGAGAGGAGAGTGTGTTCCCCTGATTGTTTAATATACAGGGGACATGTTACCAGGTTAACAGTATAAGTGAGGAGAGTGTATTCCCTGATTGTTTAATACACACAGGACATGTTACCAGCTGAACAGTATAAGTGAGGAGCATGTGTTCCCCTGATGGTTTAATATACACGGGACATGTTACCAGGTGAACAGTATAAGTGAGGAGAGTGTGTTCCACTGATTGTTTAATACACATGGGACATGTCACCAGGTGAACAGTATATGTGAGGAGAATGTGTTCCCCTGATTGTTTAATACGCACAGGACTTGTCACCAAGTGAACTGTATAAGTGAGGAGAATGTGTTCCCCTGATTGTTTAATATACACGGGACATGTTACCAGGTGAACAGTATAAGTGAGGAGAGTGTGTTCCCCTGATGGTTTAATACACATGGGACATGTTACCAAGTGAACAGTATAAGTGAGGAGAGTGTGTTCCCCTGATTGTTAAATACACACGAGACATGTCACCAAATAAACTGCATAAGTGAGGAGAGTGTGTTCCCCTGATGGTTTAATATGCAAGGGACATGTTACCAGGTGAACAGTGTAAGTGAGGAGAGTGTGTTCCCCTGATGGTTTAATATACACGGGACATGTCAACAGGTGTACTGTAAGTGCGGAGAGTGTGTTCCCCTGATTGTTTAATATACATGGGACATGTTACCAGGTGATCAGTGTAAGTGAGGAGAGTGTGTTCCCCTGATGGTTTAATATCCACGGGACATGTCAACAGGTGAACAGTATAAGTGCGGAGAGTGTGTTCCCCTGATTGTTTAATATACACGGGACATGTTGCCAGTTGAACAGTATCAGTGAGGAGAGTGTGTTCCCCTGATGGTTTAATACACATGGGACATGTTACCAGATGGACAGTCTCAGTGATGAGAGTGTGTTCCCCTGGTGGTTTAATATACACAGGACATGTTACCAGGTGAATGTATAAGTGAGGAGAGTTTGTTCCCCTGATTGTTTAATACACACGCGACATGTCACCAGGTGAACAGTATAATTGAGGAGAGTGTGTTCCCCTGATTGTTTAATACACACGGGACATGTTACCAGGTGAACAGTATAAGTGAGGAGAGAGTGTTCCCCTGATTGTTTAATACACACGGGACATGTTACCAGGCGAACAGTATAAGTGAGGAGCTTGTGTTCCCCTGATGGTTTAATACTGACGGGACATGTTACCAGATGAACTGTATAAGTGAGGAGAGTGTGTTCCCCGATTGTTTAATACACATGGGACATGTTACCAGGTGAACAGTGTAAGTGAGGAGAGTGTGTTCCCCTGATGGTTTAATGCACACAGGACATGTTACCATGTGAACAGTATAAGTGAGGAGAGAGTTTTCCCATGATTGTTTAATACACACGGGACATGTCACCAAATGAACTGTATAAGTGAGGAGAGTGTGTTCCCCTGATGGTTTAATGCACACAGGACATGTTACCAGGTGAACAGAATAAGTGAGGAGAGTGTGTTCCCCTGAAGGTTTAATATACACGGGACATGTTACCAGGTGAACAGGATAAGTGAGGAGAGTGTGTTCCCCTGATTGTTTAATACACACGAGACATGTCACCAAATGAACTGTATAAGTGAGGAGATTGTGTTCCCCTGATGGTTTAATGCACACAGGACATGTTGCCAGGTGAACAGTGTAAGTGAGGAGAGTGTGTTCCCCTGATGGTTTAATATGCAAGGGACATGTTACCAGGTGAACAGTGTAAGTGAGGAGAGTGTGTTCCCCTGATGGTTTAATATACACGGGACATGTCAACAGGTGAAACGTTTAAGTGAGGAGAGTGTGTTCCCCTGATGGTTTAATATACACATGACATGTCACCAGGTGAACAGTATAAGTGCGGAGAGTGTGTTCCCCTGATTGTTTAGTACACACGGGACATGTCACCAAATGAACTGTATAAGTGAGGAGAGTGTGTTCCCCTGATGGTTTAATATACACGGGACATGTTACCAGGTGAACAGTATAAGTGAGGAGAGTGCGTTCCCCTGATTGTTTAATACTCACGGGACATGTCACAAAGTGAAAAGTATAAGTGAGGAGAGTGTGTTCCCCTGATTGTTTAATACACACAGGACATGTTACCAGGTGAACAGTATAAGTGAGGAGAGTTTGTTCCCCTGATTGTTTAATATACCCGGGACATGTCAACAGGTGAACAGTATACGTGAGGAGAGTGTGTTCCCCTGAAGGTTTAATACACACGGGACATGTCACCAGGTGAACAGTATAAGAGAGCAGAATGTGTTCCCCTGATGGTTTAATATGCACGGGACATGTTACCAGATGAACAGTATAAGTGAGGAGAGTGTGTTCCCCTGATTGTTTAATATACACGGGACATGTTACCAGGTGAACAGTATAAGTGAGGAGAGTGTGTTCCCCTGATTGTTTAATACTGACAGGACATGTTACCAGGTGAACAGTAGAAGTGAGGAGAATGTGTTCCCCTGATGGTTTAATACACACGGGACAAGTTACCAGGTGAACAGTATAAGTGAGGAGAGTGTATTCCCCTGATTGTTTAATACACACAGGACATGTTACCAGGTGAACAGTATAAGTGAGGAGAATGTGTTCCCCTGATGGTTTAATATACACGGGACATTTTAGCAGGTGAACAGTATAAGTGAGGAGAATGTGTTCCCCTGATGGTTTAATATACACGGGACATGTTACCAGGTGAACAGTATAAGTGAGGAGAGTGTGTTCCCCTGATGGTTTAATACACACGGGACATGTCACCAGGTGAACAATATAAGTGAGGAGAGTGTGTCCCCCTGATGGTTTAATGCACACAGGACATGTTACCAGGTGAACAGTATAAGTGAGGAGAGTGTGTTCCCCTGATGTTTTAATATACACGGGACATGTTACCAGGTGAACAGTATAAGTGAGGAGAGTGTGTTCCCCTGATGGTTTATTATACCAGGGACATGTTACCAGGTGAACAGTGTAAGTGAGGAGAGTGTGTTCCCCTGATGGTTTAATATACACGGGACATGTCAACAGGTGAACAGTAGAAGATCGGAGAGTGTGTTCCCCTGATTGTTCAACACACACGGGACAAGTTACCAGGTGAACAGCATAAGTGAGGAGAGTGTGTTCCCCTGATGGTTTAATACTGACGGGACATGTTACCAGATGAACAGTATAAGTGAGGAGAGTGTGTTCCCCGATTGTTTAATACACATGGGACATGTCACCAAATGAACTGTCTGAGTGAGGAGAGTGAGTTCCCCTGATTGTTTAATACTGACGGGTCATGTTACCAGATGAACAGTATAAGTGAGGAGCTTGTGTTCCCCTGATGGTTTAATACTGACGGGACATGTTACCAGATGAACAGTATAAGTGAGGAGAGTGTGTTCCCCGATTGTTTAATACACATGGGACATGTCACCAAATGAACTGTCTGAGTGAGGAGAGTGAGTTCCCCTGATGGTTTAATGCACACAGGACATGTTACCAGGTGAACGGTATAAGTGAGGAGAGTGTGTTCCCATGATTGTTTAATACACACGGGACATGTCACCAAATGTATAAGTGAGGAGAGTGTGTTCCCCTGATGGTTTAATGCACACAGGACATGTTACCAGGTGAACAGTATAAGTGAGGAGAGTGTGTTCCCCTGAAGGTTTAATATACACGGGACATGTTACCAGGTGAACAGGATAAGTGAGGAGAGTGTGTTCCCCTGATTGTTTAATACACACGAGACATGTCACCAAATGAACTGTATAAGTGAGGAGAGTGTGTTCCCCTGATGGTTTAAGCACACAGGACATGTTACCAGGTGAACAGAATAAGTGAGGAGAGTGTGTTCCCCTGATGGTTTAATATACACGGGACATGTTACCAGGTGAACAGTATAAGTGAGGAGAGTGTGTTCCCCTGATGGTTTAATATGCAAGGGACATGTTACCAGGTGAACAGTGTAAGTGAGGAGAGTGTGTTCCCCTGATGGTTTAATATACACAGGACATGTCAACAGGTGAAACTTTTAAGTGAGGAGAGTGTGTTCCCCTGATGGTTTAATATACATGGGACATGTCACCAGGTGAACAGTATAAGTGCGGAGAGTTTGTTCCCCTGATTGTTTAATACTCACGGGACATGTAACAAAGTGAAAAGTATAAGTGAGGAGAGTGTGTTCCCCTGATTGTTTAATACGCACGGGACATTTCACAAGGTGAACAGTATAAGTGAGGAGAGTGAGTTCCCCTGATTGTTTAATATACCCGGGACATGTCAACAGGTGAACAGTATACGTGAGGAGAGTGTGTTCCCCTGAAGGTTTAATACACACGGGACATGTCACCAGGTGAACAGTATAAGTGAGCAGAATGTGTTCCCCTGATGGTTTAATATGCTCGGGACATGTGACCAGATGAACAGTATAAGTGAGGAGAGTGTTTTCCCCTGATTGTTTAATATACACGGGACATGTTACCAGGTGAACAGTATAAGTGAGGAGAGTATGTTCCCCTGATTGTTTAATACTGACAGGACATGTTACCAGGTGAACAGTATAAGTGAGGAGAATGTGTTCCCCTGATGGTTTAATACACACGGGACATGTTACCAGGTGAACAGTATAAGTGAGGAGAGTGTGTTCCCCTGAAGGTTTAATATACACGGGACATGTTACCAGGTGAACAGGATAAGTGAGGAGAGTGTGTTCCCCTGATTGTTTAAAGCACACAGGACATGTTACCAGGTGAACAGAATAAGTGAGGAGAGTGTGTTCCCCTGATGGTTTAATATACACGGGACATGTTACCAGGTGAACAGTATAAGTGAGGAGAGTGTGTTCCCCTGATGGTTTAATATGCAAGGGACATGTTACCAGGTGAACAGTATAAGTGAGGAGAGTGTGTTCCCCTGATGGTTTAATATACACAGGACATGTCAACAGGTGAAACTTTTAAGTGAGGAGAGTGTGTTCCCCTGATGGTTTTATATACATGGGATATGTCACCAGGTGAACAGTATAAGTGCGGAGAGTGTGTTCCCCTGATTGTTTAATACTCACGGGACATGTAACAAAGTGAAAAGTATAAGTGAGGAGAGTGTGTTCCCCTGATTGTTTAATACGCACGGGACATTTCACCAGGTGAACAGTATAAGTGAGGAGAGTGAGTTCCCCTGATTGTTTAATATACCCGGGACATGTCAACAGGTGAACAGTATACGTGAGGAGAGTGTGTTCCCCTGAAGGTTTAATACACACGGGACATGTCACCAGGTGAACAGTATAAGTGAGCAGAATGTGTTCCCCTGATGGTTTAATATGCTCGGGACATGTGACCAGATGAACAGTATAAGTGAGGAGAGTGTTTTCCCCTGATTGTTTAATATACACGGGACATGTTACCAGGTGAACAGTATAAGTGAGGAGAGTATGTTCCCCTGATTGTTTAATACTGACAGGACATGTTACCAGGTGAACAGTATAAGTGAGGAGAATGTGTTCCCCTGATGGTTTAATACACACGGGACATGTTACCAGGTGAACAGTATAAGTGAGGAGAGTGTGTTCCCCTGAAGGTTTAATATACACGGGACATGTTACCAGGTGAACAGGATAAGTGAGGAGAGTGTGTTCCCCTGATTGTTTAAAGCACACAGGACATGTTACCAGGTGAACAGAATAAGTGAGGAGAGTGTGTTCCCCTGATGGTTTAATATACACGGGACATGTTACCAGGTGAACAGTATAAGTGAGGAGAGTGTGTTCCCCTGATGGTTTAATATGCAAGGGACATGTTACCAGGTGAACAGTATAAGTGAGGAGAGTGTGTTCCCCTGATGGTTTAATATACACAGGACATGTCAACAGGTGAAACTTTTAAGTGAGGAGAGTGTGTTCCCCTGATGGTTTTATATACATGGGATATGTCACCAGGTGAACAGTATAAGTGCGGAGAGTGTGTTCCCCTGATTGTTTAATACTCACGGGACATGTAACAAAGTGAAAAGTATAAGTGAGGAGAGTGTGTTCCCCTGATTGTTTAATACGCACGGGACATTTCACCAGGTGAACAGTATAAGTGAGGAGAGTGAGTTCCCCTGATTGTTTAATATACCCGGGACATGTCAACAGGTGAACAGTATACGTGAGGAGAGTGTGTTCCCCTGAAGGTTTAATACACACGGGACATGTCACCAGGTGAACAGTATAAGTGAGCAGAATGTGTTCCCCTGATGGTTTAATATGCACGGGACATGTGACCAGATGAACATTATAAGTGAGGAGAGTGTTTTCCCCTGATTGTTTAATATACACGGGACATGTTACCAGGTGAACAGTAAGTGAGGAGAGTATGTTCCCCTGATTGTTTAATACTGACAGGACATGTCACCAGGTGAACAGTATAAGTGAGGAGTATGTGTTCCCCTGATGGTTTAATATACACGGGACATGTTACCAGTTGAACAGTATAAGTGAGGAGAGTGTGTTCCCCTGATGGTTTAATATACACGGGACATGTTACCAGGTGAACTGTATAAGTGAGGAGAGTGTGTTCCCCTGATGGTTTAATCCACATGGGACATGTCACCAGGTGAACAATATAAGTGAGGAGAGTGAGTCCCCCTGATGGCTTAATGCACACAGGACATGTTAGCAGGTGAACAGTATAAGTGAGAACAGTGTGTTCCCCTGATGGTTTAATATACACGGGACATGTTACCAGGTGAACAGTATAAGTGAGCAGAGTGTGTTCCCCTGATGGTTTAATATACCAGGGACATGTTACCAGGTGAACAGTGTAAGTGAGGAGAGTGTGTTCCCCTGATGGTTTAATATACACGGGACATGTCAACAGGTGAAAATTTTAAGTGAGGAGAGTGTGTTCCCCTGATGGTTTAATATACACGGGACATGTCAACAGGTGAACAGTAGAAGATCGGAGAGTGTGTTCCCCTGATTGTTCAACACACACGGGACAAGTTACCAGGTGAACAGCATAAGTGAGGAGAGTGTGTTCCCCTGATGGTTTAATACTGACGGGTCATGTTACCAGATGAACAGTATAAGTGAGGAGCTTGTGTTCCCCTGATGGTTTAATACTGACGGGACATGTTACCAGATGAACAGTATAAGTGAGGAGAGTGTGTTCCCCGATTGTTTAATACACATGGGACATGTCACCAAATGAACTGTCTGAGTGAGGAGAGTGAGTTCCCCTGATGGTTTAATGCACACAGGTCATGTTACCAAGTGAACGGTATAAGTGAGGAGAGTGTGTTCCCATGATTGTTTAATACACACGGGACATGTCACCAAATGTATAAGTGAGGAGAGTGTGTTCCCCTGATGGTTTAATGCACACAGGACATGTTACCAGGTGAACAGTATAAGTGAGGAGAGTGTGTTCCCCTGAAGGTTTAATATACACGGGACATGTTACCAGGTGAACAGGATAAGTGAGGAGAGTGTGTTCCCCTGATTGTTTAATACACACGAGACATGTCACCAAATGAACTGTATAAGTGAGGAGAGTGTGTTCCCCTGATGGTTTAAGCACACAGGACATGTTACCAGGTGAACAGAATAAGTGAGGAGAGTGTGTTCCCCTGATGGTTTAATATACACGGGACATGTTACCAGGTGAACAGTATAAGTGAGGAGAGTGTGTTCCCCTGATGGTTTAATATGCAAGGGACATGTTACCAGGTGAACAGTGTAAGTGAGGAGAGTGTGTTCCCCTGATGGTTTAATATACACAGGACATGTCAACAGGTGAAACTTTTAAGTGAGGAGAGTGTGTTCCCCTGATGGTTTAATATACATGGGACATGTCACCAGGTGAACAGTATAAGTGCGGAGAGTTTGTTCCCCTGATTGTTTAATACTCACGGGACATGTAACAAAGTGAAAAGTATAAGTGAGGAGAGTGTGTTCCCCTGATTGTTTAATACACACGGGACATGTCACCAGGTGAACAGTATAAGTGAGCAGAATGTGTTCCCCTGATGGTTTAATATGCTCGGGACATGTGACCAGATGAACAGTATAAGTGAGGAGAGTGTTTTCCCCTGATTGTTTAATATACACGGGACATGTTACCAGGTGAACAGTATAAGTGAGGAGAGTATGTTCCCCTGATTGTTTAATACTGACAGGACATGTTACCAGGTGAACAGTATAAGTGAGGAGAATGTGTTCCCCTGATGGTTTAATACACACGGGACATGTTACCAGGTGAACAGTATAAGTGAGGAGAGTGTGTTCCCCTGAAGGTTTAATATACACGGGACATGTTACCAGGTGAACAGGATAAGTGAGGAGAGTGTGTTCCCCTGATTGTTTAAAGCACACAGGACATGTTACCAGGTGAACAGAATAAGTGAGGAGAGTGTGTTCCCCTGATGGTTTAATATACACGGGACATGTTACCAGGTGAACAGAAAAAGTGAGGAGAGTGTGTTCCCCTGATGGTTTAATATGCAAGGGACATGTTACCAGGTGAACAGTATAAGTGAGGAGAGTGTGTTCCCCTGATGGTTTAATATACACAGGACATGTCAACAGGTGAAACTTTTAAGTGAGGAGAGTGTGTTCCCCTGATGGTTTTATATACATGGGATATGTCACCAGGTGAACAGTATAAGTGCGGAGAGTGTGTTCCCCTGATTGTTTAATACTCACGGGACATGTAACAAAGTGAAAAGTATAAGTGAGGAGAGTGTGTTCCCCTGATTGTTTAATACGCACGGGACATTTCACCAGGTGAACAGTATAAGTGAGGAGAGTGAGTTCCCCTGATTGTTTAATATACCCGGGACATGTCAACAGGTGAACAGTATACGTGAGGAGAGTGTGTTCCCCTGAAGGTTTAATACACACGGGACATGTCACCAGGTGAACAGTATAAGTGAGCAGAATGTGTTCCCCTGATGGTTTAATATGCACGGGACATGTGACCAGATGAACATTATAAGTGAGGAGAGTGTTTTCCCCTGATTGTTTAATATACACGGGACATGTTACCAGGTGAACAGTAAGTGAGGAGAGTATGTTCCCCTGATTGTTTAATACTGACAGGACATGTCACCAGGTGAACAGTATAAGTGAGGAGTATGTGTTCCCCTGATGGTTTAATATACACGGGACATGTTACCAGTTGAACAGTATAAGTGAGGAGAGTGTGTTCCCCTGATGGTTTAATATACACGGGACATGTTACCAGGTGAACTGTATAAGTGAGGAGAGTGTGTTCCCCTGATGGTTTAATCCACATGGGACATGTCACCAGGTGAACAATATAAGTGAGGAGAGTGAGTCCCCCTGATGGCTTAATGCACACAGGACATGTTAGCAGGTGAACAGTATAAGTGAGAACAGTGTGTTCCCCTGATGGTTTAATATACACGGGACATGTTACCAGGTGAACAGTATAAGTGAGGAGAGTGTGTTCCCCTGATGGTTTAATATACCAGGGACATGTTACCAGGTGAACAGTGTAAGTGAGGAGAGTGTGTTCCCCTGATGGTTTAATATACACGGGACATGTCAACAGGTGAAAATTTTAAGTGAGGAGAGTGTGTTCCCCTGATGGTTTAATATCCACGGGACATGTCACCAGGTGAACAGTACAAGTGCGGAGAGTGTGTTCCCCTGATTGTTTAGTACACACGGGACATGTCACCAAATGAACTGTATAAGTGATGAGAGTATATTTCCCTGATGGTTTAATACACATGGGACATGTTACCAGATGAACAGTCTCAGTGAGGAGAGTCTGTTCCCCTGATTGTTTAATATACACAGGACATGTTACCAGGTGAATGTATAAGTGAGGAGAGTTTGTTCCCCTGATTGTTTAATACACACGGGACATGTTGCCAGGTGAACAGTATAAGTGAGGAGAGTGTGTTCCCCTGATTGTTTAATACACACGGCACATGTTGCCAGGTGAACAGTATAAGTGAGGAGAGTGTGTTCCCCTGATTGTTTAATATACACGGGACATGTTGCCAGGTGAACAGTATAAGTGAGGAGAGTGTGTTCCCCTGATTGTTTAATACACACGGGACATGTCAACAGGTGAAATGTTCAAGTGAGGAGAGTGTGTTCCCCTGATGGTTTAATATACATCGGACATGTTACCAGGTGAGCAGTATTAGAGAGGAGAGTGTGCTCCCCTGATTGTTTAATGCACACGGGACATGTTACCAGGTGAACAGTAAAAGTGAGGAGAGTGTGTTCCTCTGATGGTTTAATACGCACGGGACATGTAACCAAGTGAAAAGTATAAGTGAGGAGAGTGTGTTCCCCTGATGGTTTAATATACACGGGACATGTCAACAGGTGAACAGTATAAGTGAGGAGAGTGTGTTCCCCTGATTGTTTAATACACACGGGACATGTCACCAGGTGAACAGTATAAGTGAGCAGAATGTGTTCCCCTGATGTTTTAATATGCACGGGACATGTTACCAGATGAACAGTATAAGTGAGGAGAGTGTGTTCCCCTGATGGTTTAATGCACACGGGACATGTCAACAGGTGAACAGTATAAGTGAGAGAGTGTCTTCCCCTGATTCTTTAATACACATGGGACATGTCACCAGGTGAACAGTATAAGTGAGCAGAATGTGTTCCCCTGATTGTTTAATATGCACGGGACATGTTACCAGGTGAACAGTATAACTGAAGAGAGTGTGTTCGCCTGATGGTTTAATATACATGGGACATGTCACCAGGTGAAAAGTTTAAGTGAGGAGAGTGTGTTCCCCTGATGGTTTAATATACACGGGACATGTCACCAGGTGAAACGTTTAAGTGAGGAGAGCGTGTTCCCCTGATGGTTTAATACTGACGGGACGTGTTACCAGATGAACAGTATAAGTGAGGAGCCTGTGTTCCCCTGATGGTTTAATACTGACGGGACATGTTACCAGATGAACAGTATAAGTGAGGAGCCTGTGTTCCCCTGATGGTTTAATACTGACGTGACATGCTACCAGGTGAACAGTATAAGTGAGGAGAGTGTGTTCCCCTGATGGTTTAATGCACACAGGACATGTTACCAGGTGAACTGGATAACTGAAGAGAGTGTGTTCCACTGATGGTTTAATACGCATGGGACATTTCACCAAGTGAACTGTATATGTGAGGAGAGTGTGTTCCCCTGCTGGTTTAATGCACACAGGACATGTTACCAGGTGAACAGTATAAGTGAGGAGAGTGTGTTCCCCTGATGGTTTAATACGCACGGGACATTTCACCAAGTGAACTGTATAAGTGAGGAGAGTGTGTTCCCCTGATGGTTTAATATACACCAGGACATGTTACCATATGAACAGTATAAGGGAGGAGAGTGTGTTCCCCTGATGGTTTAATATGCACGGGACATGTTACCAGGTGAACAGTATAAGTGAGGAGAGTGTGTTCCCCTGATGGTTTAATATACACCAGGACATGTTACCGGGTGAACAGTATAAGTGAGGAGAGTCTGTTCCCTTGATGGTTTAATATACACGGGACATGTTACCAGGTGAACAGTATAAGTGAGGAGAGTGTGTTCCCTTGATGGTTTAATATACACGGGACATGTTACCAGGTGAACAGTATTAGTGAGGAGAATGTGTTCCCCTGCTGGTTTAATATACATGGGACATGTTACCAGGTGAACAGTATAAGTGAGGAGAGTGTGTTCCCCTGATTGTTTAATACACACGGGACATGTCATCAACTGAACTGTATAAGTGAGGAGAGAGTGTTCCCCTGATGGTTTAATGTACACAGGACATGTTACCAGGTGAACAGTATAAGTGAGGAGAGTGTGTTCCCCGATGGTTTAATACACACGGTACATGTTACCAGGTGAACAGTATAAGTGAGGACAGTGTGTTCCCCTGATGGTTTAATATACACGGATCATGTTACCAGGTGAACAGTATAAGTGAGGAGAGTGTGTTCCCCTGCTGGTTTAATATACACGGGACATGTTACCAGATGAACAGTGTAAGTGAGCAGAATGTGTTCCCCAGTTTGTTTAATATACACGGGACATGATGCCAGGTGAACAGTATAAGTGAGCAGAGTGTGTTCCCCTGATGGTTTAATATACATGGGACATGTTACCAGGTGAACAGTGTAAGTGAGGAGAGTGTGTTCCCCTGATGGTTTAATATACACGGGACATGTCACCTGGTGAAAAGTTTAAGTGAGGAGAGTGTGTTCCCCTGATGGTTTAATACTGACGGGACATGTTACCAGGTGAACTGTATAAGTGAGGAGAGTGTGTTCCCCTGATGGTTTAATACTGACGGGACATGTTACCAGATGAACAGTATAAGTGAGGAGCTTGTGTTCCCCTGATGGTTTAATACTGACGGGACATGTTACCAGCTGAACAGGATAAGTGAGGAGAGTGTGTCCCCTGATGGTTTAATACGCATGGGACATTTCACCAAGTGAACAGTATAAGTGAGGAGAGTGTGTTCCCCTGATGGTTTAATGCACACAGGACATGTTACCAGGTGAACAGTATAACTGAAGAGAGTGTGTTCCACTGATGGTTTAATACTGAGGGGACATGTGACCAGATGAACAGTATAAGTGAGGAGAGCGTGTTCCCCTGATGGTTTAATATACACGGGACATGTTACCAGTTGAACAGTATCAGTGAGGAGAGTGCTTTCCCCTGATGGTTTAATATACACAGGACATGTTACCAGGTGAACAGTATAAGTGAGGAGAGTCTGTTCCCTTGATGGTTAAATATACACGGGACATGTTACCAGGTGAACAGTATAAGTGAGGAGAGTGTGTTCCCCTGATGGTTTAATATACACGGGACATGTTACCAGGTGAACAGTATAAGTGAGGAGAGTGTGTTCCCCTGCTGGTTTAATATACACGGGACATGTTACCAGGTGAACAAGATAAGTGAGGAGAGTGTATTCCCCTGATGGTTTAATACTGACGGGACATGTTACCAGATGAACAGTATAAGTGAGGAGAGTGTGTTCCCCTGATGGTTTAAAACTGACGGGACATGTTACCAGATGAACAGTATATGTGAGGAGAGTGTGTTCCCCTGATTGTTTAATACACACGGGACATGTCACCAACTGAACTGTATAATTGAGGAGAGTGTGTTCCCCTGATGGTTTAATGCACACTGGACATGTTACCAGGTGAACAGTATAAGTGAGGAGAGTGTGTTCCCCTGATGGTTTAATATACACGAGACATGTTACCAGGTGAACAGTATAAGTGAGGAGAGTGTGTTCCCCTGATGGTTTAATATACACGGGACATGTTACCAGGTGAACAGTGTAAGTGAGGAGAATGTGTTCCCCTGATTGTTTAATACGCACGGGACTTGTCACCAAGTGAACTGTATAAGTGAGGAGAACGTGTTCCCCAGTTTGTTTAATATACACGGGACATGATGCCAGGTGAACAGTATAAGTGAGCAGAGTGTGTTCCCCTGATGGTTTAATATACATGGGACATGTTACCAGGTGAACAGGATAACTGAAGAGAGTGTGTTCCACTGATGGTTTAATACGCATGGGACATTTCACCAAGTGAACTGTATATGTGAGGAGAGTGTGTTCCCCTGATGGTTTAATACTGAGGGGACATGTTACCAGATGAACAGTATAAGGGAGGAGAGTGTGTTCCCCTGATGGTTTAATATACACGGGACAGGTTACAAGCTGAACAGTGTAAGTGAGGAGAATGTGTTCCCCTGATTGTTAAATACGCACGGGACTTGTCACCAGGTGAACTGTATAAGTGAGGAGAATGTGTTCCCCAGATTGTTTATTATACACGGGACATGATGCCAGGTGAACAGTATAAGTGAAGAGAGTGTGTTCGCCTGATGGTTTAATATACACGGGACATGTTACCAGGTGAACAGTATAAGTGAGGAGAGTGTGTTCCCCTGATGGTTTAATATACATGGGATATGTTAACATGTGAACAGTATAAGTGAGGAGAGTGTGTTCCCCTGATGGTTTAATATACACGGGACATGTCACCAGGTGAAAAGTTTAAGTGAGGAGAGTGTGTTCCCCTGATGGTTTAATACTGACGGGACATGTTACCGGATGAACAGTATAAGTGAGGAGAGTGTGTTCCCCTGATGGTTTAATACACACGGGACATGTTACCAGATGAACAGTATAAGTGAGGAGAGTGTGTTCCCCTATTGTTTAATACACACGGGACATGTTACCAGATGAACAGTATAAGTGAGGAGAGTCTGTTCCCCTGATGGTTTCATATGCACGGGACATGTTACCAGATGAACAGTATAAGTGTGGAGCTTCTGTTCCCCTGATGGTTTAATACTGACGGGACATGTTACCAGATGAACAGTATAAGTGAGGAGAGTGTGTACCCCTGATTGTTTAATACACACGGGACATGTCACCAACTGAACTGGATAAGTGAGGAGAGTGTGTTCCCCTGATGGTTTAATGCACACAGGACATGTTACCAGGTGAACAGTATAATTGAGGAGAGTGTGTTCCACTGATGGTTTAATACTGAGGGGACATGTTACCAGGTGAGCAGTATAAGTGAGGAGAATGGGTTCCCCTGATGGTTTAATATACACGGTACATGTTACCAAGGTGAACAGTATAAGTGAGGAGAGTGTGTTCCCCTGATGGTTTAATGTACACGGGACATGTTACCAGGTGACCAGTATAAGTGAGGAGAGTGTGTTCCCCTGATGGTTTAATATACACGGGACATGTTACCAGGTGAACAGTATAAGTGAGGAGAGTGTGTTCCCCTGATTGTTTAATACGCACGGGACTTGTCACCAAGTGAACTCTATAAGTGAGGAGAATGTGTTCCCCAGTTTGTTTAATATACACGGGATATGATGCCAGGTGAACAGTATAAGTGAGGAGAGTGTGTTCCCCTGATGTTTTAATATACATGGGACATGTTATCAGGTGAACAGTGTAAGTGAGGAGAGTGTGTTCCCCTGATGGTTTAATATACACGGGACATGTCACCAGGTGAAAAGTTTAAGTGAGGAGAGTGTGTTCCCCTGATGCTTTAATATACACGGGACATGTCACCAGGTGAACAGTATAATTGAGGAGAGTGTGTTCCCCTGATTGTTTAATATACACGTGACATGTCACCAAATGAACAGTATAAGTGAGGAGAGTGTGTTCCCCTATTGTTTAATACACACGGGACATGTTACCAGATGAACAGTATAAGTGAGGAGAGTCTGTTCCCCTGATGGTTTCATATGCACGGGACATGTTACCAGATGAACAGTATAAGTGTGGAGCTTCTGTTCCCCTGATGGTTTAATACTGACGGGACATGTTACCAGATGAACAGTATAAGTGAGGAGAGTGTGTACCCCTGATTGTTTGATACACACGGGACATGTCACCAACTGAACTGGATAAGTGAGGAGAGTGTGTTCCCCTGATGGTTTAATGCACACGGGACATGTTACCAGATGAACAGTATAAGTGAGGAGAGTCTGTTCCCCTGATGGTTTCATATGCACGGGACATGTTACCAGATGAACAGTATAAGTGTGGAGCTTCTGTTCCCCTGATGGTTTAATACTGACGGGACATGTTACCAGATGAACAGTATAAGTGAGGAGAGTGTGTACCCCTGATTGTTTAATACACACGGGACATGTCACCAACTGAACTGGATAAGTGAGGAGAGTGTGTTCCCCTGATGGTTTAATGCACACAGGACATGTTACCAGGTGAACAGTATAATTGAGGAGAGTGTGTTCCACTGATGGTTTAATACTGAGGGGACATGTTACCAGGTGAGCAGTATAAGTGAGGAGAATGGGTTCCCCTGATGGTTTAATATACACGGTACATGTTACCAAGGTGAACAGTATAAGTGAGGAGAGTGTGTTCCCCTGATGGTTTAATGTACACGGGACATGTTACCAGGTGACCAGTATAAGTGAGGAGAGTGTGTTCCCCTGATGGTTTAATATACACGGGACATGTTACCAGGTGAACAGTATAAGTGAGGAGAGTGTGTTCCCCTGATTGTTTAATACGCACGGGACTTGTCACCAAGTGAACTCTATAAGTGAGGAGAATGTGTTCCCCAGTTTGTTTAATATACACGGGATATGATGCCAGGTGAACAGTATAAGTGAGGAGAGTGTGTTCCCCTGATGTTTTAATATACATGGGACATGTTATCAGGTGAACAGTGTAAGTGAGGAGAGTGTGTTCCCCTGATGGTTTAATATACACGGGACATGTCACCAGGTGAAAAGTTTAAGTGAGGAGAGTGTGTTCCCCTGATGCTTTAATATACACGGGACATGTCACCAGGTGAACAGTATAATTGAGGAGAGTGTGTTCCCCTGATTGTTTAATATACACGTGACATGTCACCAAATGAACTGTTTAAGTGAGGAGAGTATGTTCCCCTGATGATTTAATACACACGGGACATGTTACCAGGTGAACAGTATAAGTGAGGAGAGTGTGTTCCCCTGATGGTTTAATACGCACAGGACATGTCACCAGGTGAAAAGTTTAAGTGAGGAGAGTGTGTTCCCCTGATGGTTTAATATACACGGGACATGTCACCAGGTGAAAAGTTTAAGTGAGGAGAGTGTGTTCCCCTGATGGTTTAATACTCTTGGGACATGTTACCAGATGAACAGTATATGTGAGGAGCCTGTGTTCCCCTGATGGTTTAGTACTGACGGGACATGTTACCAGATGAACAGTATAAGTGAGGAGCCTGTGTTCCCCTGATGGTTTAATACTGACGTGACATATTACCAGGTGAACAGTATAAGTGAGGAGAGAGTTTTCCCCTGATGGTTTAATATACACGGTACATGTTACCAGGTGAACAGTATAAGTGAGGAGAGGGTGTTCCCCTGATGGTTTAATATACACGGGACATGTTACAAGGTGAACAGTGTATGTGAGGAGAATGTGTTCCCCTGATTGTTAAATACGCACGGGACTTGTCACCAGGTGAACTGTATAAGTGAGGAGAATGTGTTCCCCAGATTGTTTGTTATACACGGGACATGATGCCAGGTGAACAGTATAAGTGAGGAGAGTGTGTTCCCCTGATGGTTTAATATACATGGGACATGTTACCAGGTGAAAAGTTTAAGTGAGGAGTGTGTGATCCCCTGATGGTTTAATATACCCGGGACATGTCACCAGGTGAACAGTATAAGTGAGGAGAGTGTGTTCCCCTGATGGTTTAATATACACGGGAAATGTTACTAGATGAACAGTATAAGTGAGGAGAGTGTGTTCCCCTAATGGTTGAATATACACGGGACATGTTACTAGGTGAACAGTATAAGTGAGGAGAGTGTGTTCCCCTGATGGTATAATATACATGGGACATGTTACCAGGTGAAAAGTTTAAGTGAGGAGTGTGTGATCCCCTGATGGTTTAATATACCCGGGACATGTCACCAGGTGAACAGTATAAGTGAGGAGAGTGTGTTCCCCTGATGGTTTAATATGCACGGGACATGTTACCAGATGAACAGTATAAGTGAGGAGCTTGTGTTCCCCTGATGGTTTAATACTGACGGGACATGTCACCAAATGAACTGTATAAGTGAGGAGAGTATGTTCCCCTGATGATTTAATACACACGGGACATGTTACCAGATGAACACTCTCAGTGAGGAGAGTGTGTTCCCCTGATGATTTAATATTCACAGGACATGTTACCAGGTGAACAGTATAAGTGAGGAGAGTGTGTCCCCCTGATGGTTTAATACGCACAGGACATGTCACCAGGTGAAAAGTTTAAGTGAGGAGAGTGTGTTCCTCTGATGGTTTAATATACACGGGACATATCACCAGGTGAAAAGTTTAAGTGAGGAGAGTGTGTTCCCCTGATGGTTTAATACTCTTGGGACATGTTACCAGATGAACAGTATATGTGAGGAGCCTGTGTTCCCCTGATGGTTTAGTACTGACGGGACATGTTACCAGATGAACAGTATAAGTGAGGAGCCTGTGTTCCCCTGATGGTTTAATACTGACGTGACATGTTACCAGGTGAACAGTATAAGTGAGGAGAGTGTTTTCCCCTGATTGTTTAATATACACGGTACATGTTACCAGGTGAACAGTATAAGTGAGGAGAGGGTGTTCCCCCGATGGTTTAATATACACGGGACATGTTACAAGGTGAACAGTGTAAGTGAGGAGAATGTGTTCCCCTGATTGTTAAATACGCACGGGACTTGTCACCAGGTGAACTGTATAAGTGAGGAGAATGTGTTCCCCAGATTGTTTATTATACACGGGACATGATGCCAGGTGAAAAGATTAAGTGAGTGTTGTGTGATCCCCTGATGGTTTAATATACCCGGGACATGTCACCAGGTGAACAGTATAAGTGAGGAGAGTTTGTTCCCCTGATGGTTTAATACACACGGGACATGTTACCTGATGAACAGTATAAGTGAGGAGAGTGTGTTCCCCTGATGGTTTAATATACACGGGAAATGTTACCAGATGAACAGTATAAGTGAGGAGAGTGTGTTCCCCTAATGGTTGAATATACACGGGACATGTTACTAGGTGAACAGTATAAGTGAGGAGAGTGTGTTCCCCTGATGGTTTAATATACACGGGACATGTCACCAGGTGAAAAGTTTAAGTGAGGAGAGTGTGTTCCCCTGATGGTTTAATACTGACGGGACATGTTACCAGATGAACAGTATAAGTGAGGAGAGTGTGTTCCCCTGATGGTTTAATATACATGGGACATGTTACCAGTTGAAAAGTTTAAGTGAGGAGTGTGTGATCCCCTGATGGTTTAATATACCCGGGACATGTCACCAGGTGAACAGTATAAGTGAGGAGAGTTTGTTCCCCTGATGGTTTAATACACACGGGACATGTTACCAGATGAACAGTATAAGTGAGGAGAGTGTGTTCCCCTGATGGTTTAATATACACGGGAAATGTTACCAGATGAACAGTACAAGTGAGGAGAGTGTGTTCCCCTAATGGTTGAATATACACGGGACATGTTACTAGGTGAACAGTATAAGTGAGGAGAGTGTGTTCCCCTGATGGTTTAATATACACGGGACATGTCACCAGGTGAAAAGTTTAAGTGAGGAGAGTGTGTTCCCCTGATGGTTTAATACTGACGGGACATGTTACCAGATGAACAGTATAAGTGAGGAGAGTGTCTTCCCCTGATGGTTTAATACGCACAGGACATGTCACCAGGTGAAAAGTTTAAGTGAGGAGAGTGTGTTCCCCTGATGGTTTAATATACATGGGACATGTTACCAGATGAACAGTATAAGTGAGGAGAGTGTGTTCCCCTGATTGTTTAATACGCACGGGACATTTCACAAGGTGAACAGTAGAAGTGAGGAGAGTGAGTTCCCTTGATTGTTTAATATACCCGGGACATGTCAACAGGTGAACAGTATAAGTGAGGAGAGTGTGTTCCCCTGATTGTTTAATACACACGGGACATGTTACCAGATGAACAGTATAAGTGAGGAGAGTGTCTTCCCCTGATGGTTTAATATGCACGGGACATGTTACCAGATGAACAGTATAAGTGAGGAGCTTGTGTTCCCCTGATGGTTTAATACTGACGGGACATGTCACCAAATGAACTGTATAAGTGAGGAGAGTATGTTCCCCTGATGATTTAATACACACGGGACATGTTACCAGATGAACACTCTCAGTGAGGAGAGTGTGTTCCCCTGATGATTTAATATTCACAGGACATGTTACCAGGTGAACAGTATAAGTGAGGAGAGTGTGTCCCCCTGATGGTTTAATACGCACAGGACATGTCACCAGGTGAAAAGTTTAAGTGAGCAGAGTGTGTTCCTCTGATGGTTTAATATACACGGGACATGTCACCAGGTGAAAAGTTTAAGTGAGGAGAGTGTGTTCCCCTGATGGTTTAATACTCTTGGGACATGTTACCAGATGAACAGTATATGTGAGGAGCCTGTGTTCCCCTGATGGTTTAGTACTGACGGGACATGTTACCAGATGAACAGTATAAGTGAGGAGCCTGTGTTCCCCTGATGGTTTAATACTGACGTGACATGTTACCAGGTGAACAGTATAAGTGAGGAGAGTGTTTTCCCCTGATTGTTTAATATACACGGTACATGTTACCAGGTGAACAGTATAAGTGAGGAGAGGGTGTTCCCCCGATGGTTTAATATACACGGGACATGTTACAAGGTGAACAGTGTAAGTGAGGAGAATGTGTTCCCCTGATTGTTAAATACGCACGGGACTTGTCACCAGGTGAACGGTATAAGTGAGGAGAATGTGTTCCCCAGATTGTTTATTATACACGGGACATGATGCCAGGTGAACAGTATAAGTGAGGAGAGTGTGTTCCCCTGATGGTTTAATATACATGGGACATGTTACCAGGTGAAAAGATTAAGTGAGGAGTGTGTGATCCCCTGATGGTTTAATATACCCGGGACATGTCACCAGGTGAACAGTATAAGTGAGGAGAGTTTGTTCCCCTGATGGTTTAATACACACGGGACATGTTACCTGATGAACAGTATAAGTGAGGAGAGTGTGTTCCCCTGATGGTTTAATATACACGGGAAATGTTACCAGATGAACAGTATAAGTGAGGAGAGTGTGTTCCCCTAATGGTTGAATATACACGGGACATGTTACTAGGTAAACAGTATAAGTGAGGAGAGTGTGTTCCCCTGATGGTTTAATATACACGGGACATGTCACCAGGTGAAAAGTTTAAGTGAGGAGAGTGTGTTCCCCTGATGGTTTAATACTGACGGGACATGTTACCAGATGAACAGTATAAGTGAGGAGAGTGTGTTCCCCTGATGGTTTAATATACATGGGACATGTTACCAGTTGAAAAGTTTAAGTGAGGAGTGTGTGATCCCCTGATGGTTTAATATACCCGGTACATGTCACCAGGTGAACAGTATAAGTGAGGAGAGTTTGTTCCCCTGATGGTTTAATACACACGGGACATGTTTCCAGATGAACAGTATAAGTGAGGAGAGTGTGTTCCCCTGATGGTTTAATATACACGGGAAATGTTACCAGATGAACAGTATAAGTGAGGAGAGTGTGTTCCCCTAATGGTTGAATATACACGGGACATGTTACTAGGTGAACAGTATAAGTGAGGAGAGTGTGTTCCCCTGATGGTTTAATATACACGGGACATGTCACCAGGTGAAAAGTTTAAGTGAGGAGAGTGTGTTCCCCTGATGGTTTAATACTGACGGGACATGTTACCAGATGAACAGTATAAGTGAGGAGAGTGTCTTCCCCTGATGGTTTAATACGCACAGGACATGTCACCAGGTGAAAAGTTTAAGTGAGGAGAGTGTGTTCCCCTGATGGTTTAATATACATGGGACATGTTACCAGATGAACAGAATAAGTGAGGAGAGCGTGTTCCCCTGATTGTTTAATACGCACGGGACATTTCACAAGGTGAACAGTAGAAGTGAGGAGAGTGAGTTCCCTTGATTGTTTAATATACCCGGGACATGTCAACAGGTGAACAGTATAAGTGAGGAGAGTGTGTTCCCCTGATTGTTTAATACACACGGGACATGTTACCAGATGAACAGTATAAGTGAGGAGAGTGTCTTCCCCTGATGGTTTGATATGCACGGGACATGTTACCAGATGAACAGTATAAGTGAGGAGCGTGTGTTCCCCTGATGGTTTAATACTGACGGGACATGTCACCAAATGAACTGTATAAGTGAGGAGAGTATGTTCCCCTGATGATTTAATACACACTGGACATGTTTCCAGATGAACACTCTCAGTGAGGAGAGTGTGTTCCCCTGATGATTTAATATTCACAGGACATGTTACCAGGTGAACAGTATAAGTGAGGGGAGTGTGTTCCCCTGATGGTTTAATATACACGGTACATGTTACCAGGTGAACAGTATAAGTGAGGAGAGGGTGTTCCCCTGATGGTTTAATATACACGGGACATGTTACAAGGTGAACAGTGTAAGTGAGGAGAATGTGTTCCCCTGATTGTTAAATACGCACGGGACTTGTCACCAGGTGAACTGTATAAGTGAGGAGAGTGTGTTCCCCTGATGGTTTAATATACATGGGACATGTTACCAGGTGAAAAGTTTAAGTGAGGAGAGTGTGATCCCCTGATGGTTTAATATACCCGGGACATGTCACCAGGTGAACAGTATAAGTGAGGAGAGTTTGTTCCCCTGATGGTTTAATACACACGGGACATGTTACCAGATGAAAAGTATAAGTGAGGAGAGTGTGTTCCACTGATGGTTTAATAGACACGGGAAATGTTACCAGATGAACAGTATAAGTGAGGAGAGTGCGTTCCCCTAATGGTTGAATATACACGGGACATGTTACTAGGTGAACAGTATAAGTGAGGAGAGTGTGTTCCCCTGACTGTTTAATATACATGGGAAATGTTACCAGATGAACAGTATAAGTGAGGAGAGTGTGTTCCCCTGATTGTTTAATATACTCGGGAAATGTTACCAGGTGAACAGTATAAGTGAGGAGAGTGTGTTCCCCTGATTGTTTAATATCCACGGGAAATGTTACCAGGTGAACAGTATATGTGAGGAGAGTGTGTTCCCCTGATGGTTTAATACACACGGGACATTTCACCAGGTGAACTGTATAAGTGAGGAGAGTGTGTTCCCCTGATGGTTTAATACAATCGTGACATGTCACCAGGTGGACAGTATAATTGAGGAGAGTGTGTTTCCCTGATTGTTTAATATACACGGGACATGTTACCAGGTGAACAGTATAAGTGAGGAGAGTGTGTTCCCCAGATGGTTTAATATACACGGGACATGTGACCAGATGAACAGTATAAGTGAGGAGAGTGTGTTCCCCTGATGGTTTAATACACATGGGACATGTTACCTGGTGAACAGTATAAGAGAGCAGAGTGTGTTCCCCTGATGGTTTAATATACATGGGACATGTTACCAGGTGAACAGTATAAGTGAGGAGAGTATGTTCCACTGATGGTTTAATACTGAGGGGACATGTTACCAGGTGAACAGTATAAGTGAGGAGAGTGTGTTCACCTGATGGTTTAATATACACGGTACATGTTACCAGGTGAACAGTATAAGTGAGGAGAGTGTGTTCCCCTGATGGTTTAATATACACGTGACATGTTACCAGGTGAACAGTATAAGTGAGGAGAGTGTGTTCCCCTGATGGTTTAATATACACGTGACATGTTACCAGGTGAACAGTCTAAGTGAGGAGAGTGTGTTCCCCAGATTGTTTAATGTACACGGGACATGATGCCAGGTGAACAGTATAAGTGAGGAGAGTGCGTTCCCCTGATGGTTTAATATACATGGGACATGTTACCAGGTGAACAGTGTAAGTGGGGAGAGTGTGTTTCCCTGATGGTTTAATATACACGGGACATGTCACCAGGTGAAAAGTTTAAGTGAGGAGAGTGTGATCCCCTGATGGTTGAATATACCCGGGACATGTCACCAGGTGAACAGTATAAGTGAGGAGAGTGTGTTCCCCCGATTGTTTAATACACACGGGACATGTTACCAGATGAACAGTATAAGTGAGGAGAGTGTCTTCCCCTGATGGTTTAATATGCACGGGACATGTTACCAGATGAACAGTATAAGTGAGGAGCGTGTGTTCCCCTGATGGTTTAATACTGACGGGACATGTCACCAAATGAACTGTATAAGTGAGGAGAGTATGTTCCCCTGATGATTTAATACACACGGGACATGTTACCAGATGAACACTCTCAGTGAGGAGAGTGTGTTCCCCTGATGATTTAATATTCACAGGACATGTTACCAGGTGAACAGTATAAGTGAGGGGAGTGTGTTCCCCTGATGGTTTAATATACACGGTACATGTTACCAGGTGAACAGTATAAGTGAGGAGAGGGTGTTCCCCTGATGGTTTAATATACACGGGACATGTTACAAGGTGAACAGTGTAAGTGAGGAGAATGTGTTCCCCTGATTGTTAAATACGCACGGGACTTGTCACCAGGTGAACTGTATAAGTGAGGAGAGTGTGTTCCCCTGATGGTTTAATATACATGGGACATGTTACCAGGTGAAAAGTTTAAGTGAGGAGAGTGTGATCCCCTGATGGTTTAATATACCCGGGACATGTCACCAGGTGAACAGTATAAGTGAGGAGAGTTTGTTCCCCTGATGGTTTAATACACACGGGACATGTTACCAGATGAAAAGTATAAGTGAGGAGAGTGTGTTCCACTGATGGTTTAATAGACACGGGAAATGTTACCAGATGAACAGTATAAGTGAGGAGAGTGCGTTCCCCTAATGGTTGAATATACACGGGACATGTTACTAGGTGAACAGTATAAGTGAGGAGAGTGTGTTCCCCCGATTGTTTAATACACACGGGACATGTCACCAAATGAACTGGATAAGTGAGGAGACTGTATTCCCCTGATGGTTTAATACACACGGGACATGTTACCAGATGAACACTCTCAGTGAGGAGAGTGTGTTCCCCTGATGGTTTAATATACACAGGACATGTTAACAGGTGAACATTATAAGTGAGGAGAGCGTGTTCCCCTGATGCTTTAATACTGACGGGACATGTTACCAGATGAACAGTATAAGTGTGGAGAGTGTGTTCCCCTGATGGTTTAATATACATGGGACATGTTACCAGGTGAACAGTGTAAGTGAGGAGAGTGTGTTCCCCTGATTGTTTAATACACACGAGACATGTTGCCAGATGAACTGTATAAGTGAGGAGAGTGTGTTCCCCTGATGGTTTAATATACACGGGACATGTCACCATTTGAAAAGTTTAAGTGAGGAGAGTGTGTTCCCCTGATGGTTTAATATACACGGGACATGTCACCAGGTGAAAATTTTAAGTGAGGAGAGTGTGTTCCCCTGATGGTTTAATACTGATGGGACATGTTACCAGATGAACAGTATAAGTGAGGAGCCTGTGTTCCCCTGATGGTTTAGTACTGACGGGACATGTTAGCAGATGAACAGTATAAGTGAGTAGCCTGTGTTCCCCTGATGGTTTAATACTGACGTGACATGTTACCAGGTGAACAGTATAAGTGAGGAGAGTGTGTTCCCCTGATGGTTTAATGCACACAGGACATGTTACCAGGTGAACAGGATAACTGAAGAGAGTGTGTTCCACTGATGGTTTAATACGCATGGGACATTTCACCAAGTGAACTGAATATGTGAGGAGAGTGTGTTCCCCTGATGGTTTAATGCACACAGGACATGTTACCAGGTGAACAGTATAAGTGAGGAGAGTGTGTTCCCCTGATGGTTTAATTCACACAGGACATGTTACCAGGTGAACAGGGTAACTGAAGAGAGTGTGTTCCACTGATGGTTTAATACGCATGGGACATTTCACCAAGTGAACTGCATATGTGTGGAGAGTGTGTTCCCCTGATGGTTTAATATACACGGGACATGTTACCAGATGAGCACTCTCAGTGAGGAGAGTGTGTTCCCCTGAAGATTTAATATTCACAGGACATGTTACCAGGTGAACAGTATAAGTGAGGGGAGTGTGTTCCCCTGATGGCTTAATATACACGGTACATGTTACCAGGCGAACAGTATAAGTGAGGAGAGTCTGTTCCCCTGATGGTTTAATATACACGGGACATGTTACAAGGTGAACAGTATAAGTGAAGAGAGTGTGTTCCCCTGATTGTTTAATGTACACAGGACATGTTACCAGGTGAACAGTATAAGTGAGGAGAGTGTGTTCCCCTGATTGTTTAATGCACACAGGACATGTTACCAGGTGAACAGTATAAGTGAGGAGAGTGTGTTACCCTGATTGTTTAATACACACGGGACATGTTACCAGGTGAACATTATAAGTGGGGAGCGTGTGTTCCCCTGATTGTTTAATGCACACAGGACATGTTACCAGGTGAACAGTATAAGTGAGGAGAATGTGTTCCCCAGATTGTTTATTATACACGGGACATGATGCCAGGTGAACAGTATAAGTGAGGAGAGTGTGTTCCCCTGATTGTTTCATATACACGGGAAATGTTACCAGGTGAACAGTATAAGTGAGGAGAGTGTGTTCCCCTGATGGTTTAATGCACACAGGACATGTTACCAGGTGAACAGGATAACTGAAGAGAGTGTGTTCCACTGATGGTTTAATACGCATGGGACATTTCACCAAGTGAACTGAATATGTGAGGAGAGTGTGTTCCCCTGATGGTTTAATGCACACAGGACATGTTACCAGGTGAACAGTATAAGTGAGGAGAGTGTGTTCCCCTGATGGTTTAATTCACACAGGACATGTTACCAGGTGAACAGGGTAACTGAAGAGAGTGTGTTCCACTGATGGTTTAATACGCATGGGACATTTCACCAAGTGAACTGTATATGTGTGGAGAGTGTGTTCCCCTGATGGTTTAATATACACGGGACATGTTACCAGATGAGCACTCTCAGTGAGGAGAGTGTGTTCCCCTGAAGATTTAATATTCACAGGACATGTTACCAGGTGAACAGTATAAGTGAGGGGAGTGTGTTCCCCTGATGGCTTAATATACACGGTACATGTTACCAGGCGAACAGTATAAGTGAGGAGAGTCTGTTCCCCTGATGGTTTAATATACACGGGACATGTTACAAGGTGAACAGTATAAGTGAAGAGAGTGTGTTCCCCTGATTGTTTAATGTACACAGGACATGTTACCAGGTGAACAGTATAAGTGAGGAGAGTGTGTTCCCCTGATTGTTTAATGCACACAGGACATGTTACCAGGTGAACAGTATAAGTGAGGAGAGTGTGTTACCCTGATTGTTTAATACACACGGGACATGTTACCAGGTGAACATTATAAGTGGGGAGCGTGTGTTCCCCTGATTGTTTAATGCACACAGGACATGTTACCAGGTGAACAGTATAAGTGAGGAGAATGTGTTCCCCAGATTGTTTATTATACACGGGACATGATGCCAGGTGAACAGTATAAGTGAGGAGAGTGTGTTCCCCTGATTGTTTCATATACACGGGAAATGTTACCAGGTGAACAGTATAAGTGAGGAGAGTGTGTTCCCCTGATGGTTTAATGCACACAGGACATGTTACCAGGTGAACAGGATAACTGAAGAGAGTGTGTTCCACTGATGGTTTAATACGCATGGGACATTTCACCAAGTGAACTGAATATGTGAGGAGAGTGTGTTCCCCTGATGGTTTAATGCACACAGGACATGTTACCAGGTGAACAGTATAAGTGAGGAGAGTGTGTTCCCCTGATGGTTTAATTCACACAGGACATGTTACCAGGTGAACAGGGTAACTGAAGAGAGTGTGTTCCACTGATGGTTTAATACGCATGGGACATTTCACCAAGTGAACTGTATATGTGTGGAGAGTGTGTTCCCCTGATGGTTTAATATACACGGGACATGTTACCAGATGAGCACTCTCAGTGAGGAGAGTGTGTTCCCCTGAAGATTTAATATTCACAGGACATGTTACCAGGTGAACAGTATAAGTGAGGGGAGTGTGTTCCCCTGATGGCTTAATATACACGGTACATGTTACCAGGCGAACAGTATAAGTGAGGAGAGTCTGTTCCCCTGATGGTTTAATATACACGGGACATGTTACAAGGTGAACAGTATAAGTGAAGAGAGTGTGTTCCCCTGATTGTTTAATGTACACAGGACATGTTACCAGGTGAACAGTATAAGTGAGGAGAGTGTGTTCCCCTGATTGTTTAATGCACACAGGACATGTTACCAGGTGAACAGTATAAGTGAGGAGAGTGTGTTACCCTGATTGTTTAATACACACGGGACATGTTACCAGGTGAACATTATAAGTGGGGAGCGTGTGTTCCCCTGATTGTTTAATGCACACAGGACATGTTACCAGGTGAACAGTATAAGTGAGGAGAATGTGTTCCCCAGATTGTTTATTATACACGGGACATGATGCCAGGTGAACAGTATAAGTGAGGAGAGTGTGTTCCCCTGATTGTTTCATATACACGGGAAATGTTACCAGGTGAACAGTAAATGTGAGGAGAGTTTGTTCCCCTGATTGTTTAATACACACGGGACATTTCACCAGGTGAACAGTATAAGTGAGGAGAGTGTGTTCCGCTGATTGTTTAATATACACGGGACATGTTACCAGGTGAACAGTGTAAGTGAGGAGCGTGTGTTCCCCTGATGGTTTAATATACACGGGACATGTTACCAGGTGAACAGTATAAGTGAGGAGAGTGTGTTCCCCTGATTGTTTAATATACACGGGACATGTGACCAGATGAACAGTATAAGTGAGGAGAGTGTGTTCCCCTGATGGTTTAATACATATGGGACATGTTACCTGGTGAACAGTATAAGAGAGCAGAGTCTGTTCCCCTGATGGTTTAATATACATGGGACATGTTACCAGGTGAACAGTATAATTGAGGAGAGTGTGTTCCACTGATGGTTTAATACTGAGGGGACATGTTACCAGGTGAACAGTATAAGTGAGGAGAGTGTGTTCACCTGATGGTTTAATATACACGGTACATGTTACCAGGTGAACAGTATAAGTGAGGAGAGTGTGTTCCCCTGATGGTTTAATATACACGTGACATGTTACCAGGTGAAGAGTATAAGTGAGGAGAGTGTGTTCCCCTGATGGTTTAATATACACGTGACATGTTACCAGGTGAACAGTCTAAGTGAGGAGAATGTGTTCCCCCGATTGTTTATTATACACGGGACATGATGCCAGGTGAACAGTATAAGTGAGGAGAGTGTGTTCCCCTGATGGTTTAATATACATGGGACATGTTACCAGGTGAAAAGTTTAAGTGAGGAGAGTGTGTTCCCCTGATGGTTTAATATACCCGGGACATGTCACCAGGTGAACAGTATAAGTGAGGAGAGTTTGTTCCCCTGATGGTTTAATACACACGGGACATGTTACCAGATGAACAGTATAAGTGAGGAGAGTGTGTTCCCCTGATGGTTTAATAGACACGGGAAATGTTACCAGATGAACAGTATAAGTGAGGAGAGTGTGTTCCCCTAATGGTTGAATATACACGGGACATGTTACTAGGTGAACAGTATAAGTGAGGAGAGTGTGTTCCCCTGATGGTTTAATATACACGGGAAATGTTACCAGATGAACAGTATAAGTGAGGAGAGTGTGTTCCCCTGATTGTTTAATATACACGGGAACTGTTACCAGGTGAACAGTATATGTGAGGAGAGTGTGTTCCCCTGATGGTTTAATACACACGGGATATTTCACCAGGTGAACTGTATAAGTGAGGAGAGTG
Organism: Heterodontus francisci; assembly: GCF_036365525.1. Taxonomy (NCBI): domain Eukaryota; kingdom Metazoa; phylum Chordata; class Chondrichthyes; order Heterodontiformes; family Heterodontidae; genus Heterodontus; species Heterodontus francisci. Next base: position 391,301 of record NW_027141488.1, on the reverse strand, counting down.
TGTTCCCCTGATGGTTTAATACAATCGGGACATGTCACCAGGTGAACTGTATAAGTGAGGAGAGTGTGTTCCCCTGATTGCTTAATGTACACGGGACATGTTACCAGGTGAACAGTATAAGTGAGGAGAGTGTGTTCCCCTGATGGTTTAATATACACGGGACATGTGACCAGATGAACAGTATAAGTGAGGAGAGTGTGTTCCCCTGATGGTTTAATACACATGGGACATGTTACCTGGTGAAAAGTATAAGAGAGCAGAGTGTGTTCCCCTGATGGTTTAATATACATGGGACATGTTACCAGGTGAACAGTATAAGTGAGGAGAGTGTGTTCCACTGATGGTTTAATACTGAGGGGACATGTTACCAGGTGAACAGTATAAGTGAGGAGAGTGTGTTCACCTGATGGTTTAATATACACGGTACATGTTACCAGGTGAACAGTATAAGTGAGGAGAGTGTGTTCCACTGATGGTTTAATACTGAGGGGGCATGATACCAGGTGAACAGTATAAGTGAGGAGAGTGTGTTCACCTGATGGTTTAATATACACGGTACATGTTACGAGCTGAACAGTGTAAGTGAGGAGAGTGTGTTCCCCTGATGGTTTAATATACACGTGACATGTTACCAGGTGAAGAGTATAAGTGAGGAGAGTGTGTTCCCCTGATGGTTTAATATACACGTGACATGTTACCAGGTGACAGTCTAAGTGAGGAGAATGTGTTCCCCCGATTGTTTATTATACACGGGACATGATGCCAGGTGAACAGTATAAGTGAGGAGAGTGTGTTCCCCTGATGGTTTAATATACATGGGACATGTTACCAGGTGAAAAGTTTATGTGAGGAGAGTGTGTTCTCCTGATGGTTTAATATACCCGGGACATGTCACCAGGTGAACAGTATAAGTGAGGAGAGTTTGTTCCCCTGATGGTTTAATACACACGGGACATGTTACCAGATGAACAGTATAAGTGAGGAGAGTGTGTTCCCCTGATGGTTTAATAGACACGGGAAATGTTACCAGATGAACAGTATAAGTGAGGAGAGTGTGTTCCCCTAATGGTTGAATATACACGGGACAAGTTACTAGGTGAACAGTATAAGTGAGGAGAGTGTGTTCCCCTGATGGTTTAATATACACGGGAAATGTTACCAGATGAACAGTATAAGTGAGGAGAGTGTGTTCCCCTGATTGTTTAATATACACGGGAACTGTTACCAGGTGAACAGTATATGTGAGGAGAGTGTGTTCCCCTGATGGTTTAATACACACGGGATATTTCACCAGGTGAACTGTATAAGTGAGGAGAGTGTGTTCCCCTGATGGTTTAATACAATCGGGACATGTCACCAGGTGAACAGGATAAGTGAGGAGAGTGTGTTCCCCTGATTGTTTAATATACACGGGACATGTTACCAGGTGAACAGTATAAGTGAGGAGAGTGTGTTCCCCTGATGGTTTAATATGCACGGGACATGTGACCAGATGAACAGTATAAGTGAGGAGAGTGTGTTCCCCTGATGGTTTAATACACATGGGACATGTTACCTGGTGAACAGTATAAGAGAGCAGAGTGTGTTCCCCTGATGGTTTAATATACATGGGACATGTTACCAGGTGAACAGTATAAGTGAGGAGAGTGTGTTCCACTGATGGTTTAATACTGAGGGGACATGTTACGAGGTGAACAGTATAAGTGAGGAGAGTGTGTTCACCTGATGGTTTAATATACACGGTACATGTTACCAGGTGAACAGTATAATTGAGGAGAGTGTGTTCCCCTGATGGTTTAATATACACGTGACATGTTATCAGGTGAAGAGTATAAGTGAGGAGAGTGTGTTCCCCTGATGGTTTAATATACACGTGACATGTTACCAGGTGAACAGTATAAGTGAGGAGAGTGTGTTCCCCTGATGGTTTAATATACACGTGACATGATGCCAGGTGAACAGCATAAGTGAGGAGAGTGCGTTCCCCTGATTGTTTAATATACATGGGACATGTTACCAGGTGAACAGTGTAAGTGAGGAGAGTGTGTTCCCCTGATGGTTTAATATACACGGGACATGTCACCAGGTGAAAAGTTTAAGTGAGGAGAGTGTGATCCCCTGATGGTTTAATATACACGGGACATGTCACCAGGTGAAAAGTTTAAGTGAGGAGAGTGTGATCCCCTGATGGTTTAATATACCCGGGACATGTCACCAGGTGAACAGTATAAGTGAGGAGAGTGTGTTCCCCCGATTGTTTAATACACACGGGACATGTCACCAAATGAACTGGATAAGTGAGGAGACTGTATTCCCCTGATGGTTTAATACACACGGGACATGTTACCAGATGAACACTCTCAGTGAGGAGAGTGTGTTCCCCTGATGGTTTAATACACACAGGACATGTTAACAGGTGAACATTATAAGTGAGGAGAGTGTGTTCCCCTGATGGTTTAATACTGACGGGACATGTTACCAGATGAACAGTATAAGTGAGGAGAGTGTGTTCCCCTGATGGTTTAATATACATGGGACATGTTACCAGGTGAACAGTGTAAGTGAGGAGAGTGTGTTCCCCTGATTGTTTAATACACACGAGACATGTTACCAGATGAACTGTATAAGTGAGGAGAGTGTGTTCCCCTGATGGTTTAATATACACGGGACATGTTACCAGATGCTCAGTATAAGTGAGGAGAGTGTGTTCCCCTGATGGTTTAATACACACGGGACATGTTACCAGATGAACAGTATAAGTGAGGAGAGTGTGTTCCCCTGATGTTTTAATATACATGGGAAATGTTACCAGATGAACAGTATAAGTGAGGAGAGTGTGTTGCCCTGATGGTTGAACATACACGGGACATGTTACTAGGTGAACAGTATAAGTGAGGAGAGTGTGTTTCCCTGATTGTTTAATATACATGGGAAATGTTACCAGATGAACAGTATAAGTGAGGAGAGTGTGTTGCCCTGATGGTTGAATATACATGGGAAATGTTACCAGATGAACAGTATAAGTGAGGAGAGTGTGTTGCCCTGATGGTTGAATATAGACGGGACATGTTACTAGGTGAACAGTATAAGTGAAGAGAGTGTGTTCCCCTGATTGTTTAATATACACGGGAAATGTTACCAGGTGAACAGTATAAGTGAGGAGAGTGTGTTCCCCTGATGGTTTAATACACACGGGACACTTCACCAGGTGAACTGTATAAGTGAGGAGAGTGTGTTCCCCTGATGGTTTAATACACACGGGACATGTTACCGGGTGAACAGTATAAGTCAGGAGAGAGTGTTCCCCTGATTGTTTAATATACATGGGACATGTTAACAGGTGAACAGTGTAAGTGAGGAGAGTGTGTTCCCCTGATGGTTTAATATACACGGGACATGTCACCAGGTGAAAAGTTTAAGTGAGGAGAGTGTGATCCCCTGATGGTTTAATAGACCCGGGAGATGTCACCAGGTGAACAGTATAAGTGAGGAGAGTGTGTCCCCCGATTGTTTAATACACACGAGACATGTTACCAGATGAACAGTATAAGTGAGGAGAGTGTGTTCCCCTGATGGTTTAATATACACGGGACATGTCACCAGATGAACAGTATAAGTGAGGAGAGTGTGTTCCCCTGATGGTTTAATACACACGAGACATGTTACCAGATGAACAGTATAAGTGAGGAGAGTGTGTTCCCCTGATGGTTTAATATACACGGGACATGTCACCAGATGAACAGTATAAGTGAGGAGAGTGTGTTCCCCTGATGGTTTAATACTGACGGGACATGTTACCAGATGAACTGTATAAGTGAGGAGATTGTGTTCCCCTGATTGTTTAATATACACGGGACATGTTACCAGATGAACAGTATAAGTGAGGAGAGTGTGTTCCCCTGATGGTTTAATATACACGGGACATGTTACCAGATGATCAGTATAAGTGAGGAGAGTGTGTTCCCCTGATGGTTTAATACACACGGGACATGTTACCAGATGAACAGTATAAGTGAGGAGAGTGTGTTCCCCTGATGGTTTAATATACATGGGAAATGTTACCAGATGAACAGTATAAGTGAGGAGAGTGTGTTGCCCTGATGGTTGAATATACACGGGACATGTTACTAGGTGAACAGTATAAGTGAGGAGAGTGTGTTGCCCTGATGGTTGAATATACACGGGACATGTTACTAGGTGAACAGTATAAGTGAGGAGAGTGTGTTCCCCTGATTGTTTAATATACATGGGAAATGTTACCAGATGAACAGTATAAGTGAGGAGAGTGTGTTCCCCTGATTGTTTAATATGCACGGGAAATGTTACCAGGTGAACAGTATAAGTGAGCAGAGTGTGTTCCCCTGATGGTGTAATACACACGGGACATTTCACCAGGTGAACTGTATAAGTGAGGAGAGTGTGTTCCCCTGATGGTTTAATACACACGGGACATGTCATCAGGTGAACAGCATAAGTGAGGAGAGTGTGTTCCCCTGATTGTTTAATATACACGGGAAATGTTAACAGATGAACAGTATAAGTGAGGAGAGCGTGTTCCCCTGATTGTTTAATATACACTGGACATGATTCCGGTCGAACAGTTTAAGTTAGGAGAGTGTGTTCCCCTGATTGTTTAATATACACGGGACATGTGACCAGATGAACAGTATAAGTGAGGAGAGTGTGTTCCCCTGATGGTTTAATATACATGGGACATGTTACCTGGTGAACAGTATAAGAGAGCAGATTGTGTTCCCCTGATGGTTTAATAGACATGGGACTTGTTACCAGGTGAACAGTATAAGTGAGGAGAGTGTGTTCCACTGATGGTTTAATACTGAGGGGACATGTTACCAGGTGAACAGAATAAGTGAGGAGAGTGTGTTCACCTGATGGTTTAATATACACGGTACATGTTACCAGGTGAACAGTATAAGTTAGGAGAGTGTGTTCCCCTGATGGTTTAATATACACGTGACATGTTACCAGGTGAACAGTATAAGTGAGGAGAGTGTGTTCCCCTGATGGTTTAATATACACGTGACATGTTACCAGGTGAACAGTCCAAGTGAGGAGAGTGTGTTGCCCAGATCGTTTAATGTGCACGGGACATGTTACCAGGTGAACAGTATAAGTGAGGAGAGTGCGTTCCCCTGATGGTTTAATATACATGGGACATGTTACCAGATGAACATTGTAAGTGAGGAGAGTGTGTTCCCCTGATGGTTTAATATACACGGGACATGTCACCAGGTGAAAAGCTTAAGTGAGGAGAGTGTGATCCCCTGATGGTTTAATATACCCGGGACATGTCACCAGGTGAACAGTATAAGTGAGGAGAGTGTGTTCCCCCAATTGTTTAATACACACGGGAAATGTCACCAAATGAACTGGATAAGTGAGGAGACTGTATTCCCCTGATGGTTTAATACACACTGGACATGTTACCAGATGAACACTCTCAGTGAGGAGAGTGTGTTCCCCTGATGGTTTAATATACACAGGACATGTTAACAGGTGAACATTATAAGTGAGGAGAGTGTGTTCGCCTGATGGTTTAATATACATGGGAAATGTTACCAGATGAACAGTATAAGTGAGGAGAGTGTGTTGCCCTGATGGTTGAATATACACGGGACATGTTACTAGGTGAACAGTATAAGTGAGGAGAGTGTGTTCCCCTGATGGTTTAATATACACGGGACATGTCACCAGGTGAAAAGTTTAAGTGAGGAGAGTGTGATCCCCTGATGGTTTAATATTCCCGGGACATGTCACCAGGTGAACAGTATAAGTGAGGAGAGTGTGTTCCCCCGATTGTTTAATACACACGGGACAGGTCACCAAATGAACTGGATAAGTGAGGAGACTGTATTCCCCTGATGATTTAATACACACGGGACATGTTACCAGATGAACACGCTCAGGGAGGAGAGTGTGTTCCCCTGATGGTTTAATATGCACAGGACATGTTAACAGGTGAACATTATAAGTGAGGAGAGTGTGTTCCCCTGATGGTTTAATACTCACGGGACATGTTACCAGGTGAACAGTATAAGTGAGGAGAGTGTGTTCCCCTGATGGTTTAATACTGACGGGACATATTACCAGATAAACAGTATAAGTGAGGATAGTGTGTTCAACTGATGGTTTAATATACATGGGACATGTTACCAGGTGAACAGTGTAAGTGAGGAGAGTGTGTTCCCCTGATTGTTTAATACACACGAGACATGTTACCAGATGAACAGTATAAGTGAGGAGAGTGTGTTCCCCTGATGGTTTAATATACACGGGACATGTTACCAGATGAACAGTATAAGTGAGGAGAGTGTGTCCCCCTGATGGTTTAATACTGACGGGACATGTTACCAGATGAACAGCACAAGTGAGGAAAGTGTGTTCCCCTGATTGTTTAATATACTAGGGACATGTTACCAGATGAACAGTATAAGTGAGGAGAGTGTGTTCCCCTGATGGTTTAATATACATGGGAAATTTTACCAGAGGAACAGTATAAGTGAGGAGATTGTGTTGCCCTGATGGTTGAATATGCACGGGACTTGTTACTAGGTGAACAGTATAAGTGAGGAGAGTGTGTTCCCCTGATTGTTTAATATACATGGGAAATGTTACCAGATGAACAGTATAAGTGAGGAGAGTGTGTTCCCCTGATTGTTTAATATACACGGGAAATGTTACCAGGTGAACAGTATAAGTGAGCAGAGTGTGTTCCCCTGATGGTTTAATACACACGGGACATTTCACCAGGTGAACTGTATAAGTGAGGAGAGTGTGCAGGAGGGTTTTCTGACACAGTATGTGGACAGGCCAACCAGGGGCGATGCCACATTGGATTTGGTACTGGGTAATGAACCCGGCCAGGTGTTCGATTTAGATGTAGGTGAGCACTTTGGCGATAGTGATCACAATTCGGTTAGGTTTACCTTAGCGATGGGCAGGGACAGGTATATACCGCAGGGCAAGAATTATAGCTGGGGGAAAGGAAATTATGACGCGATTAGGCAAGATTTAGGATGTGTAGGATGGGGAAGGAAACTGCAGGGGATGGGCACAAACGAAATGTGGAGCTTATTCAAGGAGCAGCTAATGCGTGTCCTTGATAAGTATGTACCTGTCAGGCAGGGAGGAAGTTGTCGAGCAAGGGAGCCGTGGTTTACTCAAGAAGTTGAAGCGCTTGTCAAGAGGAAGAGGGTGGCTTATGTTAGGATGAGACGTGAAGGCTCAGTTAGGGCGCTTGAGAGTTACAAGCTAGCCAGGAAGGATCTAAAGGGAGGGCTAAGAAGAGCAAGGAGAGGACACGAGAAGTCATTGGCGGATAGGATCAAAGAAAACCCTAAGGCTTTCTATAGGTATATCAGGAATAAACGAATGATAAGAGTTAGAACAGGGCCAATCAAGGATAGTAGTGGGAAGTTGTGTGCGGAATCAGAGGAGATAGGGGAAGCGTTAAATGAATATTTTTCGTCAGTATTTACAGTAGAGAAAGAAAATGTTGCCGAGGAGATTACTGAGATACAGCCTACTAGGCTAGATGGGATTGAGATTCACAAGGAGGAGGTGTTAGCAATTTTGGAAAGAGTGAAAATAGATAAGTCCCCTGGGCCAGATGGGATTTATCCTAGGATTCTCTGGGAAGCCAGGGAGGAGATTGCAGAGCCGTTGTTGTTGATCTTCAAGTCGTCATTGTCGACAGGAGTAGTGCCGGAGGACTGGAGGATAGCAAATGTTGTCCCCTTGTTCAAGAAGGGGAGTCGAGACAGCCCTGGTAATTATAGACCTGTGAGCCTTACTTCGGTTGTGGGTAAAATGTTGGAAAAGGTTATAAGAGACAGGATTTATAATCATCTTGAAAAGAATAAGTTCATTTGCGATAGTCAGCACGGTTTTGTGAAAGGTAGGTCGTGCCTCACAAACCTTATTGAGTTTTTCGAGAAGGTGACCAAACAGGTGGATGAGGGTAAAGCCGTGGATGTGGTGTATATGGATTTCAGTAAGGCGTTTGATAAGGTTCCCCACGGTAGGCTATTGCAGAAAATACGCAAGTATGGGGTTGAAGGTGATTTAGAGCTTTGGATCAGAAATTGGCTAGCTGAAAGAAGACAGAGGGTGGTGGTTGATGGCAAATGTTCATCCTGGAGTTTAGTTACTAGTGGTGTACCGCAAGGTTCTGTTTTGGGGCCACTGCTGTTTGTCATTTTTATAAACGACCTGGATGAGGGTGTAGAAGGGTGGGTTAGTAAATTTGCGGATGACACGAAGGTCAGTGGAGTTGTGGATAGTGTCGAAGGGTGTTGTAGGGTACAGAGGGACATAGATAGGCTGCAGAGCTGGGCTGAGAGATGGCAAATGGAGTTTAATGTGGAGAAGTGTGAGGTGATTCACTTTGGAAGGAGTAACAGCAATGCAGAGTACTGGGCTAATGGGAAGATTCTTGGTAGTGTAGATGAGCAGAGAGATCTTGGTATCCAGGTACATAAATCCCTGAAAGTTGCTACCCAGGTTAATAGGGCTGTTAAGAAGGCATATGGTGTGTTAGCCTTTATTAGTAGGGGGATCGAGTTTCAGAGCCACGGGGTCATGATGCAGCTGTACAAAACTCTGGTGAGGCCGCACCTGGAGTATTGCGTGCAGTTCTGGTCACCGCATTATAGGAAGGATGTCGAAGCTTTGGAAAGGGTGCAGAGGAGATTTACTAGGATGTTGCCTGGTATGGAAGGAAGGTCTTACGAGGAAAGGCTGAGGGACTTGGGGTTGTTTTCGTTAGAGAGAAGGAGGAGAAGAGGTGACTTAATAGAGACATACAAGATAATCAGAGGGTTAGATAGGGTGGATAGTGAGAGTCTTTTTCCTCGGATGAGGATGGCAAACACGAGGGGACATAGCTTTAAGTTGAGGGGTGAAAGATATAGGACAGATGTCAGAGGTAGTTTCTTTACGCAGAGAGTAGTAGGGGCGTGGAACGCCCTGCCTGCAACAGTAGTAGACTCGCCAACTTTAAGGGCATTTAAGTGGTCATTGGATAGACATATGGAGGTAAATGGAATAGTGTAGGTCAGATGATCGGCGCAACATCGAGGGCCGAAGGGCCTGTACTGCGCTGTAATATTCTAATTCTAATTCTAAAAGTGTGTTCCCCTGATGGTTTAATACACACGGGACATGTCACCAGGTGAACAGCATAAGTGAGGAGAGTGTGTTCCCCTGATTGTTTAATATACACGGGAAATGTTACCAGATGAACAGTATAAGTGAGGAGAGTGTGTTCCCCTGATGGTTTAATATACACGGGACATGATTCCGGTCGAACAGTTTAAGTTAGGAGAGTGTGTTCCCCTGATTGTTTAATACAAACGAGACATGTTACCAGATGAACAGTATAAGTGAGGAGAGTGTGTTCCCCTGATGGTTTAATACACACGGGACATGTTACCAGATGATCAGTATAAGTGAGGAGAGTGTGTTCCCCTGATGATTTAATACACACGGGACATGTTACCAGAGGAACAGTATAAGTGAGGAGAGTGTGTTGCCCTGATGGTTGAATATACACGGGACATGTTACTAGGTGAACAGTATAAGTGAGGAGAGTGTGTTCCCCTGATTGTTTAATATACATGGGAAATGTTACCAGGTGAACAGTATAAGTGAGGAGAGTGTGTTCCCCTGATGGTTTAATACACACGGGACATTTCACCAGGTGAACTGTATAAGTGAGGAGAGTGTGTTCCCCTGATGGTTTAAGACACACGGGACATGTCACCAGGTGAACAGTGTAAGTGAGGAGAGTGTGTTACCCTGATTGTTTAATATACACGGGAAATGTTACCAGATTAACAGTATAAGTGAGGAGAGTGTGTTCCCCTGATGGTTTAATATACACGGGACATGATTCCGGTCGAACAGTTTAAGTTAGGAGAGTGTTTTCCCCTGATTGTTTAATATACACGGGACATGTTACCAGGTGAACAGTATAAGAGAGCAGAGTGTGATCCCCTGATGGTTTAATATACATGGGACATGTTACCAGATGAACAGTATAAGTGACGCGAGTGTGTTCCCCTGATGATTTTATATATACGGGACATGTCACCAGGTGAACAGTATAAGTGAGGAGAGTGTGTTCCCCTGATGGTTTAATACACACGGGAAATGTTACCAGATGAACAGTATAAGTGAGGAGAGTGTGTTCCCCTGATTGTTTAATATACACGGGACATGTTACCAGGTGAACAGTATAAGTGAGGAGAGTGTGTTCCCCTGATGGTTTAATATACACAGGACATGTTACTAGGTGAACAGTATAAGTGAGGAGAGTGTGTTCCCCTGATTGTTTAATATACACAGGACATATTACCAGGTGAACAGTATAAGTGAGGAGAGTGTGTTCCCCTGCTTGTTTAATATACACGGGAAATGTTACCAGATGAACAGTATAAGTGAGTAGAGTGTGTTCCCCTGATGGTTTTATATACACGGACATGTCACCAGGTGAACAGTATAAGTGAGGAGAGTGTGTTCCCCTGATGGTTTAATACACACGGGACATGTTACCAGATGAACAGTAAAAGTGAGGAGAGTTTGTTCCCCTGATGGTTTAATATACACGGGACATGTTTCCAGGCGAACAGTATAAGTGAGGAGAGTGTGTTCCCCTGAGTGTTTAATATACACGGGACATGTTTCCAGGCGAACATATAACTGAGGAGAGTGTGTTCCCCTGAGTGTTTAATATACACGGAACATGTTTCCAGGCGAACAGTATAAGTGAGGAGAGAGTGTTCCCCTGATGGTTTAATATACACAGGACATGTTACCAGGTGAACTTTATCAGTGAGGAGAGTATGTTCCCCTGATGGTTTAATATACATGGGACATGTTACCAGATGAACAGTATAAGTGAGGAGAGTGTCTTCCCCTGATTGTTTAATACACACAGGACATGTTACCAGGTGAACAGTATAAGTGAGGAGAGTGTGTTCCCCTGAAGGTTTAATATACATGGGACATGTTACCAGGTGAACAGTGTAAGTGAGGAGAGTGTGTTCCTCTGATGGTTTAATATACATGGGACATGTTACCAGGTGAACAGTATAAGTGAGGAGAGTGTGTTCCCCTGATGGTTTAATATACATGGGACATGTTACCAGGTGAAAAGTGTAAGTGAGGAGAGGGTGTTCCCCTGATTGTTTAATACACACGGGACATGTCAACAGGTGAAAAGTTTAAGTGAGGAGAGTGTGTTCCCCTGATGGTTTAATATACATGGGACATGTCACCAGGTGAACAGTATAAGAGAGAAGAGTGTGTTCCCCTGATTGTTTAATATACATGGGACATGTCACCAGGTGAACAGTATAAGTGAGGAGAGTGTGTTCCCCTGATGGTTTAATACACACGGGACATGTTACCAGATGAACAGTATAAGTGAGGAGAGTGTGTTCCCCTGATGGTTGAATATACACGGGACATGTTACCAGGTGAACAGCATAAGTGAGGAGATTGTGTTCCCCTGATTGTTTAATATACACGAGACATGTCACCAGGTGAGCAGTATAAGTGAGGAGAGTGTGTTCCCCTGATGGTTTAATACGCACGGGACATGTTACCAGGTGAACAGTATTAGTGAGGAGAATGTTTTCCCCTGTTTGTTTCATGCACACGGGACATGTTACCAGGTGAACAGTATAAGTGAGGAGAGTGTGTTCCCCTGATTGTTTAATATACACGGGACATGTTACCAGGTGAACAGTATAAGTGAGGAGAGTGTGTTCCCCTGATGGTTTAATATACACGGGACATGTTACCAGGTGAACAGTATAAGTGAGGAGAGTATGTTCCGCTGATTGTTTAATACGCACGGGACATGTCACCAGGTGAACAGTATAAGTGCGGAGAGTGTGTTCCCCTGATGGTTTAATACTGACGGGATATGTTACAAGATGAACAGTATAAGTGAGGAGAGTGTGTTCCCCTGATGGTTTAATACGCACGGGACATGTCACCAAGTGAACTGTATAACTGAGGAGAGTGTGATCCCCTGATTGTTTAATACACACGGGACATGTTACCTGATGAACAGTCTAAGTGAGGAGAGTGTGTTCCCCTGATGGTTTAATATACACGGGACATGTTACCAGGTGAACAGTATGAGTGAGGAGAGTATGTTCCCCTGATTGTTTAATACGCACGGGACATGTCTCCAGGCGAACAGTATAAGTGAGGAGAGTGTGTTCCCCTGAGTGTTTAATATACACGGGACATGTTACCAGGTGAACAGCATAAGTGAGGAGACTGTGTTCCCCTGATGGTTTAATATACACGGGACATGTTACCAGTTGAACAGTATAAGTGAGGAGAGTGTGTTCCCCTGATGGTTTAATGCTGATGGGACATGTTACCAGATGAACAGTATAAGTGAGGAGAGTGTGTTCCCCTGATGGTTTAATACACAAGGGACATGTTACCAGGTGAACAGTATAAGTGAGGAGAGTGTGTTCCCCTGATTGTTTAATGCACACGGGACATGTTAGCAGGAGAAAAGTTTAAGTGAGGAGACTTTGTTCCCCTGATGGTTTAATATACATGGGACATGTTACCACGTGAAAAGTGTAAGTGAGGAGAGGGTGTTCCCCTGATTGTTTAATACACACGGGACATGTTACCAGATGAACAGTCTAAGTGAGGAGAGTGTGTTCCCCTGATGGTTTAATACACACGGGAAATGTTACGAGATGAACAGTATAAGTGAGGAGAGTGTGTTCCCCTGATGGTTTAATGTACACGGGACATGTTTCCAGGCGAACAGTATAAGTGAGGAGAGTGTGTTCCCCTGAGTGTTTAATATACACGGGACATGTCACCAGGTGAACAGTATAAGAGAGGAGAGTGTGTTACCTTGATAGTTTAATATACACGGGACATGTTACCAGATGAACAGTATAAGTGAGGAGAGTGTGTTCCCCTGTTGGTTTTTTACGCAAGGGACGTATTACCAGGTGAACAGCATAAGTGAGGAGACTGTGTTCCCCTGATGGTTTAATATACACGGGACATGTTACCAGTTGAACAGTATAAGTGAGGAGAGTGTGTTCCCCTGATGGTTTAATACTGATGGGACATGTTACCAGATGAACAGTATAAGTGAGGAGAGTGTGTTCCCCAGATGGTTTAATACACACGGGACATGTTACCAGGGGAACAGTATAAGTGAGGAGAGTGTGTTCCCCTGATGGTTTAATACTGACGTGATATGTTACCAGCTGAACAGTATAAGTGAGGAGAGTGTCTTCCCCTGATGTTTTAATGTACACCGGAAATGTTACCAGGTGAACTGTATAAGTGAGGAGAGTGTGTTCCCCTGATTGTTGAATACACACGGGACATGTTACCAGATGAACTGTAGAAGTGAGGAGAGTGTGTTCCCCTGATGGTTTAATGCGCACAGGACATGTTACCAGGTGAACAGTATTAGTGAGGAGACTGTGTTCCCCTGTTGGTTTAATACTGACGGGACATGTTACCAGATGAACAGTATAAGTGAGGAGAGTGTGTTCCCCTGATTGTTTAATACTGACGTGATATGTTACTAGATGAACAGTATAAGTGAGGAGAGTGTGTTCCCCTGATGGTTTAATACACACAGGACATGTTACCAGGTGAACAGTATAAGTGAGGAGAGTGTTTTCCCCTTATTGTTTAATACACCACGGGACATGTTACCAGATGAACAGTATAAGTGAGGAGAGTGTGTTCCCCTGATGGTTTAATACACACAGGACATGTTACCAGGTGAACAGTATAAGTGAGGAGAGTGTGTTCCCCTGATTGTTTAATATACATGGGACATGTTACTAGGTGAACAGTATAAGTGAGGAGAGTCTGTTCCCCTGATGGTTTAATATACACGGGACATGTTACCAGATGAACAGTGTAAGTGAGGAGAGTGTGTTCCCCTGATTGTTTAATACACACGGGACATGTTACCAGGTGAACAGTATAAGTGAGGAGAGTCTGTTCCCCTGATGGTTTAATATACATGGGAAATGTTACCAGATGAACAGTATAAGTGAGGAGAGTGTGTTGCCCTGATGGTTGAATATACACGGGACATGTTACTAGGTGAACAGTATAAGTGAGGAGAGTGTGTTCCCCTGATTGTTTAATATACATGGGAAATGTTACCAGGTGAACAGTATAAGTGAGGAGAGTGTGTTCCCCTGATGGTTTAATACACACGGGACATTTCACCAGGTGAACTGTATAAGTGAGGAGAGTGTGTTCCCCTGATGGTTTAATACACACGGGAAATGTCACCAGGTGAACAGTATAAGTGAGTAGAGTGTGTTCCCCTGATTGTTTAATATACACGGGAAATGTTACCAGATGAACAGTATAAGTGAGGAGAGTGTGTTCCCCTGATTGTTTAATATACACGGGACATGTTACCAGGTGAACAGTATAAGTGAGGAGAGTGTGTTCCCCTGATTGTTTAATATACACGGGACATGTGACCAGATGAACCGTATAAGTGAGGAGAGTGTGTTCCCCTGATGGTTTAATACACATGGGACAAGTTACCAGGTGAACAGTATAAGAGAGCAGAGTGTGTTCCCCTGATGGTTAAATATACATGGGACATGTTACCAGATGAACAGTATAAGTGAGGCGAGTGTGTTCCCCTGATGATTTTATATACACGGGACATGTCACCAGGTGAACAGTATAAGTGAGGAGAGTGAGTTCCCCTGATGGTTTAATACACACGGGAAATGTTACCAGATGAACAGTATAAGTGAGAAGAGTGTGTTCCCCTGATGGTTTAATATACACGGGAAATGTTACCAGATGAACAGTATAAGTGAGGAGAGTATGTTCCCCTGATTGTTTAATACACACTGGACATGTCACAAGGTGTACAGCATCAGTGAGGAGAATTTGTTCCCCTGATTATTTAATACACACTGGACATGTTACCAGGTGAACAGTATAAGTGAGGAGAGTGTGTTCCCTGGATTGTTTAATACACACTGGAAATGTCACCAGGTGAACAGAATAAGTGAGGAGAGTGTGTTCCACTGATGGTTTAATATACACGGGACATGTTACCAGGTGAACAGTATAAGTGAGGAGTGTGTGTTCCCTTGATGGTTGAATATACACAGGACATGTTACTAGGTGAACAGTATAAGTGAGGAGAGTGTGTTCCCCTGATTGTTTAATATACACAGGACATATTACCAGGTGAACAGTATAAGTGAGAAGAGTGTGTTCCCCTGATTGTTTAATATACACGGGACATGTTACCAGATGAACAGTATAAGTGAGTAGAGTGTGTTCCCCTGATGGTTTTATATACACGGACATGTCACCAGGTGAACAGTATAAGTGAGGAGAGTGTGTTCCCCTGATGGTTTAATACACACGGGACATGTTAAGAGATGAACAGTATAAGTGAGGAGAGTTTGTTCCCCTGATGGTTTAATATACACGGGACATGTTTCCAGGCGAACAGTATAAGTGAGGAGAGTGTGTTCCCCTGAGTGTTTAAGATACACGGGACATGTTTCCAGGCGAACATATAAGTGAGGAGAGTGTGTTCCCCTGAGTGTTTAATATACACGGAACATGTTTCCAGGCGAACAGTATAAGTGAGGAGAGAGTGTTCCCCTGAGTGTTTAATATACATGGGACATGTTACCAGATGAACAGTATAAGTGAGGAGAGTGTCTTCCCCTGATGGTTTAATATACGCAGGACATGTTACCAGGTGAACTTTATCAGTGAGGAGAGTATGTTCCCCTGATGGTTTAATATACATGGGACATGTTACCAGATGAACAGTATAAGTGAGGAGAGTGTCTTCCCCTGATTGTTTAATACACACAGGACATGTTACCAGGTGAACAGTATAAGTGAGGAGAGTGTGTTCCCCTGATGGTTTAATATACATGGGACATGTTACCAGGTGAACAGTGTAAGTGAGGAGAGTGTGTTCCCCTGATGGTTTAATATACATGGGACATGTTACCAGTTGAAAAGTGTAAGTGAGGAGAGGGTGTTCCCCTGATTGTTTAATACACACGGGACATGTTACCAGGTGAACAGTTTAAGAGAGAAGAGTGTGTTCATCTGATGGTTTAATATACATGGGATATGTCACCAGGTGAACAGTATAAGAGAGAAGAGTGTGTTCCCCTGATGGTTTAATATACATGGGACATGTCACCAGGTGAACAGTATCAGTGAGGAGAGTGTGTTCCCCTGATGGTTTACTACACACGGGACATGTTACCAGATGAACAGTATAAGTGAGGAGAGTGTGTTCCCCTGATTGTTTAATATACACGGGACATGTCACCAGGTGAGCATTATAAGTGAGGAGAGTGTGTTCCCCTGATGGTTTAATACGCACGGGACATGTTACCAGGTGAACAGTATAAGTGAGGAGAATGTTTTCCCCTCTTTGTTTCATGCACACGGGACATGTTACCAGGTGAACAGTGTAAGTGAGGAGAGTGTGTTCCCCTGATGGTTTAATACTGAGGGGATATGTTACAAGATGAACAGTATAAGTGAGGAGCGTGTGTTCCCCTGATGGTTTAATACGCACGAGACATGTCACCAAGTGAACTGTATAAGTGAGGAGAGTGTGTTCCCCTGATTGTTTAATACACACGGGAAATGTTACGAGATGAACAGTAGAAGTGAGGAGAGTGTGTTTCCCTGATGGTTTAATGTACACGGGACATGTTTCCAGGCGAACAGTATAAGTGAGGAGAGTGTGTTCCCCTGAGTCTTTAATATCCACGGGACATGTTGCCAGGTGAAAATTTAAGTGAGGAGAGTGTGTTCCCTTGATAGTTTAATATACACGGGACATGTTACCAGATGGACAGTATAAGTGAGGAGAGTGCGTTCCCCTGATGGTTTTTTACGCAAGGGACGTGTTACCAGGTGAACAGCATAAGTGAGGAGACTGTGTTCCCCTGATGGTTTAATAAACACGGGACATGTTACCAGTTGAACAGTATAAGTGAGGAGAGTGTGTTCCCCTGATGGTTTAATACTGATGGGACATGTTACCAGATGAAAAGTATAAGTGAGGAGAGTGTGTTCCCCTGATGGTTTAATACACACGGGACATGTTACCAGGTGAAGAGTATAATTGAGGAGAATGTGTTCCCCTGATTGTTTAATACACACGGGACATTTCACCAGGTGAACAGTATAAGTGAGGAGAGTGTCTTCCCCTGATGTTTTAATGTACACCGGAAATGTTACCAGGTGAACTGTATAAGTGAGGAGAGTGTGTTCCCCTGATTGTTTAATACACACGGGACATGTTACCAGGTGAACAGTAGAAGTGAGGAGAGTGTGTTCCCCAGATGGTTTAATGCGCACAGGACATGTTACCAGGTGAACAGTATAAGTGAGGAGAGTGTGTTCCCCTGATGGTTTAATACTGACGGGACATGTTGCCAGTGGAAAAGTATAAGTGAGGAGAGTGTGTTCCCCTGATTTTTTAATATACACGGGACATGTTACCAGGTGAACAGTAGAAGTGAGGAGAGTGTGTTCCCCTGATGGTTTAATGCGCACAGGACATGTTACCAGGTGAACAGTATAAGTGAGGAGAGTGTGTTCCGCTGATGGTTTAATACTGACGGGACATGTTGCCAGTTGAAAAGTATAAGTGAGGAGAGTGTGTTCCCCTGATGGCTTAATATACGCGGGACATGTTACCAGGTGAACAGTATAAGTGAGGAGAGTGTGTTCCCCTGATTGTTTAATACACACGGGACATGTTACCAGATGAACAGAATAAGTGAGGAGAGTGTGTTCCCCTGATTGTTTAATACTGACGTGATATCTTACTAGATGAACAGTATAAGTGAGGAGAGTGTGTTCCCCTGATGGTTTAATGCACACAAAACATGTTACCAGGTGAACAGTATAAGTGAGGAGAGTGTGTTCCCCTGATTGTTTAATACACACGGGACATGTTACCAGATGAACAGTATAAGTGAGAAGAGTGTGTTCCCCTGATTGTTTAATACACACTGGACATGTTACTAGGTGAACAGTATAAGTGAGGAGAGTGTGTTCCCCGGATTGTTTAATACGCACTGGACATGTCACCAGGTGAACAGAATAAGTGAGGAGAGTGTGTTCCACTGATGGTTTAATATACACGGGACATGTCACCAGGTGAACAGTATAAGTGAGGAGAGTGTGTTCCCAGAATAAGTGAGGAGAGTGTGTTCCACTGATGGTTTAATATACACGGGACATGTTACCAGGTGAACAGTATAAGTGAGGAGAATGTGTTCCCTTGATGGTTGAATATACACAGGACATGTTACTAGGTGAACAGTATAAGTGAGGAGAGTGTGTTCCCCTGATTGTTTAATATACACAAGACATATTACCAGGTGAACAGTATAAGTGAGAAGAGCGTGTTCCCCTGATTGTTTAATATACACGGGACATGTTACCAGATGAACAGTATAAGTGAGTAGAGTGTGTTCCCCTGATGGTTTTATATACACGGACATGTCACCAGGTGAACAGTATAAGTGAGGAGAGTGTGTTCCCCTGATGGTTTAATACACACGGGACATGCTACCAGATGAACAGTATAAGTGATGAGAGTTTGTTCCCCTGATGGTTTAATATACACGGGACATGTTTCCAGGCGAACAGTATAAGTGAGGAGAGTGTGTTCCCCTGAGTGTTTAATATACACGGGACATGTTTCCAGGCGAACATATAAGTGAGGAGAGTGTGTTCCCCTGAGTGTTTAATATACACGGAACATGTTTCCAGTTGAACAGTATAAGTGAGGAGAGAGTGTTCCCCTGATGGTTTAATATACGCAGGACATTTTACCAGGTGAACTTTATCAGTGAGGAGAGTATGTTCCCCTGATGGTTTAATATACATGGGACATGTTACCAGATGAACAGTATAAGTGAGGAGAGTGTCGTCCCCTGATTGTTTAATACACACAGGACATGTTACCAGGTGAACAGTATAAGTGAGGAGAGTGTGTTCCCCTGATGGTTTAATATACATGGGACATGTGACCAGGTGAACAGTGTAAGTGAGGAGAGTGTGTTCCCCTGATGGTTTAATATACATGGGACATGTTACCAGGTGAAAAGTGTAAGTGAGGAGAGGGTGTTCCCCTGATTGTTTAATACACACGGGACATGTTACCAGGTGAACAGTTTAAGAGAGAAGAGTGTGTTCCCCTGATGGTTTAATATACATGGGATATGTCACCAGGTGAACAGTATCAGTGAGGAGAGTGTGTTCCCCTGATGGTTGAATATACACGGGTCATGTTACCAGGTGAACAGTATAAGTGAGGAGATTGTGTTCCCCTGATTGTTTAATATACACGGGACATGTCACCAGGTGAGCATTATCAGTGAGGAGAGTGTGTTCCCCTGATGGTTTAATACGCACGGGACATGTTACCAGGTGAACAGTATAAGTGAGGAGAATGTTTTCCCCTGTTTGTTTCATGCACACGGGACATGTTACCAGGTGAACAGTATAAGTGAGGAGAGTGTCTTCCCCTGATGGTTTAATACACACGGGACATGTTACCAGGTGAAGAGTATAATTGAGGAGAATGTGTTCCCCTGATTGTTTAATACACATGGGACATGTTACCAGGTGAACAGTATAAGTGAGGAGAGTGTCTTCCCCTGATGTTTTAATGTACACACGGGAAATGTTACCAGGTGAACTGTATAAGTGAGGAGAGTGTGTTCCCCTGATTGTTTAATACACACGGGACATGTTACCAGGTGAACAGTAGAAGTGAGGAGAGTGTGTTCCCCTGATGGTTTAATGCGCACAGGACATGTTACCAGGTGAACAGTATAAGTGAGGAGAGTGTGTTCCCCTGATGGTTTAATACTGACGGGACATGTTGCCAGTTGCAAAGTATAAGTGAGGAGAGTGTGTTCCCCTGATGGCTTAATATACACGGGACATGTTACCAGGTGAACAGTATAAGTGAGGAGAGTGTGTTCCCCTGATTGTTTAATACACACGGGACATGTTACCAGATGAACAGAATAAGTGAGGAGAGTGTGTTCCCCTGATTGTTTAATACTGACGTGATATCTTACTAGATGAACAGTATAAGTGAGGAGAGTGTGTTCCCCTGATGGTTTAATACACACAAAACATGTTACCAGGTGAACAGTATAAGTGAGGAGAGTGTGTTCCCCTGATTGTTTAATACACACGGGACATGTTACCAGATGAACAGTATAAGTGAGAAGAGTGTGTTCCCCTGATTGTTTAATACACACGGGACATGTTACCAGGTGAACAGTATTAGTGAGGAGAGTCTGTTCCCCTGATGGTTTAATATACATGGGAAATGTTACCAGATGAACAGGAGAAGTGAGGAGAGTGTGTTGCCCTGATGGTTGAATATACACGGGACATGTTACTAGGTGAACAGTATAAGTGAGGAGAGTGTGTTCCCCTGATTGTTTAATTTACATGGGAAATGTTACCAGGTGAACAGTATAAGTGAGGAGAGTGTGTTCCCCTGATGGTTTAATACACACGGGACATGCTACCAGATGAACAGTATAAGTGAGGAGAGTGTGTTCCCCTGAGTGTTTAATATCCACGGGACATGTTTCCAGGCGAACAGTAGAAGTGAGGAGAGTTTGTTCCCCTGATGTTTTAATATACACGGGACATGTTTCCAGGCGAACAGTATAAGTGAGGAGAGTGTGTTCCCCTGAGTGTTTAATATACACGGGACATGTTTCCAGGCGAACATATAAGTGAGGAGAGTGTGTTCCCCTGAGTGTTTAATATACACGGAAGATGTTTCCAGGCGAACAGAATAAGTGAGGAGAGTGTGTTCCCTGATGGTTTAATACTCACGGGACATGTTACCAGGTGAACAGTATAAGTGAGGAGAGTGTGTTCCCCTGTTGGTTTAATACTGACGGGACATGTTACCAGATGAGCAGTATAAGAGAGGAGAGTGTGTTCAACTGATGGTTTAATATACATGGGACATGTTACCAGGTGAACAGTGTATATGAGGAGAGTGTGTTCCCCTGATTGTTTAATACAAACGAGACATGTTACCAGATGAACAGTATAAGTGAGGAGAGTGTGTTCCCCTGATGGTTTAATACACACGGGACATGTTACCAGATGATCAGTATAAGTGAGGAGAGTGTGTTCCCCTGATGGTTTAATACACACGGGACATGTTACCAGATGAACAGTATAAGTGAGGAGAGTGTGTGCCACTGATGGTTTAATATACATGGGAAATTTTACCAGATGAGCAGTATAAGTGAGGAGAGTGTGTTGCCCTGATGGTTGAATATACACGGGACATGTTACTAGGTGAACAGTATAAGTGAGGAGAGTGTGTTCCCCTGGTTGTTTAATATACATGGGAAATGTTACCAGGTGAACAGTATAAGTGAGGAGAGTGTGTTCCCCTGATGGTTTAATACACACGGGACATGTCACCAGGTGAACAGTATAAGTCAGGAGAGTGTGTTCCCCTGATGGTTTAATACACACGGGAAATGTTACCAGATGATCATTATAAGTGAGGAGAGTGTGTTCCCCTGATTGTTTAATACACACGGGACATGTCACCAGGTGAACAGTATAAGTCAGGAGAGTGTGTTCCCCTGATGGTTTAATACACACGGGAAATGTTACCAGATGATCATTATAAGTGAGGAGAGTGTGTTCCCCTGATTGTTTAATATACACGGGAAATGTTACCAGATGAACAGTATAAGTGAGGCGAGTGTGTTCCCCTGATGATTTTATATACACGGGACATGTCACCAGGTGAACAGTATAAGTGAGGAGAGTGTGTTCCCCTGATGGTTTAATACACACGGGAAATGTTACCAGATGATCATTATAAGTGAGGAGAGTGTGTTCCCCTGATTGTTTAATATACACGGGACATGTTACCAGGTGAACAGTGTAAGTGAGGAGAGGGTGTTCCCCTGATTGTTTAATACACACGGGACATGTCAACCGGTGAAAAATTTAAGTGAGGAGAGTGTGTTCCCCTGATGGTTTAATATACATGGGACATGTTACCAGGTGAACAGTTTAAGAGAGAAGAGTGTGTTCCCCTGATGGTTTAATATACATGGGACATGTCACCAGGTGAACAGTATAAGAGAGAAGAGTGTGTTCCCCTGATGGTTTAATATACATGGGACATGTCACCAGGTGAACAGTATAAGTGAGGAGAGTGTGTTCCCCTGATGGTTTAATACACACGGGACATGTTACCAGATGAACAGTATAAGTGAGGAGAGTGTGTTCCCCTGATGGCTGAATATACACGGGACATGTTACCAGGTGAACAGCATAAGTGAGGAGATTGTGTTCCCCTGATGGTTTAATACACACGGGACATGTTACCAGGTGAACAGTAAAAGTGAGGAGAGTGTGTTCCCCTGATGGTTTAATACGCACGGGACATGTTACCAGGTGAACAGTATTAGTGAGGAGAATGTTTTCCCCTGTTTGTTTCATGCACACGGGACATGTTACCTGGTGAACAGTATAAGTGAGGAGAATGTGTTCCCTTGATTGTTTAATATACACGGGACATGTTACCAGGTGAACAGTATAAGTGAGGAGAGTGTGTTCCCCTGATGGTTCAATATACACGGGACATGTTACCAGGTGAACAGTATAAGTGAGGAGAGTGTGTTCCCCTGATTGTTTAATATACACGGGACATGTTACCAGGTGAACAGTATAAGTGAGGAGAGTGTGTTCCCCTGATGGTTTAATATACACGGGACATGTTACCAGGTGAACAGTATAAGTGAGGACAGTGTGTTCCCCTGATGGTTTAATATACACGGGACATGTTACCAGGTGAACAGTATAAGTGAGGAGAGTATGTTCCCCTGATTGTTTAATACGCACGGGACATGTCACCAGGTGAACAGTATAAGTGAGGAGAGTGTGTTCCCCTGATGGTTTAATACTGACGGGATATGTTACAAGATGAACAGTATAAGTGAGGAGAGTGTGTTCCCCTGATGGTTTAATACGCACGGGACATGTCACCAAGTGAACTGTATAACTGAGGAGAGTGTGATCCACTGATTGTTTAATACACACGGGACATGTTACCTGATGAACAGTCTAAGTGAGGAGAGTGTGTTCCCCTGATTGTTTAATACACACGGGACATGTTTCCAGGCGAACTGTATAAGAGAGGAGAGTGTGTTCCCCTGAGTGTTTAATATACACGGGACATGTTACCAGGTGAACAGCATAAGTGAGGAGACTGTGTTCCCCTGATGGTTTAATATACACGGGACATGTTACCAGTTGAACAGTATAAGTGAGGAGAGTGTGTTCCCCTGATGGTTTAATACTGATGGGACATGTTACCAGATGAACAGTATAAGTGAGGAGAGTGTGTTCCCCTGATTGTTTAATACACAAGGGACATGTTACCAGGTGAACAGTATAAGTGAGGAGAGTGTGTTCCCCTGATTGTTTAATGCACACGGGACATGTTAGCAGGAGAAAAGTTTAAGTGAGGAGACTTTGTTCCCCTGATGGTTTAATATACATGGGACATGTTACCACGTGAAAAGTGTAAGTGAGGAGAGGGTGTTCCCCTGATTGTTTAATACACACGGGACATGTTACCAGATGATCAGTCTAAGTGAGGAGAGTGTGTTCCCCTGATGGTTTAATACACACGGGAAATGTTACGAGATGAACAGTATAAGTGAGGAGAGTGTGTTCCCCTGATGGTTTAATGTACACGGGACATGTTTCCAGGCGAACAGTATAAGTGAGGAGAGTGTGTTCCCCTGAGTGTTTAATATACGCGGGACATGTTACCAGGTGAACATTTGAGTGAGCAGAGTGTGTTCCCTTGATAGTTTAATGTACACGGGACATGTTACCAGATGAACAGTATAAGTGAGGAGAGTGTGTTCCCCTGATGGTTTTTTACGCAAGGGACGTGTTACCAGGTGAACAGCATAAGTGAGGAGAGTGTGTTCCCCTGATGGTTTAATACTGACGGGACATGTTGCCAGTTGAAAAGTATAAGTGAGGAGAGTGTGTTCCCCTGATTTTTTAATATACACGGGACATGTTACCAGGTGAACAGTAGAAGTGAGGAGAGTGTGTTCCCCTGATGGTTTAATGCGCACAGGACATGTTACCAGGTGAACAGTATAAGTGAGGAGAGTGTGTTCCGCTGATGGTTTAATACTGACGGGACATGTTGCCAGTTGAAAAGTATAAGTGAGGAGAGTGTGTTCCCCTGATGGCTTAATATACGCGGGACATGTTACCAGGTGAACAGTATAAGTGAGGAGAGTGTGTTCCCCTGATTGTTTAATACACACGGGACATGTTACCAGATGAACAGAATAAGTGAGGAGAGTGTGTTCCCCTGATTGTTTAATACTGACGTGATATCTTACTAGATGAACAGTATAAGTGAGGAGAGTGTGTTCCCCTGATGGTTTAATGCACACAAAACATGTTACCAGGTGAACAGTATAAGTGAGGAGAGTGTGTTCCCCTGATTGTTTAATACACACGGGACATGTTACCAGATGAACAGTATAAGTGAGAAGAGTGTGTTCCCCTGATTGTTTAATACACACTGGACATGTTACCAGGTGAACAGTATAAGTGAGGAGAGTGTGTTCCCCGGATTGTTTAATACGCACTGGACATGTCACCAGGTGAACAGAATAAGTGAGGAGAGTGTGTTCCACTGATGGTTTAATATACACGGGACATGTTACCAGGTGAACAGTATAAGTGAGGAGAGTGTGTTCCCAGAATAAGTGAGGAGAGTGTGTTCCACTGATGGTTTAATATACACGGGACATGTTACCAGGTGAACAGTATAAGTGAGGAGAATGTGTTCCCTTGATGGTTGAATATACACAGGACATGTTACTAGGTGAACAGTATAAGTGAGGAGAGTGTGTTCCCCTGATTGTTTAATATACACAAGACATATTACCAGGTGAACAGTATAAGTGAGAAGAGCGTGTTCCCCTGATTGTTTAATATACACGGGACATGTTACCAGATGAACAGTATAAGTGAGTAGAGTGTGTTCCCCTGATGGTTTTATATACACGGACATGTCACCAGGTGAACAGTATAAGTGAGGAGAGTGTGTTCCCCTGATGGTTTAATACACACGGGACATGCTACCAGATGAACAGTATAAGTGATGAGAGTTTGTTCCCCTGATGGTTTAATATACACGGGACATGTTTCCAGGCGAACAGTATAAGTGAGGAGAGTGTGTTCCCCTGAGTGTTTAATATACACGGGACATGTTTCCAGGCGAACATATAAGTGAGGAGAGTGTGTTCCCCTGAGTGTTTAATATACACGGAACATGTTTCCAGTTGAACAGTATAAGTGAGGAGAGAGTGTTCCCCTGATGGTTTAATATACGCAGGACATTTTACCAGGTGAACTTTATCAGTGAGGAGAGTATGTTCCCCTGATGGTTTAATATACATGGGACATGTTACCAGATGAACAGTATAAGTGAGGAGAGTGTCGTCCCCTGATTGTTTAATACACACAGGACATGTTACCAGGTGAACAGTATAAGTGAGGAGAGGGTGTTCCCCTGATTGTTTAATACACACGGGACATGTTACCAGATGATCAGTCTAAGTGAGGAGAGTGTGTTCCCCTGATGGTTTAATACACACGGGAAATGTTACGAGATGAACAGTATAAGTGAGGAGAGTGTGTTCCCCTGATGGTTTAATGTACACGGGACATGTTTCCAGGCGAACAGTATAAGTGAGGAGAGTGTGTTCCCCTGAGTGTTTAATATACGCGGGACATGTTACCAGGTGAACATTTGAGTGAGCAGAGTGTGTTCCCTTGATAGTTTAATGTACACGGGACATGTTACCAGATGAACAGTATAAGTGAGGAGAGTGTGTTCCCCTGATGGTTTTTTACGCAAGGGACGTGTTACCAGGTGAACAGCATAAGTGAGGAGAGTGTGTTCCCCTGATGGTTTAATACTGACGGGACATGTTGCCAGTTGAAAAGTATAAGTGAGGAGAGTGTGTTCCCCTGATTTTTTAATATACACGGGACATGTTACCAGGTGAACAGTAGAAGTGAGGAGAGTGTGTTCCCCTGATGGTTTAATGCGCACAGGACATGTTACCAGGTGAACAGTATAAGTGAGGAGAGTGTGTTCCGCTGATGGTTTAATACTGACGGGACATGTTGCCAGTTGAAAAGTATAAGTGAGGAGAGTGTGTTCCCCTGATGGCTTAATATACGCGGGACATGTTACCAGGTGAACAGTATAAGTGAGGAGAGTGTGTTCCCCTGATTGTTTAATACACACGGGACATGTTACCAGATGAACAGAATAAGTGAGGAGAGTGTGTTCCCCTGATTGTTTAATACTGACGTGATATCTTACTAGATGAACAGTATAAGTGAGGAGAGTGTGTTCCCCTGATGGTTTAATGCACACAAAACATGTTACCAGGTGAACAGTATAAGTGAGGAGAGTTTGTTCCCCTGATTGTTTAATACACACGGGACATGTTACCAGATGAACAGTATAAGTGAGAAGAGTGTGTTCCCCTGATTGTTTAATACACACTGGACATGTTACCAGGTGAACAGTATAAGTGAGGAGAGTGTGTTCCCCGGATTGTTTAATACGCACTGGACATGTCACCAGGTGAACAGAATAAGTGAGGAGAGTGTGTTCCACTGATGGTTTAATATACACGGGACATGTTACCAGGTGAACAGTATAAGTGAGGAGAGTGTGTTCCCAGAATAAGTGAGGAGAGTGTGTTCCACTGATGGTTTAATATACACGGGACATGTTACCAGGTGAACAGTATAAGTGAGGAGAATGTGTTCCCTTGATGGTTGAATATACACAGGACATGTTACTAGGTGAACAGTATAAGTGAGGAGAGTGTGTTCCCCTGATTGTTTAATATACACAAGACATATTACCAGGTGAACAGTATAAGTGAGAAGAGCGTGTTCCCCTGATTGTTTAATATACACGGGACATGTTACCAGATGAACAGTATAAGTGAGTAGAGTGTGTTCCCCTGATGGTTTTATATACACGGACATGTCACCAGGTGAACAGTATAAGTGAGGAGAGTGTGTTCCCCTGATGGTTTAATACACACGGGACATGCTACCGGATGAACAGTATAAGTGATGAGAGTTTGTTCCCCTGATGGTTTAATATACACGGGACATGTTTCCAGGCGGACAGTATAAGTGAGGAGAGTGTGTTCCCCTGAGTGTTTAATATACACGGGACATGTTTCCAGGCGAACATATAAGTGAGGAGAGTGTGTTCCCCTGAGTGTTTAATATACACGGAACATGTTTCCAGTTGAACAGTATAAGTGAGGAGAGAGTGTTCCCCTGATGGTTTAATATACGCAGGACATTTTACCAGGTGAACTTTATCAGTGAGGAGAGTATGTTCCCCTGATGGTTTAATATACATGGGACATGTTACCAGATGAACAGTATAAGTGAGGAGAGTGTCGTCCCCTGATTGTTTAATACACACAGGACATGTTACCAGGTGAACAGTATAAGTGAGGAGAGTGTGTTCCCCTGATGGTTTAATATACATGGGACATGTGACCAGGTGAACAGTGTAAGTGAGGAGAGTGTGTTCCCCTGATGGTTTAATATACATGGGACATGTTACCAGGTGAAAAGTGTAAGTGAGGAGAGGGTGTTCCCCTGATTGTTTAATACACACGGGACATGTTACCAGGTGAACAGTTTAAGAGAGAAGAGTGTGTTCCCCTGATGGTTTAATATACATGGGATATGTCACCAGGTGAACGGTATAAGAGAGAAGAGTGTGTTCCCCTGATGGTTTAATATACATGGGACATGTCACCAGGTGAACAGTATCAGTGAGGAGAGTGTGTTCCCCTGATGGTTGAATATACACGGGACATGTTACCAGGTGAACAGTATAAGTGAGGAGAATGTTTTCCCCTGTTTGTTTCATGCACACGGGACATGTTACCAGGTGAACAGTATAAGTGAGGAGAGTGTCTTCCCCTGATGGTTTAATACACACGGGACATGTTACCAGGTGAAGAGTATAATTGAGGAGAATGTGTTCCCCTGATTGTTTAATACACATGGGACATGTTACCAGGTGAACAGTATAAGTGAGGAGAGTGTCTTCCCCTGATGTTTTAATGTACACACGGGAAATGTTACCAGGTGAACTGTATAAGTGAGGAGAGTGTGTTCCCCTGATTGTTTAATACACATGGGACATGTTACCAGGTGAACAGTAGAAGTGAGGAGAGTGTGTTCCCCTGATGGTTTAATGCGCACAGGACATGTTACCAGGTGAACAGTATAAGTGAGGAGAGTGTGTTCCCCTGATGGTTTAATACTGACGGGACATGTTGCCAGTTGCAAAGTATAAGTGAGGAGAGTGTGTTCCCCTGATGGCTTAATATACACGGGACATGTTACCAGGTGAACAGTATAAGTGAGGAGAGTGTGTTCCCCTGATTGTTTAATACACACGGGACATGTTACCAGATGAACAGAATAAGTGAGGAGAGTGTGTTCCCCTGATTGTTTAATACTGACGTGATATCTTACTAGATGAACAGTATAAGTGAGGAGAGTGTGTTCCCCTGATGGTTTAATACACACAAAACATGTTACCAGGTGAACAGTATAAGTGAGGAGGGTGTGTTCCCCTGATTGTTTAATACACACGGGACATGTTACCAGATGAACAGTATAAGTGAGAAGAGTGTGTTCCCCTGATTGTTTAATACACACGGGACATGTTACCAGGTGAACAGTATTAGTGAGGAGAGTCTGTTCCCCTGATGGTTTAATATACATGGGAAATGTTACCAGATGAACAGGAGAAGTGAGGAGAGTGTGTTGCCCTGATGGTTGAATATACACGGGACATGTTACTAGGTGAACAGTATAAGTGAGGAGAGTGTGTTCCCCTGATTGTTTAATTTACATGGGAAATGTTACCAGGTGAACAGTATAAGTGAGGAGAGTGTGTTCCCCTGATGGTTTAATACACACGGGACATGCTACCAGATGAACAGTATAAGTGAGGAGAGTGTGTTCCCCTGAGTGTTTAATATCCACGGGACATGTTTCCAGGCGAACAGTAGAAGTGAGGAGAGTTTGTTCCCCTGATGTTTTAATATACACGGGACATGTTTCCAGGCGAACAGTATAAGTGAGGAGAGTGTGTTCCCCTGAGTGTTTAATATACACGGGACATGTTTCCAGGCGAACATATAAGTGAGGAGAGTGTGTTCCCCTGAGTGTTTAATATACACGGGACATGTTTCCAGGCGAACAGAATAAGTGAGGAGAGTGTGTTCCCTGATGGTTTAATACTCACGGGACATGTTACCAGGTGAACAGTATAAGTGAGGAGAGTGTGTTCCCCTGTTGGTTTAATACTGACGGGACATGTTACCAGATGAGCAGTATAAGAGAGGAGAGAGTGTTCAACTGATGGTTTAATATACATGGGACATGTTACCAGGTGAACAGTGTATATGAGGAGAGTGTGTTCCCCTGATTGTTTAATACAAACGAGACATGTTACCAGATGAACAGTATAAGTGAGGAGAGTGTGTTCCCCTGATGGTTTAATACACACGGGACATGTTACCAGATGATCAGTATAAGTGAGGAGAGTGTGTTCC
This sequence comes from Heterodontus francisci, assembly GCF_036365525.1. NCBI lineage: Eukaryota > Metazoa > Chordata > Chondrichthyes > Heterodontiformes > Heterodontidae > Heterodontus > Heterodontus francisci. The sequence continues at coordinate 361,485 of NW_027141488.1, read as the reverse complement.
CCTGATGGTTTAATACACACGGGACATGTTACCAGATGAACAGTATAAGTGAGGAGAGTGTGTGCCACTGATGGTTTAATATACATGGGAAATTTTACCAGATGAGCAGTATAAGTGAGGAGAGTGTGTTGCCCTGATGGTTGAATATACACGGGACATGTTACTAGGTGAACAGTATAAGTGAGGAGAGTGTGTTCCCCTGGTTGTTTAATATACATGGGAAATGTTACCAGGTGAACAGTATAAGTGAGGAGAGTGTGTTCCCCTGATGGTTTAATACACACGGGACATGTCACCAGGTGAACAGTATAAGTCAGGAGAGTGTGTTCCCCTGATGGTTTAATACACACGGGAAATGTTACCATATGATCATTATAAGTGAGGAGAGTGTGTTCCCCTGATTGTTTAATACACACGGGACATGTCACCAGGTGAACAGTATAAGTCAGGAGAGTGTGTTCCCCTGATGGTTTAATACACACGGGAAATGTTACCAGATGATCATTATAAGTGAGGAGAGTGTGTTCCCCTGATTGTTTAATATACACGGGAAATGTTACCAGATGAACAGTATAAGTGAGGCGAGTGTGTTCCCCTGATGATTTTATATACACGGGACATGTCACCAGGTGAACAGTATAAGTGAGGAGAGTGTGTTCCCCTGATGGTTTAATACACACGGGAAATGTTACCAGATGATCATTATAAGTGAGGAGAGTGTGTTCCCCTGATTGTTTAATATACACGGGACATGTTACCAGGTGAACAGTGTAAGTGAGGAGAGGGTGTTCCCCTGATTGTTTAATACACACGGGACATGTCAACCGGTGAAAAATTTAAGTGAGGAGAGTGTGTTCCCCGGATGGTTTAATATACAAGGGACATGTTACCAGGTGAACAGTTTAAGAGAGAAGAGTGTGTTCCCCTGATGGTTTAATATACATGGGACATGTCACCAGGTGAACAGTATAAGAGAGAAGAGTGTGTTCCCCTGATGGTTTAATATACATGGGACATGTCACCAGGTGAACAGTATAAGTGAGGAGAGTGTGTTCCCCTGATGGTTTAATACACACGGGACATGTTACCAGATGAACAGTATAAGTGAGGAGAGTGTGTTCCCCTGATGGCTGAATATACACGGGACATGTTACCAGGTGAACAGCATAAGTGAGGAGATTGTGTTCCCCTGATGGTTTAATACACACGGGACATGTTACCAGGTGAATAGTAAAAGTGAGGAGAGTGTGTTCCCCTGATGGTTTAATACGCACGGGACATGTTACCAGGTGAACAGTATTAGTGAGGAGAATGTTTTCCCCTGTTTGTTTCATGCACACGGGACATGTTACCTGGTGAACAGTATAAGTGAGGAGAATGTGTTCCCTTGATTGTTTAATATACACGGGACATGTTACCAGGTGAACAGTATAAGTGAGGAGAGTGTGTTCCCCTGATGGTTCAATATACACGGGACATGTTACCAGGTGAACAGTATAAGTGAGGAGAGTGTGTTCCCCTGATTGTTTAATATACACGGGACATGTTACCAGGTGAACAGTATAAGTGAGGAGAGTGTGTTCCCCTGATGGTTTAATATACACGGGACATGTTACCAGGTGAACAGTATAAGTGAGGACAGTGTGTTCCCCTGATGGTTTAATATACACGGGACATGTTACCAGGTGAACAGTATAAGTGAGGAGAGTATGTTCCCCTGATTGTTTAATACGCACGGGACATGTCACCAGGTGAACAGTATAAGTGAGGAGAGTGTGTTCCCCTGATGGTTTAATACTGACGGGATATGTTACAAGATGAACAGTATAAGTGAGGAGAGTGTGTTCCCCTGATGGTTTAATACGCACGGGACATGTCACCAAGTGAACTGTATAACTGAGGAGAGTGTGATCCACTGATTGTTTAATACACACGGGACATGTTACCTGATGAACAGTCTAAGTGAGGAGAGTGTGTTCCCCTGATTGTTTAATACACACGGGACATGTTTCCAGTCGAACTGTATAAGAGAGGAGAGTGTGTTCCCCTGAGTGTTTAATATACACGGGACATGTTACCAGGTGAACAGCATAAGTGAGGAGACTGTGTTCCCCTGATGGTTTAATATACACGGGACATGTTACCAGTTGAACAGTATAAGTGAGGAGAGTGTGTTCCCCTGATGGTTTAATACTGATGGGACATGTTACCAGATGAACAGTATAAGTAAGGAGAGTGTGTTCCCCTGATTGTTTAATACACAAGGGACATGTTACCAGGTGAACAGTATAAGTGAGGAGAGTGTGTTCCCCTGATTGTTTAATGCACACGGGACATGTTAGCAGGAGAAAAGTTTAAGTGAGGAGACTTTGTTCCCCTGATGGTTTAATATACATGGGACATGTTACCACGTGAAAAGTGTAAGTGAGGAGAGGGTGTTCCCCTGATTGTTTAATACACACGGGACATGTTACCAGATGATCAGTCTAAGTGAGGAGAGTGTGTTCCCCTGATGGTTTAATACACGCGGGAAATGTTACGAGATGAACAGTATAAGTGAGGAGAGTGTGTTCCCCTGATGGTTTAATGTACACGGGACATGTTTCCAGGCGAACAGTATAAGTGAGGAGAGTGTGTTCCCCTGAGTGTTTAATATACGCGGGACATGTTACCAGGTGAACATTTGAGTGAGCAGAGTGTGTTCCCTTGATAGTTTAATGTACACGGGACATGTTACCAGATGAACAGTATAAGTGAGGAGAGTGTGTTCCCCTGATGGTTTTTTACGCAAGGGACGTGTTACCAGGTGAACAGCATAAGTGAGGAGAGTGTGTTCCCCTGATGGTTTAATACACACGGGACATGTGACCAGGTGAAGAGTATAAGTGAGGAGAATGTGTTCCCCTGATTGTTTAATACACACGGGACATTTCACCAGGTGAACAGTATAAGTGAGGAGAGTGTGTTCCCCTGATGGTTTAATACTGACGTGATATGTTACCAGGTGAACAGTATAAGTGAGGAGAGTGTCTTCCCCTGATGTTTTAATGTACACCGGAAATGTTACCAGGTGAACTGTATAAGTGAGGAGAGTGTGTTCCCCTGATTGTTTAATACACACGGGACATTTTACCAGATGAACAGTATAAGTGAGGAGAGTGTGTTCCCCTGATTTTTTAATACACACGGGACATGTTACCAGGTGAACAGTAGAAGTGAGGAGAGTGTGTTCCCCTGATGGTTTAATGCGCACAGGACATGTTACCAGGTGAACAGTATAAGTGAGGAGAGTGTGTTCCCCTGATGGTTTAATACTGACGGGACATGTTGCCAGTTGAACAGTATAAGTGAGGAGAGTGTGTTCCCCTGATGGCTTAATATACACGGGACATGTTACCAGGTGAACAGTATAAGTGAGGAGAGTGTGTTCCCCTGATGGTTTAATACTGATGGGACATGTTGCCAGTTGAACAGTATAAGTGAGGAGAGTGTGTTCCCCTGATGGCTTAATATACACGGGACATGTTACCAGGTGAACAGTATAAGTGAGGAGACTGTGTTCCCCTGATGGTTTAATACACACGGGACATGTTACCAGGTGAACAGTATAAGTGAGTAGAGTGTGTTCCCCTGATTGTTTAATACACACGGGACATGTTACCAGATGAACAGTATAAGTGAGGAGAGTGTGTTCTCCTGATTGTTTAATACTGACGTGATATGTTACTAGATGAACAGTATAAGTGAGGAGAGTGTGTTCCCCTGATGGTTTAATACACACAGGACATGTTACCAGGTGAACAGTATAAGTGAGGAGAGTGTTTTCCCCTTATTGTTTAATACACCACGGGACATGTTACCAGATGAACAGTATAAGTGAGGAGAGTGTGTTCCCCTGATGGTTTAATACACACAGGACATGTTACCAGGTGAACAGCATAAGTGAGGAGAGTGTGTTCCCCTGATTGTTTAATACACCGCGGGACATGTTACCAGATGAACAGTATAAGTGAGGAGAGTGTGTTCCCCTGATTGTTTAATATACATGGGACATGTTACTAGGTGAACAGTATAAGTGAGGAGAGTCTGTTCCCCTGATGGTTTAATATACACGGGACATGTTACCAGATGAACAGTGTAAGTGAGGAGAGTGTGTTCCCCTGATTGTTTAATACACACGGGACATGTTACCAGGTGAACAGTATAAGTGAGGAGAGTCTGTTCCCCTGATGGTTTAATATACATGGGAAATGTTACCAGATGAACAGTATAAGTGAGGAGAGTGTGTTCCCCTGATTGTTTAATATACATGGGACATTTCACCAGGTGAACTGTATAAGTGAGGAGAGTGTGTTCCCCTGATGGTTTAATACACACGGGAAATGTCACCAGGTGAACAGTATAAGTGAGGAGAGTGTGCTCCCCTGATTGTTTAATATACACGGGAAATGTTACCAGATGAACAGTATAAGTGAGGAGAGTGTGTTCCCCTGATGGTTTAATATACACGGGACATGATTCCGGTCGAACAGTTTAAGTTAGTAGAGTGTGTTCCCCTGATTGTTTAATATACACGGGACATGTGACCAGATGAACCGTATAAGTGAGGAGAGTGTGTTCCCCTGATGGTTTAATACACATGGGACATGTTACCAGGTGAACAGTATAAGAGAGCAGAGTGTGTTCCCCTGATGGCTAAATATACATGGGACATGTTACCAGATGAACAGTATAAGTGAGGCGAGTGTGTTCCCCTGATGATTTTATATACACGGGACATGTCACCAGGTGAACAGTATATGTGAGGAGAGTGTGTTCCCCTGATGGTTTAATACACACGGGAAATGTTACCAGATGAACAGTATAAGTGAGGAGAGTGTGTTCCCCTGATGGTTTAATATACACGGGAAATGTTACCAGATGAACAGTATAAGTGAGGAGAGTGTGTTCCTCTGATTGTTTAATGCACACTCGACATGTCGCAAGGTGAACAGCATAAGTGAGGAGAATGTGTTCCCCTGATCATTTAATACACACTGGACATGTTACCAGGTGAACAGTATAGGTGAGGAGAGTGTGTTCCCCGGATTGTTTAATACACACTGGACATGTCACCAGGTGAACAGAATAAGTGAGGAGAGTTTGTTCCACTGATGCTTTAATATACACGGGACATGTTACCAGGTGAACAGTATAAGTGAGGAGAGTGTGTTCCCTTGATGGTTGAATATACACAGGACATGTTACTAGGTGAACAGTATAAGTGAGGAGAGTGTGTTCCCCTGATGGTTTAATACACACAGGACATGTTACCAGGTGAACAGTATAAGTGAGGAGAGTGTTTTCCCCTTATTGTTTAATACACACTGGACATGTCACCAGGTGAACAGAATAAGTGAGGAGAGTGTGTTCCACTGATGCTTTAATATACACGGGACATGTTACCAGGTGAACAGTATAAGTGAGGAGAGTGTGTTCCCTTGATGGTTGAATATACACAGGACATGTTACTAGATGAACAGTATAAGTGAGGAGAGTGTGTTCCCCTGATGGTTTAATACACACAGGACATGTTACCAGGTGAACAGTATAAGTGAGGAGAGTGTTTTCCCCTTATTGTTTAATACACCACGGGACATGTTACCAGATGAACAGTATAAGTGAGGAGAGTGTGTTCCGCTGATGGTTTCATACACACAGGACATGTTACCAGGTGAACAGCATAAGTGAGGAGAGTGTGTTCCCCTGATTGTTTAATACACCGCGGGACATGTTACCAGATGAACAGTATAAGTGCGGAGAGTGTGTTCCCCTGATTGTTTAATATACATGGGACATGTTACTAGGTGAACAGTATAAGTGAGGAGAGTATGTTCCCCTGATGGTTTAATATACACGGGACATGTTACCAGATGAACAGTGTAAGTGAGGAGAGTGTGTTCCCCTGATTGTTTAATACACACGGGACATGTTACCAGGTGAACAGTATAAGTGAGGAGAGTCTGTTCCCCTGATGGTTTAATATACATGGGAAATGTTACCAGATGAACAGTATAAGTGAGGAGAGTGTGTTCCCCTGATTGTTTAATATACATGGGACATTTCACCAGGTGAACTGTATAAGTGAGGAGAGTGTGTTCCCCTGATGGTTTAATACACACGGGACATGTCACCAGGTGAACAGTATAAGTGAGGAGAGTGTGTTCCCCTGATTGTTTAATATACACGGGAAATGTTACCAGATGAACAGTATAAGTGTGGAGAGTGTGTTCCCCTGATGGTTTAATATACACGGGACATGATTCCGGTCGAACAGTTTAAGTTAGTAGAGTGTGTTCCCCTGATTGTTTAATATACACGGGACATGTGACCAGATGAACCGTATAAGTGAGGAGAGTGTGTTCCCCTGATGGTTTAATACACATGGGACATGTTACCAGGTGAACAGTATAAGAGAGCAGAGTGTGTTCCACTGATGGCTAAATATACATGGGACATGTTACCAGATGAACAGTATAAGTGAGGCGAGTGTGTTCCCCTGATGATTTTATATACACGGGACATGTCACCAGATGAACAGTATAAGTGAGGAGAGTGTGTTCCCCTGATGGTTTAATATACACGGGAAATGTTACCAGATGAACAGTATAAGTGAGGAGAGTGTGTTCCCCTGATTGTTTAATACACACTGGACATGTTACCAGGTGAACAGTATAAGTGAGGCGAGTGTGTTCCCCTGATGATTTTATATACACGGGACATGTCACCAGATGAACAGTATAAGTGAGGAGAGTGTGTTCCCCTGATGGTTTAATATACACGGGAAATGTTACCAGATGAACAGTATAAGTGAGGAGAATGTGTTCCCCTGATCATTTAATACACACTGGACATGTTACCAGGTGAACAGTATAAGTGAGGAGAGTGTGTTCCCCGGATTGTTTAATACACACTGGACATGTCACCAGGTGAACAGAATAAGTGAGGAGAGTGTGTTCCACTGATGCTTTAATATACACGGGACATGTTACCAGGTGAACAGTATAAGTGAGGAGAGTGTGTTCCCTTGATGGTTGAATATACACAGGACATGTTACTAGGTGAACAGTATAAGTGAGGAGAGTGTGTTCCCTTGAAGGTTGAATATACACAGGACATGTTACCAGGTGAACAGTATAAGTGAGGAGAGTGTGTTCCCTTGATGGTTGAATATACACAGGACATGTTACCAGGTGAACAGTATAAGTGAGAAGAGTGTGTTCCCCTGATTGTTTAATATACACGGGACATGTTACCAGATGAACAGTATAAGAGAGGAGAGTGTGTTCCCCTGATGGTTTTATATACACGGACATGTCACCAGGTGAACAGTATAAGTGAGTAGAGAGTGTTCCCCTGATGGTTTAATACACACGGGACATGCTACCAGATGAACAGTATAAGTGAGGAGAGTTTGTTCCCCTGATGGTTTAATATACACGGGACATGTTTCCAGGTGAACAGTATAAGTGAGGAGAGTGTGTTCCCCTGAGTGTTTAATATACACGGGACATGTTTCCAGGCGAACATATAAGTGAGGAGAGTATGTTCCCCTGAGTGTTTAATATACAGGGAACATGTTTCCAGGCGAACAGTATAAGTGAGGAGAGAGTGTTCCACTGATGGTTTAATATACGCAGGACATGTTACCAGGTGAACTTTATCAGTGAGGAGAGTATGTTCCCCTGATGGTTTAATATACATGGGACATGTCACCAGGTGAACAGTATCAGTGAGGAGAGTGTGTTCCCCTGATGGTTGAATATACACGGGACATGTTACCAGGTGAACAGTATAAGTGAGGAGATTGTGTTCCCCTGATTGTTTAATATACACGGGACATGTCACCAGGTGAGCATTATAAGTGAGGAGAGTGTGTTCCCCTGATGGTTTAATACGCACGGGACATGTTACCAGGTGAACCGTATAAGTGAGGAGAATGTTTTCCCCTGTTTGTTTCATGCACACGGGACATGTTACCAGGTGAACAGTGTAAGTGAGGAGAGTGTGTTCCCCTGATGGTTTAATATACACGGGACATGTTACCAGGTGAACAGTATAAGTGAGGAGAGTGTGTTCCCCTGATTGTTTAATACGCACGGGGCATGTTACCATGTGAAGAATATAAGTGAGGAGAATGTGTTCCCCTGATTGTTTAACACACACGGGACATGTCACCAGGTGAACAGTATAAGTGAGGAGAGTGTGTTCCCCTGATTGTTAATATACACGGGACATGTTACCAGGTGAACAGTATAAGTGATTAGAGTGTGTTCCCCTGATTGTTTAATATACACGGGACATGTGACCAGATGAACCGTATAAGTGAGGAGAGTGTGTTCCCCTGATGGTTTAATTCACATGGGACATGTTACCAGGTGAACAGTATAAGAGAGCAGAGTGTGTTCCCCTGATGGTTAAATACACACGGGACATGCTACCAGATGAACAGTATAAGTGAGGAGAGTTTGTTCCCCTGATGGTTTAATATACACGGGACATGTTTCCAGGCGAACAGTATAAGTGAGGAGAGTGTGTTCCCCTGAGTGTTTAATATACACGGGACATGTTTCCAGGCGAACATATAAGTGAGGAGAGTGTGTTCCCCTGAGTGTTTAATATACACGGAACATGTTTCCAGGCGAACAGTTTAAGTGAGAAGAGTGTGTTCCCCTGATTGTTTAATATACACGGGACATGTTACCAGATGAACAGTATAAGTGAGGAGAGTGTGTTCCCCTGATGGTTTTATATACACGGACATGTCACCAGGTGAACAGTATAAGTGAGTAGAGTGTGTTCCCCTGATGGTTTAATACACACGGGACATGCTACCAGATGAACAGTATAAGTGAGGAGAGAGTGTTCCACTGATGGTTTAATATACGCAGGACATTTTACCAGGTGAACTTTATCAGTGAGGAGAGTATGTTCCCCTGAGTGTTTAATATACACGGGACATGTTTCCAAAAGAACATATAAGTGAGGAGAGTGTGTTCCCCTGATTGTTTAATACACACGGGACATGTTACCAGGTGAACAGTTTAAGAGAGAAGAGTGTGTTCCCCTGATGGTTTAATATACATGGGATATGTCACCAGGTGAACAGTATAAGAGAGAAGAGTGTGTTCCCCTGATGGTTTAATATACATGGGACATGTCACCAGGAGAACAGTATCAGTGAGGAGAGTGTGTTCCCCTGATGGTTTACTACACACGGGACATGTTACCAGATGAACAGTATAAGTGAGGAGAGTGTGTTCCCCTGATGGTTGAATATACACGGGACATGTTACCAGGTGAACAGTATAAGTGAGGAGATTGTGTTCCCCTGATTGTTTAATATACACGGGAGATGTCACCAGGTGAGCATTATAAGTGAGGAGAGTGTGTTCCCCTGATGGTTTAATACGCACGGGACATGTTACCAGGTGAACAGTATAAGTGAGGAGAATGTTTTCCCCTGTTTGTTTCATGCACACGGGACATGTTACCAGGTGAACAGTGTAAGTGAGGAGAGTGTGTTCCCCTGATGGTTTAATATACACGGGTCATGTTACCAGGTGAACAGTATAAGTGAGGAGAGTATGTTCCCCTGATTGTTTAATACGCACGGGGCATGTTACCATGTGAAGAATATAAGTGAGGAGAATGTGTTCCCCTGATTGTTTAACACACACGGGACATGTCACCAGGTGAACAGTATAAGTGAGGAGAGTGTGTTCCCCTGATGGTTTAATACTGACGGGATATGTTACAAGATGAACAGTATAAGTGAGGAGAGTGTGTTCTCCTGATGGTTTAATACGCACGGGACATGTCACCAAGTGAACTGTATAAGTGAGGAGAGAGTGTTCCCCTGATTGTTTAATACACACGGGAAATGTTACGAGATGAACAGTATAAGTGAGGAGAGTGTGTTCCCCTGTTGGTTTAATGTACACGTGACATGTTTCCAGGCGAACAGTATAAGTGAGGAGAGTGTGTTCCCCTGAGTGTTTAATATACACGGGACATGTTACCAGGTGAACATTTAAGTGAGGAGAGTGTGTTCCCCTGATGGTTTTTTACGCAAGGGACGTGTTACCAGGTGAACAGTATAAGTGACGAGATTGTGCTCCCCTGATTGTTTAATATACACGGGACATGTCACCAGGTGAACAGTATAAGTGAGGAGAGTGTGTTCCCTTGATAGTTTAATATACACAGGACATGTTACCAGGTGAACAGCATAAGTGAGGAGACTGTGTTCCCCTGATGGTTTAATATGCACGGGACATGTTACCAGTTGAACAGTATAAGTGAGGAGAGTGTGTTCACCTGATGGTTTAATACTGATGGGACATGTTACCAGATGAAAAGTATAAGTGAGGAGAGTGTGTTCCCCTGATGGTTTAATACACACGGGACATGTTACCAGGTGAACAGTATAAGTGAGGAGAGTGTGTTCCCCTGATGGTTTAATACTGATGGGACATGTTACCAGATGAAAAGTATAAGTGAGGAGAGTGTGTTCCCCTGATGGTTTAATACACACGGGACATGTTACCAGGTGAAGAGTATAATTGAGGAGAATGTGTTCCCCTGATTGTTTAATACACACGGGACATTTCACCAGGTGAACAGTATAAGTGAGGAGAGTGTCTTCCCCTGATGTTTTAATGTACTCCGGAAATGTTACCAGGTGAACTGTATAAGTGAGGAGAGTGTGTTCCCCTGATTGTTTAATACACACGGGACATGTTACCAGATGAACTGTATAAGTGAGGAGAGTGTGTTCCCCTGATTTTTTAATACACACTGGACATGTTACCAGGTGAACAGTAGAAGTGAGGAGAGTGTGTTCCCCTGATGGTTTAATGCGCACAGGACATGTTACCAGGTGAACAGTATAAGTGAGGAGAGTGTGTTCCCCTGATGGTTTAATACTGACGGGACATGTTGCCAGTTGAAAAGTTTTAGTGAGGAGAGTGTGTTCCCCTGATGGCTTAATATACACGGGACATGTTACCAGGTGAACAGTATAAGTGAGGAGAGTGTGTTCCCTGGATGGTTTAATACTGACGGGACATGTTACCAGATGAACAGTATAAGTGAGGAGAGTGTGTTCCCCTGATTGTTTAATACACACGGGAAATGTTACCAGATGAACAGAATAAGTGAGGAGAGTGTGTTCCCCTGATTGTTTAAAACTGACGTGATATCTTACTAGATGAACAGTATAAGTGAGGAGAGTGTGTTCCCCTGATGGTTTAATACACACAGGACATGTTACCAGGTGAACAGTATAAGTGAGGAGAGTGTTTTCCCCTTATTGTTTAATACACCACGGGACATGTTACCAGATGAACAGTATAAGTGAGGAGAGTGTGTTCCCCTGATGGTTTAATACACACAAAACATGTTACCAGGTGAACAGTATAAGTGAGGAGAGTGTGTTCCCCTGATTGTTTAATACACACGGGACTTGTTACCAGGTGAACAGTATAAGTGAGGAGAGTCTGTTCCCCTGATGGTTTAATATACATGGGAAATGTTACCAGATGAACAGTATAAGTGAGGAGAGTGTGTTGCCCTGATGGTTGAATATACACGGGACATGTTACTAGGTGAACAGTATAAGTGAGGAGAGTGTGTTCCCCTGATTGTTTAATATACATGGGAAATGTTACCAGGTGAACAGTATAAGTGAGGAGAGTGTGTTCCCCTGAGTGTTTAATACACACGGGACATGCTACCAGATGAACAGTATAAGTGAGGAGAGTGTGTTCCCCTGAGTGTTTAATATACACGGGACATGTTTCCAGGCGACAGTATAAGTGAGGAGAGTGTGTTCCCCTGATGGTTTAATACTGACGGGACATGTTGCCAGTTGAAAAGTATAAGTGAGGAGAGTGTGTTCCCCTGATGGCTTAATATACACGGGACATGTTACCAGGTGAACAGTATAAGAGAGGAGAGTGTGTTCCCTGGATGGTTTAATACTGACGGGACATGTTACCAGATGAACAGTATAAGTGAGGAGAGTGTGTTCCCCTGATTGTTTATTACACACGGGACATGTTACCAGATGAACAGAATAAGTGAGGAGAGTGTGTTCCCCTGATTGTTTAATACTGACGTGATATCTTACTAGATGAACAGTATAAGTGAGGAGAGTGTGTTCCCCTGATGGTTTAATACACACAGGACATGTTACCAGGTGAACAGTATAAGTGAGGAGAGTGTTTTCCCCTTATTGTTTAATACACCACGGGACATGTTACCAGATGAACAGTATAAGTGAGGAGAGTGTGTTCCCCTGATGGTTTAATACTCACAAAACATGTTACCAGGTGAACAGTATAAGTGAGGAGAGTGTGTTCCCCTGATTGTTTAATACACACGGGACTTGTTACCAGGTGAACAGTATAAGTGAGGAGAGTCTGTTCCCCTGATGGTTTAATATACATGGGAAATGTTACCAGATGAACAGTATAAGTGAGGAGAGTGTGTTGCCCTGATGGTTGAATATACACGGGACATGTTACTAGGTGAACAGTATAAGTGAGGAGAGTGTGTTCCCCTGATTGTTTAATATACATGGGAAATGTTACCAGGTGAACAGTATAAGTGAGGAGAGTGTGTTCCCCTGATGGTTTAATACACACGGGACATGCTACCAGATGAACAGTATAAGTGAGGAGAGTGTGTTCCCCTGAGTGTTTAATATACACGGGACATGTTTCCAGGCGACAGTATAAGTGAGGAGAGTGTGTTCCCCTGATGGTTTAATACTGACGGGACATGTTGCCAGTTGAAAAGTATAAGTGAGGAGAGTGTGTTCCTCTGATGGCTTAATATACACGGGACATGTTACCAGGTGAACAGTATAAGAGATGAGAGTGTGTTCCCTGGATGGTTTAATACTGACGGGACATGTTACCAGATGAACAGTATAAGTGAGGAGAGTGTGTTCCCCTGATTGTTTAATACACACGGGACATGTTACCAGACGAACAGAATAAGTGAGGAGAGTGTGTTCCCCTGATTGTTTAATACTGACGTGATATCTTACTAGATGAACAGTATAAGTGAGGAGAGTGTGTTCCCCTGATGGTTTAATACACACAGGACATGTTACCAGGTGAACAGTATAAGTGAGGAGAGTGTTTTCCCCTTATTGTTTAATACACCACGGGACATGTTACCAGATGAACAGTATAAGTGAGGAGAGTGTGTTCCCCTGATGGTTTAATACACACAAAACATGTTACCAGGTGAACAGTATAAGTGAGGAGAGTGTGTTCCCCTGATTGTTTAATACACACGGGACTTGTTACCAGGTGAACAGTATAAGTGAGGAGAGTCTGTTCCCCTGATGGTTTAATATACATGGGAAATGTTACCAGATGAACAGTATAAGTGAGGAGAGTGTGTTGCCCTGATGGTTGAATATACACGGGACATGTTACTAGGTGAACAGTATAAGTGAGGAGAGTGTGTTCCCCTGATTGTTTAATATACATGGGAAATGTTACCAGGTGAACAGTATAAGTGAGGAGAGTGTGTTCCCCTGATGGTTTAATACACACGGGACATGCTACCAGATGAACAGTATAAGTGAGGAGAGTGTGTTCCCCTGAGTGTTTAATATACACGGGACATGTTTCCAGGCGACAGTATAAGTGAGGAGAGTGTGTTCCCCTGATGGTTTAATACTGACGGGACATGTTGCCAGTTGAAAAGTATAAGTGAGGAGAGTGTGTTCCCCTGATGGCTTAATATACACGGGACATGTTACCAGGTGAACAGTATAAGAGAGGAGAGTGTGTTCCCTGGATGGTTTAATACTGACGGGACATGTTACCAGATGAACAGTATAAGTGAGGAGAGTGTGTTCCCCTGATTGTTTAATACACACGGGACATGTTACCAGACGAACAGAATAAGTGAGGAGAGTGTGTTCCCCTGATTGTTTAATACTGACGTGATATCTTACTAGATGAACAGTATAAGTGAGGAGAGTGTGTTCCCCTGATGGTTTAATACACACAGGACATGTTACCAGGTGAACAGTATAAGTGAGGAGAGTGTTTTCCCCTTATTGTTTAATACACCACGGGACATGTTACCAGATGAACAGTATAAGTGAGGAGAGTGTGTTCCCCTGATGGTTTAATACTCACAAAACATGTTACCAGGTGAACAGTATAAGTGAGGAGAGTGTGTTCCCCTGATTGTTTAATACACACGGGACTTGTTACCAGGTGAACAGTATAAGTGAGGAGAGTTTGTTCCCCTGATGGTTTAATATACATGGGAAATGTTACCAGATGAACAGTATAAGTGAGGAGAGTGTGTTGCCCTGATGGTTGAATATACACGGGACATGTTACTAGGTGAACAGTATAAGTGAGGAGAGTGTGTTCCCCTGATTGTTTAATATACATGGGAAATGTTACCAGGTGAACAGTATAAGTGAGGAGAGTGTGTTCCCCTGATGGTTTAATACACACGGGACATGCTACCAGATGAACAGTATAAGTGAGTAGAGTGTGTTCCCCTGAGTGTTTAATATACACGGGACATGTTTCCAGGCGACAGTATAAGTGAGGAGAGTTTGTTCCCCTGATGGTTTAATACTGACGGGACATGTTGCCAGTTGAAAAGTATAAGTGAGGAGAGTGTGTTCCCCTGATGGCTTAATATACACGGGACATGTTACCAGGTGAACAGTATAAGAGAGGAGAGTGTGTTCCCTGGATGGTTTAATACTGACGGGACATGTTACCAGATGAACAGTATAAGTGAGGAGAGTGTGTTCCCCTGATTGTTTAATACACACGGGACATGTTACCAGACGAACAGAATAAGTGAGGAGAGTGTGTTCCCCTGATTGTTTAATACTGACGTGATATCTTACTAGATGAACAGTATAAGTGAGGAGAGTGTGTTCCCCTGATGGTTTAATACACACAGGACATGTTACCAGGTGAACAGTATAAGTGAGGAGAGTGTTTTCCCCTTATTGTTTAATACACCACGGGACATGTTACCAGATGAACAGTATAAGTGAGGAGAGTGTGTTCCCCTGATGGTTTAATACACACAAAACATGTTACCAGGTGAACAGTATAAGTGAGGAGAGTGTGTTCCCCTGATTGTTTAATACACACGGGACTTGTTACCAGGTGAACAGTATAAGTGAGGAGAGTCTGTTCCCCTGATGGTTTAATATACATGGGAAATGTTACCAGATGAACAGTATAAGTGAGGAGAGTGTGTTGCCCTGATGGTTGAATATACACGGGACATGTTACTAGGTGAACAGTATAAGTGAGGAGAGTGTGTTCCCCTGATTGTTTAATATACATGGGAAATGTTACCAGGTGAACAGTATAAGTGAGGAGAGTGTGTTCCCCTGATGGTTTAATACACACGGGACATGCTACCAGATGAACAGTATAAGTGAGGAGAGTGTGTTCCCCTGAGTGTTTAATATACACGGGACATGTTTCCAGGCGACAGTATAAGTGAGGAGAGTGTGTTCCCCTGATGGTTTAATACTGACGGGACATGTTGCCAGTTGAAAAGTATAAGTGAGGAGAGTGTGTTCCCCTGATGGCTTAATATACACGGGACATGTTACCAGGTGAACAGTATAAGAGAGGAGAGTGTGTTCCCTGGATGGTTTAATACTGACGGGACATGTTACCAGATGAACAGTATAAGTGAGGAGAGTGTGTTCCCCTGATTGTTTAATACACACGGGACATGTTACCAGACGAACAGAATAAGTGAGGAGAGTGTGTTCCCCTGATTGTTTAATACTGACGTGATATCTTACTAGATGAACAGTATAAGTGAGGAGAGTGTGTTCCCCTGATGGTTTAATACACACAGGACATGTTACCAGGTGAACAGTATAAGTGAGGAGAGTGTTTTCCCCTTATTGTTTAATACACCACGGGACATGTTACCAGATGAACAGTATAAGTGAGGAGAGTGTGTTCCCCTGATGGTTTAATACACACAAAACATGTTACCAGGTGAACAGTATAAGTGAGGAGAGTGTGTTCCCCTGATTGTTTAATACACACGGGACTTGTTACCAGGTGAACAGTATAAGTGAGGAGAGTCTGTTCCCCTGATGGTTTAATATACATGGGAAATGTTACCAGATGAACAGTATAAGTGAGGAGAGTGTGTTGCCCTGATGGTTGAATATACACGGGACATGTTACTAGGTGAACAGTATAAGTGAGGAGAGTGTGTTCCCCTGATTGTTTAATATACATGGGAAATGTTACCAGGTGAACAGTATAAGTGAGGAGAGTGTGTTCCCCTGATGGTTTAATGCACACGGGACATGCTACCAGATGAACAGTATAAGTGAGGAGAGTGTGTTCCCCTGAGTGTTTAATATACACGGGACATGTTTCCAGGCGAACAGTATAAGTGAGGAGAGTTTGTTCCCCTGATGGTTTAATATGCACGGGACATGTTTCCAGGCGAACAGTATAAGTGAGGAGAGTGTGTTCCCCTGATGGTTTAATATACATAGGACATGTCACCAGGAGAACAGTATCAGTGAGGAGAGTGTGTTCCCCTGATGGTTTACTACACACGGGACATGTTACCAGATGAACAGTATAAGTGAGGAGAGTGTGTTCCCCTGATGGTTGAATATACACGGGACATGTTACCAGGTGAACAGTATAAGTGAGGAGATTGTGTTCCCCTGATTGCTTAATATACACGGGAGATGTCACCAGGTGAGCATTATAAGTGAGGAGAGTGTGTTCCCCTGATGGTTTAATACGCACGGGACATGTTACCAGGTGAACAGTATAAGTGAGGAGAATGTTTTCCCCTATTTGTTTCATGCACACGGGACATGTTACCAGGTGAACAGTGTAAGTGAGGAGAGTGTGTTCCCCTGATGGTTTAATATACACGGGTCATGTTACCAGGTGAACAGTATAAGTGAGGAGAGTATGTTCCCCTGACTGTTTAATACGCACGGGGCATGTTACCATGTGAAGAATATAAGTGAGGAGAATGTGTTCCCCTGATTTTTTAACACACACGGGACATGTCACCAGGTGAACAGTATAAGTGAGGAGAATGTGTTCCCCTGATGGTTTAATACTGACGGGATATGTTACAAGATGAACAGTATAAGTGAGGAGAGTGTGTTTCCCTGATGGTTTAATACGCACGGGACATGTCACCAAGTGAACTGTATAAGTGCGGAGAGAGTGTTCCCCTGATTGTTTAATACACACGGGAAATGCTACGAGATGAACAGTATAAGTGAGGAGAGTGTGTTCCCCTGATTGTTTAATACACACGGGACATGTTACCAGATGAACAGAATAAGTGAGGAGAGTGTGTTCCCCTGATTGTTTAATACTGACGTGATATCTTACTAGATGAACAGTATAAGTGAGGAGAGTGTGTTCCCCTGATGGTTTAATACACACAGGACATGTTACCAGGTGAACAGTATAAGTGAGGAGAGTGTTTTCCCCTTATTGTTTAATACACCACGGGACATGTTACCAGATGAACAGTATAAGTGAGGAGAGTGTGTTCCCCTGATGGTTTAATACACACAAAACATGTTACCAGGTGAACAGTATAAGTGAGGAGAGTGTGTTCCCCTGATTGTTTAATACACACGGGACTTGTTACCAGGTGAACAGTATAAGTGAGGAGAGTCTGTTGCCCTGATGGTTTAATATACATGGGAAATGTTACCAGATGAACAGTATAAGTGAGGAGAGTGTGTTCCCCTGATGGTTTAATACACACAAAACATGTTACCAGGTGAACAGTATAAGTGAGGAGAGTGTGTTCCCCTGATTGTTTAATACACACGGGACTTGTTACCAGGTGAACAGTATAAGTGAGGAGAGTCTGTTCCCCTGATGGTTTAATATACATGGGAAATGTTACCAGATGAACAGTATAAGTGAGGAGAGTGTGTTGCCCTGATGGTTGAATATACACGGGACATGTTACTAGGTGAACAGTATAAGTGAGGAGAGTGTGTTCCCCTGATGGTTTAATACACACGGGACATGCTACCAGATGAACAGTATAAGTGAGGAGAGTGTGTTCCCCTGAGTGTTTAACATACACGGGACATGTTTCCAGGCGACAGTATAAGTGAGGAGAGTGTGTTCCCCTGATGGTTTAATACTGACGGGACATGTTGCCAGTTGAAAAGTATAAGTGAGGAGAGTGTGTTCCCCTGATGGCTTAATATACACGGGACATGTTACCAGGTGAACAGTATAAGAGAGGAGAGTGTGTTCCCTGGATGGTTTAATACTGACGGGACATGTTACCAGATGAACAGTATAAGTGAGGAGAGTGTGTTCCCCTGATTGTTTAATACACACGGGACATGTTACCAGACGAACAGAATAAGTGAGGAGAGTGTGTTCCCCTGATTGTTTAATACTGACGTGATATCTTACTAGATGAACAGTATAAGTGAGGAGAGTGTGTTCCCCTGATGGTTTAATACACACAGGACATGTTACCAGGTGAACAGTATAAGTGAGGAGAGTGTTTTCCCCTTATTGTTTAATACACCACGGGACATGTTACCAGATGAACAGTATAAGTGAGGAGAGTGTGTTCCCCTGATGGTTTAATACACACAAAACATGTTACCAGGTGAACAGTATAAGTGAGGAGAGTGTGTTCCCCTGATTGTTTAATACACACGGGACTTGTTACCAGGTGAACAGTATAAGTGAGGAGAGTCTGTTCCCCTGATGGTTTAATATACATGGGAAATGTTACCAGATGAACAGTATAAGTGAGGAGAGTGTGTTCCCCTGAGTGTTTAATATACACGGGACATGTTTCCAGGCGAACAGTATAAGTGAGGAGAGTTTGTTCCCCTGATGGTTTAATATGCACGGGACATGTTTCCAGGCGAACAGTATAAGTGAGGAGAGTGTGTTCCCCTGAGTGTTTAATATACACGGGACATGTTTCCAGGCGAACATATAAGTGAGGAGAGTGTGTTCCCCTGATTGTTTAATACACACGGGACATGTTACCAGGTGAACAGTTTAAGAGAGAAGAGTGTGTTCCCCTGATGGTTTAATATACATAGGACATGTCACCAGGAGAACAGTATCAGTGAGGAGAGTGTGTTCCCCTGATGGTTTACTACACACGGGACATGTTACCAGATGAACAGTATAAGTGAGGAGAGTGTGTTCCCCTGATGGTTGAATATACACGGGACATGTTACCAGGTGAACAGTATAAGTGAGGAGATTGTGTTCCCCTGATTGCTTAATATACACGGGAGATGTCACCAGGTGAGCATTATAAGTGAGGAGAGTGTGTTCCCCTGATGGTTTAATACGCACGGGACATGTTACCAGGTGAACAGTATAAGTGAGGAGAATGTTTTCCCCTGTTTGTTTCATGCACACGGGACATGTTACCAGGTGAACAGTGGAAGTGAGGAGAGTGTGTTCCCCTGATGGTTTAATATACACGGGTCATGTTACCAGGTGAACAGTATAAGTGAGGAGAGTATGTTCCCCTGATTGTTTAATACGCACGGGGCATGTTACCATGTGAAGAATATAAGTGAGGAGAATGTGTTCCCCTGATTGTTTAACACACACGGGACATGTCACCAGGTGAACAGTATAAGTGAGGAGAATGTGTTCCCCTGATGGTTTAATACTGACGGGATATGTTACAAGATGAACAGTATAAGTGAGGAGAGTGTGTTTCCCTGATGGTTTAATACGCACGGGACATGTCACCAAGTGAACTGTATAAGTGAGGAGAGAGTGTTCCCCTGATTGTTTAATACACACGGGAAATGCTACGAGATGAACAGTATAAGTGAGGAGAGTGTGTTCCCCTGATTGTTTAATACACACGGGACATGTTACCAGATGAACAGAATAAGTGAGGAGAGTGTGTTCCCCTGATTGTTTAATACTGACGTGATATCTTACTAGATGAACAGTATAAGTGAGGAGAGTGTGTTCCCCTGATGGTTTAATACACACAGGACATGTTACCAGGTGAACAGTATAAGTGAGGAGAGTGTTTTCCCCTTATTGTTTAATACACCACGGGACATGTTACCAGATGAACAGTATAAGTGAGGAGAGTGTGTTCCCCTGATGGTTTAATACACACAAAACATGTTACCAGGTGAACAGTATAAGTGAGGAGAGTGTGTTCCCCTGATTGTTTAATACACACGGGACTTGTTACCAGGTGAACAGTATAAGTGAGGAGAGTCTGTTCCCCTGATGGTTTAATATACATGGGAAATGTTACCAGATGAACAGTATAAGTGAGGAGAGTGTGTTGCCCTGATGGTTGAATATACACGGGACATGTTCTAGGTGAACAGTATAAGTGAGGAGAGTGTGTTCCCCTGATTGTTTAATATACATGGGAAATGTTACCAGGTGAACAGTATAAGTGAGGAGAGTGTGTTCCCCTGATGGTTTAATGCACACGGGACATGCTACCAGATGAACAGTATAAGTGAGGAGAGTGTGTTCCCCTGAGTGTTTAATATACACGGGACATGTTTCCAGGCGAACAGTATAAGTGAGGAGAGTTTGTTCCCCTGATGGTTTAATATGCACGGGACATGTTTCCAGGCGAACAGTATAAGTGAGGAGAGTGTGTTCCCCTGAGTGTTTAATATACACGGGACATGTTTCCAGGCGAACATATAAGTGAGGAGAGTGTGTTCCCCTGATTGTTTAATACACACGGGACATGTTACCAGGTGAACAGTTTAAGAGAGAAGAGTGTGTTCCCCTGATGGTTTAATATACATGGGATATGTCACCAGGTGAACAGTATAAGAGAGAAGAGTGTGTTCCCCTGATGGTTTAATATACATGGGACATGTCACCAGGAGAACAGTATCAGTGAGGAGAGTGTGTTCCCCTGATGGTTTACTACACACGGGACATGTTACCAGATGAACAGTATAAGTGAGGAGAGTGTGTTCCCCTGATGGTTGAATATACACGGGAAATGTTACCAGATGAACAGTATAAGTGAGGAGAGTGTGTTCCCCTGATGGTTTAATACACACAAAACATGTTACCAGGTGAACAGTATAAGTGAGGAGAGTGTGTTCCCCTGATTGTTTAATACACACGGGACTTGTTACCAGGTGAACAGTATAAGTGAGGAGAGTCTGTTCCCCTGATGGTTTAATATACATGGGAAATGTTACCAGATGAACAGTATAAGTGAGGAGAGTGTGTTGCCCTGATGGTTGAATATACACGGGACATGTTACTAGGTGAACAGTATAAGTGAGGAGAGTGTGTTCCCCTGATGGTTTAATACACACGGGACATGCTACCAGATGAACAGTATAAGTGAGGAGAGTGTGTTCCCCTGAGTGTTTAACATACACGGGACATGTTTCCAGGCGACAGTATAAGTGAGGAGAGTGTGTTCCCCTGATGGTTTAATACTGACGGGACATGTTGCCAGTTGAAAAGTATAAGTGAGGAGAGTGTGTTCCCCTGATGGCTTAATATACACGGGACATGTTACCAGGTGAACAGTATAAGAGAGGAGAGTGTGTTCCCTGGATGGTTTAATACTGACGGGACATGTTACCAGATGAACAGTATAAGTGAGGAGAGTGTGTTCCCCTGATTGTTTAATACACACGGGACATGTTACCAGACGAACAGAATAAGTGAGGAGAGTGTGTTCCCCTGATTGTTTAATACTGACGTGATATCTTACTAGATGAACAGTATAAGTGAGGAGAGTGTGTTCCCCTGATGGTTTAATACACACAGGACATGTTACCAGGTGAACAGTATAAGTGAGGAGAGTGTTTTCCCCTTATTGTTTAATACACCACGGGACATGTTACCAGATGAACAGTATAAGTGAGGAGAGTGTGTTCCCCTGATGGTTTAATACACACAAAACATGTTACCAGGTGAACAGTATAAGTGAGGAGAGTGTGTTCCCCTGATTGTTTAATACACACGGGACTTGTTACCAGCTGAACAGTATAAGTGAGGAGAGTCTGTTCCCCTGATGGTTTAATATACATGGGAAATGTTACCAGATGAACAGTATAAGTGAGGAGAGTGTGTTCCCCTGAGTGTTTAATATACACGGGACATGTTTCCAGGCGAACAGTATAAGTGAGGAGAGTTTGTTCCCCTGATGGTTTAATATGCACGGGACATGTTTCCAGGCGAACAGTATAAGTGAGGAGAGTGTGTTCCCCTGAGTGTTTAATATACACGGGACATGTTTCCAGGCGAACATATAAGTGAGGAGAGTGTGTTCCCCTGATTGTTTAATACACACGGGACATGTTACCAGGTGAACAGTTTAAGAGAGAAGAGTGTGTTCCCCTGATGGTTTAATATACATAGGACATGTCACCAGGAGAACAGTATCAGTGAGGAGAGTGTGTTCCCCTGATGGTTTACTACACACGGGACATGTTACCAGATGAACAGTATAAGTGAGGAGAGTGTGTTCCCCTGATGGTTGAATATACACGGGACATGTTACCAGGTGAACAGTATAAGTGAGGAGATTGTGTTCCCCTGATTGCTTAATATACACGGGAGATGTCACCAGGTGAGCATTATAAGTGAGGAGAGTGTGTTCCCCTGATGGTTTAATACGCACGGGACATGTTACCAGGTGAACAGTATAAGTGAGGAGAATGTTTTCCCCTGTTTGTTTCATGCACACGGGACATGTTACCAGGTGAACAGTGGAAGTGAGGAGAGTGTGTTCCCCTGATGGTTTAATATACACGGGTCATGTTACCAGGTGAACAGTATAAGTGAGGAGAGTATGTTCCCCTGATTGTTTAATACGCACGGGGCATGTTACCATGTGAAGAATATAAGTGAGGAGAATGTGTTCCCCTGATTGTTTAACACACACGGGACATGTCACCAGGTGAACAGTATAAGTGAGGAGAATGTGTTCCCCTGATGGTTTAATACTGACGGGATATGTTACAAGATGAACAGTATAAGTGAGGAGAGTGTGTTTCCCTGATGGTTTAATACGCACGGGACATGTCACCAAGTGAACTGTATAAGTGAGGAGAGAGTGTTCCCCTGATTGTTTAATACACACGGGAAATGCTACGAGATGAACAGTATAAGTGAGGAGAGTGTGTTCCCCTGATTGTTTAATACACACGGGACATGTTACCAGATGAACAGAATAAGTGAGGAGAGTGTGTTCCCCTGATTGTTTAATACTGACGTGATATCTTACTAGATGAACAGTATAAGTGAGGAGAGTGTGTTCCCCTGATGGTTTAATACACACAGGACATGTTACCAGGTGAACAGTATAAGTGAGGAGAGTGTTTTCCCCTTATTGTTTAATACACCACGGGACATGTTACCAGATGAACAGTATAAGTGAGGAGAGTGTGTTCCCCTGATGGTTTAATACACACAAAACATGTTACCAGGTGAACAGTATAAGTGAGGAGAGTGTGTTCCCCTGATTGTTTAATACACACGGGACTTGTTACCAGGTGAACAGTATAAGTGAGGAGAGTCTGTTCCCCTGATGGTTTAATATACATGGGAAATGTTACCAGATGAACAGTATAAGTGAGGAGAGTGTGTTGCCCTGATGGTTGAATATACACGGGACATGTTCTAGGTGAACAGTATAAGTGAGGAGAGTGTGTTCCCCTGATTGTTTAATATACATGGGAAATGTTACCAGGTGAACAGTATAAGTGAGGAGAGTGTGTTCCCCTGATGGTTTAATGCACACGGGACATGCTACCAGATGAACAGTATAAGTGAGGAGAGTGTGTTCCCCTGAGTGTTTAATATACACGGGACATGTTTCCAGGCGAACAGTATAAGTGAGGAGAGTTTGTTCCCCTGATGGTTTAATATGCACGGGACATGTTTCCAGGCGAACAGTATAAGTGAGGAGAGTGTGTTCCCCTGAGTGTTTAATATACACGGGACATGTTTCCAGGCGAACATATAAGTGAGGAGAGTGTGTTCCCCTGATTGTTTAATACACACGGGACATGTTACCAGGTGAACAGTTTAAGAGAGAAGAGTGTGTTCCCCTGATGGTTTAATATACATGGGATATGTCACCAGGTGAACAGTATAAGAGAGAAGAGTGTGTTCCCCTGATGGTTTAATATACATGGGACATGTCACCAGGAGAACAGTATCAGTGAGGAGAGTGTGTTCCCCTGATGGTTTACTACACACGGGACATGTTACCAGATGAACAGTATAAGTGAGGAGAGTGTGTTCCCCTGATGGTTGAATATACACGGGACATGTTACCAGGTGAACAGTATAAGTGAGGAGATTGTGTTCCCCTGATTGCTTAATATACACGGGAGATGTCACCAGGTGAGCATTATAAGTGAGGAGAGTGTGTTCCCCTGATGGTTTAATACGCACGGGACATGTTACCAGGTGAACAGTATAAGTGAGGAGAATGTTTTCCCCTGTTTATTTCATGCACACGGGACATGTTACCAGGTGAACAGTGTAAGTGAGGAGAGTGTGTTCCCCTGATGGTTTAATATACACGGGTCATGTTACCAGGTGAACAGTATAAGTGAGGAGAGTATGTTCCCCTGATTGTTTAATACGCACGGGGCATGTTACCATGTGAAGAATATAAGTGAGGAGAATGTGTTCCCCTGATTGTTTAACACACACGGGACATGTCACCAGGTGAACAGTATAAGTGAGGAGAGTGTGTTCCCCTGATGGTTTAATACTGACGGGATATGTTACAAGATGAACAGTATAAGTGAGGAGAGTGTGTTCCCCTGATGGTTTAATACGCACGGGACATGTCACCAAGTGAACTGTATAAGTGAGGAGAGAGTGTTCCCCTGATTGTTTAATACACACGGGAAATGTTACGAGATGAACAGTATAAGTGAGGAGAGTGTGTTCCCCTGTTGGTTTAATGTACACGTGACATGTTTCCAGGCGAACAGCATAAGTGAGGAGAGTGTGTTCCCCTGAGTGTTTAATATACAAGGGACATGTTACCAGGAGAACATTTAAGTGAGGAGAGTGTGTTCCCCTGATGGTTTTTTACGCAAGGGACGTGTTACCAGGTGAACAGTATAAGTGACGAGATTGTGCTCCCCTGATTGTTTAATATACACGGGACATGTCAACAGGTGAACAGTATAAGTGAGGAGAGTGTGTTCCCTTGATAGTTTAATATACACAGGACATGTTACCAGGTGAACAGCATAAGTGAGGAGACTGTGTTCCCCTGATGGTTTAATATACACGGGACATGTTACCAGTTGAACAGTATAAGTGGGGAGAGTGTGTTCCCCTGATGGTTTAATACTGATGGGACATGTTACCAGATGAAAAGTATAAGTGAGGAGAGTGTGTTCCCCTGATGGTTTAATACACACGGGACATGTTACCAGGTGAACAGTATAAGTGAGGAGAGTGTGTTCCCCTGATGGTTTAATACTGATGGGACATGTTACCAGATGAAAAGTATAAGTGAGGAGAGTGTGTTCCCCTGATGGTTTAATACACACGGGACATGTTACCAGGTGAAGAGTATAATTGAGGAGAATGTGTTCCCCTGATTGTTTAATACACACGGGACATTTCACCAGGTGAACAGTATAAGTGAGGAGAGTGTCTTCCCCTGATGTTTTAATGTACACCGGAAATGTTACCAGGTGAACTGTATAAGTGAGGAGAGTGTGTTCCCCTGATTGTTTAATACACACGGGACATGTTACCAGATGAACTGTATAAGTGAGGAGAGTGTGTTCCACCGATTTTTTAATACACACGGGACATGTTACCAGTTGAACAGTAGAAGTGAGGAGAGTGTGTTCCCCTGATGGTTTAATGCGCACAGGACATGTTACCAGGTGAACAGTATAAGTGAGGAGAGTGTTTTCCCCTGATGGTTTAATACTGACGGGACATGTTGCCAGTTGAAAAGGTTTAGTGAGGAGAGTGTGTTCCCCTGATGGCTTAATATACACGGGACATGTTACCAGGTGAACAGTATAAGTGAGGAGAGTGTGTTCCCTGGATGGTTTAATACTGACGGGACATGTTACCAGATGAACAGTATAAGTGAGGAGAGTGTGTTCCCCTGATTGTTTAATACACACGGGACATGTTACCAGATGAACAGAATAAGTGAGGAGAGTGTGTTCCCCTGATTGTTTAAAACTGACGTGATATCTTACTAGATGAACAGTATAAGTGAGGAGAGTGTGTTCCCCTGATGGTTTAATACATACAGGACATGTTACCAGGTGAACAGTATAAGTGAGGAGAGTGTTTTCCCCTTATTGTTTAATACACCACGGGACATTTTAACAGATGAACAGTATAAGTGAGGAGAGTGTGTTCCCCTGATGGTTTAATACACACAAAACATGTTACCAGGTGAACAGTATAAGTGAGGAGAGTGTGTTCCCCTGATTGTTTAATACACACGGGACTTGTTACCAGGTGAACAGTATAAGTGAGGAGAGTCTGTTCCCCTGATGGTTTAATATACATGGGAAATGTTACCAGATGAACAGTATAAGTGAGGAGAGTGTGTTGCCCTGATGGTTGAATATACACGGGACATGTTACTATGTGAACAGTATAAGTGTGGAGAGTGTGTTCCCCTGATTGTTTAATACACCACGGGACATGTTACCAGATGAACAGTATAAGTGAGGAGAGTGTGTTCCCCAGATGGTTTAATACACACAAAACATGTTACCAGGTGAACAGTATAAGTGAGGAGAGTGTGTTCCCCTGATTGTTTAACACACACGGGACTTGTTACCAGGTGAACAGTATAAGTGAGGAGAGTCTGTTCCCCTGATGGTTTAATATACATGGGAAATGTTACCAGATGAACAGTATAAGTGAGGAGAGTGTGTTGCCCTGATGGTTGAATATACACGGGACATGTTACTAGGTGAACAGTATAAGTGAGGAGAGTGTGTTCCCCTGATTGTTTAATATACATGGGAAATGTTACCAGGTGAACAGTATAAGTGAGGAGAGTGTGTTCCCCTGATGGTTTAATGCACACGGGACATGCTACCAGATGAACAGTATAAGTGAGGAGAGTGTGTTCCCCTGAGTGTTTAATATACACGGGACATGTTTCCAGGCGAACAGTATAAGTGAGGAGAGTTTGTTCCCCAGATGGTTTAATACACACAAAACATGTTACCAGGTGAACAGTATAAGTGAGGAGAGTGTGTTCCCCTGATTGTTTAATACACACGGGACTTGTTACCAGGTGAACAGTATAAGTGAGGAGAGTCTGTTCCCCTGATGGTTTAATATACATGGGAAATGTTACCAGATGAACAGTATAAGTGAGGAGAGTGTGTTCCCCTGAGTGTTTAATATACACGGGACATGTTTCCAGGCGAACAGTATAAGTGAGGAGAGTTTGTTCCCCTGATTGTTTAATATGCACGGGACATGTTTCCAGGCGAACAGTATAAGTGAGGAGAGTGTGTTCCCCTGAGTGTTTAATATACACGGGACATGTTTCCAGGCGAACATATAAGTGAGGAGAGTGTGTTCCCCTGAGTGTTTAATATACACGGGACATGTTTCCAGGCGAACAGTATAAGTGAGGAGAGTGTGTTCCCCTGAGTGTTTAATATACACGGAACATGTTTCCAGGCGAACAGTATAAGTGAGGAGAGAGTGTTCTCCTGATGGTTTAATATACACAGGACATGTTACCAGGTGAACTTTATCAGTGAGGAGAGTATGTTCCCCTGATGGTTTAATATACATGGGACATGTTACCAGGTGAACAGTGTAAGTGAGGAGAGTGCGTTCCCCTGATTGTTTAATACACACGGGACATGTCAACAGGTGGAAAGTTTAAGTGAGGAGAGTGTGATCCCCTGATGGTTTAATATACATGGGACATGTTACCAGGTGAACAGTTTAAGAGAGAAGAGTGTGTTCCCCTGATGGTTTAATATACATGGGATATGTCACCAGGTGAACAGTATAAGAGAGAAGAGTGTGTTCCCCTGATGGTTTAATATACATGGGACATGTCACCAGGTGAACAGTATAAGTGAGGAGAGTGTGTTCCCCTGATGGTTTACTACACACGGGACATGTTACCAGATGAACAGTATAAGTGAGGAGAGTGTGTTCCTCTGATGGTTGAATATACACGGGACATGTTACCAGGTGAACAGTATAAGTGAGGAGATTGTGTTCCCCTGATTGTTTAATATACACGGGACATGTCACCAGGTGAGCATTATAAGTGAGGAGAGTGTGTTCCCCTGATGGTTTAATACGCACGGGACATGTTACCAGATGAACAGTATAAGTGAGGAGAGTGTGTTCCCCTGATTGTTTAATACACACAGGACATGTTACCAGGTGAACAGTATAAGTGAGGAGAGTGTTTTCCCCTTATTGTTTAATACACCACGGGACATGTTACCAGGTGAACAGTATAAGTGAGGAGAATGTTTTCCCCTGTTTGTTTCATGCAAACGGGACATGTTACCAGGTGAACAGTGTAAGTGAGGAGAGTGTGTTCCCCTGATGGTTTAATACGCACGGGACATGTCACCAAATGAACTGTATAAGTGAGGAGCGTGTGTTCCCCTGATTGTTTAATACACACGGGACATGTTACCAGATGAACAGTATAAGTGAGGAGAGTGTGTTCCCCTGATTGTTTAATACACACAGGACATGTTACCAGGTGAACAGTATAAGTGAGGAGAGTGTTTTCCCCTTATTGTTTAATACACCACGGGACATGTTACCAGATGAACAGTATAAGTGAGGAGAGTGTGTTCCCCAGATGGTTTAATACACACAAAACATGTTACCAGGTGAACAGTATAAGTGAGGAGAGTGTGTTCCCCTGATTGTTTAATACACACGGGACTTGTTACCAGGTGAACAGTATAAGTGAGGAGAGTCTGTTCCCCTGATGGTTTAATATACATGGGAAATGTTACCAGATGAACAGTATAAGTGAGGAGAGTGTGTTGCCCTGATGGTTGAATAGACACGGGACATGTTACTAGGTGAACAGTATAAGTGAGGAGAGTGTGTTCCCCTGATTGTTTAATATACATGGGAAATGTTACCAGGTGAACAGTATAAGTGAGGAGAGTGTGTTCCTCTGATGGTTTAATGCACACGGGACATGCTACCAGATGAACAGTATAAGTGAGGAGAGTGTGTTCCCCTGAGTGTTTAATATACACGGGACATGTTTCCAGGCGAACAGTATAAGTGAGGAGAGTTTGTTCCCCTGATGGTTTAATATGCACGGGACATGTTTCCAGGCGAACAGTATAAGTGAGGAGAGTGTGTTCCCCTGAGTGTTTAATATACACGGGACATGTTTCCAGGCGAACATATAAGTGAGGAGAGTGTGTTCCCCTGAGTGTTTAATATACACGGGACATGTTTCCAGGCGAACAGTATAAGTGAGGAGAGTGTGTTCCCCTGAGTGTTTAATATACACGGAACATGTTTCCAGGCGAACAGTATAAGTGAGGAGAGAGTGTTCTCCTGATGGTTTAATATACACAGGACATGTTACCAGGTGAACTTTATCAGTGAGGAGAGTATGTTCCCCTGATGGTTTAATATACATGGGACATGTTACCAGGTGAACAGTGTAAGTGAGGAGAGTGCGTTCCCCTGATTGTTTAATACACACGGGACATGTCAACAGGTGGAAAGTTTAAGTGAGGAGAGTGTGATCCCCTGATGGTTTAATATACATGGGACATGTTACCAGGTGAACAGTTTAAGAGAGAAGAGTGTGTTCCCCTGATGGTTTAATATACATGGGATATGTCACCAGGTGAACAGTATAAGACAGAAGAGTGTGTTCCCCTGATGGTTTAATATACATGGGACATGTCACCAGGTGAACAGTATAAGTGAGGAGAGTGTGTTCCCCTGATGGTTTACTACACACGGGACATGTTACCAGATGAACAGTATAAGTGAGGAGAGTGTGTTCCTCTGATGGTTGAATATACACGGGACATGTTACCAGGTGAACAGTATAA
The DNA here is from genome assembly GCF_036365525.1 of Heterodontus francisci. NCBI lineage: Eukaryota > Metazoa > Chordata > Chondrichthyes > Heterodontiformes > Heterodontidae > Heterodontus > Heterodontus francisci. The sequence continues at coordinate 331,346 of NW_027141488.1, read as the reverse complement.
GTGAGGAGATTGTGTTCCCCTGATTGTTTAATATACACGGGACATGTCACCAGGTGAGCATTATAAGTGAGGAGAGTGTGTTCCCCTGATGGTTTAATACGCACGGGACATGTTACCAGGTGAACAGTATAAGTGAGGAGAATGTTTTCCCCTGTTTGTTTCATGCAAACGGGACATGTTACCAGGTGAACAGTGTAAGTGAGGAGAGTGTGTTCCCCTGATGGTTTAATACGCACGGGACATGTCACCAAGTGAACTGTATAAGTGAGGAGCGTGTGTTCCCCTGATTGTTTAATACACACGGGACATGTTACCAGATGAACAGTATAAGTGAGGAGAGTGTGTTCCACTGATTGTTGAATATACACGGGACATGTTACCAGGTGAACTGTATAAGTGAGGAGATTGTGTTCCCCTGATTGTTTAATACGCACGGGGCATGTTACCATGTGAAGAATATAAGTGAGGAGAATGTGTTCCCCTGATTGTTTAACACACACGGGACATGTCACCAGGTGAACAGTATAAGTGAGGAGAGTGTGTTCCCCTGATGGTTTAATACTGACGGGATATGTTACAAGATGAACAGTATAAGTGAGGAGACTTTGTTCCCCTGATGGTTTAATACGCACGGGACATGTCACCAAGTGAACTGTATAAGTGAGGAGAGTGTGTTCCCCTGATTGTTTAATACACACGGGACATGTTACCAGATGAACAGTATAAGTGAGGAGAGTGTGTTCCCCTGATTGTTTAATACACTCGGACATGTCACCAGGTGAAAAGTATAAGTGAGGAGAGTGTGTTCCCCTGATGGTTTAATACACACGGGAAATGTTTCCAGGCGAACAGTATACGTGAGGAGAGTGTGTTCCCCTGAGTGTTTAATATACACGGGACATGTTACCAGGTGAATATTTAAGTGAGGAGAGTGTGTTCCCTTGATAGTTTAATATACACGGGACATGTTACCAGATGAACAGTATAAGTGAGGAGAGTGTGTTCCCCTGATGGTTTTTTACGCAAGGGACGTGTTACCAGGTGAACAGTATAAGTGACGAGATTGTGCTCCCCTGATTGTTTAGTATACACGGGACATGTCACCAGGTGAACAGTATAAGTGAGGAGAGTGTGTTCCCTTGATAGTTTAATATACACGGGACATGTTACCAGATGAACAGTATAAGTGAGGAGAGTGTGTTCCCCTGATGGTTTTTTATGCAAGGGACGTGTTACCAGATGAACAGCATAAGTGAGGAGACTGTGTTCCCCTGATGGTTTAATATACACGGGACATGTTACCAGTTGAACAGTATAAGTGAGGAGAGCGTGTTCCCCTGATGGTTTACTACACACGGGACATGTTACCAGATGAACAGTATAAGTGAGGAGAGTGTGTTCCTCTGATGGTTGAATATACACGGGACATGTTACCAGTTGAACAGTATAAGTGAGGAGAGCGTGTTCCCCTGATGGTTTACTACACACGGGACATGTTACCAGATGAACAGTATAAGTGAGGAGAGCGTGTTCCCCTGATGGTTTAATACTGACGTGATATGTTACCAGATGAACAGTATAAGTGAGGAGAGTGTGTTCCCCTGATGGTTTAATACGCACGGGACATGTCACCAAGTGAACAGTATAAGTGAGGAGAGTGTGTTCCCCTGATGGTTCAATACGCACGGGACATGTCACCAAGTGAACAGTATAAGTGAGGAGAGTGTGTTCCCCTGATTGTTTAATACACACGGGACATGTTAACAGGTGAACAGTATAAGTGAGGAGAGCGTGTTCCCCTGATGGTTTAATACTGACGTGATATGTTACCAGATGAACAGTATACGTGAGGAGAGTATGTTCCCCTGATGGTTTAATACGCACGGGACATGTCACCAAGTGAACAGTATAAGTGAGGAGAGTGTGTTCCCCTGTTGTTTAATACACACGGGACATGTTACCAGGTGAACAGTATAAGTGAGGAGAGTGTGTTCATCTGATGGTTTAATATACATGGGACATGTTACCAGGTGAAAAGTGTAAGTGAGGGGAGGGTTTTCCCCTGATTGTTTAATACACACGGGACATGTCAACAGGTGAAAAGTTTAAGTGAGGAGAGTGTGTTCCCCTGATGGTTTAATAAACATATGACATGTTACCAGGTGAACAGTTTAAGAGAGAAGAGATTGTTGCCCTGATGGTTTAATATACATGGGACATGTCACCAGGTGAACAGTATAAGTGAGGAGAGTGTTTTCCCCTGATTGTTTAATATACACGGGACATGTCACCAGGTGAGCAGAATAAGTGAGGAGAGTGTGTTCCCCTGATGGTTTAATACGCACGGGACATGTTACCAGGTGAACAGTATAAGTGAGGAGAATATATTCCCCTGTTTGTTTCATGCACACGGGACATCTTACCATGTGAACAGTATAAGTGAGGAGAGTGTGTTCCCCAGATGGTTTAATATACACAGCACATGTCACCAGGTGAACTGTAATAGTGAGGAGAGTATGGTCCCCTGATTGTTTAATACGCATGGGGCATGTCACCAGGTGAACAGTATAAGTGAGGAGAGTTTGTTCCTCTGATGGTTTAATACGCACGGGACATGTCACCAAGTGAACTGTATAAGTGAGGAGAGTGTGTTCCCCTGATTGTTTAATACACACGGGACATGTCACCAGGTGAACAGTATCAGTGAGGAGAGTGTGTTCCCCTGATGGTTTAATACTGACGTGATATGTTACCAGATGAACAGTATAAGTGAGGAGAGTGTGTTCCTCTGATGGTTTAATACGCACGGGACATGTCACCAAGTGAACTGTATAAGTGAGGAGAGTGTGTTCCCCTGATTGTTTAATACACACGGGACATGTTACCAGATGAACAGTATAAGTGAGGAGAGTGTGTTACCCTGATTGTTTAATACACATAGGACATGTTACCAGATCAACAGTATAAGTGAGGAGAGTGTGTTCCCCTGATTGTTTAATACAAACGGGACATGTTACCAGGTGAACAGTCTAAGTGAGGAGAGTGTGTTCCCCTGATGGTTTAATATACACAGGACATGTTACCAGGTGAACAGTATAAGTGAGGAGAGTGTGTTCCCCTGATTGTTTAATACACACGGGACATGTTACCAGGTGAACAGTATAAGTGAGGAGAGTGTCTTCCCCTGATGTTTTAATGTACACCGGAAATGTTACCAGGTGAACTGTATAAGTGAGGAGAGTGTGTTCCTCTGATTGTTTAATACACACGGGACATGTTACCAGATGAACAGTATAAGTGAAGAGAGTGTGTTCCCCTGATTGTTTAATACACACGGGACATGTTACCAGGTGAACAGTAGAAGTGAGGAGAGTGTGTTCCCCTGATGGTTTAATGCGCACAGGACATGTTACCAGGTGAACAGTATAAGTGAGGAGAGTGTGTTCCCCTGATGGTTTAATACTGACGGGACATGTTACCAGATGAACAGTATAAGTGAGGAGAGTGTGTTCCCCTGATTGTTTAATACACACGGGACATGTTACCAGATGAACAGTATAAGTGAGGAGAGTGTGTTCCCCTGATGGCTTAATATACACGGGACATGTTACCAGGTGAACAGTATAAGTGAGGAGAGTGTGTTCCCTGGATGGTTTAATACTGACGGGACATGTTACCAGATGAACAGTATAAGTGAGGAGAGTGTGTTCCCCTGATTGTTTAATACACACGGGACATGTTACCAGATGAACAGTATAAGTGAGGAGAGTGTGTTCCCCTGATTGTTTAATACTGACGTGATATGTTACTGGATGAACAGTATAAGTGAGGAGAGTGTGTTCCCCTGATGGTTTAATACGCACGGGACATGTCACCAAGTGAACTGTATAAGTGAGGAGAGTGTGTTCCCCTGATTGTTTAATACACACGGGACATGTCACCAGGTGAACAGCATCAGTGAGGAGAGTGTGTTCCCCTGATGGTTTAATACTGACGTGATATGTTACCAGATGAACAGTATAAGTGAGGAGAGTGTGTTCCTCTGATGGTTTAATACGCACGGGACATGTCACCAAGTGAACTGTATAAGTGAGGAGAGTGTGTTCCCCTGATTGTTTAATACACACGGGACATGTTACCAGATGAACAGTATAAGTGAGGAGAGTGTGTTACCCTGATTGTTTAATACACATAGGACATGTTACCAGATTAACAGTATAAGTGAGGAGAGTGTGTTCCCCTGATTGTTTAATACAAGCGGGACATGTTACCAGGTGAACAGTCTAAGTGAGGAGAGTGTGTTCCCCTGATGGTTTAATATACACGGGACATGTTACCAGGTGAACAGTATAAGTGAGGAGAGTGTGTTCCCCTGATTGTTTAATACACACGGGACATGTTACCAGGTGAACAGTATAAGTGAGGAGAGTGTCTTCCCCTGATGTTTTAATGTACACCGGAAATGTTACCAGGTGAACTGCATAAGTGAGGAGAGTGTGTTCCTCTGATTGTTTAATACACACGGGACATGTTACCAGATGAACAGTATAAGTGAAGAGAGTGTGTTCCCCTGATTGTTTAATACACACGGGAAATGTTACCAGGTGAACAGTAGAAGTGAGGAGAGTGTGTTCCCCTGATGGTTTAATGCGCACAGGACATGTTACCAGGTGAACAGTATAAGTGAGGAGAGTGTGTTCCCCTGATTGTTTAATACACACGGGACATGTTACCAGATGAACAGTATAAGTGAGGAGAGTGTGTTCCCCTGATGGCTTAATATACACGGGACATGTTACCAGGTGAACAGTATAAGTGAGGAGAGTGTGTTCCCTGGATGGTTTAATACAGACGGGACATGTTACCAGATGAACAGTATAAGTGAGGAGAGTGTGTTCCCCTGATTGTTTAATACACACGGGACATGTTACCAGATGAACAGTATAAGTGAGGAGAGTGTGTTCCCCTGATTGTTTAATACTGACGTGATATGTTACTGGATGAACAGTATAAGTGAGGAGAGTGTGTTCCCCTGATGGTTTAATACACTCAGGACATGTTACCAGGTGAACAGTATAAGTGAGGAGTGTGTGTTCCCCTGATGGTTTAATACACACAGGACATGTTACCAGGTGAACAGTATAAGTGAGGAGAGTGTGTTCCCCTTATTGATTAATACACCACGGGACATGTTACCAGATGAACAGTGTAAGTGAGGAGAGTGTGTTCCCCTGATGGTTTAATACGCACAGGACATGTTACCAGATGAACAGTATAAGTGAGGAGAGTGTGTTCCCCTGATTGTTTAATACACACGGGACATGTTACCAGGTGAACAGTATAAGTGAGGAGAGTGTGTTCCCCTGATTGTTTAATACACACGGGACATGTTACCAGATGAACAGTATAAGTGAGGAGAGTGTGTTCCCCTGATTGTTTAATACACCACGGGACAAGTTACCAGGTGAACAGTATAAGTGAGGAGAGTGAGTTCCCCTGATTGTTTAATACACACGGGACATGTTACCAGGTGAACAGTATAAGTGAGGAGAGTGTGTTCCCCTGATTGTTTAATACACACGGGACATGTTACCAGGTGAACAGTATAAGTGAGGAGAGTCTGTTCCCCTGATTGTTTAATACACACGGGACATGTTACCAGGTGAACAGTATAAGTGAGGAGAGTCTGTTCCCCTGATTGTTTAATACACGCGGGACATGTTACCAGGTGAACAGTATAAGTGAGGAGAGTGTGTTCCCCTGATTGTTTAATACACACGGGACATGTTACCAGGTGAACAGTATAAGTGAGGAGAGTCTTTTCCCCTGATTGTTTAATACACACGGGACATGTTGCCAGGTGAACAGTATAAGTGAGGAGAGTCTGTTCCCCTGATTGTCTAATACACACGGGACATGTTACCAGGTGAACAGTATAAGTGAGGAGAGTCTGTTCCCCTGATTGTTTAATACACACGGGACATGTTACCAGGTGAACAGTACAAGTGAGGAGAGTATGTTCCCCTGATTGTTTAATACACACGGGACATGTTACCAGGTGAACAGTATAAGTGAGGAGAGTGTGTTCCCCTGATTGTTTAATACACACGGGACGTGTTACCAGGTGAACAGAATAAGTGAGGAGAGTGTGTACCCCTGATTGTTTAATACACACGGGACATGTTACCAGGTGAACAGTATAAGTGAGGAGAGTCTGTTCCCCTGATTGTTTAATACACACGGGACATGTTACCAGGTGAACAGTATAAGTGAGGAGAGTGTGTTCCCCTGATGGTTTAATATACACGGGACATATTGCCAGGTGAACAGTATAAGTGAGGCGAGCTTGTTCCCCTGATGGTTTAATATACACGGGACATGTTACCAGTTGAACAGTATAAGTGAGGAGAGCGTGTTCCCCTGATGGTTTACTACACACGGGACATGTTACCAGATGAACAGTATAAGTGAGGAGAGCGTGTTCCCCTGATGGTTTAATACTGACGTGATATGTTACCAGATGAACAGCATAAGTGAGGAGACTGTGTTCCCCTGATGGTTTAATATACACGGGACATGTTACCAGTTGAACAGTATAAGTGAGGAGAGCGTGTTCCCCTGATGGTTTACTACACACGGGACATGTTACCAGATGAACAGTATAAGTGAGGAGAGTGTGTTCCTCTGATGGTTGAATATACACGGGACATGTTACCAGTTGAACAGTATAAGTGAGGAGAGCGTGTTCCCCTGATGGTTTACTACACACGGGACATGTTACCAGATGAACAGTATAAGTGAGGAGAGCGTGTTCCCCTGATGGTTTAATACTGACGTGATATGTTACCAGATGAACAGTATAAGTGAGGAGAGTGTGTTCCCCTGATGGTTTAATACGCACGGGACATGTCACCAAGTGAACAGTATAAGTGAGGAGAGTGTGTTCCCCTGATGGTTCAATACGCACGGGACATGTCACCAAGTGAACAGTATAAGTGAGGAGAGTGTGTTCCCCTGATTGTTTAATACACACGGGACATGTTAACAGGTGAACAGTATAAGTGAGGAGAGCGTGTTCCCCTGATGGTTTAATACTGACGTGATATGTTACCAGATGAACAGTATACGTGAGGAGAGTATGTTCCCCTGATGGTTTAATACGCACGGGACATGTCACCAAGTGAACAGTATAAGTGAGGAGAGTGTGTTCCCCTGTTGTTTAATACACACGGGACATGTTACCAGGTGAACAGTATAAGTGAGGAGAGTGTGTTCATCTGATGGTTTAATATACATGGGACATGTTACCAGGTGAAAAGTGTAAGTGAGGGGAGGGTTTTCCCCTGATTGTTTAATACACACGGGACATGTCAACAGGTGAAAAGTTTAAGTGAGGAGAGTGTGTTCCCCTGATGGTTTAATAAACATATGACATGTTACCAGGTGAACAGTTTAAGAGAGAAGAGATTGTTGCCCTGATGGTTTAATATACATGGGACATGTCACCAGGTGAACAGTATAAGTGAGGAGAGTGTTTTCCCCTGATTGTTTAATATACACGGGACATGTCACCAGGTGAGCAGAATAAGTGAGGAGAGTGTGTTCCCCTGATGGTTTAATACGCACGGGACATGTTACCAGGTGAACAGTATAAGTGAGGAGAATATATTCCCCTGTTTGTTTCATGCACACGGGACATCTTACCATGTGAACAGTATAAGTGAGGAGAGTGTGTTCCCCAGATGGTTTAATATACACAGCACATGTCACCAGGTGAACTGTAATAGTGAGGAGAGTATGGTCCCCTGATTGTTTAATACGCATGGGGCATGTCACCAGGTGAACAGTATAAGTGAGGAGAGTTTGTTCCTCTGATGGTTTAATACGCACGGGACATGTCACCAAGTGAACTGTATAAGTGAGGAGAGTGTGTTCCCCTGATTGTTTAATACACACGGGACATGTCACCAGGTGAACAGTATCAGTGAGGAGAGTGTGTTCCCCTGATGGTTTAATACTGACGTGATATGTTACCAGATGAACAGTATAAGTGAGGAGAGTGTGTTCCTCTGATGGTTTAATACGCACGGGACATGTCACCAAGTGAACTGTATAAGTGAGGAGAGTGTGTTCCCCTGATTGTTTAATACACACGGGACATGTTACCAGATGAACAGTATAAGTGAGGAGAGTGTGTTACCCTGATTGTTTAATACACATAGGACATGTTACCAGATCAACAGTATAAGTGAGGAGAGTGTGTTCCCCTGATTGTTTAATACAAACGGGACATGTTACCAGGTGAACAGTCTAAGTGAGGAGAGTGTGTTCCCCTGATGGTTTAATATACACAGGACATGTTACCAGGTGAACAGTATAAGTGAGGAGAGTGTGTTCCCCTGATTGTTTAATACACACGGGACATGTTACCAGGTGAACAGTATAAGTGAGGAGAGTGTCTTCCCCTGATGTTTTAATGTACACCGGAAATGTTACCAGGTGAACTGTATAAGTGAGGAGAGTGTGTTCCTCTGATTGTTTAATACACACGGGACATGTTACCAGATGAACAGTATAAGTGAAGAGAGTGTGTTCCCCTGATTGTTTAATACACACGGGACATGTTACCAGGTGAACAGTAGAAGTGAGGAGAGTGTGTTCCCCTGATGGTTTAATGCGCACAGGACATGTTACCAGGTGAACAGTATAAGTGAGGAGAGTGTGTTCCCCTGATGGTTTAATACTGACGGGACATGTTACCAGATGAACAGTATAAGTGAGGAGAGTGTGTTCCCCTGATTGTTTAATACACACGGGACATGTTACCAGATGAACAGTATAAGTGAGGAGAGTGTGTTCCCCTGATGGCTTAATATACACGGGACATGTTACCAGGTGAACAGTATAAGTGAGGAGAGTGTGTTCCCTGGATGGTTTAATACTGACGGGACATGTTACCAGATGAACAGTATAAGTGAGGAGAGTGTGTTCCCCTGATTGTTTAATACACACGGGACATGTTACCAGATGAACAGTATAAGTGAGGAGAGTGTGTTCCCCTGATTGTTTAATACTGACGTGATATGTTACTGGATGAACAGTATAAGTGAGGAGAGTGTGTTCCCCTGATGGTTTAATACGCACGGGACATGTCACCAAGTGAACTGTATAAGTGAGGAGAGTGTGTTCCCCTGATTGTTTAATACACACGGGACATGTCACCAGGTGAACAGCATCAGTGAGGAGAATGTGTTCCCCTGATGGTTTAATACTGACGTGATATGTTACCAGATGAACAGTATAAGTGAGGAGAGTGTGTTCCTCTGATGGTTTAATACGCACGGGACATGTCACCAAGTGAACTGTATAAGTGAGGAGAGTGTGTTCCCCTGATTGTTTAATACACACGGGACATGTTACCAGATGAACAGTATAAGTGAGGAGAGTGTGTTACCCTGATTGTTTAATACACATAGGACATGTTACCAGATTAACAGTATAAGTGAGGAGAGTGTGTTCCCCTGATTGTTTAATACAAGCGGGACATGTTACCAGGTGAACAGTCTAAGTGAGGAGAGTGTGTTCCCCTGATGGTTTAATATACACGGGACATGTTACCAGGTGAACAGTATAAGTGAGGAGAGTGTGTTCCCCTGATTGTTTAATACACACGGGACATGTTACCAGGTGAACAGTATAAGTGAGGAGAGTGTCTTCCCCTGATGTTTTAATGTACACCGGAAATGTTACCAGGTGAACTGCATAAGTGAGGAGAGTGTGTTCCTCTGATTGTTTAATACACACGGGACATGTTACCAGATGAACAGTATAAGTGAAGAGAGTGTGTTCCCCTGATTGTTTAATACACACGGGAAATGTTACCAGGTGAACAGTAGAAGTGAGGAGAGTGTGTTCCCCTGATGGTTTAATGCGCACAGGACATGTTACCAGGTGAACAGTATAAGTGAGGAGAGTGTGTTCCCCTGATGGTTTAATACTGACGGGACATGTTACCAGATGAACAGTATAAGTGAGGAGAGTGTGTTCCCCTGATTGTTTAATACACACGGGACATGTTACCAGATGAACAGTATAAGTGAGGAGAGTGTGTTCCCCTGATGGCTTAATATACACGGGACATGTTACCAGGTGAACAGTATAAGTGAGGAGAGTGTGTTCCCTGGATGGTTTAATACAGACGGGACATGTTACCAGATGAACAGTATAAGTGAGGAGAGTGTGTTCCCCTGATTGTTTAATACACACGGGACATGTTACCAGATGAACAGTATAAGTGAGGAGAGTGTGTTCCCCTGATTGTTTAATACTGACGTGATATGTTACTGGATGAACAGTATAAGTGAGGAGAGTGTGTTCCCCTGATGGTTTAATACACTCAGGACATGTTACCAGGTGAACAGTATAAGTGAGGAGTGTGTGTTCCCCTGATGGTTTAATACACACAGGACATGTTACCAGGTGAACAGTATAAGTGAGGAGAGTGTGTTCCCCTTATTGATTAATACACCACGGGACATGTTACCAGATGAACAGTGTAAGTGAGGAGAGTGTGTTCCCCTGATGGTTTAATACGCACAGGACATGTTACCAGATGAACAGTATAAGTGAGGAGAGTGTGTTCCCCTGATTGTTTAATACACACGGGACATGTTACCAGGTGAACAGTATAAGTGAGGAGAGTGTGTTCCCCTGATTGTTTAATACACACGGGACATGTTACCAGATGAACAGTATAAGTGAGGAGAGTGTGTTCCCCTGATTGTTTAATACACCACGGGACAAGTTACCAGGTGAACAGTATAAGTGAGGAGAGTGAGTTCCCCTGATTGTTTAATACACACGGGACATGTTACCAGGTGAACAGTATAAGTGAGGAGAGTGTGTTCCCCTGATTGTTTAATACACACGGGACATGTTACCAGGTGAACAGTATAAGTGAGGAGAGTCTGTTCCCCTGATTGTTTAATACACACGGGACATGTTACCAGGTGAACAGTATAAGTGAGGAGAGTCTGTTCCCCTGATTGTTTAATACACGCGGGACATGTTACCAGGTGAACAGTATAAGTGAGGAGAGTGTGTTCCCCTGATTGTTTAATACACACGGGACATGTTACCAGGTGAACAGTATAAGTGAGGAGAGTCTTTTCCCCTGATTGTTTAATACACACGGGACATGTTGCCAGGTGAACAGTATAAGTGAGGAGAGTCTGTTCCCCTGATTGTCTAATACACACGGGACATGTTACCAGGTGAACAGTATAAGTGAGGAGAGTCTGTTCCCCTGATTGTTTAATACACACGGGACATGTTACCAGGTGAACAGTACAAGTGAGGAGAGTATGTTCCCCTGATTGTTTAATACACACGGGACATGTTACCAGGTGAACAGTATAAGTGAGGAGAGTGTGTTCCCCTGATTGTTTAATACACACGGGACGTGTTACCAGGTGAACAGAATAAGTGAGGAGAGTGTGTACCCCTGATTGTTTAATACACACGGGACATGTTACCAGGTGAACAGTATAAGTGAGGAGAGTCTGTTCCCCTGATTGTTTAATACACACGGGACATGTTACCAGGTGAACAGTATAAGTGAGGAGAGTGTGTTCCCCTGATGGTTTAATATACACGGGACATATTGCCAGGTGAACAGTATAAGTGAGGCGAGCTTGTTCCCCTGATGGTTTAATATACACGGGACATGTTACCAGATGATCAGTATAAGTGAGGAGAGTGTGTTCCCCTGATTGTTTAATACACACGGGACATGTTACCAGGTGAACAGTATAAGTGAGGAGAGTGTCTTCCCCTGATGTTTTAATGTACAAGGGAAATGTTACCAGGTGAACTGTATAAGTGAGGAGAGTGTGTTCCACTGATTGTTTAATACACACGGGACATGTTATCAGGTGAACAATAGAAGTGAGGAGAGTGTGTTCCCCTGATGGTTTAATGCGCACAGGACATGTTACCAGGTGAACAGTATAAGTGAGGAGAGTGTGTTCCCCTGATGGTTTAATACTGACGGGACATGTTACCAGTTGAACAGTATAAGTGAGGAGAGTGTGTTCCCCTGATGGCTTAATATACACGGGACATGTTACCAGGTGAACAGTATAAGTGAGGAGAGTGTGTTCCCCTGATTGTTTAATACACACGGGACATGTTACCAGATGAACAGTATAAGTGAGGAGAGTGTGTTCCCCTGATTGTTTAATACAAACGGGACATGTTACCAGGTGAACAGTCTAAGTGAGGAGAGTGTGTTCCCCTGATGGTTTAATATACACGGGACATGTTACCAGGTGAACAGTATAAGTGAGGAGAGTGTGTTCCCCTGATTATTTAATACACACGGGACATGTTACCAGGTGAACAGTATAAGTGAGGAGAGTGTCTTCCCCTGATGTTTTAATGTACACCGGAAATGTTACCAGGTGAACTGTATAAGTGAGGAGAGTGTGTTCCTCTGATTGTTTAATACACACGGGACATGTTACCAGATGAACAGTATAAGTGAAGAGAGTGTGTTCCCCTGATTGTTTAATACACACGGGACATGTTACCAGGTGAACAGTAGAAGTGAGGAGAGTGTGTTCCCCTGATGGTTTAATGCGCACAGGACATGTTACCAGGTGAACAGTATAAGTGAGGAGAGTGTGTTCCCCTGATTGTTTAATACACACGGGACATGTTACCAGGTGAACAGTAGAAGTGAGGAGAGTGTGTTCCCCTGATTGTTTAATACGCATGGGGCATGTCACCAGGTGAACAGTATAAGTGAGGAGAGTTTGTTCCTCTGATGGTTTAATACGCACGGGACATGTCACCAAGTGAACTGTATAAGTGAGGAGAGTGTGTTCCCCTGATTGTTTAATACACACGGGACATGTCACCAGGTGAACAGTATCAGTGAGGAGAGTGTGTTCCCCTGATGGTTTAATACTGACGTGATATGTTACCAGATGAACAGTATAAGTGAGGAGAGTGTGTTCCTCTGATGGTTTAATACGCACGGGACATGTCACCAAGTGAACTGTATAAGTGAGGAGAGTGTGTTCCCCTGATTGTTTAATACACACGGGACATGTTACCAGATGAACAGTATAAGTGAGCAGAGTGTGTTACCCTGATTGTTTAATACACATAGGACATGTTACCAGATCAACAGTATAAGTGAGGAGAGTGTGTTCCCCTGATTGTTTAATACAAACGGGACATGTTACCAGGTGAACAGTCTAAGTGAGGAGAGTGTGTTCCCCTGATGGTTTAATATACACAGGACCTGTTACCAGGTGAACAGTATAAGTGAGGAGAGTGTGTTCCCCTGATTGTTTAATACACACGGGACATGTTACCAGGTGAACAGTATAAGTGAGGAGAGTGTCTTCCCCTGATGTTTTAATGTACACCGGAAATGTTACCAGGTGAACTGTATAAGTGAGGAGAGTGTGTTCCTCTGATTGTTTAATACACACGGGACATGTTACCAGATGAACAGCATAAGTGAAGAGAGTGTGTTCCCCTGATTGTTTAATACACACGGGAAATGTTACCAGGTGAACAGTAGAAGTGAGGAGAGTGTGTTCCCCTGATGGTTTAATGCGCACAGGACATGTTACCAGGTGAACAGTATAAGTGAGGAGAGTGTGTTCCCCTGATGGTTTAATACTGACGGGACATGTTACCAGATGAACAGTATAAGTGAGGAGAGTGTGTTCCCCTGATTGTTTAATACACACGGGACATGTTACCAGATGAACAGTATAAGTGAGGAGAGTGTGTTCCCCTGATGGCTTAATATACACGGGACATGTTACCAGGTGAACAGTATAAGTGAGGAGAGTGAGTTCCCTGGATGGTTTAATACTGACGGGACATGTTACCAGATGAACAGTATAAGTGAGGAGAGTGTGTTCCCCTGATTGTTTAATACACACGGGACATGTTACCAGATGAACAGTATAAGTGAGGAGAGTGTGTTCCCCTGATTGTTTAATACTGACGTGATATGTTACTGGATGAACAGTATAAGTGAGGAGAGTGTGTTCCCCTGATGGTTTAATACGCACGGGACATGTCACCAAGTGAACTGTATAAGTGAGGAGAGTGTGTTCCCCTGATTGTTTAATACACACGGGACATGTCACCAGGTGAACAGTATCAGTGAGGAGAGTGTGTTCCCCTGATGGTTTAATACTGACGTGATATGTTACCAGATGAACAGTATAAGTGAGGAGAGTGTGTTCCCCTGATTGTTTAATACACACGGGACATGTTACCAGATGAACAGTATAAGTGAGGAGAGTGTGTTCCTCTGATGGTTTAATACGCACGGGACATGTCACCAAGTGAACTGTATAAGTGAGGAGAGTGTGTTCCCCTGATTGTTTAATACACACGGGACATGTTACCAGATGAACAGTATAAGTGAGGAGAGTGTGTTACCCTGATTGTTTAATACACATAGGACATGTTACCAGATTAACAGTATAAGTGAGGAGAGTGTGTTCCCCTGATTGTTTAATACAAGCGGGACATGTTACCAGGTGAACAGTCTAAGTGAGGAGAGTGTGTTCCCCTGATGGTTTAATATACACGGGACATGTTACCAGGTGAACAGTATAAGTGAGGAGAGTGTGTTCCCCTGATTGTTTAATACACACGGGACATGTTACCAGGTGAACAGTATAAGTGAGGAGAGTGTCTTCCCCTGATGTTTTAATGTACACCGGAAATGTTACCAGGTGAACTGTATAAGTGAGGAGAGTGTGTTCCTCTGATTGTTTAATACACACGGGACATGTTACCAGATGAACAGTATAAGTGAAGAGAGTGTGTTCCCCTGATTGTTTAATACACACGGGAAATGTTACCAGGTGAACAGTAGAAGTGAGGAGAGTGTGTTCCCCTGATGGTTTAATGCGCACAGGACATGTTACCAGGTGAACAGTATAAGTGAGGAGAGTGTGTTCCCCTGATGGTTTAATACTGACGGGACATGTTACCAGATGAACAGTATAAGTGAGGAGAGTGTGTTCCCCTGATTGTTTAATACACACGGGACATGTTACCAGATGAACAGTATAAGTGAGGAGAGTGTGTTCCCCTGATGGCTTAATATACACGGGACATGTTACCAGGTGAACAGTATAAGTGAGGAGAGTGTGTTCCCTGGATGGTTTAATACAGACGGGACATGTTACCAGATGAACAGTATAAGTGAGGAGAGTGTGTTCCCCTGATTGTTTAATACACACGGGACATGTTACCAGATGAACAGTATAAGTGAGGAGAGTGTGTTCCCCTGATTGTTTAATACTGACGTGATATGTTACTGGATGAACAGGAGAAGTGAGGAGAGTGTGTTCCCCTGATGGTTTAATACACTCAGGACATGTTACCAGGTGAACAGTATAAGTGAGGAGTGTGTGTTCCCCTGATGGTTTAATACACACAGGACATGTTACCAGGTGAACAGTATAAGTGAGGAGAGTGTGTTCCCCTTATTGATTAATACACCACGGGACATGTTACCAGATGAACAGTATAAGTGAGGAGAGTGTGTTCCCCTGATGGTTTAATACGCACAGGACATGTTACCAGATGAACAGTATAAGTGAGGAGAGTGTGTTCCCCTGATTGTTTAATACACACGGGACATGTTACCAGGTGAACAGTATAAGTGAGGAGAGTGTGTTCCCCTGATTGTTTAATACACACGGGACATGTTACCAGATGAACAGTATAAGTGAGGAGAGTGTGTTCCCCTGATTGTTTAATACACCACGGGACAAGTTACCAGGTGAACAGTATAAGTGAGGAGAGTGAGTTCCCCTGATTGTTTAATACACACGGGACATGTTACCAGGTGAACAGTATAAGTGAGGAGAGTGTGTTCCCCTGATTGTTTAATACACACGGGACATGTTACCAGGTGAACAGTATAAGTGAGGAGAGTCTGTTCCCCTGATTGTTTAATACACACGGGACATGTTACCAGGTGAACAGTATAAGTGAGGAGAGTCTGTTCCCCTGATTGTTTAATACACGCGGGACATGTTACCAGGTGAACAGTATAAGTGAGGAGAGTGTGTTCCCCTGATTGTTTAATACACACGGGACATGTTACCAGGTGAACAGTATAAGTGAGGAGAGTCTTTTCCCCTGATTGTTTAATACACACGGGACATGTTGCCAGGTGAACAGTATAAGTGAGGAGAGTCTGTTCCCCTGATTGTTTAATACACACGGGACATGTTACCAGGTGAACAGTATAAGTGAGGAGAGTCTGTTCCCCTGATTGTTTAATACACACGGGACATGTTACCAGGTGAACAGTACAAGTGAGGAGAGTATGTTCCCCTGATTGTTTAATACACACGGGACATGATACCAGGTGAACAGTATAAGTGAGGAGAGTGTGTTCCCCTAATTGTTTAATACACACGGGACATGTTACCAGGTGAACAGAATAAGTGAGGAGAGTGTGTACCCCTGATTGTTTAATACACACGGGACATGTTACCAGGTGAACAGTATAAGTGAGGAGAGTCTGTTCCCCTGATTGTTTAATACACACGGGACATGTTACCAGGTGAACAGTATAAGTGAGGAGAGTGTGTTCCCCTGATGCTTTAATATACACGGGACATATTGCCAGGTGAACAGTATAAGTGAGGCGAGCTTGTTCCCCTGATGGCTTAATATACACGGGACATGTTACCAGGTGAACAGTATAAGTGAGGAGAGTGTGTTCCCCTGATTGTTTAATACACACGGGACATGTTACCAGATGAACAGTATAAGTGAGGAGAGTGTGTTCCCCTGATTGTTTAATACAAACGGGACATGTTACCAGGTGAACAGTCTAAGTGAGGAGAGTGTGTTCCCCTGATGGTTTAATATACACGGGACATGTTACCAGGTGAACAGTATAAATGAGGAGAGTGTGTTCCCCTGATTATTTAATACACACGGGACATGTTACCAGGTGAACAGTATAAGTGAGGAGAGTGTCTTCCCCTGATGTTTTAATGTACACCGGAAATGTTACCAGGTGAACTGTATAAGTGAGGAGAGTGTGTTCCTCTGATTGTTTAATACACACGGGACATGTTACCAGATGAACAGTATAAGTGAAGAGAGTGTGTTCCCCTGATTGTTTAATACACACGGGACATGTTACCAGGTGAACAGTAGAAGTGAGGAGAGTGTGTTCCCCTGATGGTTTAATGCGCACAGGACATGTTACCAGGTGAACAGTATAAGTGAGGAGAGTGTGTTCCCCTGATGGTTTAATACTGACGGGACATGTTACCAGATGAACAGTATAAGTGAGGAGAGTGTGTTCCCCTGATTGTTTAATACACACGGGACATGTTACCAGATGAACAGTATAAGTGAGGAGAGTGTGTTCCCCTGATGGCTTAATATACACGGGACATATTACCAGGTGAACAGTATAAGTGAGGAGAGTGTGTTCCCTGGATGGTTTAATACTGACGGGACATGTTACCAGATGAACAGTATAAGTGAGGAGAGTGTGTTCCCCTGATTGTTTAATACACACGGGACATGTTACCAGATGAACAGTATAAGTGAGGAGAGTGTGTTCCCCTGATTGTTTAATACTGACGAGATATGTTGCTGGATGAACAGTATAAGTGAGGAGAGTGTGTTCCCCTGATGGTTTAATACACTCAGGACATGCTACCAGGTGAACAGTATAAGTGAGGAGTGTGTGTTCCCCTGATGGTTTAATACACACAGGACATGTTACCAGGTGAACAGTATAAGTGAGGAGAGTGTGTTCCCCTTATTGTTTAATACACCACGGGACATGTTACCAGATGAACAGTATAAGTGAGGAGAGTGTGTTCCCCTGATGGTTTAATACGCACAGGACATGTTACCAGATGAACAGTATAAGTGAGGAGAGTGTGTTCCCCTGATTGTTTAATACACACGGGACATGTTACCAGGTGAACAGTATAAGTGAGGAGAGTGTGTTCCCCTGATTGTTTAATACACACGGGACATGTTACCAGATGAACAGCATAAGTGAGGAGAGTGTGTTCCCCTGATTGTTTAATACACCACGGGACAAGTTACCAGGTGAACAGTATAAGTGAGGAGAGTGAGTTCCCCTGATTGTTTAATACACACGGGACATGTTACCAGGTGAACAGTATAAGTGAGGAGAGTGTGTTCCCCTGATTGTTTAATACACACGGGACATGTTACCAGGTGAACAGTATAAGTGAGGAGAGTGTGTTCCCCTGATTGTTTAATACACACGGGACATGTTACCAGGTGAACAGTATAAGTGAGGAGAGTCTGTTCCCCTGATTGTTTAATACACGCGGGACATGTTACCAGGTGAACAGTATAAGTGAGGAGAGTGTGTTCCCCTGATTGTTTAATACACACGGGACATGTTACCAGGTGAACAGTATAAGTGAGGAGAGTCTTTTCCCCTGATTGTTTAATACACACGGGACATGTTGCCAGGTGAACAGTATAAGTGAGGCGAGTCTGTTCCCCTGATTGTTTAATACACACGGGACATGTTACCAGGTGAACAGTATAAGTGATGAGAGTCTGTTCCCCTGATTGTTTAATACACACGGGACATGTTACCAGGTGAACAGTATAAGTGAGGAGAGTGTGTTCCCCTGATTGTTTAATACACACGGGACATGTTACCAGGTGAACAGTATAAGTGAGGAGAGTGTGTTCCCCTGATTGTTTAATACACACGGGACATGTTACCAGGTGAACAGAATAAGTGAGGAGAGTGTGTACCCCTGATTGTTTAATACACACGGGACATGTTACCAGGTGAACAGTATAAGTGAGGAGTGTCTGTTCCCCTGATTATTTAATACACACGGGACATGTTACCAGGTGAACAGTATAAGTGAGGAGAGTGTGTTCCCCTGATGGTTTAATATACACGGGACATATTGCCAGGTGAACAGTATAAGTGAGGCGAGCTTGTTCTCCTGATGGTTTAATATACACGGGACATGTTACCAGATGATCAGTATAAGTGAGGAGAGTGTGTTCCCCTGATTGTTTAATACACACGGGACATGTTACCAGGTGAACAGTATAAGTGAGGAGAGTGTCTTCCCCTGATGTTGTAATGTACAAGGGAAATGTTACCAGGTGAACTGTATAAGTGAGGAGAGTGTGTTCCACTGATTGTTTAATACACACGGGACATGTTATCAGGTGAACAATAGAAGTGAGGAGAGTGTTTTCCCCTGATGGTTTAATGCGCACAGGACATGTTACCGGGTGAACAGTATAAGTGAGGAGAGTGTGTTCCCCTGATGGTTTAATACTGACGGGACATGTTACCAGTTGAACAGTATAAGTGAGGAGAGTGTGTTCCCCTGATGGCTTAATATACACGGGACATGTTACCAGGTGAACAGTATAAGTGAGGAGAGTGTGTTCCCCTGATTGTTTAATACACACGGGACATGTTACCAGATGAACAGTATAAGTGAGGAGAGTGTGTTCCCCTGATTGTTTAATACTGACGTGATATGTTACTAGATGAACAGTGTAAGTGAGGAGAGTGTGTTCCCCTGATGGTTTAATACACACAGGACATGTTACCAGGTGAACAGTATAAGTGAGGAGAGTGTGTTCCCCTGATTGTTTAATACACACAGGACATGTTACCAGGTGAACAGTATAAGTGAGGAGAGTGTGTTCCCCTGATTGTTTAATACACCACGGGACATGTTACCAGATGAACAGTATAAGTGAGGAGAGTGTGTTCCCCTGATTGTTTAATACACACGGCACATGTTACCAGATGAACAGTATAAGTGAGGAGAGTGTGTTCCCCTGACTGTTTAATACACACGGGACATGTTACCAGGTGAACAGTATAAGTGAGGAGAGTCTGTTCCCCTGATTGTTTAATACACACGGGACATGTTACCAGGTGAACAGTATAAGTGAGGCGAGCTTGTTCCCCTGATGGTTTAATATACACATGAGATGTTACCAGATGATCAGTATAAGTGAGGAGAGTGTGTTCCCCTGATTGTTTAATACACACGGGACATGTTACCAGATGATCAGTATAAGTGAGGAGAGTGTGTTCCCCTGATTGTTTAATACACTCGGGACATGTTACCAGGTGAACAGTATAAGTGAGGAGAGTGTGTTCATCTGATGGTTTAATATACATGGGACATGTTACCAGGTGAAAAGTGTAAGTGAGGAGAGGGTTTTCCCCTGATTGTTTAATACACACGGGACATGTTACCAGGTGAACAGTATAAGTGAGGAGAGTGTTTTCCCCTGATTGTTTAATATACACGGGACATGTTACCAGGTGAACAGTATAAGTGAGGAGAATGTGTTCCCCTGATTGTTTAATATACACGGGACATGTCACCAGGTGAGCAGAATAAGTGAGGAGAGTGTGTTCCCCTGATGGTTTAATACGCACGGGACATGTTACCAGGTGAACAGTATAAGTGAGGAGAATATTTTCCCCTGTTTGTTTCATGCACACGGGACATCTTACCAGGTGAACAGTATAAGTGAGGAGAGTGTGTTCCCCTGATGGTTTAATACTGACGGGACATGTTACCAGTTGAACAGTATAAGTGAGGAGAGTGTGTTCCCCTGATGGCTTAATATACACGGGACATGTTACCAGGTGAACAGTATAAGTGAGGAGAGTGTGTTCCCTGGATGGTTTAATACTGACGGGACATGTTACCAGATGAACTGTATAAGTGAGGAGAGTGTGTTCCCCTGATTGTTTAATACACACGGGACATGTTACCAGATGAACAGTATAAGTGAGGAGAGTGTGTTCCCCTGATTGTTTAATACACACAGGACATGTTACCAGGTGAACAGTATAAGTGAGGAGAGTGTGTTCCCCTGATTGTTTAATACACCACGGGACATGTTACCAGATGAACAGTATAAGTGAGGAGAGTGTGTTCCCCTGATGGTTTAATACACACAGGACATGTTACCAGGTGAACAGTATAAGTGAGGAGAGTGTGTTCATCTGATGGTTTAATATACATGGGACATGTTACCAGGTGAAAAGTCTAAGTGAGGAGAGGGTTTTCCCCTGATTGTTTAATACACACGGGACATGTCAACAGGTGAAAAGTTTAAGTGAGGAGAGTGTGTTCCCCTGATGGTTTAATAAACATGGGACATGTTACCAGGTGAACAGTTTAAGAGAGAAGAGATTGTTGCCCTGATGGTTTAATATACATGGGACATGTCACCAGGTGAACAGTATAAGTGAGGAGAGTGTTTTCCCCTCATTGTTTAATATACTCGGGACATGTTACCAGGTGAACAGTTTAAGTGAGGAGAATGTGTTCGCCTGATGGTTCAATATACACGGGACATGTTACCAGGTGAACAGTATAAGTGAGGAGAATATTTTCCCCTGTTTGTTTCTTGCACACGGGACATCTTACCAGGTGAACAGTATAAGTGAGGAGAGTGTGTTCCCCTGATGGTTTAATATACACAGGACATGTCACCAGGTGAACTGTAATAGTGAGAAGAGTATGGTCCCCTGATTGTTTGATACGCATGGGGCATGTTACCAGGTGAAGAGTATAAGTGAGGAGAATGTGTTCCCCTGATTGTTTAATACATACGGGACATGTCACCAGGTGAACAGTATAAGTGAGGTGAGTGTGTTCACCTGATGGTTTAATACGCACGGGACATGTTACCAGTTGAACAGTATAAGTGAGGAGAGTGTGTTCCCCTGATTGTTTAATACACATAGGACATGTTACCAGATGAACAGTATAAGTGAGGAGAGTGTGTTCCCCTGATTGTTTAATACACACGGGACATGTTACCAGGTGAACAGTATAAGTGAGGAGAGTGTGTTCCCCTGATTGTTTAATACACATAGGACATGTTACCAGATGAACAGTATAAGTGAGGAGAGTGTGTTCCCCTGATTGTTTAATACACACGGGACATGTTACCAGGTGAACAGTATAAGTGAGGAGAGTGTTTTCCCCTGATGTTTTAATGTACACGGGAAATGTTACCAGGTGAACTGTATAAGTGAGGAGAGTGTGTTCCCCTGATTGTTTAATACACACGGGACATGTTACCAGATGAACAGTATAAGTGAGGAGAGTGTGTTCCCCTGATTGTTTAATACACACGGGACATGTTATCAGATGAACTGTATAAGTGAGGAGAGTGTGTTCCCCTGATGGCTTAATATACACGGGACATGTTACCAGGTGAACAGTATAAGTGAGGAGAGTGTGTTCCCCTGATTGTTTAATACACACGGGACATGTTACCAGATGAACAGTATAAGTGAGGAGAGTGTGTTCCCCTGATTGTTTAATACTGACGTGATATGTTACTAGATGAACAGTGTAAGTGAGGAGAGTGTGTTCCCCTGATGGTTTAATACACACAGGACATGTTACCAGGTGAACAGTATAAGTGAGGAGAGTGTGTTCCCCTGATTGTTTAATACACACAGGACATGTTACAAGGTGAACAGTATAAGTGAGGAGAGTGTGTTCCCCTGATTGTTTAATACACCACGGGACATGTTACCAGATGAACAGTATAAGTGAGGAGAGTGTGTTCCCCTGATTGTTTAATACACACGGGACATGTTACCAGATGAACAGTATAAGTGAGGAGAGTGTGTTCCCCTGATTGTTTAATACACACGGGACATGTTACCAGGTGAACAGTATAAGTGAGGAGAGTCTGTTCCCCTGATTGTTTAATACACACGGGACATGTTACCAGGTGAACAGTATAAGTGAGGCGAGCTTGTTCCCCTGATGGTTTAATATACACATGAGATGTTACCAGATGATCAGTATAAGTGAGGAGAGTGTGTTCCCCTGATTGTTTAATACACACGGGACATGTTACCAGATGATCAGTATAAGTGAGGAGAGTGTGTTCCCCTGATTGTTTAATACACACGGGACATGTTACCAGGTGAACAGTATAAGTGAGGAGAGTGTGTTCATCTGATGGTTTAATATACATGGGACATGTTACCAGGTGAAAAGTGTAAGTGAGGAGAGGGTTTTCCCCTGATTGTTTAATACACACTGGACATGTTACCAGGTGAACAGTATAAGTGAGGAGAGTGTTTTCCCCTGATTGTTTAATATACACGGGACATGTTACCAGGTGAACAGTATAAGTGAGGAGAATGTGTTCCCCTGATTGTTTAATATACACGGGACATGTCACCAGGTGAGCAGAATAAGTGAGGAGAGTGTGTTCCCCTGATGGTTTAATACGCACGGGACATGTTACCAGGTGAACAGTATAAGTGAGGAGAATATTTTCCCCTGTTTGTTTCATGCACACGGGACATCTTACCAGGTGAACAGTATAAGTGAGGAGAGTGTGTTCCCCTGATGGTTTAATACTGACGGGACATGTTACCAGTTGAACAGTATAAGTGAGGAGAGTGTGTTCCCCTGATGGCTTAATATACACGGGACATGTTACCAGGTGAACAGTATAAGTGAGGAGAGTGTGTTCCCTGGATGGTTTAATACTGACGGGACATGTTACCAGATGAACTGTATAAGTGAGGAGATTGTGTTCCCCTGATTGTTTAATACACACGGGACATGTTACCAGATGAACAGTATAAGTGAGGAGAGTGTGTTCCCCTGATTGTTTAATACACACAGGACATGTTACCAGGTGAACAGTATAAGTGAGGAGAGTGTGTTCCCCTGATGGCTTAATATACACGGGACATGTTACCAGGTGAACAGTATAAGTGAGGAGAGTGTGTTCCCTGGATGGTTTAATACTGACGGGACATGTTACCAGATGAACTGTATAAGTGAGGAGAGTGTGTTCCCCTGATTGTTTAATACACACGGGACATGTTACCAGATGAACAGTATAAGTGAGGAGAGTGTGTTCCCCTGATTGTTTAATACTGACGTGATATGTTACTAGATGAACAGTGTAAGTGAGGAGAGTGTGTTCCCCTGATGGTTTAATACACACAGGACATGTTACCAGGTGAACAGTATAAGTGAGGAGAGTGTGTTCCCCTGATTGTTTAATACACACAGGACATGTTACAAGGTGAACAGTATAAGTGAGGAGAGTGTGTTCCCCTGATTGTTTAATACACCACGGGACATGTTACCAGATGAACAGTATAAGTGAGGAGAGTGTGTTCCCCTGATTGTTTAATACACACGGGACATGTTACCAGATGAACAGTATAAGTGAGGAGAGTGTGTTCCCCTGATTGTTTAATACACACGGGACATGTTACCAGGTGAACAGTATAAGTGAGGAGAGTCTGTTCCCCTGATTGTTTAATACACACGGGACATGTTACCAGGTGAACAGTATAAGTGAGGCGAGCTTGTTCCCCTGATGGTTTAATATACACATGAGATGTTACCAGATGATCAGTATAAGTGAGGAGAGTGTGTTCCCCTGATTGTTTAATACACACGGGACATGTTACCAGATGATCAGTATAAGTGAGGAGAGTGTGTTCCCCTGATTGTTTAATACACACGGGACATGTTACCAGGTGAACAGTATAAGTGAGGAGAGTGTGTTCATCTGATGGTTTAATATACATGGGACATGTTACCAGGTGAAAAGTGTAAGTGAGGAGAGGGTTTTCCCCTGATTGTTTAATACACACGGGACATGTTACCAGGTGAACAGTATAAGTGAGGAGAGTGTTTTCCCCTGATTGTTTAATATACACGGGACATGTTACCAGGTGAACAGTATAAGTGAGGAGAATGTGTTCCCCTGATTGTTTAATATACACGGGACATGTCACCAGGTGAGCAGAATAAGTGAGGAGAGTGTGTTCCCCTGATGGTTTAATACGCACGGGACATGTTACCAGGTGAACAGTATAAGTGAGGAGAATATTTTCCCCTGTTTGTTTCATGCACACGGGACATCTTACCAGGTGAACAGTATAAGTGAGGAGAGTGTGTTCCCCTGATGGTTTAATACTGACGGGACATGTTACCAGTTGAACAGTATAAGTGAGGAGAGTGTGTTCCCCTGATGGCTTAATATACACGGGACATGTTACCAGGTGAACAGTATAAGTGAGGAGAGTGTGTTCCCTGGATGGTTTAATACTGACGGGACATGTTACCAGATGAACTGTATAAGTGAGGAGATTGTGTTCCCCTGATTGTTTAATACACACGGGACATGTTACCAGATGAACAGTATAAGTGAGGAGAGTGTGTTCCCCTGATTGTTTAATACACACAGGACATGTTACCAGGTGAACAGTATAAGTGAGGAGAGTGTGTTCCCCTGATGGCTTAATATACACGGGACATGTTACCAGGTGAACAGTATAAGTGAGGAGAGTGTGTTCCCTGGATGGTTTAATACTGACGGGACATGTTACCAGATGAACTGTATAAGTGAGGAGAGTGTGTTCCCCTGATTGTTTAATACACACGGGACATGTTACCAGATGAACAGTATAAGTGAGGAGAGTGTGTTCCCCTGATTGTTTAATACACACAGGACATGTTACCAGGTGAACAGTATAAGTGAGGAGAGTGTGTTCCCCTGATTGTTTAATACACCACGGGACATGTTACCAGATGAACAGTATAAGTGAGGAGAGTGAGTTCCCCTGATGGTTTAATACACACAGGACATGTTACCAGGTGAACAGTATAAGTGAGGAGAGTGTGTTCATCTGATGGTTTAATATACATGGGACATGTTACCAGGTGAAAAGTCTAAGTGAGGAGAGGGTTTTCCCCTGATTGTTTAATACACACGGGACATGTCAACAGGTGAAAAGTTTAAGTGAGGAGAGTGTGTTCCCCTGATGGTTTAATAAACATGGGACATGTTACCAGGTGAACAGTTTAAGAGAGAAGAGATTGTTGCCCTGATGGTTTAATATACATGGGACATGTCACCAGGTGAACAGTATAAGTGAGGAGAGTGTTTTCCCCTCATTGTTTAATATACTCGGGACATGTTACCAGGTGAACAGTTTAAGTGAGGAGAATGTGTTCGCCTGATGGTTCAATATACACGGGACATGTTACCAGGTGAACAGTATAAGTGAGGAGAATATTTTCCCCTGTTTGTTTCTTGCACACGGGACATCTTACCAGGTGAACAGTATAAGTGAGGAGAGTGTGTTCCCCTGATGGTTTAATATACACAGGACATGTCACCAGGTGAACTGTAATAGTGAGAAGAGTATGGTCCCCTGATTGTTTGATACGCATGGGGCATGTTACCAGGTGAAGAGTATAAGTGAGGAGAATGTGTTCCCCTGATTGTTTAACACATACGGGACATGTCACCAGGTGAACAGTATAAGTGAGGTGAGTGTGTTCACCTGATGGTTTAATACGCACGGGACATGTTACCAGGTGAACAGTATAAGTGAGGAGAGTGTGTTCCCCTGATTGTTTAATACACATAGGACATGTTACCAGATGAACAGTATAAGTGAGGAGAGTGTGTTCCCCTGATTGTTCAATACACACGGGACATGTTACCAGGTGAACAGTATAAGTGAGGAGAGTGTGTTCCCCTGATTGTTTAATACACATAGGACATGTTACCAGATGAACAGTATAAGTGAGGAGAGTGTGTTCCCCTGATTGTTTAATACACACGGGACATGTTACCAGGTGAACAGTATAACTGAGGAGAGTGTGTTCCCCTGATTGTTTAATACACACGGGACATGTTACCAGGTGAACAGTATAAGTGAGGAGAGTGTTTTCCCCTGATGTTTTAATGTACACGGGAAATGTTACCAGGCGAACTGTATAAGTGAGGAGAGTGTGTTCCCCTGATTGTTTAATACACACGGGACATGTTACCAGATGAACAGTATAAGTGAGGAGAGTGTGTTCCCCTTGATTGTTTAATACACACGGGACATGTTACCGGATGAACAGTATAAGTGAGGAGAGTGTGTTCCCCTAATGGCTTAATATACACGGGACATGTTACCAGGTGAACAGTATAAGTGAGGAGAGTGTGTTCCCCTGATTGTTTAATACACACGGGACATGTTACCAGATGAACAGTATAAGTGAGGGGAGTGTGTTCCCCTGATGGTTTAATATACACAGGACTTGTCACCACTTGAACTGTAATAGTGAGGAGAGTATGGTCCCCTGATTGTTTGATACGCATGGGGCATGTTACCAGATGATCAGTATAAGTGAGGAGAGTGTGTTCCCCTGATTGTTTAATACACACGGGACATGTTACCAGATGATCAGTATAAGTGAGGAGAGTGTGTTCCCCTGATTGTTTAATACACACGGGACATGTTACCAGGTGAACAGTATAAGGGAGGAGAGTGTGTTCCCCTGATGGTTTAATACTGACGGGACATGTTACCAGGTGAACAGTATAAGTGAGGAGAGTGTGTTCATCTGATGGTTTAATATACATGGGACATGTTACCAGGTGAAAAGTGTAAGTGAGGAGAGGGTTTTCCCCTGATTGTTTAATACACATGGGACATGTTACCAGGTGAACAGTATAAGTGAGGAGAATGTGTTCCCCTGATTGTTTAATATACACGGGACATGTCACCAGGTGAGCAGAATAAGTGAGGAGAGTGTGTTCCCCTGATGGTTTAATACGCACGGGACATGTTACCAGGTGAACAGTATAAGTGAGGAGAATATTTTCCCCTGTTTGTTTCATGCACACGGGACATCTTACCAGGTGAACAGTATAAGTGAGGAGAGTGTGTTCCCCTGATGGTTTAATACTGACGGGACATGTTACCATTTGAACAGTATAAGTGAGGAGAGTGTGTTCCCCTGATGGCTTAATACACACGGGACATGTTACCAGGTGAACAGTATAAGTGAGGAGAGTGTGTTCATCTGATGGTTTAATATACATGGGACATGTTACCAGGTGAAAAGTGTAAGTGAGGAGAGGGTTTTCCCCTGATTGTTTAATACACACGGGACATGTTACCAGGTGAACAGTATAAGTGAGGAGAGTGTTTTCCCCTGATTGTTTAATATACACGGGACATGTTACCAGGTGAACAGTATAAGTGAGGAGAATGTGTTCCCCTGATTGTTTAATATACACGGGACATGTCACCAGGTGAGCAGAATAAGTGAGGAGAGTGTGTTCCCCTGATGGTTTAATACGCACGGGACATGTTACCAGGTGAACAGTATAAGTGAGGAGAATATTTTCCCCTGTTTGTTTCATGCACACGGGACATCTTACCAGGTGAACAGTATAAGTGAGGAGAGTGTGTTCCCCTGATGGTTTAATACTGACGGGACATGTTACCAGTTGAACAGTATAAGTGAGGAGAGTGTGTTCCCCTGATGGCTTAATACTGACGGGACATGTTACCAGATGAACTGTATAAGTGAGGAGATTGTGTTCCCCTGATTGTTTAATACACACGGGACATGTTACCAGATGAACAGTATAAGTGAGGAGAGTGTGTTCCCCTGATTGTTTAATACACACAGGACATGTTACCAGGTGAACAGTATAAGTGAGGAGAGTGTGTTCCCCTGATGGCTTAATATACACGGGACATGTTACCAGGTGAACAGTATAAGTGAGGAGAGTGTGTTCCCTGGATGGTTTAATACTGACGGGACATGTTACCAGATGAACTGTATAAGTGAGGAGAGTGTGTTCCCCTGATTGTTTAATACACACGGGACATGTTACCAGATGAACAGTATAAGTGAGGAGAGTGTGTTCCCCTGATTGTTTAATACACACAGGACATGTTACCAGGTGAACAGTATAAGTGAGGAGAGTGTGTTCCCCTGATTGTTTAATACACCACGGGACATGTTACCAGATGAACAGTATAAGTGAGGAGAGTGAGTTCCCCTGATGGTTTAATACACACAGGACATGTTACCAGGTGAACAGTATAAGTGAGGAGAGTGTGTTCATCTGATGGTTTAATATACATGGGACATGTTACCAGGTGAAAAGTCTAAGTGAGGAGAGGGTTTTCCCCTGATTGTTTAATACACACGGGACATGTCAACAGGTGAAAAGTTTAAGTGAGGAGAGTGTGTTCCCCTGATGGTTTAATAAACATGGGACATGTTACCAGGTGAACAGTTTAAGAGAGAAGAGATTGTTGCCCTGATGGTTTAATATACATGGGACATGTCACCAGGTGAACAGTATAAGTGAGGAGAGTGTTTTCCCCTCATTGTTTAATATACTCGGGACATGTTACCAGGTGAACAGTTTAAGTGAGGAGAATGTGTTCGCCTGATGGTTCAATATACACGGGACATGTTACCAGGTGAACAGTATAAGTGAGGAGAATATTTTCCCCTGTTTGTTTCTTGCACACGGGACATCTTACCAGGTGAACAGTATAAGGGAGGAGAGTGTGTTCCCCTGATGGTTTAATATACACAGGACATGTCACCAGGTGAACTGTAATAGTGAGAAGAGTATGGTCCCCTGATTGTTTGATACGCATGGGGCATGTTACCAGGTGAAGAGTATAAGTGAGGAGAATGTGTTCCCCTGATTGTTTAACACATACGGGACATGTCACCAGGTGAACAGTATAAGTGAGGTGAGTGTGTTCACCTGATGGTTTAATACGCACGGGACATGTTACCAGGTGAACAGTATAAGTGAGGAGAGTGTGTTCCCCTGATTGTTTAATACACATAGGACATGTTACCAGATGAACAGTATAAGTGAGGAGAGTGTGTTCCCCTGATTGTTTAATACACACGGGACATGTTACCAGGTGAACAGTATAAGTGAGGAGAGTGTGTTCCCCTGATTGTTTAATACACATAGGACATGTTACCAGATGAACAGTATAAGTGAGGAGAGTGTGTTCCCCTGATTGTTTAATACACACGGGACATGTTACCAGGTGAACAGTATAACTGAGGAGAGTGTGTTCCCCTGATTGTTTAATACACACGGGACATGTTACCAGGTGAACAGTATAAGTGAGGAGAGTGTTTTCCCCTGATGTTTTAATGTACACGGGAAATGTTACCAGGTGAACTGTATAAGTGAGGAGAGTGTGTTCCCCTGATTGTTTAATACACACGGGACATGTTACCAGATGAACAGTATAAGTGAGGAGAGTGTGTTCCCCTTGATTGTTTAATACACACGGGACATGTTACCAGATGAACAGTATAAGTGAGGAGAGTGTGTTCCCGTAATGGCTTAATATACACGGGACATGTCACCAGGTGAACAGTATAAGTGAGGAGAGTGTGTTCCCCTGATTGTTTAATACACACGGGACATGTTACCAGATGAACAGTATAAGTGAGGGGAGTGTGTTCCCCTGATGGTTTAATATACACAGGACTTGTCACCACTTGAACTGTAATAGTGAGGAGAGTATGGTCCCCTGATTGTTTGATACGCATGGGGCATGTTACCAGATGATCAGTATAAGTGAGGAGAGTGTGTTCCCCTGATTGTTTAATACACACGGGACATGTTACCAGATGATCAGTATAAGTGAGGAGAGTGTGTTCCCCTGATTGTTTAATACACACGGGACATGTTACCAGGTGAACAGTATAAGGGAGGAGAGTGTGTTCCCCTGATGGTTTAATACTGACGGGACATGTTACCAGGTGAACAGTATAAGTGAGGAGAGTGTGTTCATCTGATGGTTTAATATACATGGGACATGTTACCAGGTGAAAAGTGTAAGTGAGGAGAGGGTTTTCCCCTGATTGTTTAATACACATGGGACATGTTACCAGGTGAACAGTATAAGTGAGGAGAATGTGTTCCCCTGATTGTTTAATATACACGGGACATGTCACCAGGTGAGCAGAATAAGTGAGGAGAGTGTGTTCCCCTGATGGTTTAATACGCACGGGACATGTTACCAGGTGAACAGTATAAGTGAGGAGAATATTTTCCCCTGTTTGTTTCATGCACACGGGACATCTTACCAGGTGAACAGTATAAGTGAGGAGAGTGTGTTCCCCTGATGGTTTAATACTGACGGGACATGTTACCATTTGAACAGTATAAGTGAGGAGAGTGTGTTCCCCTGATGGCTTAATACACACGGGACATGTTACCAGGTGAACAGTATAAGTGAGGAGAGTCTGTTCCCCTGATTGTTTAATACACACGGGACATGTTGCCAGATGAACAGTATAAGTGAGGAGAGAGTGTTCCCCTGATTGTTTAATACACACGGGACATGTTACCAGGTGAACAGTATAAGTGAGGTGAGTGTGTTCCCCTGATTGTTCAATACACACGGGACATGTTACCAGGTGAACAGTATAAGTGAGGAGAGTGTGTTCCCCTGATTGTTTAATACACACGGGACATGTTACCAGGTGAACAGTATAAGTGAGGAGAGTCTGTTCCCCTGATTGTTTAATACACACGGGACATGTTACCACGTGAACAGTATAAATGAGGAGAGTGTGTTCCCCTGATGGCTTAATATACACGGGACATGTTACCAGATGAACAGTATAAGTGAGGAGAGTGTGTTCCCCTGATTGTTTAATACAAACGGGACATGTTGCCAGATGAACAGTATAAGTGAGGAGAGTGTGTTCCCCTGATTGTTTAATACACACGGGACATGTTACCAGGTGAACAGTATAAGTAAGGAGAGTGTGTTCCCCTGATGGTTTAATACAGACGGGACATGTTACCAGGTGAACAGTATAAGTGAGGAGAGTGTGTTCCCCTGATTGTTTAATACACCACGGGACATGTTACCAGATGAACAGTATAAGTGAGGAGAGTGTGTTCCCCTGATGGTTTAATACACACAGGACATGTTACCAGGTGAACAGTATAAGTGAGGAGAGTGTGTTCATCTGATGGTTTAATATACATGGGACATGTTACCAGGTGAAAAGTCTAAGTGAGGAGAGGGTTTTCCCCTGATGGTTTAATACACACAGGACATGTCAACAGGTGAAAAGTTTAAGTGAGCAGAGTGTGTTCCCCTGATGGTTTATAAACATGGGACATGTTACCAGGTGAACAGTTTAAGAGAGAAGAGATTGTTGCCCTGATGGTTTAATATACATGGGACATGTTACCAGTTGAACAGTATAAGTGAGGAGAATATTTTCCCCTGTTTGTTTCATGCACACGGGACATCTTACCAGGTGAACAGTATAAGTGAGGAGAGTGTGTTCCCCTGATGGTTTAATACTGACGGGACATGTTACCAGATGAACAGTATAAGTGAGGAGAGTGTGTTCCCCTGATGGTTTAATACACACAGGACATGTCAACAGGTGAAAAGTTTAAGTGAGGAGAGTGTGTTCCCCTGATGGTTTAATAAACATGGGACATGTTACCAGGTGAACAGTTTAAGAGAGAAGAGATTGTTGCCCTGATGGTTTAATATACATGGGACATGTCACCAGGTGAACAGTATAAGTGAGGAGAGTGTTTTCCCCTCATTGTTTAATATACACGGGACATGTTACCAGGTGAACAGTATAAGTGAGGAGAATGTGTTCCCCTGATTGTTTAATACATACGGGACATGTCACCAGGTGAACAGTATAAGTGAGGAGAGTGTGTTCATCTGATGGTTTAATATACATGGGACATGTCACCAAGTGAACTGTATAAGTGAGGAGAGTGTGTTCCCCTGATTGTTTAATACACACGGGACATGTTACCAGGTGAACAGTATAAGTGAGGAGAGTGTGTTCCCCTGATTGTTTAATACACATAGGACATGTTACCAGATGAACTGTATAAGTGAGGAGAGTGTGTTCCCCTGATTGTTTAATACACACGGGACATGTTACCAGGTGAACAGTATAAGTGAGGAGAGTGTGTTCCCCTGATTGTTTAATACACATAGGACATGTTACCAGATGAACAGTATAAGTGAGGAGAGTGTGTTCCCCTGATGCTTTAATACGCACGGGACATGTCACCAAGTCAACTGTATAAGTGAGGAGAGTGTGTTCCCCTGATTGTTTAATACACACGGGACATGTTACCAGATGATCAGCATAAGTGAGGAGAGTGTGTTCCCCTGATTGTTTAATACACACGGGACATGTTACCAGGTGAACAGTATAAGTGAGGAGAGTGTGTTCCCCTGATTCTTTAATAGACACGGGACATGTTACCAGATGATGAGTATAAGTGAGGAGAGTGTGTTCCGCTGATTGTTTAATACACACGGGACATGTTACCGGGTGAACAGTATAAGTGAGGAGAGTGTGTTCCCCTGATTGTTTAATACACACGGGACATGCTACCAGGTGAACAGTATAAGGGAGGAGAGTGTGTTCCCCTGATGATTGAATACTGACGGGACATGTTACCAGATGAACAGTATAGTGAGGAGAGTGTGTTCATCTGCTGGTTTAATATAAATGGGACATGTTACCAGGTGAACAGTATAAGTGAGGAAAGTGTGTTCCCCTAATGGTTTGATATGCATGGGACATGTTACCAGGTGAACAGTATAAGTGAGGAGAGTGTGTTCCCCTGATTGTTCAATGCACATGGGACATGTTTGCAGGTGAACAGTATAAGTGAGGAGGGTGTGTTCCCCTGATTGTTTAATACACACAGGGCATGTTACCAGCTGAACAGTATAAGTGAGGAGAGGGCTTTCACCTGATGGTTTAATATACACGGGACATGTTACCAGGTGAACAGTATAAGTGAGGAGAGTGTGCTCCTCTGATGGTTTAATACGCACGGGACATGTCACCAAGTGAACTGTATAAGTGAGGAGAGTGTGTTCCCCTGATTGTTTAATACACACGGGACTTGTCACCAGGTGAACAGTATCAGTGAGGAGAGTGTGTTCCCCTGATGGTTTAATACTGACGTGATATGTTACCAGATGAACAGTATAAGTGAGGAGAGTGTGTTCCTCTGATGGTTTAATACGCACGGGACATGTCACAAAGTGAACTGTATAAGTGAGGAGAGTGTGTTCCCCTGATTGTTTAATACACACGGGACATGTTACCAGATGAACAGTATAAGTGAGGAGAGTGTGTTCCCCTGATTGTTTAATACACACGGGACATGTTACCAGATGAACAGTATAAGTGAGGAGAGTGTGTTCCCCTGATTGTTTAATACACATAGGACATGTTACCAGATCAACAGTATAAGTGAGCAGAGTGTGTTCCCCTAATTGTTTAATACAAACGGGACATGTTACCAGGTGAACAGTCTAAGTGAGGAGAGTGTGTTCCCCTGATGGTTTAATATACACGGGACATGTTACCAGGTGAACAGTATAAGTGAGGAGAGTGTGTTCCCCTGATTGTTTAATACACACGGGACATGTTACCAGGTGAACAGTATAAGTGAGGAGAGTGTCTTCCCCTGATGTTTTAATGTACACCAGAAATGTTACCAGGTGAACTGTATAAGTGAGGAGAGTGTGTTCCTCTGATTGTTTAATACACACGGGACATGTTACCAGATGAACAGTATAAGTGAAGAGAGTGTGTTCCCCTGATTGTTTAATACACACGGGACATGTTACCAGGTGAACAGTAGAAGTGAGGGGAGTGTGTTCCCCTGATGGTTTAATGCGCACAGGACATGTTACCAGGTGAACAGTATAAGTGAGGAGAGTGTGTTCCCCTGATGGTTTAATACTGACGGGACATGTTACCAGATGAACAGTATAAGTGAGGAGAGTGTGTTCCCCTGATTGTTTAATACACACGGGACATGTTACCAGATGAACAGTATAAGTGAGGAGAGTGTGTTCCCCTGATGGCTTAATATACACGGGACATGTTACCAGGTGAACAGTATAAGTGAGGAGAGTGTGTTCCCTGGATGGTTTCATACTGACGGGACATGTTACCAGATGAACAGTATAAGTGAGGAGAGTGTGTTCCCCTGATTGTTTAATACACACGGGACATGTTACCAGATGAACAGTATAAGTGAGGAGAGTGTGTTCCCCTGATTGTTTAATACTGACGTGATATGTTACTAGATGAACAGTATAAGTGAGGAGAGTGTGTTCCCCTGATGGTTTAATACACTCAGGACATGTTACCAGGTGAACAGTATAAGTGAGGAGTGTGTGTTCACTTGATGGTTTAATACACACAGGACATGTTACCAGGTGAACAGTATAAGTGAGGAGAGTGTGTTCCCCTTATTGTTTAATACACCACGGGACATGTTACCAGATGAACAGTATAAGTGAGGAGAGTGTGTTCCCCTGATGGTTTTATACGCACAGGACATGTTACCAGATGAACAGTATAAGTGAGGTGAGTGTGTTCCCCTGATTGTTTAATACACACGGGACATGTTACCAGGTGAACAGTATAAGTGAGGAGAGTGTGTTCCCCTGATGGTTTAATACACACGGGACATGTTACCAGGTGAACATTATAAGTGTGGAGAGTGTGTTCCCCTGATCGTTTAATACACACGGGACATGTTACCAGGTGAAAAGTATAAGTGAGGAGAGTGTTTCCCCATGATGGTTTAAAATACACCGGACATGTTACCAGGTGAACAGTATATTTGAGTAGAGTATGTTCCCCTGATTGTTTAATGCACACGGGACATGTTACCAGGTGAACAGTATAAGTGAGGAGAGTGTGTTCCCCTGATGGCTTAATATACACGGGACATGTTACCAGGTGAACAGTATAAGTGAGGAGAGTGTGTTCCCTGGATGGTTTCATACTGACGGGACATGTTACCAGATGAACAGTATAAGTGAGGAGAGTGTGTTCCCCTGATTGTTTAATACACACGGGACATGTTACCAGATGAACAGTATAAGTGAGGAGAGTGTGTTCCCCTGATTGTTTAATACTGACATGATATGTTACTAGATGAACAGTATAAGTGAGGAGAGTGTGTTCCCCTGATGGTTTAATACACTCAGGACATGTTACCAGGTGAACAGTATAAGTGAGGAGTGTGTGTTCACTTGATGGTTTAATACACACAGGACATGTTACCAGGTGAACAGTATAAGTGAGGAGAGTGTGTTCCCCTTATTGTTTAATACACCACGGGACATGTTACCAGATGAACAGTATAAGTGAGGAGAGTGTGTTCCCCTGATGGTTTAATACGCACAGGACATGTTACCAGATGAACAGTATAAGTGAGGAGAGTGTGTTCCCCTGATTGTTTAATACACACGGGACAGGTTACCAGGTGAACAGTATAAGTGAGGAGAGTGTGTTCCCCTGATGATTTTATATACGGGGGACAAGTCACAAGGTGAACAGTATAAGTGAGGTGAGTGTGTACCCCTGATTGTTTAATACACACGGGACATGTTACCAGATGAACAGTATAAGTGAGGAGAGTGTGTTCCCCTGATGATTTTATATACGGGGGACAAGTCACAAGGTGAACAGTATAAGTGAGGTGAGTGTGTTCCCCTGATTGTTTAATACACCACGGGACATGTTACCAGGTGAACAGTATAAGTGAGGTGAGTGTGTTCCCCTGATGGTTCAATACACACAGGACATGTTACCAGGTGAACAGTATAAGTGAGGAGAGTGTGTTCCCTGATTGTTTAATACACCACGGGACATGTTACCAGATGAACAGTATAAGTGAGGAGAGTCTGTTCCCCTGATTGTTTAATACACACGTGACATGTTACCTGGTGAACAGCATAAGTGAGGAGAGTGTGTTCCCTGGATGGTTTAATACACACGGGACATGTTACCAGGTGAACAGTATAAGTGAGGAGAGTGTGTTCCCCTGATGCTTTAATACGCACGGGACATGTCACCAAGTCAACTGTATAAGTGAGGAGAGTGTGTTCCCCTGATTGTTTAATACACACGGGACATGTTACCAGATGATCAGTATAAGTGAGGAGAGTGTGTTCCCCTGATTGTTTAATACACACGGGACATGTTACCAGGTGAATAGTATAAGTGAGGAGAGTGTGTTCCCCTGATTCTTTAATAGACACGGGACATGTTACCAGATGATGAGTATAAGTGAGGAGAGTGTGTTCCCCTGATTGTTTAATACACACGGGACATGTTACCGGGTGAACAGTATAAGTGAGGAGAGTGTGTTCCCCTGATTGTTTAATACACACGGGACATGCTACCAGGTGAACAGTATAAGGGAGGAGAGTGTGTTCCCCTGATGGTTCAATACTGACGGGACATGTTACCAGATGAACAGTATAGTGAGGAGAGTGTGTTCATCTGATGGTTTAATATACATGGGACATGTTACCAGGTGAACAGTATAAGTGAGGAGAGTGTGTTCCCCTGATGGTTTAATATGCATGGGGCATGTTACCAGGTGAACAGTATAAGTGAGGAGAGTGTGTTCCCCTGATTGTTCAATGCACATGGGACATGTTTGCAGGTGAACAGTATAAGTGAGGAGAGTGTGTTCCCCTGATGGTTTAATATACACGGGACATGTTACCAGGTGAACAGTATAAGTGAGGAGAGTGTGTTCCCCTGATTGTTTAATACACACAGGGCATGTTACCAGGTGAACAGTATAAGTGAGGAGAGGGCTTTCACCTGATGGTTTAATATACACGGGACATGTTACCAGGTGAACAGTATAAGTGAGGAGAGTGTGTTCATCTGATGGTTTAATACGCACGGGACATGTCACCAAGTGAACTGTATAAGTGAGGAGAGTGTGTTCCCCTGATTGTTTAATACACACGGGACATGTCACCAGGTGAACAGTATCAGTGAGGAGAGTGTGTTCCCCTGATGGTTTAATACTGACGTGGTATGTTACCAGATGAACAGTATAAGTGAGGAGAGTGTGTTCCTCTGATGGTTTAATACGCACGGGACATGTCACCAAGTGAACTGTATAAGTGAGGAGAGTGTGTTCCCCTGATGGTTCAATACTGACGGGACATGTTACCAGATGAACAGTATAGTGAGGAGAGTGTGTTCATCTGATGGTTTAATATACATGGGACATGTTACCAGGTGAACAGTATAAGTGAGGAGAGTGTGTTCCCCTGATGGTTTAATATGCATGGGACATGTTACCAGGTGAACAGTATAAGTGAGGAGAGTGTGTTCCCCTGATTGTTCAATGCACATGGGACATGTTTGCAGGTGAACAGTATAAGTGAGGAGAGTGTGTTCCCCTGATGGTTTAATATACACGGGACATGTTACCAGGTGAACAGTATAAGTGAGGAGAGTGTGTTCCCCTGATTGTTTAATACACACAGGGCATGTTACCAGGTGAACAGTATAAGTGAGGAGAGGGCTTTCACCTGATGGTTTAATATACACGGGACATGTTACCAGGTGAACAGTATAAGTGAGTAGAGTGTGTTCCTCTGATGGTTTAATACGCACGGGACATGTCACCAAGTGAACTGTATAAGTGAGGAGAGTGTGTTCCCCTGATTGTTTAATACACACGGGACATGTCACCAAGTCAACTGTATAAGTGAGGAGAGTGTGTTCCCCTGATGCTTTAATACGCACGGGACATGTCACCAAGTCAACTGTATAAGTGAGGAGAGTGTGTTCCCCTGATTGTTTAATACACACGGGACATGTTACCAGATGATCAGTATAAGTGAGGAGAGTGTGTTCCCCTGATTGTTTAATACACACGGGACATGTTACCAGGTGAATAGTATAAGTGAGGAGAGTGTGTTCCCCTGATTCTTTAATAGACACGGGACATGTTACCAGATGATGAGTATAAGTGAGGAGAGTGTGTTCCCCTGATTGTTTAATACACACGGGACATGTTACCGGGTGAACAGTATAAGTGAGGAGAGTGTGTTCCCCTGATTGTTTAATACACACGGGACATGCTACCAGGTGAACAGTATAAGGGAGGAGAGTGTGTTCCCCTGATGGTTCAATACTGACGGGACATGTTACCAGATGAACAGTATAGTGAGGAGAGTGTGTTCATCTGATGGTTTAATATACATGGGACATGTTACCAGGTGAACAGTATAAGTGAGGAGAGTGTGTTCCCCTGATGGTTTAATATGCATGGGACATGTTACCAGGTGAACAGTATAAGTGAGGAGAGTGTGTTCCCCTGATTGTTCAATGCACATGGGACATGTTTGCAGGTGAACAGTATAAGTGAGGATAGTGTGTTCCCCTGATGGTTTAATATACAAGGGACATGTTACCAGGTGAACAGTATAAGTGAGGAGAGTGTGTTCCCCTGATTGTTTAATACACACAGGGCATGTTACCAGGTGAACAGTATAAGTGAGGAGAGGGCTTTCACCTGATGGTTTAATATACACGGGACATGTTACCAGGTGAACAGTATAAGTGAGGAGAGGGTGTTCCTCTGATGGTTTAATACGCACGGGACATGTCACCAAGTGAACTGTATAAGTGAGGAGAGTGTGTTCCCCTGATTGTTTAATACACACGGGACATGTCACCAGGTGAACAGTATAAGTGAGGAGAGGGCTTTCACCTGATGGTTTAATATACACGGGACATGTTACCAGGTGAACAGTATAAGTGAGTAGAGTGTGTTCCTCTGATGGTTTAATACGCACGGGACATGTCACCAAGTGAACTGTATAAGTGAGGAGAGTGTGTTCCCCTGATTGTTTAATACACACGGGACATGTCACCAAGTCAACTGTATAAGTGAGGAGAGTGTGTTCCCCTGATGCTTTAATACGCACGGGACATGTCACCAAGTCAACTGTATAAGTGAGGAGAGTGTGTTCCCCTGATTGTTTAATACACACGGGACATGTTACCAGATGATCAGTATAAG
Source organism: Heterodontus francisci (assembly GCF_036365525.1). Classification (NCBI taxonomy): domain Eukaryota; kingdom Metazoa; phylum Chordata; class Chondrichthyes; order Heterodontiformes; family Heterodontidae; genus Heterodontus; species Heterodontus francisci. The sequence goes on along the minus strand of NW_027141488.1, from coordinate 291,536 downwards.
TGAGGAGAGTGTGTTCCCCTGATTGTTTAATACACACGGGACATGTTACCAGGTGAATAGTATAAGTGAGGAGAGTGTGTTCCCCTGATTCTTTAATAGACACGGGACATGTTACCAGATGATGAGTATAAGTGAGGAGAGTGTGTTCCCCTGATTGTTTAATACACACGGGACATGTTACCGGGTGAACAGTATAAGTGAGGAGAGTGTGTTCCCCTGATTGTTTAATACACACGGGACATGCTACCAGGTGAACAGTATAAGGGAGGAGAGTGTGTTCCCCTGATGGTTCAATACTGACGGGACATGTTACCAGATGAACAGTATAGTGAGGAGAGTGTGTTCATCTGATGGTTTAATATACATGGGACATGTTACCAGGTGAACAGTATAAGTGAGGAGAGTGTGTTCCCCTGATGGTTTAATATGCATGGGACATGTTACCAGGTGAACAGTATAAGTGAGGAGAGTGTGTTCCCCTGATTGTTCAATGCACATGGGACATGTTTGCAGGTGAACAGTATAAGTGAGGAGAGTGTGTTCCCCTGATGGTTTAATATACAAGGGACATGTTACCAGGTGAACAGTATAAGTGAGGAGAGTGTGTTCCCCTGATTGTTTAATACACACAGGGCATGTTACCAGGTGAACAGTATAAGTGAGGAGAGGGCTTTCACCTGATGGTTTAATATACACGGGACATGTTACCAGGTGAACAGTATAAGTGAGGAGAGGGTGTTCCTCTGATGGTTTAATACGCACGGGACATGTCACCAAGTGAAAAATATAAGTGAGGAGAGTGTGTTCCCCTGATTGTTTAATACACACGGGACATGTCACCAGGTGAACAGTATCAGTGAGGAGAGTGTGTTCCCCTGATGGTTTAATACTGACGTGGTATGTTACCAGATGAACAGTATAAGTGAGGAGAGTGTGTTCCTCTGATGGTTTAATACGCACGGGACATGTCACCAAGTGAACTGTATAAGTGAGGAGAGTGTGTTCCCCTGATGGTTCAATACTGACGGGACATGTTACCAGATGAACAGTATAGTGAGGAGAGTGTGTTCATCTGATGGTTTAATATACATGGGACATGTTACCAGGTGAACAGTATAAGTGAGGAGAGTGTGTTCCCCTGATGGTTTAATATGCATGGGACATGTTACCAGGTGAACAGTATAAGTGAGGAGAGTGTGTTCCCCTGATTGTTCAATGCACATGGGACATGTTTGCAGGTGAACAGTATAAGTGAGGAGAGTGTGTTCCCCTGATGGTTTAATATACACGGGACATGTTACCAGGTGAACAGTATAAGTGAGGAGAGTGTGTTCCCCTGATTGTTTAATACACACGGGACATGTTACCAGGTGAACAGTATAAGTGAGGAGAGTGTGGTCCACTGATTGTTTAATACACACGGGACATGTTACCAGATGAACAGTATAAGTGAGGAGAGTGTGTTCCCCTGGATGGTTTAATACTGACGGGACATGTTACCAGATGAACAGTATAAGTGAGGAGAGTGTGTTCCCCTGATTGTTTAATACACACGGGACATGTTACCAGGTGAACAGTATAAGTGAGGAGAGTGTGGTCCACTGATTGTTTAATACACACGGGACATGTTACCAGATGAACAGTATAAGTGAGGAGAGTGTGTTCCCCTGATTGTTTAATACACCACGGGACATGTTACCAGGTGAACAGTATAAGTGAGGAGAGTGAGTTCCCCTGATTGTTTAATACACACGGGACATGTTACCAGGTGAACAGTATAAGTGAGGAGAGTGTGTTCCGCTGATGGTTTAATACACACGGGACATGTTACCAGGTGAACATTATAAGTGTGGAGAGTGTGTTCCCCTGATCGTTTAATACACACGGGACATGTTACCAGGTGAAAAGTATAAGTGAGGAGAGTGTGTCCCCCTGATGGTTTAAAATACACCGGACATGTTACCAGGTGAACAGTATATTTGAGTAGAGTATGTTCCCCTGATTGTTTAATGCACACGGGACATGTTACCAGGTGAACAGTATAAGTGAGGAGAGTGTGTTCCCCTGATGATTTTATATACGGGGGACAAGTCACAAGGTGAACAGTATAAGTGAGGTGAGTGTGTTCCCCTGATTGTTTAATACACACGGGACATGTTACCAGATGAACAGTATAAGTGAGGAGAGTGTGTTCCCCTGATTGTTTAATACACCACGGGACATGTTACCAGGTGAACAGTATAAGTGAGGAGAGTCTGTTCCCCTGATTGTTTCATACACACGGGACATGTTACCAGGTGAACAGTATAAGTGAGGAGAGTCTGTTCCCCTGATTGTTTAATACACGCGGGACATGTTACCAGGTGAACAGTATAAGTGAGGAGAGTGTGTTCCCCTGATTGTTTAATACACACGGGACATGTTACCAGGTGAACAGTATAAGTGAGGAGAGTCTTTTCCCCTGATTGTTTAATACACACGGGACATGTTGCCAGGTGAACAGTATAAGTGAGGAGAGTCTGTTCCCCTGATTGTTTAATACACACGGGACATGTTACCAGGTGAACAGTATAAGTGAGGAGAGTGTGTTCCCCTGATTGTTTAATACACACGGGACATGTTACCAGGTGAACAGTATAAGTGAGGAGAGTGTGTTCCCCTGATTGTTTAATACACACGGGACATGTTACCAGGTGAACAGTATAAGTGAGGAGAGTGTGTTCCCCTGATTGCTTAATACACACGGGACATGTTACCAGGTGAACAGTATAAGTGAGGAGAGTCTGTTCCCCTGATTGTTTAATACACACGGGACATGTTACCAGGCGAACAGTATAAATGAGGAGAGTCTGTTCCCCTGATTGTTTAATACACACGGGACATGTTACCAGGTGAACAGTATAAGTGAGGAGAGTGTGTTCCCCTGATTGTTTAATACACACGGGACATGTTACCAGGTGAACAGTATAAGTGAGGAGAGTCTGTTCCCCTGATTGTTTAATACACACGGGACATGTTACCAGGTGAACAGTATAAGTGAGGAGAGTGTGTTCCCCTGATGGTTTAATATACACGGGACATATTGCCAGGTGAACAGTATAAGTGAGGCGAGCTTGTTCCCCTGATGGTTTAATATACACGGGACATGTTACCAGATGATCAGTATAAGTGAGGAGAGTGTGTTCCCCTGATTGTTTAATACACACGGGACATGTTAGCAGGTGAACAGTATAAGTGAGGAGAGTGTCTTCCCCTGATGTTTTAATGTACAAGGGAAATGTTACCAGGTGAACTGTATAAGTGAGGAGAGTGTGTTCCCCTGATTGTTTAATACACACGGGACATGTTATCAGGTGAACAATAGAAGTGAGGAGAGTGTGTTCCCCTGATGGTTTAATGCGCACAGGACATGTTACCAGGTGAACAGTATAAGTGAGGAGAGTGTGTTCCCATGATGATTTAATACTGACGGGACATGTTACCAGTTGAACAGTATAAGTGAGGAGAGTGTGTTCCCCTGATGGCTTAATATACACGGGACATGTTACCAGGTGAACAGTATAAGTGAGGAGAGTGTGTTCCCCTGATTGTTTAATACACACGGGACATGTTACCAGATGAACAGTATAAGTGAGGAGAGTGTGTTCCCCTGATTGTTTAATACTGTCGTGATATGTTACTAGATGAACAGTGTAAGTGAGGAGAGTGTGTTCCCCTGATCGTTTAATACACACAGGACATGTTACCAGGTGAACAGTATAAGTGAGGAGAGTGTGTTCCCCTGATTGTTTAATACACACAGGACATGTTACCAGGTGAACAGTATAAGTGAGGAGAGTGTGTTCCCCTGATTGTTTAATACACCACGGGACATGTTACCAGATGAACAGTATAAGTGAGGAGATTGTGTTCCCCTGATTGTTTAATACACACGGGACATGTTACCAGATGAACAGTATAAGTGAGGAGAGTGTGTTCCCCTGATTGTTTAATACACACGGGACATGTTACCAGGTGAACAGTATAAGTGAGGAGAGGCTGTTCCCCTGATTGTTTAATACACACGGGACATGTTACCAGGTGAACAGTATAAGTGAGGAGAGTGTGTTCCCCTGATTGTTTAATACACACGGGACATGTTACCAGGTGAACAGTATAAGTGAGGAGAATCTGTTCCCCTGATTGTTTAATACACACGGGACATGTTACCAGGTGAACAGTATAAGTGAGGAGAGTGTGTTCCCCTGATGGTTTAATATACACGGGACATATTGCCAGGTGAACAGTATAAGTGAGGCGAGCTTGTTCCCCTGATGGTTTAATAGACACGGGACATGTTACCAGATGATCAGTATAAGTGAGGAGAGTGTGTTCCCCTGATTGTTTAATACACACGGGACATGTTACCAGGTGAACAGTATAAGTGAGGAGAGTGTCTTCCCCTGATGTTTTAATGTACAAGGAAAATGTTACTAGGTGAACTGTATAAGTGAGGAGAGTGTGTTCCACTGATTGTTTAATACACACGGGACATGTTATCAGGTGAACAATAGAAGTGAGGAGAGTGTGTTCCCCTGATGGTTTAATGCGCACAGGACATGTTACCAGGTGAACAGTATAACTGAGGAGAGTGTGTTCCCCTGACGATTTAATACTGACGGGACATGTTACCAGTTGAACAGTATAAGTGAGGAGAGTGTGTTCCCCTGATGGCTTAATATACACGGGACATGTTACCAGGTGAACAGTATAAGTGAGGAGAGTGTGTTCCCCTGATTGTTTAATACACACGGGACATGTTACCAGATGAACTGTATAAGTGAGGAGAGTGTGTTCCCCTGATTGTTTAATACTGACGTGATATGTTATTAGATGAACAGTGTAAGTGAGGAGAGTGTGTTCCCCTGATGGTTTAATACACACAGGACATGTTACCAGGTGAACAGTATAAGTGAGGAGAGTGTGTTCCCCTGATTGTTTAATACACAGAGGACATGTTACCAGGTGAACAGTATAAGTGAGGAGAGTGTGTTCCCCTGATTGTTTAATACACCACGGGACATGTTACCAGATGAACAGTATAAGTGAGGAGAGTGTGTTCCCCTGATTGTTTAATACACACGGGACATGTTACCAGATGAACAGTATAAGTGAGGAGAGTCTGTTCCCCTGATTGTTTAATACACACGGGACATGTTACCAGGTGAACAGTATAAGTGAGGCGAGCTTGTTCCCCTGATGGTTTAATATACACATGACATGTTACCAGATGATCAGTATAAGTGAGGAGAGTGTGTTCCCCTGATTGTTTAATACACACGGGACATGTTACCAGATGATCAGTATAAGTGAGGAGATTGTGTTCCCCTGATTGTTTAATACACATGGGACATGTTACCAGGTGAACAGTATAAGGGAGGAGAGTGTGTTCCCCTGATGGTTTAATACTGACGGGACATGTTACCAGGTGAACAGTATAAGTGAGGAGAGTGTGTTCATCTGATGGTTTAATATACATGGGACATGTTACCAGGTGAAAAGTGTAAGTGAGGAGAGGGTTTTCCCCTGATTGTTTAATACACACGGGACATGTTACCAGGTGAACAGTATAAGTGAGGAGAGTGTTTTCCCCTGATTGTTTAATATACACGGGACATGTTACCAGGTGAACAGTATAAGTGAGGAGAATGTGTTCCCCTGATTGTTTAATATACACGGGACATGTCACCAGGTGAGCAGAATAAGTGAGGAGAGTGTGTTCCCCTGATGGTTTAATACGCACGGGACATGTTACCAGGTGAACAGTATAAGTGAGGAGAATATTTTCCCCTGTTTGTTTCATGCACACGGGACATCTTACCAGGTGAACAGTATAAGTGAGGAGAGTGTGTTCCCCTGATGGTTTAATACTGACGGGACATGTTACCAGTTGAACAGTATAAGTGAGGAGAGTGTGTTCCCCTGATGGCTTAATATACACGGGACATGTTACCAGGTGAACAGTATAAGTGAGGAGAGTGTGTTCCCTGGATGGTTTAATACTGACGGGACATGTTACCAGATGAACTGTATAAGTGAGGAGAGTGTGTTCCCCTGATTGTTTAATACACACGGGACATGTTACCAGATGAACAGTATAAGTGAGGAAAGTGTGTTCCCCTGATTGTTTAATACACACAGGACATGTTACCAGGTGAACAGTATAAGTGAGGAGAGTGTGTTCCCCTGATTGTTTAATACACCACGGGACATGTTACCAGATGAACAGTATAAGTGAGGAGAGTGTGTTCCCCTGATGGTTTAATACACACAGGACATGTTACCAGGTGAACAGTATAAGTGAGGAGAGTGTGTTCATCTGATGGTTTAATATACATGGGACATTTTACCAGGTGAAAAGTCTAAGTGAGGAGAGGGTTTTCCCCTGATTGTTTAATACACACGGGACATGTCAACAGGTGAACAGTTTAAGTGAGGAGAGTGTGTTCCCCTGATGGTTTAATAAACATGGGACATGTTACCAGGTGAACAGTTTAAGAGAGAAGAGATTGTTGCCCTGATGGTTTAATATACATGGGACATGTCACCAGGTGAACAGTATAAGTGAGGAGAGTGTTTTCCCCTCATTGTTTAATATACACGGGACATGTTACCAGGTGAACAGTTTCAGTCAGGAGAATGTGTTCGCCTGATGGTTCAATATACACGGGACATGTTACCAGGTGAACAGTATAAGTGAGGAGAATATTTTCCCCTGTTTGTTTCTTGCACACGGGACATCTTACCAGGTGAACAGTATAAGTGAGGAGATTGTGTTCCCCTGATGGTTTAATATACACAGGACATGTCACCAGGTGAACTGTAATAGTGAGGAGAGTATGGTCCCCTGATTGTTTGATACGCATGGGGCATGTTACCAGGTGAAGAGTATAAGTGAGGAGAATGTGTTCCCCTGATTGTTTAATACATACGGGACATGTCACCAGGTGAACAGTATAAGTGAGGAGAGTGTGTTCACCTGATGGTTTAATACGCACGGGACATGTTACCAGGTGAACAGTATAAGTGAGGAGAGTGTGTTCCCCTGATTGTTTAATACACATAGGACATGTTACCAGATGAACAGTATAAGTGAGGAGAGTGTGTTCCCCTGATTGTTTAATACACACGGGACATGTTACCAGGTGAACAGTATAAGTGAGGAGAGTGTGTTCCCCTGATTGTTTAATACACATAGGACATGTTACCAGATGAACAGTATAAGTCAGGAGAGTGTGTTCCCCTGATTGTTTAATACACACGGGACATGTTAACAGGTGAACAGTATAAGTGAGGAGAGTGTGTTCCCCTGATTGTTTAATACACACGGGACATGTTACCAGGTGAACAGTATAAGTGAGGAGAGTGTTTTCCACTGATGTTTTAATGTACACGGGAAATGTTACCAGGTGAACTGTATAAGTGAGGAGAGTGTGTTCCCCTGATTGTTTAATACACACGGGACATGTTACCAGATGAACAGTATAAGTGAGGAGAGTGTGTTCCCCTGATTGTTTAATACACACGGGACATGTTACCAGATGAACAGTATAAGTGAGGAGAGTGTGTTCCCCTGATGGTTTAATGCGTACAGGACATGTTACCAGGTGAACAGTATAAGTGAGGACATTGTGTTCCCCTGATGGTTTAATACTGACGAAACATGTTACCAGTTGAACAGTATAAGTGAGGAGAGTGTGTTCCCCTGATGGTTTAATACACACTGGACATGTTACCAGGAGAACAGTATAAGTGAGGAGAGTGTGTTCCCCTGATTGTTTAATACACCACGGGACATGTTACCAGATGAACAGTATAAGTGAGGAGAATCTGTTCCCCCGATTGTTTAATAGACCACGGGACATGTTACCAGATGAACAGTATAAGTGAGGAGAGTGTGTTCCCCTGATTGTTTAATACACACGGGACATGTTACCAGATGAACAGTATAAGTGAGGAGAGTGTGTTCCCCTGATTGTTTAATACACACGAGACATGTTACCAGGTGAACAGTATAAGTGAGGAGAGTCTGTTCCCCTGATTGTTTAATACACACGGGACATGTTACCAGGTGAACAGTATAAGTGAGGCGAGCTTGTTCCCCTGATGGTTTCATATGCACGGGACATGTTACCAGATGATCAGTATAAGTGAGGAGAGTGTGTTCCCCTGATTGTTTAATACACACGGGACATGTTACCAGATGATCAGTATAAGTGAGGAGAGTGTGTTCCCCTGATTGTTTAATACACACGGGACATGTTACCAGGTGAACAGTATAAGGGAGGAGAGTGTGTTCCCCTGATGGTTTAATACTGACGGGACATGTTACCAGGTGAACAGTATAAGTGAGGAGAGTGTGTTCATCTGATGGTTTAATATACATGGGACATGTTACCAGGTGAAAAGTGTAAGTGAGGAGAGGGTTTTCCCCTGATTGTTTAATACACACGGGACATGTCAACAGGTGAAAAGTTTAAGTGAGGAGAGTGTGTTCCCCTGATGGTTTAATACACATGGGACATGTCACCAGGTGAACAGTATAAGTGAGGAGAGTGTGTTCATCTGATGGTTTAATATACATGGGACATGTTACCAGGTGAAAAGTGTAAGTGAGGAGAGGGTTTTCCCCTGATTGTTTAATACACACGGGACATGTTACCAGGTGAACAGTATAAGTGAGGAGAGTGTTTTCCCCTGATTGTTTAATATACACGGGACATGTTACCAGGTGAACAGTATAAGTGAGGAGAATGTGTTCCCCTGATTGTTTAATATACACGGGACATGTCACCAGGTGAGCAGAATAAGTGAGGAGAGTGTGTTCCCCTGATGGTTTAATACGCACGGGACATGTTACCAGGTGAACAGTATAAGTGAGGAGAATATTTTCCCCTGTTTGTTTCATGCACACGGGACATCTTACCAGGTGAACAGTATAAGTGAGGAGAGTGTGTTCCCCTGATGGTTTAATACTGACGGGTCATGTTACCAGTTGAACAGTATAAGTGAGGAGAGTGTGTTCCCCTGATGGCTTAATATACACGGGACATGTTACCAGGTGAACAGTATAAGTGAGGAGAGTGTGTTCCCTGGATGGTTTAATACTGACGGGACATGTTACCAGATGAACTGTATAAGTGAGGAGAGTGTGTTCCCCTGATTGTTTAATACACACGGGACATGTTACCAGATGAACAGTATAAGTGAGGAGAGTGTGTTCCCCTGATTGTTTAATACACACAGGACATGTTACCAGGTGAACAGTATAAGTGAGGAGAGTGTGTTCCCCTGATTGTTTAATACACCACGGGACATGTTACCAGATGAACAGTATAAGTGAGGAGAGTGTGTTCCCCTGATGGTTTAATACACACAGGACATGTTACCAGGTGAACAGTATAAGTGAGGAGAGTGTGTTCATCTGATGGTTTAATATACATGGGACATTTTACCAGGTGAAAAGTCTAAGTGAGGAGAGGGTTTTCCCCTGATTGTTTAATACACACGGGACATGTCAACAGGTGAACAGTTTAAGTGAGGAGAGTGTGTTCCCCTGATGGTTTAATAAACATGGGACATGTTACCAGGTGAACAGTTTAAGAGAGAAGAGATTGTTGCCCTGATGGTTTAATATACATGGGACATGTCACCAGGTGAACAGTATAAGTGAGGAGAGTGTTTTCCCCTCATTGTTTAATATACACGGGACATGTTACCAGGTGAACAGTTTCAGTCAGGAGAATGTGTTCGCCTGATGGTTCAATATACACGGGACATGTTACCAGGTGAACAGTATAAGTGAGGAGAATATTTTCCCTTGTTTGTTTCTTGCACACGGGACATCTTACCAGGTGAACAGTATAAGTGAGGAGATTGTGTTCCCCTGATGGTTTAATATACACAGGACATGTCACCAGGTGAACTGTAATAGTGAGGAGAGTATGGTCCCCTGATTGTTTGATACGCATGGGGCATGTTACCAGGTGAAGAGTATAAGTGAGGAGAATGTGTTCCCCTGATTGTTTAATACATACGGGACATGTCACCAGGTGAACAGTATAAGTGAGGAGAGTGTGTTCACCTGATGGTTTAATACGCACGGGACATGTTACCAGGTGAACAGTATAAGTGAGGAGAGTGTGTTCCCCTGATTGTTTAATACACATAGGACATGTTACCAGATGAACAGTATAAGTGAGGAGAGTGTCTTCCCCTGATTGTTTAATACACACGGGACATGTTACCAGGTGAACAGTATAAGTGAGGAGAGTGTGTTCCCCTGATTGTTTAATACACATAGGACATGTTACCAGATGAACAGTATAAGTCAGGAGAGTGTGTTCCCCTGATTGTTTAATACACACGGGACATGTTAACAGGTGAACAGTATAAGTGAGGAGAGTGTGTTCCCCTGATTGTTTAATACACACGGGACATGTTACCAGGTGAACAGTATAAGTGAGGAGAGTGTTTTCCCCTGATGTTTTAATGTACACGGGAAATGTTACCAGGTGAACTGTATAAGTGAGGAGAGTGTGTTCCCCTGATTGTTTAATACACACGGGACATCTTACCAGATGAACAGTATAAGTGAGGAGAGTGTGTTCCCCTGATTGTTTAATACACACGGGACATGTTACCAGATGAACAGTATAAGTGAGGAGAGTGTGTTCCCCTGATGGTTTAATGCGCACAGGACATGTTACCAGGTGAACAGTATAAGTGAGGACATTGGGTTCCCCTGATGGTTTAATACTGACGAAACATGTTACCAGTTGAACAGTATAAGTGAGGAGAGTGTGTTCCCCTGATGGTTTAATACACACTGGACATGTTACCAGGTGAACAGTATAAGTGAGGAGAGTGTGTTCCCCTGATTGTTTAATACACCACGGGACATGTTACCAGATGAACAGTATAAGTGAGGAGAGTCTGTTCCCCTGATTGTTTAATAGACCACGGGACATGTTACCAGATGAACAGTATAAGTGAGGAGAGTGTGTTCCCCTGATTGTTTAATACTGACGTGATATGTTACTAGATGAACAGTATAAGTGAGGAGAGTGTGTTCCCCTGATGGTTTAATACACTCAGGACATGTTACCAGGTGAACAGTATAAGTGAGGAGTGTGTGTTCCCCTGATTGTTTAATACACCTCGGGACATGTTACCAGATGAACAGTATAAGTGAGGAGCGTGTGTTCCCCTGATGGTTTAATACACACAGGACATGTTACCAGGTGAACAGTATAAGTGAGGAGAGTGTGTTCCCCTTATTGTTTAATACACCACGGGACATGTTACCAGATGAACAGTATAAGTGAGGAGAGTGTGTTCCCCTGATGGTTTAATACGCACAGGACATGTTACCAGATGAACAGTATAAGTGAGGAGAGCGTGTTCCCCTGATTGTTTAATACACACGGGACATGTTACCCGGTGAACAGTATAAGTGAGGAGAGTGTGTTCCCCTGATTGTTTAATACACACGGGACATGTTACCAGATGAACAGTATAAGTGAGGAGAGTGTGTTCCCCTGATTGTTTAATACACCACGGGGCATGTTACCAGGTGAACAGTGTAAGTGAGGAGACTGTGTTCCCCTGATGGTTTAATATACACTGGACATGTTACCAGGTGAACAGTATAAGTGAGGAGAGTCTGTTCCCCTGATTGTTTAATACACACGGGACATGTTACCAGGTGAACAGTATATGTGAGGAGAGTGTGTTCCCCTGATTGTTTAATACACACGGGACATGTTACCAGGTGAACAGTATAAGTGAGGAGAGTCTGTTCCCCTGATTGTTTAATACACACGGGACATGTTGCCAGATGAACAGTATAAGTGAGGAGAGTGTGTTCCCCTGATTGTTTAATACACACGGGACATGTTACCAGGTGAACAGTATAAGTGAGGAGAGTGTGTTCCCCTGATTGTTTAATACACACGGGACATGTTACCAGGTGAACAGTATAAGTGAGGAGAGTGTGTTCCCCTGATTGTTTAATACAAACGGGACATGTTACCAGGTGAACAGTATAAGTGAGGAGAGTCTGTTCCCCTGATTGTTTAATACACACGGGACATGTTACCAGGTGAACAGTATAAGTGAGGAGAGTGTGTTCCCCTGATGGTTTAATATGCACGGGACATACTGCCAGGTGAACAGTATAAGTGAGGCGAGCTTGTTCACCTGATGGTTTAATACTGACGGGACATGTTACCAGTTGAACAGTATAAGTGAGGAGAGTGTGTTCCCCTGATGGCTTAATATACACGGGACATGTTACCAGGTGAACAGTATAAGTGAGGAGAGTGTGTTCCCCTGATTGTTTCATACACACGGGACATGTTACCAGATGAACAGTATAAGTGAGGAGAGTGTGTTCCCCTGATTGTTTAATACTGACGTGATATGTTACTAGATGAACAGTATAAGTGAGGAGAGTGTGTTCCCCTGATGGTTTAATACACACAGGACATGTTACCAGGTGAACAGTATAAGTGAGGAGAGTGTGTTCCCCTGATTGTTTAATACACCACGGGACATGTTACCAGATGAACAGTATAAGTGAGGAGAGTGTGTTCCCCTGATTGTTTAATACACACGAGACATGTTACCAGGTGAACAGTATAAGTGAGGAGAGTCTGTTCCCCTGATTGTTTAATACACACGGGACATGTTACCAGGTGAACAGTATAAGTGAGGCGAGCTTGTTCCCCTGATGGTTTAATATGCACGGGACATGTTACCAGATGATCAGTATAAGTGAGGAGAGTGTGTTCCCCTGATTGTTTAATACACACGGGACATGTTACCAGATGATCAGTATAAGTGAGGAGAGTGTGTTCCCCTGATTGTTTAATACACACGGGACATGTTACCAGGTGAACAGTATAAGGGAGGAGAGTGTGTTCCCCTGATGGTTTAATACTGACGGGACATGTTACCAGGTGAACAGTATAAGTGAGGAGAGTGTGTTCATCTGATGGTTTAATATACATGGGACATGTTACCAGGTGAAAAGTGTAAGTGAGGAGAGGGTTTTCCCCTGATTGTTTAATACACACGGGACATGTCAACAGGTGAAAAGTTTAAGTGAGGAGAGTGTGTTCCCCTGATGGTTTAATACACATGGGACATGTCACCAGGTGAACAGTATAAGTGAGGAGAGTGTTTTCCCCTGATTGTTTAATATACACGGGACATGTTACCAGGTGAACAGTATAAGTGAGGAGAATGTGTTCCCCTGATTGTTTAATATACACGGGACATGTCACCAGGTGAGCAGAATAAGTGAGGAGAGTGTGTTCCCCTGATGGTTTAATACGCACGGGACATGTTACCAGGTGAACAGTATAAGTGAGGAGAATATTTTCCCCTGTTTGTTTCATGCACACGGGGCATCTTACCAGGTGAACAGTATAAGCGAGGAGAGTGTGTTCCCCTGATGGTTTAATACTGACGGGACATGTTACCAGTTGAACAGTATAAGTGAGGAGAGTGTGTTCCCCTGATGGCTTAATATACACGGGACATGTTACCAGGTGAACAGTATAAGTGAGGAGAGTGTGTTCCCTGGATGGTTTAATACTGACGGGACATGTTACCAGATGAACTGTATAAGTGAGGAGAGTGTGTTCCCCTGATTGTTTAATACACACGGGACATGTTACCAGATGAACAGTATAAGTGAGGAGAGTGTGTTCCCCTGATTGTTTAATACACACGGGACATGTTACCAGGTGAACAGTATAAGTAAGGAGAGTGTGTTCCCCTGATGGTTTAATACACACAGGACATGTTACCAGGTGAACAGTATAAGTGAGGAGAGTGTGTTCCCCTGATTGTTTAATACACCACGGGACATGTTACCAGATGAACAGTATAAGTGAGGAGAGTGTGTTCCCCTGATGGTTTAATACACACAGGACATGTTACCAGGTGAACAGTATAAGTGAGGAGAGTGTGTTCATCTGATGGTTTAATATACATGGGACATGTTACCAGGTGAAAAGTCTAAGTGAGGAGAGGGTTTTCCCCTGATTGTTTAATACACACGGGACATGTCAACAGGTGAAAAGTTTAAGTGAGGAGAGTGTGTTCCCCTGATGGTTTAATAAACATGGGACATGTTACCAGGTGAACAGTTTAAGAGAGAAGCGATTGTTGCCCTGATGGTTTAATATACATGGGACATGTCACCAGGTGAACAGTATAAGTGAGGAGAGTGTTTTCCCCTCATTGTTTAATATACACGGGACATGTTACCAGGTGAACAGTTTAAGTGAGGAGAATGTGTTCGCCTGATGGTTTAATATACACGGGACATGTTACCAGGTGAACAGTATAAGTGAGGAGAATGTGTTCCCCTGATTGTTTAATACATACGGGACATGTCACCAGGTGAACAGTATAAGTGAGGAGAGTGTGTTCACCTGATGGTTTAATACGCACGGGACATGTCACCAAGTGAACTGTATAAGTGAGGAGAGTGTGTTCCCCTGATTGTTTAATACACACGGGACATGTTACCAGGTGAACAGTATAAGTGAGGAGAGTGTGTTCCCCTGATTGTTTAATACACATAGGACATGTTACCAGATGAACAGTATAAGTGAGGAGAGTGTGTTCCCCTGATTGTTTAATACACACTGGACATGTTACCAGGTGAACAGTATAAGTGAGGAGAGTGTGTTCCCCTGATTGTTTAATACACATAGGACATGTTACCAGATGAACAGTATAAGTGAGGAGATTGTGTTCCCCTGATTGTTTAATACACACGGGACATGTTACCAGGTGAACAGTATAAGTGAGGAGAGTGTGTTCCCCTGATTGTTTAATACACACGGGACATGTTACCAGGTGAACAGTATAAGTGAGGAGAGTGTTTTCCCCTGATGTTTTAATGTACACGGGAAATGTTACCAGGTGAACTGTAAAAGTGAGGAGAGTGTGTTCCCCTGATTGTTTAATACACTATGGACATGTTACCAGATGAACAGTATAAGTGAGGAGAGTGTGTTCCCCTGATTGTTTAATACACACGGGACATGTGACGAGATGAACAGTATAAGTGAGGAGAGTGTGTTCCCCTGATGGTTTAATGTGCACAGGACATGTTACCAGGTGAACAGTATAAGTGAGGACAGTGTGTCCCCCTGATGGTTTAATACTGACGAAACATGTTACCAGTTGAACAGTATAAGGGAGGAGAGTGTGTTCCCCTGATGGTTTAATACACACAGGACATGTTACCAGGTGAACAGTATAAGTGAGGAGAGTGTGTTCCCCTTACTGTTTAATACACCACGGGACATGTTACCAGATGAACAGTATAAGTGAGGTGAGTGTGTTCCCCTGATGGTTTAATACACACAGGACATGTTACCAGGTGAACAGCATAAGTGAGGAGAGTGTGTTCCCTGGATGGTTTAATACACACGGGACATGTTACCAGGTGAACAGTATAAGTGAGGTGAGTGTGTTCCCCTGATTGTTTAATACACACGGGACATGTTACCAGATGAACAGTATAAGTGAGGAGAGTGTGTTCCCCTGATGCTTTAATACGCACGGGACATGTCACCAAGTCAACTGTATAAGTGAGGAGAGTGTGTTGCCCTGATTGTTTAATACACACGGGACATGTTACCAGATGATCAGTATAAGTGAGGAGAGTGTGTTCCCCTGATTGTTTCATACACACGGCTCATGTTACCAGGTGAACAGTATAAGTGAGGAGAGTGTGTTCCCCTGATTCTTTAATAGACACGGGACATGTTACCAGATGATGAGTATAAGTGAGGAGAGTGTGTTCCCCTGATTGTTTAATACACACGGGACATGTTACCGGGTGAACAGTATAAGTGAGGAGAGTGTGTTACCCTGATTGTTTAATACACACGGGACATGCTACCAGGTGAACAGTATAAGGGAGGAGGGTGTGTTCCCCTGATGGTTGAATACTGACGGGACATGTTACCAGATGAACAGTATAGTGAGGAGAGTGTGTTCATCTGATGGTTTAATATACATGGGACATGTTACCAGGTGAACAGTATAAGTGAGGAGAGTGTGTTCCCCTGATGGTTTAATATGCATGGGACATGTTACCAGGTGAACAGTATAAGTGAGGAGAGTGTGTTCCCCTGATTGTTCAATGCACATGGGACATGTTTGCAGGTGAACAGTATAAGTGAGGAGAGTGTGTTCCCCTGATGGTTTAATATACACGGGACATGTTACCAGGTGAACAGTATAAGTGAGGAGAGTGTGTTCCCCTGATTGTTTAATACACACAGGGCATGTTACCAGGTGAACAGTATAAGTGAGGAGAGGGCTTTCACCTGATGGTTTAATATACACGGGACATGTTACCAGGTGAACAGTATAAGTGAGGAGAGTGTGTTCCCCTGATGGGTTAATGTACACGGGAAATGTTACCAGGTGAACTGTATAAGTGAGGAGAGTCTGTTCCCCTGATTGTTTAATACACACGGGACGAGTTACCAGATGAACAGTATAAGTGAGGAGAGTGTGTTCCCCTGATTGTTTAATACAAACAGGACATGTTACCAGGTGAACAGTATAAGTGAAGAGAGTGTGTTCCCCTGATTGTTTAATACAAACAGGACATGTTACCAGGTGAACAGTATAAGTGAGGCGAGTGTGTTCCCTGGATGGTTTAATACTGACGGGACATGTTAACAGGTGAACAGTATAAGTGAGGAGAGTGTGTTCCCCTGATGGCTTAATATACACGGGACATGTTATCAGGTGAACAGGATAAGTGAGGAGAGTGTGTTACCTGGATGGTTTAATACACACGGGACATGTTACCAGGTGAACAGTATAAGTGAGTTGAGTGTGTTCCCCTGATTGTTTAATACTGACGGGACATGTTACCAGATGAACAGTATATGTGAGGAGAGTGTGTTCCCCTGATGTTTTAATACGCACGGGACATGTCACCAAGTCAACTGTATAAGTGAGGAGAGTGTGTTCCCCTGATTGTTTAATACACACGGGACATGTTACCAGGTGAACAGTATAAGTGAGGAGAGTGTGTTCCCCTGATTGTTTAATAGACACGGGACATGTTACCAGATGATCAGTATAAGTGAGGAGAGTGTGTTCCCCTGATTGTTTAATGCACACGGGAAATGTTACCAGGTGAACAGTATAAGGGAGGTGAGTGTGTTCCCCTGATTGTTTAATACACACGGGACATGTTACCAGGTGAACAGTATAAGTGAGGAGAGTGTGTTCCCCTGATTGTTTAATACACACGGGACATGTTACCAGTTGAACAGTATAAGTGAGGAGAGTGTGTTCCCCTGATGGTTTAATATACAAGGGACATGTTACCAGGTGAACAGTATAAGTGAGGAGAGTGTGTTCCCCTGATTGTTTAATACACACAGGGCATGTTACCCGGTGAACAGTATAAGTGAGGATAGGGCTTTCACCTGATGGTTTAATATACACGGGACATGTTACCAGGTGAACAGTATAAGTGAGGAGAGTGTGTTCCCCTGATGGTTTAATGTACACGGGAAATGTTACCAGGTGAACTGTATAAGTGAGGAGAGTGTGTTCCCCTGATTGTTTCATACAAACAGGACATGTTACCAGGTGAACAGTATAAGTGAAGAGAGTGTGTTCCCCTGATGGTTTAATACAAACAGGACATGTTACCAGGTGAACAGGATAACTGAGGCGAGTGTGTTCCCTGGATGTTTTAATACTGACGGGACATGTTACCAGGTGAACAGTATAAGTGAGGAGAGTGTGTTCCCCTGATGGCTTAATATACACGGGACATGTTACCAGGTGAACAGGATAAGTGAGGAGAGTGTGTTCCCTGGATGATTTAATACACACGGGACATGTTACCAGGTGAACAGTATAAGTGAGGTGAGTGTGTTCCCCTGATTGTTTAATACTGACGGGACATGTTACCAGATGAACAGTATAAGTGAGGAGAGTGTGTTCCCCTGATGGTTTAATACACACGGGACATGTTACCAGATGATCAGTATAAGTGAGGAGAGTGTGTTCCCCTGATTGTTTAATACACACGGGACATGATACCAGGTGAACAGTATAAGTGAGGAGAGTGTGTTCCCCTGATTGTTTAATAGACACGGGACATGTTACCAGATGAACAGTATAAGTGAGGAGAGTGTGTTCCCCTGATTGTTTAATGCACACGGGAAATGTTACCAGGTGAACAGTATAAGGGAGGTGAGTGTGTTCCCCTGTTTTTTAATACACACGGGACATGTTACCAGGTGAACAGTATAAGTGAGGAGAGTGTGTTCCCCTGATTGTTTAATACACACGGGACATGTTACCAGGTGAACAGTATAAGTGAGGAGAGTGTGTTCCCCTGATTGTTTAATACACACGGGACATGCTACCAGGTGAACAGTATAAGGGAGGTGAGTGTGTTCCCCTGATGGTTGATTACTGACGGGACATGTTACCAGATGAACAGTATAGTGAGGAGAGTGTGTTCATCTGATGGTTTAATATACATGGGACATGTTACCAGGTGAACAGTATAAGTGAGGAGAGTGTGTTCCCCTGATGGTTTAATATGCATGGGACATGTTACCAGGTGAACAGTATAAGTGAGGAGAGTGTGTTCCCCTGATTGTTCAATGCACACGGGACATGTTTGCAGGTGAACATTATAAGTGAGGAGAGTGTGTTCCCCTGATGGCTTAATATACACGGGACATGTTACCAGGTGAACAGTATAAGTGAGGAGAGTGTGTTCCCCTGATTGTTTAATACACACAGGGCATGTTACCAGGTGAACAGTCTAAGTGAGGAGAGGGCTTTCCCCTGATGGTTTAATAAGCACGGGACATGTCACCAGGTCAACTGTATAAGTGAGGAGAGTGTGTTCCCCTGATTGTTTAATACACACGGGACATGTTACCAGGTGAACAGTATAAGTGAGGAGAGTGTGTTCCCCTGATTGTTTAATACACACAGGACATGTTACCAGATGATCAGTAAAAGTGAGGAGAGTGTGTTCCCCTGATTGTTTAATACACACGGGACATGCAACCAGGTGAACAGTATAAGTGAGGAGATTGTGTTCTCCTGATTGTTTAATATACACGGGACATGTCACCAGGTGAACAGTATAAGTGAGGAGAGTGTGTTCCCCTGATTGTTTTATATACACGGACATGTCAACAGGTGAACAGTATAAGTGAGGAGACTGTGTTCCCCTGATGGTTTAATACGCACGGGACGTGTTACCAGATGAACAGAATAGTGAGGAGAGTGTGTTCATCTGATGGTTAAACATACATGGGACATGTTAAAAGGTGAAAAGTGTAAGTGAGGAGATGGTGTTCCCCTGATGGTTTAATATACATGGGACATGTTACCAGGTGAACAGTTTAAGAGAGAAGAGAGTGTTCCCCTGATGGTTTAATATACCCGGGACATGTCACCAGGTGAACAGTATAAGTGAGGAGAGTGTTTTCCCCTGATTGTTTAATATACACGGGACATGTCACCAGGTGAACAGTATAAGTGAGGAGAGTGTTTTCCCCTGATTGTTTTATATACACGGGACATGTTACCAGGTGAACAGTATAAGTGAGGAGATTGTGCTCCCCTGATTGTTTAATATACACGGGACATGTCACCAGGTGAGCAGAATAAGTGAGGAGAGTGTGTTCCCCTGATGGTTTAATACGCACGGGACATGTTACCAGGTGAACAGTATAAGTGAGGAGAATGTTTTCCCCTGTTTGTTTCATGCACACGGGACAATCTACCAGGTGAACAGTATAAGTGAGGAGAGTGTGTTCCCCTGATGGTTTAATACACACAGGACATGTTACCAGGTGAACTGTAAAAGTGAGGAGAGTGTGTTCCCCTGATTGTTTAATACACTATGGACATGTTACCAGATGAACAGTATAAGTGAGGAGAGTGTGTTCCCCTGATTGTTTAATACACACGGGACATGTGACGAGATGAACAGTATAAGTGAGGAGAGTGTGTTCCCCTGATGGTTTAATGTGCACAGGACATGTTACCAGGTGAACAGTATAAGTGAGGACAGTGTGTCCCCCTGATGGTTTAATACTGACGAAACATGTTACCAGTTGAACAGTATAAGGGAGGAGAGTGTGTTCCCCTGATGGTTTAATACACACAGGACATGTTACCAGGTGAACAGTATAAGTGAGGAGAGTGTGTTCCCCTTACTGTTTAATACACCACGGGACATGTTACCAGATGAACAGTATAAGTGAGGTGAGTGTGTTCCCCTGATGGTTTAATACACACAGGACATGTTACCAGGTGAACAGCATAAGTGAGGAGAGTGTGTTCCCTGGATGGTTTAATACACACGGGACATGTTACCAAGTCAACTGTATAAGTGAGGAGAGTGTGTTGCCCTGATTGTTTAATACACACGGGACATGTTACCAGATGATCAGTATAAGTGAGGAGAGTGTGTTCCCCTGATTGTTTCATACACACGGGACATGTTACCAGGTGAACAGTATAAGTGAGGAGAGTGTGTTCCCCTGATTCTTTAATAGACACGGGACATGTTACCAGATGATGAGTATAAGTGAGGAGAGTGTGTTCCCCTGATTGTTTAATACACACGGGACATGTTACCGGGTGAACAGTATAAGTGAGGAGAGTGTGTTACCCTGATTGTTTAATACACACGGGACATGCTACCAGGTGAACAGTATAAGGGAGGAGGGTGTGTTCCCCTGATGGTTGAATACTGACGGGACATGTTACCAGATGAACAGTATAGTGAGGAGAGTGTGTTCATCTGATGGTTTAATATACATGGGACATGTTACCAGGTGAACAGTATAAGTGAGGAGAGTGTGTTCCCCTGATGGTTTAATATGCATGGGACATGTTACCAGGTGAACAGTATAAGTGAGGAGAGTGTGTTCCCCTGATTGTTCAATGCACATGGGACATGTTTGCAGGTGAACAGTATAAGTGAGGAGAGTGTGTTCCCCTGATGGTTTAATATACACGGGACATGTTACCAGGTGAACAGTATAAGTGAGGAGAGTGTGTTCCCCTGATTGTTTAATACACACAGGGCATGTTACCAGGTGAACAGTATAAGTGAGGAGAGGGCTTTCACCTGATGGTTTAATATACACGGGACATGTTACCAGGTGAACAGTATAAGTGAGGAGAGTGTGTTCCCCTGATGGTTTAATGTACACGGGAAATCTTACCAGGTGAACTGTATAAGTGAGGAGAGTCTGTTCCCCTGATTGTTTAATACACACGGGACGAGTTACCAGATGAACAGTATAAGTGAGGAGAGTGTGTTCCCCTGATTGTTTAATACAAACAGGACATGTTACCAGGTGAACAGTATAAGTGAAGAGAGTGTGTTCCCCTGATTGTTTAATACAAACAGGACATGTTACCAGGTGAACAGTATAAGTGAGGCGAGTGTGTTCCCTGGATGGTTTAATACTGACGGGACATGTTAACAGGTGAACAGTATAAGTGAGGAGAGTGTGTTCCCCTGATGGCTTAATATACACGGGACATGTTATCAGGTGAACAGGATAAGTGAGGAGAGTGTGTTACCTGGATGGTTTAATACACACGGGACATGTTACCAGGTGAACAGTATAAGTGAGTTGAGTGTGTTCCCCTGATTGTTTAATACTGACGGGACATGTTACCAGATGAACAGTATATGTGAGGAGAGTGTGTTCCCCTGATGTTTTAATACGCACGGGACATGTCACCAAGTCAACTGTATAAGTGAGGAGAGTGTGTTCCCCTGATTGTTTAATACACACGGGACATGTTACCAGGTGAACAGTATAAGTGAGGAGAGTGTGTTCCCCTGATTGTTTAATAGACACGGGACATGTTACCAGATGATCAGTATAAGTGAGGAGAGTGTGTTCCCCTGATTGTTTAATGCACACGGGAAATGTTACCAGGTGAACAGTATAAGGGAGGTGAGTGTGTTCCCCTGATTGTTTAATACACACGGGACATGTTACCAGGTGAACAGTATAAGTGAGGAGAGTGTGTTCCCCTGATTGTTTAATACACACGGGACATGTTACCAGTTGAACAGTATAAGTGAGGAGAGTGTGTTCCCCTGATGGTTTAATATACAAGGGACATGTTACCAGGTGAACAGTATAAGTGAGGAGAGTGTGTTCCCCTGATTGTTTAATACACACAGGGCATGTTACCCGGTGAACAGTATAAGTGAGGATAGGGCTTTCACCTGATGGTTTAATATACACGGGACATGTTACCAGGTGAACAGTATAAGTGAGGAGAGTGTGTTCCCCTGATGGTTTAATGTACACGGGAAATGTTACCAGGTGAACTGTATAAGTGAGGAGAGTGTGTTCCCCTGATTGTTTCATACAAACAGGACATGTTACCAGGTGAACAGTATAAGTGAAGAGAGTGTGTTCCCCTGATGGTTTAATACAAACAGGACATGTTACCAGGTGAACAGGATAACTGAGGCGAGTGTGTTCCCTGGATGTTTTAATACTGACGGGACATGTTACCAGGTGAACAGTATAAGTGAGGAGAGTGTGTTCCCCTGATGGCTTAATATACACGGGACATGTTACCAGGTGAACAGGATAAGTGAGGAGAGTGTGTTCCCTGGATGATTTAATACACACGGGACATGTTACCAGGTGAACAGTATAAGTGAGGTGAGTGTGTTCCCCTGATTGTTTAATACTGACGGGACATGTTACCAGATGAACAGTATAAGTGAGGAGAGTGTGTTCCCCTGATGGTTTAATACACACGGGACATGTTACCAGATGATCAGTATAAGTGAGGAGAGTGTGTTCCCCTGATTGTTTAATACACACGGGACATGATACCAGGTGAACAGTATAAGTGAGGAGAGTGTGTTCCCCTGATTGTTTAATAGACACGGGACATGTTACCAGATGAACAGTATAAGTGAGGAGAGTGTGTTCCCCTGATTGTTTAATGCACACGGGAAATGTTACCAGGTGAACAGTATAAGGGAGGTGAGTGTGTTCCCCTGTTTTTTAATACACACGGGACATGTTACCAGGTGAACAGTATAAGTGAGGAGAGTGTGTTCCCCTGATTGTTTAATACACACGGGACATGTTACCAGGTGAACAGTATAAGTGAGGAGAGTGTGTTCCCCTGATTGTTTAATACACACGGGACATGCTACCAGGTGAACAGTATAAGGGAGGTGAGTGTGTTCCCCTGATGGTTGATTACTGACGGGACATGTTACCAGATGAACAGTATAGTGAGGAGAGTGTGTTCATCTGATGGTTTAATATACATGGGACATGTTACCAGGTGAACAGTATAAGTGAGGAGAGTGTGTTCCCCTGATGGTTTAATATGCATGGGACATGTTACCAGGTGAACAGTATAAGTGAGGAGAGTGTGTTCCCCTGATTGTTCAATGCACACGGGACATGTTTGCAGGTGAACATTATAAGTGAGGAGAGTGTGTTCCCCTGATGGCTTAATATACACGGGACATGTTACCAGGTGAACAGTATAAGTGAGGAGAGTGTGTTCCCCTGATTGTTTAATACACACAGGGCATGTTACCAGGTGAACAGTCTAAGTGAGGAGAGGGCTTTCCCCTGATGGTTTAATACGCACGGGACATGTCACCAGGTCAACTGTATAAGTGAGGAGAGTGTGTTCCCCTGATTGTTTAATACACACGGGACATGTTACCAGGTGAACAGTATAAGTGAGGAGAGTGTGTTCCCCTGATTGTTTAATACACACAGGACATGTTACCAGATGATCAGTAAAAGTGAGGAGAGTGTGTTCCCCTGATTGTTTAATACACACGGGACATGCAACCAGGTGAACAGTATAAGTGAGGAGATTGTGTTCTCCTGATTGTTTAATATACACGGGACATGTCACCAGGTGAACAGTATAAGTGAGGAGAGTGTGTTCCCCTGATTGTTTTATATACACGGACATGTCAACAGGTGAACAGTATAAGTGAGGAGACTGTGTTCCCCTGATGGTTTAATACGCACGGGACGTGTTACCAGATGAACAGAATAGTGAGGAGAGTGTGTTCATCTGATGGTTTAACATACATGGGACATGTTAAAAGGTGAAAAGTGTAAGTGAGGAGATGGTGTTCCCCTGATGGTTTAATATACATGGGACATGTTACCAGGTGAACAGTTTAAGAGAGAAGAGAGTGTTCCCCTGATGGTTTAATATACCCGGGACATGTCACCAGGTGAACAGTATAAGTGAGGAGAGTGTTTTCCCCTGATTGTTTAATATACACGGGACATGTCACCAGGTGAACAGTATAAGTGAGGAGAGTGTTTTCCCCTGATTGTTTTATATACACGGGACATGTTACCAGGTGAACAGTATAAGTGAGGAGATTGTGCTCCCCTGATTGTTTAATATACACGGGACATGTCACCAGGTGAGCAGAATAACTGAGGAGAGTGTGTTCCCCTGATGGTTTAATACGCACGGGACATGTTACCAGGTGAACAGTATAAGTGAGGAGAATGTTTTCCCCTGTTTGTTTCATGCACACGGGACAATCTACCAGGTGAACAGTATAAGTGAGGAGAGTGTGTTCCCCTGATGGTTTAATACACACAGGACATGTTACCAGGTGAACAGTATCAGTGAGGAGAATGTGTTCCCCTGATTGTTTAATAGACCCGGGACATGTCACCAGGTGAACAGTATAAGTGAGGAGAGTGTGTTCCACTGATGGTTTAATACTGACGTGATATGTTACCAGGTGAACAGTATAAGTGAGGAGAGTGTGTTCCTCTGATGGTTTAATACACACAGGACATGTTACCAGGTGAACAGTATAAGAGAGGAGAGTGTGTTCCCCTGATTGTTTAATACACACGGGACATGTTACCAGGTGAACAGTATAAGTGAGGAGAGTGTGTTCCCCTGATTGTTTAATACACACGGGACATGTTACCAGGTGAACAGTATAAGTGAGGAGAGTGTGTTCCCCTGATGGTTTAATATACACGGGACATATTGCCAGGTGAACAGTATAATTGAAGACAGTGTGTTCCCCTGATGGTCAAATGCACACAGGACATGTTACCAGGTGAACAGTATAAGTGAGGAGAGTGTGTTCCCCTGATTGTTTAATACACCACGGGACATGTTACCAGGTGAAAAGTATAAGTGAGGAGAGTGTGTTCCCCTGATTGTTTAATACACACGGGACATGTTACCAGGTGAACAGTATAAGTGAGGAGAGTGTGTTCCCCTGATTGTTTAATACACACGGGACATGTTACCAGGTGAACAGTATAAGTGAGGAGAGTGTGTTCCCCTGATGGTTTAATATACACGGGACATATTGCCAGGTGAACAGTATAATTGAAGACAGTGTGTTCCCCTGATGGTTAAATGCACACAGGACATGTTACCAGGTGAACAGTATAAGTGAGGAGAGTGTGTTCCCCTGATTGTTTAATACACACGGGACATGTTACCAGGTGAACAGTATAAGTGAGGAGAGTGTGTTCCCCTGATGGTTTAATATACACGGGACATATTGCAAGGTGAACAGTATAATTGAAGACAGTGTGTTCCCCTGATGGTTAAATGCACACAGGGCATGTTACCAGGTGAACAGTATAAGTGAGGAGAGCTTGTTCCCCTGATGGTTTAATATCCGCGGGACATGTTACCAGGTGAACAGTATAAGTGAGGAGAGTGTGTTCCCCTGATGGTTTTATATGCATGGGACATGTTAGCAGGTGAACAGTATAAGTGAGGAGACTGTGTTCCCGTGATGGTTTAATATACACGGGACATGTTACCAGGTGAACAGTATAAGTGAGGAGAGCTTGTTCCCCTGATGGTTTAATAAACACGGGACATGTTACCAGGTGAACAGTATAAGTGAGGAGAGTGTGTTCCCTGATGGTTTTATATGCATGGGACATGTTACCAGGTGAACAGTATAAGTGAGGAGACTGTGTTCCCCTGATGGTTTAATATACACGGGACATGTTACCAGGTGAACAGTATAAGTGAGGAGAGTGTGTTCCCCTGATTGTTCAATGCACACGGGACATGTTTGCAGGTGAACAGTATAAGTGAGGAGAGTGTGTTCCCCTGATGGCTTAATATACACGGGACATGTTACCAGGTGAACAGTAAAAGTGAGGAGAGTGTGTTCCCCTGATTGTTTAATACAGACAGGACATGTTACCAGATGAACAGTATTAGTGAGGAGAGTGCTTTCCCCTGATTGTTTAATAGACACGGGACATGTTACCAGATGAACAGTATAAGTGAGGAGAGTGTGTTCCCCTGATTGTTTAATGCACACGGGAAATGTTACCAGGTGAACAGTATAAGGGAGGTGAGTGTGTTCCCCTGTTTTTTAATACACACGGGACATGTTACCAGGTGAACAGTATAAGTGAGGAGAGTGTGTTCCCCTGATTGTTTAATACACACGGGACATGTTACCAGGTGAACAGTATAAGTGAGGAGAGTGTGTTCCCCTGATTGTTTAATACACACGGGACATGCTACCAGGTGAACAGTATAAGGGAGGTGAGTGTGTTCCCCTGATGGTTGATTACTGACGGGACATGTTACCAGATGAACAGTATAGTGAGGAGAGTGTGTTCATCTGATGGTTTAATATACATGGGACATGTTACCAGGTGAACAGTATAAGTGAGGAGAATGTGTTCCCCTGATGGTTTAATATGCATGGGACATGTTACCAGGTGAACAGTATAAGTGAGGAGAGTGTGTTCCCCTGATTGTTCAATGCACACGGGACATGTTTGCAGGTGAACATTATAAGTGAGGAGAGTGTGTTCCCCTGATGGCTTAATATACACGGGACATGTTACCAGGTGAACAGTATAAGTGAGGAGAGTGTGTTCCCGTGATTGTTTAATACACACAGGGCATGTTACCAGGTGAACAGTCTAAGTGAGGAGAGGGCTTTCCCCTGATGGTTTAATACGCACGGGACATGTCACCAGGTCAACTGTATAAGTGAGGAGAGTGTGTTCCCCTGATTGTTTAATACACACGGGACATGTTACCAGGTGAACAGTATAAGTGAGGAGAGTGTGTTCCCCTGATTGTTTAATACACACAGGACATGTTACCAGATGATCAGTAAAAGTGAGGAGAGTGTGTTCCCCTGATTGTTTAATACACACGGGACATGCAACCAGGTGAACAGTATAAGTGAGGAGATTGTGTTCTCCTGATTGTTTAATATACACGGGACATGTCACCAGGTGAACAGTATAAGTGAGGAGAGTGTGTTCCCCTGATTGTTTTATATACACGGACATGTCAACAGGTGAACAGTATAAGTGAGGAGACTGTGTTCCCCTGATGGTTTAATACGCACGGGACGTGTTACCAGATGAACAGAATAGTGAGGAGAGTGTGTTCATCTGATGGTTTAACATACATGGGACATGTTAAAAGGTGAAAAGTGTAAGTGAGGAGATGGTGTTCCCCTGATGGTTTAATATACATGGGACATGTTACCAGGTGAACAGTTTAAGAGAGAAGAGAGTGTTCCCCTGATGGTTTAATATACCCGGGACATGTCACCAGGTAAACAGTATAAGTGAGGAGAGTGTTTTCCCCTGATTGTTTAATATACACGGGACATGTCACCAGGTGAACAGTATAAGTGAGGAGAGTGTTTTCCCCTGATTGTTTTATATACACGGGACATGTTACCAGATGAACAGTATAAGTGAGGAGATTGTGCTCCCCTGATTGTTTAATATACACGGGACATGTCACCAGGTGAGCAGAATAAGTGAGGAGAGTGTGTTCCCCTGATGGTTTAATACGCACGGGACATGTTACCAGGTGAACAGTATAAGTGAGGAGAATGTTTTCCCCTGTTTGTTTCATGCACACGGGACAATCTACCAGGTGAACAGTATAAGTGAGGAGAGTGTGTTCCCCTGATGGTTTAATACACACAGGATATGTTACCAGGTGAACAGTATCAGTGAGGAGAATGTGTTCCCCTGATTGTTTAATAGACCCGGGACATGTCACCAGGTGAACAGTATAAGTGAGGAGAGTGTGTTCCACTGATGGTTTAATACTGACGTGATATGTTACCAGGTGAACAGTATAAGTGAGGAGAGTGTGTTCCTCTGATGGTTTAATACACACAGGACATGTTACCAGGTGAACAGTATAAGAGAGGAGAGTGTGTTCACCTGATTGTTTAATACACACGGGACATGTTACCAGGTGAACAGTATAAGTGAGGAGAGTGTGTTCCCCTGATTGTTTAATACACACGGGACATGTTACCAGGTGAACAGTATAAGTGAGGAGAGTGTGTTCCCCTGATGGTTTAATATACACGGGACATATTGCCAGGTGAACAGTATAATTGAAGACAGTGTGTTCCCCTGATGGTCAAATGCACACAGGACATGTTACCAGGTGAACAGTATAAGTGAGGAGAGTGTGTTCCCCTGATTGTTTAATACACCACGGGACATGTTACCAGGTGAAAAGTATAAGTGAGGAGAGTGTGTTCCCCTGATTGTTTAATACACACGGGACATGTTACCAGGTGAACAGTATAAGTGAGGAGAGTGTGTTCCCCTGATTGTTTAATACACACGGGACATGTTACCAGGTGAACAGTATATGTGAGGAGAGTGTGTTCCCCTGATGGTTTAATATACACGGGACATATTGCCAGGTGAACAGTATAATTGAAGACAGTGTGTTCCCCTGATGGTTAAATGCACACAGGACATGTTACCAGGTGAACAGTATAAGTGAGGAGAGTGTGTTCCCCTGATTGTTTAATACACACGGGACATGTTACCAGGTGAACAGTATAAGTGAGGAGAGTGTGTTCCCCTGATGGTTTAATATACACGGGACATATTGCAAGGTGAACAGTATAATTGAAGACAGTGTGTTCCCCTGATGGTTAAATGCACACAGGGCATGTTACCAGGTGAACAGTATAAGTGAGGAGAGCTTGTTCCCCTGATGGTTTAATATACACGGGACATGTTACCAGGTGAACAGTATAAGTGAGGAGAGTGTGTTCCCCTGATGGTTTTATATGCATGGGACATGTTAGCAGGTGAACAGTATAAGTGAGGAGACTGTGTTCCCCTGATGGTTTAATATACACGGGACATGTTACCAGGTGAACAGTATAAGTGAGGAGAGTGTGTTCCCCTGATGGCTTAATATACACGGGACATGTTACCAGGTGAACAGTATAAGTGAGGAGAGTGTGTTCCCCTGATGGTTTAATATACACAGGACTTGTTAACAGGTGAACAGTATAAGTGAGGAGGATGTGTTCCCCTGATTGTTTAATATACGCGGGACATGTTTCCAGGTGAACAGTATAAGTGAGGAGATTGTGTTCCCCTGATGGTTTAATACACACGGGACATGTTACCAGATGAGCAGTATAAGTGAGGAGAGTGTGTTCCCCTGATGGTTTAAGAGACACGGGACATGTTACCAGGTGAACAGTATAAGTGAAGAGAGTGTGTTCCCCTGATGGTTTAATATACACGGGACATGTTACCAGGTGAACGGTATAAGTGAGGAGAGTGTGTTCCCCTGATGGTTTAATATACATGGGACATGTTACCAGGTGAACAGTATAAGTGAGGAGAGTGTGTTCCCCTGATGGTTTAATATACACGGGCCATGTTTCCAGGTGAACAGTATAAGTGAGGAGAGTGTGTTCCCCTGATGGTTTAATATACATGGGACATGTTACCAGGTGAACAGTATAAGTGAGGAGAGTGTGTTCCCCTGATGGTTTAATATACACGGGACATGTTACCAGGTGAACAGTGTATGTGAGGAGAGTGTGTTCCCCTGATTGTTTAATGCACACGGGACATGTTACCAGGTGAACAGTATAAGTGAGGAGAGTGTGTTCCCCTGATGGCTTAATATACACGGGACATGTTACCAGGTGAACAGCATAAGTGAGGAGAGTGTGTTCCCCTGATGGTTTAATATACACAGGACTTGTTAACAGGTGAACAGTATAAGTGAGGAGGATGTGTTCCCCTGATTGTTTAATATACGCGGGACATGTTTCCAGGTGAACAGTATAAGTGAGGAGATTGTGTTCCCCTGATGGTTTAATACACACGGGACATGTTACCAGATGAGCAGTATAAGTGAGGAGAGTGTGTTCCCCTGATGGTTTAATACACACGGGACATTTTACCAGATGAACAGTATAAGTGAGAAGATTGTGTTCCCCTGATGGTTTAATATACACGGGACAGGTTTCCAGGTGAACAGTATAAGTGAGGAGAGTGTTTTCCCCTGATTTTTTAATACACACGGGACATGTTACCACATGAACAGTATAAGTGAGGAGAGTGTGTTCCCCTGATGGTTTAATACACACGGGACATGTTACCAGGCGAACAGTATAAGTGAGGAGAATTTGTTCCCCTGATTGTTTAATGCACACAGGACATGTTACCAGGCGAACAGTGTAAGTGAGGAGAATTTGTTCCCCTGATTGTTTAATAACTGACGGGACATGTTACCAGGTGAACAGTATAAGTGAGGAGACTGTGTTCCCCTGATGGTTTAATATACACAGTACATGTTTGCAGGCGAACAGTATAAGTGAGGAGAGTGTGTTCCCCTGATGGCTTAATATACACGGGACATGTTACCAGGTGAACAGTATAAGTGAGGAGAGTGTGTTCCCCTGATTGTTTAATACACACAGGGCATGTTACCAGGTGAAAAGTATAAGTGAGGACACTGTTTTCCCCTGATGTTTTAAGAGACACGGGACATGTTACCAGGTGACCAGTATAAGTGAGGAGAGTGTTTTCCCCTGATGGTTTAATATACACGCGACATATTGCCAGGTGAACAGTATAATTGAAGAGAGTGTGTTCCCCTGATGTTTTAATGCACACAGGACATGTTACCAGGAGAACAGTATAAGTGAGGAGAGTGTGTTCCCCGATGGTTTAATATACACGGAACATGTTACCAGGTGAACAGTATAAGTGAGGAGAGTGTGTTCCCCTGATGGTTTAATATACATGGGACATGTTACCAGGTGAACAGTATAAGTGAAGAGAGTGTGTTCCCCTGATGGTTTAATATACACGGGACATGTTTCCAGGTGAACAGTAAAGGTGAGGAGAGTTTGTTCCCCTGATTGTTTAATAATGACGGGACATGTCACCAGGTGAACAGCATATGTGAGGAGAGTGTGTTCCCCTGATTGTTTAATGCACACGGGACATGTTACCAGGTGAACAGTATAAGTGAGGAGAGTGTGTTCCCCTGATGGCTTAATATACACGGGACATGTTACCAGGTGAACAGTATAAGTGAGGAGAGTGTGTTCCCCTGATGGTTTAATATACACGGGGCATGTTACCAGGTGAACAGTATAAGTGAGGAGAGTGTGTTCCATTGTTGGTTTAATATACACAGGACTTGTTAACAGGTGAACAGTATAAGTGAGGAGAGTGTGTTCCCCTGATGGCTTAATATACACGGGACATGTTACCAGGTGAACAGTATAAGTGAGGAGAGTGTGTTCCCCTGATGGTTTAATATACACAGGACTTGTTAACAGGTGAACAGTATAAGTGAGGAGGATGTGTTCCCCTGATTGTTTAATATACGCGGGACATGTTTCCAGGTGAACAGTATAAGTGAGGAGATTGTGTTCCCCTGATGGTTTAATACACACGGGACATGTTACCAGATGAGCAGTATAAGTGAGGAGAGTGTGTTCCCCTGATGGTTTAATACACACGGGACATTTTACCAGATGAACAGTATAAGTGAGAAGATTGTGTTCCCCTGATGGTTTAATATACACGGGACAGGTTTCCAGGTGAACAGTATAAGTGAGGAGAGTGTTTTCCCCTGATTTTTTAATACACACGGGACATGTTACCACATGAACAGTATAAGTGAGGAGAGTGTGTTCCCCTGATGGTTTAATACACACGGGACATGTTACCAGGCGAACAGTATAAGTGAGGAGAATTTGTTCCCCTGATTGTTTAATGCACACAGGACATGTTACCAGGCGAACAGTATAAGTGAGGAGAATTTGTTCCCCTGATTGTTTAATAACTGACGGGACATGTTACCAGGTGAACAGTATAAGTGAGGAGACTGTGTTCCCCTGATGGTTTAATATACACAGTACATGTTTGCAGGCGAACAGTATAAGTGAGGAGAGTGTGTTCCCCTGATGGCTTAATATACACGGGACATGTTACCAGGTGAACAGTATAAGTGAGGAGAGTGTGTTCCCCTGATTGTTTAATACACACAGGGCATGTTACCAGGTGAAAAGTATAAGTGAGGAGACTGTTTTCCCCTGATGTTTTAAGAGACACGGGACATGTTACCAGGTGACCAGTATAAGTGAGGAGAGTGTTTTCCCCTGATGGTTTAATATACACGCGACATATTGCCAGGTGAACAGTATAATTGAAGAGAGTGTGTTCCCCTGATGTTTTAATGCACACAGGACATGTTACCAGGAGAACAGTATAAGTGAGGAGAGTGTGTTCCCCGATGGTTTAATATACACGGAACATGTTACCAGGTGAACAGTATAAGTGAGGAGAGTGTGTTCCCCTGATGGTTTAATATACATGGGACATGTTACCAGGTGAACAGTATAAGTGAAGAGAGTGTGTTCCCCTGATGGTTTAATATACACGGGACATGTTTCCAGGTGAACAGTAAAGGTGAGGAGAGTTTGTTCCCCTGATTGTTTAATACTGACGGGACATGTCACCAGGTGAACAGTATATGTGAGGAGAGTGTGTTCCCCTGATTGTTTAATGCACACGGGACATGTTACCAGGTGAACAGTATAAGTGAGGAGAGTGTGTTCCCCTGATGGCTTAATATACACGGGACATGTTACCAGGTGAACAGTATAAGTGAGGAGAGTGTGTTCCCCTGATGGTTTAATATACACGGGGCATGTTACCAGGTGAACAGTATAAGTGAGGAGAGTGTGTTCCATTGTTGGTTTAATATACACAGGACTTGTTAACAGGTGAACAGTATAAGTGAGGAGAGTGTGTTCCCCTGATAGGTTAATATACACGGGACATGTTAACAAGTGAACAGTATAAGTGAGGAGAGTCTGTTCCCCAGATTGATTATTATACACGGGACATGTTACCAGCTGAATAGTATTAGTGAGGATAGTGTGTTCCCCTGATGGTTTAATATACTTGGGACATGTTACCAGGTTAACAGTGTAAGTGAGGAGACTGCGTTCCCCTGATTGTTTAATACTCACGGCACATGTCAGCAGTTGAAAAGTTTAAGTGAGGAGAGTGTGTTCCCCTGATGGTTTAATATACATGGGACATGTTACCAAGTGAACAGTTTAAGAGAGCAGAGTGTGTTCCCCTGATGGTTTAATATACACGGGACAGGTTACCAGGTGAACAGTATAAGTGAGGAGATTGTGTTACCCTGATGGTTTAATATACAAGGGACATGTTTCCAGGTGAACAGTATAAGTGAGGAGATTGTGTTCCCCTGATGCTTTAATACACACGGGACATGTTACCAGATGAACAGTATAAGTGAGGAGAGTGTGTTCCCCTGATTGTTTAATACACACGGGACATTTTACCAGATGAACAGTATAAGTGAGGAGATTGTGTTCCCCTGATGGTTTAATATACACGGGACAGGTTTCTAGGTGAACAGTATAAGTGAGGAGAGTGTGTTCCCCTGATGGTTTAATACACACGGGACATGTTACCACATGAACAGCATATGTGAGGAGAGTGTGTTCCCCTGATGGTTTAATACACACGGGACATGTTACCAGATGAACAGCATTAGTGAGGACAGTGTGTTCCCCTGATGGTTTAGTACACATGGGACATGTTACCAGATGAACAGTATAAGTGAGGAGAGTGTGTTCCCCTGATTGTTTAATATACACGGGACATGTCACCAGGTGAACAGTATAAGTGAGGAGAGTTTGTTCCACTGATTGTTTAATACCCATGGGACATGTCACCAGGTGAACAGTATAAGTGAGGAGAGTGTGTTCCCCTGATTGTTTAATGCTCACAGGACATGTTACCAGGTGAATAGAATATTTGAGGAGAGTGTGTTCCCCTGATGGTTTAATACACAAGGGACATGTTACCAGATGAACAGTATAAGTGAGGAGATTGTGTTCCCCTGATGGTTTAATACACGGGGGACATGTTACCAGATGAACAGTTTAGGTGAGGAGAGTGTGTTCCCTGATGGTTTAATACACACGGGACATGTTACCAGATGAACAGTATAAGTGAGGAGTGTGTTTTCCCCTGATTGTTTTATATACACGGACATGTCAACAGGTGAACAGTTTAAGTGAGGAGAGTGTGTTCCCCTGATGGTTTAATACGTACGGGACATGTTCCCAGGTGAACAGAATATGTGAGGAGAGTGTGTTCCCCTGATGGTTTAATATACACAGGACATGTTACCAGGTGAACTGCATAAGTGAGGAGAGTATGTTCCCCTTTTTGTTTAATACACACGGGACATGTTAGCAGGTAAACAGTATAAGTGAGGAAAGTGTGTTCCCCTGATGGTTTAATACGCACGGGACATGTTCCCAGGTGAACAGAATATGTGAGGAGAGTGTGTTCCCCTGAT
This sequence comes from Heterodontus francisci, assembly GCF_036365525.1. NCBI lineage: Eukaryota > Metazoa > Chordata > Chondrichthyes > Heterodontiformes > Heterodontidae > Heterodontus > Heterodontus francisci. The sequence goes on along the minus strand of NW_027141488.1, from coordinate 256,730 downwards.
GGTTTAATATACACGGGACATGTTACCAGGTGAACGGTATAAGTGAGGAGAGTGTGTTCCCCTGATGGTTTAATATACATGGGACATGTTACCAGGTGAACAGTATAAGTGAGGAGAGTGTGTTCCCCTGATGGTTTAATATACATGGGACATGTTACCAGGTGAACAGTATAAGTGAGGAGAGTGTGTTCCCCTGATGGTTTAATATACACGGGACATGTTACCAGGTGAACAGTGTATGTGAGGAGAGTGTGTTCCCCTGATTGTTTAATGCACACGGGACATGTTACCAGGTGAACAGTATAAGTGGGGAGAGTGTGTTCCCCTGATGGCTTAATATACACGGGACATGTTACCAGGTGAACAGTATAAGTGAGGAGAGTGTGTTCCCCTGATGGTTTAATACACTCAGGACTTGTTAACAGGTGAACAGTATAAGTGAGGAGGATGTGATCCCCTGATTGTTTAATATACGCGGGACATGTTTCCAGGTGAACAGTATAAGTGAGGAGATTGTGTTCCCCTGATGGTTTAATACACACTGGACATGTTACCAGATGAGCAGTATAAGTGAGGAGAGTGTGTTCCCCTGATGGTTTAATACACACGGGACATTTTACCAGATGAACAGTATAAGTGAGGAGACTGTGTTCCCCTGGTGGTTTAATATACACGGGACAGGTTTCCAGGTGAACAGTATAAGTGAGGAGAGTGTTTTCCCCTGATGGCTTAATACACACGGGACATGTTACCACATGAACAGTATAAGTGAGGAGAGTGTGTTCCCCTGATGGTTTAATACACACGGGACATGTTACCAGGCGAACAGTAAAAGTGAGGAGAATTTGTTCCCCTGATTGTTTAATACACACAGGACATGTTACCAGGCGAACAGTATAAGTGAGGAGAATTTGTTCCCCTGATTGTTTAATAACTGACGGGACATGTTACCAGGTGAACAGTATAAGTGAGGAGACTGTGTTCCCCTGATGGTTTAATATACACGGTACATGTTTGCAGGCGAACAGTATAAGTGAGGAGAGTGTGTTCCCCTGATGGCTTAATATACACGGGACATGTTACCAGGTGAACAGTATAAGTGAGGAGAGTGTGTTCCCCTGATTGTTTAATACACACAGGGCATGTTACCAGGTGAAAAGTATAAGTGAGGAGAGTGTTTTCCCCTGATGTTTTAAGAGACACGGGACATGTTACCAGGTGAACAGTATAAGTGAGGAGAGTGTTTTCCCCTGATGGTTTAATATACACGCGACATATTGCCAGGTGAAAAGTATAAGTGAGGAGAGTGTTTTCCCCTGATGTTTTAAGAGACACGGGACATGTTACCAGGTGAACAGTATAAGTGAGGAGAGTGTGTTCCCCTGATGGTTTAATATACACGGGACATGTTACCAGGTGAAAAGTATAAGTGAGGAGAGTGTGTTCCATTGTTGGTTTAATATACACAGGACTTGTTAACAGGTGAACAGTATAAGTGATGAGAGTGTGTTCCCCTGATAGTTTAATATACACGGGACATGTTAACAAGTGAACAGTATAAGTGAGGAGAGTCTGTACCCCAGATTGATTATTATACACGGGACATGTTACTAGCTGAATAGTATTAGTGAGGATAGTGTGTTCCCCTGATGGTTTAATATACATGGGACATGTTACCAGGTTAACAGTGTAAGTGAGGAGACTGCGTTCCCCTGATTGTTTAATACACACAGGACATGTCAGCAGTTGAAAAGTTTAAGAGAGGAGAGTGTGTTCCCCTGATGGTTTAATATACATGGGACATGTTACCAGGTGAACAGTTTAAGAGAGCAGAGTTTGTTCCCCTGATGGTTTAATATACACGGGACAGGTTACCAGGTGAACAGTATAAGTGAGGAGATTGTGTTCCCCTGATGGTTTAATATACAAGGGACATGTTTCCAGGTGAACAGTATAAGTGAGGAGATTGTGTTCCCCTGATGCTTTAATACACACGGGACATGTTACCAGATGAACAGTATAAGTGAGGAGAGTGTGTTCCCCTGATTGTTTAATATACATGGGACAGGTTTCCAGGTGAACAGTATAAGTGAGGAGAGTGTGTTCCCCTGATGGTTTAATACACACGGGACATGTTACCACATGAACAGCATAAGTGAGGAGAGTGTGTTCCCCTGATGGTTTAGTACACACGGGACATGTCACCAGGTGAACAGTATAAGTGAGGAGAGTGTGTTCCCCTGATTGTTTAATACCCATGGGACATGACACCAGGTGAACAGTATAAGTGAGGAGAGTGTGTTCCCCTGATTGTTTAATGCTCACGGGACATGTTACCAGGTGAATAGAATATTTGAGGAGAGTGTGTTCCCCTGATGGTTTAATACACACGGGACATGTTACCAGATGAACAGTATAAGTGAGGAGATTGTGTTCCCCTGATGGTTTAATACACGGGGGACATGTTACCAGATGAACAGTTTAAGTGAGGAGAGTGTGTTCCCTGATGGTTTAATACACACGGGACATGTTACCAGATGAACAGTATAAGTGAGGAGAGTGTGTTCCCCTGATTGTTTTATATACACGGACATGTCAACAGGTGAACAGTATAAGTGAGGAGAGTGTGTTCCCCTGATGGTTTAATACGTACGGGACATGTTCCCAGGTGAACAGAATATGTGAGGAGAGTGTGTTCCCCTGATGGTTTAATATACTCAGGACATGTTACCAGGTGAACTGCATAAGTGAGGAGAGTAGGTTCCCCTTTTTGTTTAATACACACGGGACATGTTAGCAGGTAAACAGTATAAGTGAGGAAAGTGTGTTCCCCTGATGGTTTAATACGCACGGGACATGTTCCCAGGTGAACAGAATATGTGAGGAGAGTGTGTTCCCCTGATGATTTAATATACACGGGACATATCACGATTTGAACAGTATAAGTGAGGAGAGTGTGTTCCCCTGATGGTTCAATATACACAGGACATGTCACCAGGTGAACAGTATAAGTGAGGAGAGTGTGTTCCCATGATGGTTTAATATACACTGGAAATGTTACCAGGTGAACAGTATAAGTGAGGAGAGTGTGTTCCCCTGATTGTTAAATATACACAGGACATGTTACCAGGTGAACAGTATAAGTGAGGAGAGTGTGTTCCCCTGATGATTGAATATACACGGGACATGTCACCAGGTGAACAGTATATGTGAGGAGAGTGTGTTCCCCTGATGGTTTAATACACACGGGACATGTTACCTGATGAACAATATAAGTGAGGAGAGTGTGTTCCCCTGATTGTTTAATATACACAGGACATGTTACCAGGTGAACAGTATAAGTGAGGAGTGTGTGTTGCCCACATTGTTTAATACGCACGGGACATGTTACCAGGTGAACAGCATAAGTGAGGAGATTGTGTTCCCCTGATGGTTTAATATACACGGGACATGTTACCAGGTGAACAGCATAAGTGAGGAGATTGTGTTCCCCTGATGGTTTAATACACACGGGACATGTTACCAGGTGAACAGTATAAGCGAGGAGAGTGTGTTCTCCTGATTGTTTAATACACACAGGGCATGTTACCAGGTGAACAGTATAAGTGAGGAGAGCGTGTTCCCCTGATGGTTTAATATACACGGGACATGTTACCAGGTGAACAGTATAAGTGAGGAGAGTGTGTTCCCCTGATGGATTAATATGCATGGGACATGTTACCAGGTGAACAGTATAAGTGAGGAGACTGTGTTCCCCTGATGGTTTAATATACACGGGACATGTCACCAGGTAAACAGCATAAGTGAGGAGAGTGTGTTCCCCTGATTGTTTAATACACACAGGGCATGTTACCAGGTGAAAAGTATAAGTGAGGAGAGTGTTTTCCCCTGATGGTTTAAGAGACACGGGACATGTTACCAGGTGAACAGTATAAGTGAGGAGAGTGTTTTCCCCTGATTGTTTCATATACACGGGACATATTGCCAGGTGAACAGTATAATTGAAGAGAGTGTGATCCCCTGATGGTTTAATGCACACAGGACATGTTACCAGGTGAACAGTATAAGTGAGGAGAGTGTGTTCCCCTGATGGTTTAATATACACGGGACATGTTACCAGGTGAACAGTATAAGTGAGGAGAGTGTGTTCCCCTGATGGTTTAATATACATGGGACATGTTACCAGGTGAACAGTATAAGTGAGGAGAGTGTGTTCCCCTGATGGTTGAATATACACGGGACATGTTTCCAGGTGAACAGGATATGTGAGGAGAGTGTGTTCCCCTGATTGTTTAATGCACACGGGACATGTTACCAGGTGAACAGTATAAGTGAGGAGAGTGTGTTCCCCTGATGGCTTAATATAAACGGGACATGTTACCAGGTGAACAGTATAAGTGAGGAGAGCGTGTTCCCCTGATGGTTTAATATACACGGGACATGTTACCAGGTGAACAGTATAAGTGAGGAGAGTGTGTTCCATTGTTGGTTTAATATACACAGGACTTGTTAACAGGTGAACAGTATAAGTGAGGAGATTGTGTTCCCCTGATTGTTTAATATACATGGAACATGTTACCAGGTTAACAGTGTAAGTGAGGAGACTGTGTTCCCCTGATTCTTTAATACACACGTTACATTTTACCAGATGAACAGTATAAGTGAGGAGATTGTGTTCCCCTGATGGTTTAATATACATGGGACATGTTAACAGGTGAACAGTTTAAGAGAGCAGAGTGTGTTCCCCTGATGGTTTAATATACATGGGACATGTCAACAGGTGAATAGTATAAGTGAGGAGAATGTGTTCCCCAGATGGTTTAATACGCACGGGACATGTTACCAGGTGAACAGTATAAGTGAGGAGATTGTGTTCCCCTGATGGTTTAATATACACGGGACATGTTACCAGATGAACAGTATAAGTGAGGAGAGTGTGTTCCCCTGATGGCTTAATATACAGGGGACATGTTTCCAGGTGAACAGTATAAGTGAGGAGATTGTGTTCCGCTGATGGTTTAATACACACGGGACATGTTACCAGGTGAACAGTATAAGTGAGGAGAGTGTGTTCCCCTGATGGTTTAATTCACACGGGACATTTTACCAGATGAACAGTATAAGTGAGGAGATTGTGTTCCCCTGATTGTTTAATATACACGTGACATGTCACCAGGTGAACAGTATAAGTGAGGAGATTGTGTTCCCCTGATGGTTTAATACACGGGGGACATGTTACCAGATGAACAGTTTAAGTGAGGAGAGTGTGTTCCCCTGATGGTTTAATACACACGGGACATGTTACCAGATGAACAGTATAAGTGAGGAGAGTGTGTTCCCCTGATGGTTTAATACGCTCGGGACATGTTCCCAGGTGAACAGAATATGTGAGGAGAGTGTGTTCCCCTGATGGTTTAATAGACACAGGACATGTTACCAGGTGAACTGCATAAGTGAGGAGAGTATGTTCCCCTGTTTGTTTAATACACACGGGACATGTTACCAGGTAAACAGTATAAGTGAGGAGAGTATGATCCCCTGATGGTTAAATACACACGGGATATGTCACCAGGTGAACAGTTTAAGTGAGGAGAGTGTGTTCCCCTGATTGTTTAATACACATGGGACATGTTACCAGGTGAACAGAATAAGTGAGGAGAGTGTGTTCCCCTGATGATTGAATATACACGGGACATGTCACCAGGTGAACAGTATAAGTTAGGAGAGTGCGTTCCCCTGATTGTTTAATGCTCACGGGACATGTTACCAGGTGAACAGAATAAGTGAGGAGAGTGCGTTCCCCTGATTGTTTAATGCTCACGGGACATGTTACCAGGTGAACAGAATAAGTGAGGAGAGTGTGTTCCCCTGATGGTTGAATATACACGGGACATGTCACCAGGTGAACAGTATATGTTAGGAGAGTATTTTCCCCTGATTGATTAATACACATGGGACATGTTACCTGGTGAACAGTATAAGTGAGGAGAGTGTGTTCCCCAGATGCTTTAATATACACAGGACATGTTACCAGGCGAACAGTATAAGTGATGAAAGTGTGTTCCCCTGATTGTTTAATGCACACAGGACATGTCACCAGGCGAGCAGTGTAAATGAGGAGAATGTGTTCCCCTGAAGGTTTAATTAACACGGGACATGTTACCAGGTGAACAGTATAAGTGAGGAGAATGTGTTCCCCTGCTTGTTTAATACTGACGGGAAATGTTACCAGGTTAACAGTATAAGTGAGGAGAGTGTGTTCCCCTGATGGTTTAATACTGACGGGACATGTTACCAGGTGAACAGTATAAGTGAGGAGAGTGGGTTCCCCTGATTGTTTAATACACACGGGACATGATACCAGGTGAACAGTATAAGTGAGGAGAGTGTGTTACCCTGATGGTTTAATACACACGGGACATTTTACCAGGTGAACAGTATAAGTGAGGAGAGTGTGTTCCCCTGATGGTTTAATACACACGGGACATGTTACCAGGTGAACAGTATAAGTGAGGAGAGTGTGTTCCCCTGATGGTTTAATACACACGGGACATGTTACCAGGTGAACAGTATAAGTGAGGAGAGTGTGTTCCCCTGATTGTTTAAAACGAACGGGACATGTAACCAGGTGAACAGTATAAGTGAGGAGAATGTGTTCCCCTGATTGTTTAATACATAAGGGACATTTTACCAGGTGAACAGTAAAGTGAGGAGAGTGTGTTCCCCTGATTGTTTAAAATGAACGGGACATGTTACCAGGCGAACAATACAAGTGAGGAGAGTGTGTTCCCCTGATTGTTTAATACTAACGGGATATGTAACCAGGTGAACAGTATATGTGAGGAGAGTGTGTTCCCCTGATGGTTTAATATACACAGGACATGTTACCAGGTGAACAGTATAAGTGAGGAGAGTGTGTTCCCCTGATGGTTTAATATACACGGGACATGTTACCAGGTGAACAGTATAAGTGAGGAGAGAGTGTTCCCCTGATGGTTTAATATGCACGGGACATGTTACCAGTTGAACAGTATAATTGAGGAGAGAGTGTTCCCCTGATTGTTTAATATTGACGGGACATGTTACCAGGTGAACAGTATAAGTGAGGAGAGTGAGTTCCCCTAATGGTTTAATATGCACGGGACATGTTACCAGGTGAACAGTATAAGTGAGCAGAGTGTGTTCCCCTGATTGTTGAATGCACACGGGACATTTCAGCTGGCGAACAGTATAAGTGAGGAGAGTGTGTTCCCCTGATTGTTCAATACACACGGGACATATTACCTGGCGAACAGTATAAGTGAGGAGAGTGTGTTCCCCTGATTGTTTAATACTGACAGGACATGTCAGCAGGGGAACAGTATAAGTGAGGTGAGTGTGTTCCCCTGATTGTTTAATACTGATGGGACATGTTACCAGGTGAACAGTATAAGTGAGGAGACTGTGTTCGCCTGATGGTTCAATATACATGGGACATGTTACCAGGTGAACAGTATAAGTGAGGAGAGCGTGTACTCCTGATTCTTCAATACATAAGGGACATGTTACCAGGTGAACTGCATAAGTGAGGAGAGTGTGTTCCCCTGATTGTTTAATACTGACAGGACATTACACCAGTTGAGCAGTATAAGTGAGGAGAGTGTGTTCCCCTGATTGTTTAATACACACGGGACATGTCACAAGGTGAACAGTAGAAGTGAGGAGAGTGTCTTCCCCTGATTGTTTAATACTGACAGGACATTACACCAGTTGAGCAGTATAAGTGAGGAGAGTGTGTTCCCCTGATTGTTTAATACTGACAGGACATTACACCAGTTGAGCAGTATAAGTGAGGAGATTGTGTTCCCCTGATTGTTTAATACACACGGGACATGTTACCAGGTGAACAGAATAAGTGAGGAGAGTGCGTTCCCCTGATTGTTTAATGCTCACGGGACATGTTACCAGGTGAACAGAATAAGTGAGGAGAGTGTGTTCCCCTGATGGTTGAATATACACGGGACATGTCACCAGGTGAACAGTATATGTTAGGAGAGTATTTTCCCCTGATTGATTAATACACATGGGACATGTTACCTGGTGAACAGTATAAGTGAGGAGAGTGTGTTCCCCAGATGCTTTAATATACACAGGACATGTTACCAGGCGAACAGTATAAGTGATGAAAGTGTGTTCCCCTGATTGTTTAATGCACACAGGACATGTCACCAGGCGAGCAGTGTAAATGAGGAGAATGTGTTCCCCTGAAGGTTTAATTAACACGGGACATGTTACCAGGTGAACAGTATAAGTGAGGAGAATGTGTTCCCCTGCTTGTTTAATACTGACGGGAAATGTTACCAGGTTAACAGTATAAGTGAGGAGAGTGTGTTCCCCTGATGGTTTAATACTGACGGGACATGTTACCAGGTGAACAGTATAAGTGAGGAGAGTGGGTTCCCCTGATTGTTTAATACACACGGGACATGATACCAGGTGAACAGTATAAGTGAGGAGAGTGTGTTACCCTGATGGTTTAATACACACGGGACATTTTACCAGGTGAACAGTATAAGTGAGGAGAGTGTGTTCCCCTGATGGTTTAATACACACGGGACATGTTACCAGGTGAACAGTATAAGTGAGGAGAGTGTGTTCCCCTGATGGTTTAATACACACGGGACATGTTACCAGGTGAACAGTATAAGTGAGGAGAGTGTGTTCCCCTGATTGTTTAAAACGAACGGGACATGTAACCAGGTGAACAGTATAAGTGAGGAGAATGTGTTCCCCTGATTGTTTAATACATAAGGGACATTTTACCAGGTGAACAGTAAAGTGAGGAGAGTGTGTTCCCCTGATTGTTTAAAATGAACGGGACATGTTACCAGGCGAACAATACAAGTGAGGAGAGTGTGTTCCCCTGATTGTTTAATACTAACGGGATATGTAACCAGGTGAACAGTATATGTGAGGAGAGTGTGTTCCCCTGATGGTTTAATATACACAGGACATGTTACCAGGTGAACAGTATAAGTGAGGAGAGTGTGTTCCCCTGATGGTTTAATATACACGGGACATGTTACCAGGTGAACAGTATAAGTGAGGAGAGAGTGTTCCCCTGATGGTTTAATATGCACGGGACATGTTACCAGTTGAACAGTATAATTGAGGAGAGAGTGTTCCCCTGATTGTTTAATATTGACGGGACATGTTACCAGGTGAACAGTATAAGTGAGGAGAGTGAGTTCCCCTAATGGTTTAATATGCACGGGACATGTTACCAGGTGAACAGTATAAGTGAGCAGAGTGTGTTCCCCTGATTGTTGAATGCACACGGGACATTTCAGCTGGCGAACAGTATAAGTGAGGAGAGTGTGTTCCCCTGATTGTTCAATACACACGGGACATATTACCTGGCGAACAGTATAAGTGAGGAGAGTGTGTTCCCCTGATTGTTTAATACTGACAGGACATGTCAGCAGGGGAACAGTATAAGTGAGGTGAGTGTGTTCCCCTGATTGTTTAATACTGATGGGACATGTTACCAGGTGAACAGTATAAGTGAGGAGACTGTGTTCGCCTGATGGTTCAATATACATGGGACATGTTACCAGGTGAACAGTATAAGTGAGGAGAGCGTGTACTCCTGATTCTTCAATACATAAGGGACATGTTACCAGGTGAACTGCATAAGTGAGGAGAGTGTGTTCCCCTGATTGTTTAATACTGACAGGACATTACACCAGTTGAGCAGTATAAGTGAGGAGAGTGTGTTCCCCTGATTGTTTAATACACACGGGACATGTCACAAGGTGAACAGTAGAAGTGAGGAGAGTGTCTTCCCCTGATTGTTTAATACTGACAGGACATTACACCAGTTGAGCAGTATAAGTGAGGAGAGTGTGTTCCCCTGATTGTTTAATACTGACAGGACATTACACCAGTTGAGCAGTATAAGTGAGGAGATTGTGTTCCCCTGATTGTTTAATACACACGGGACATGTCACTAGGTGAACTGTATAAGTGAGGAGAGTGCGTTCCCCTGATTGTTTAATACTGATGGGGCATGTCACCAGGCGAAGAGTATAAGTGAGAAGAGTGTGTTCCCCGGATTGTTTAATACACACGGGACATGTCACCAGGCGAACAGTATAAATGAGGAGAGTGTGTTCCCCTGATTGTTTAATACGCACGGGACATGTTACCCGGCGAACAGTATAACTGAGGAGAGTGTGTTCCCCTGATTGTTTAATGCACACAGGACATGTCACTAGGTGAACAGTATAAGTGAGGAGAGTATGTTCCCCGGATTGTTTAATACACACAGGACATGTCACCAGGCGAACAGTATAAGTGAGGAGAGTGTGTTCCCCTGATTGTTTAATACTGACGGGACATGTCACAAGGTGAACAGTATAAGTGAGGAGAGTGTGTTCCCCTGATGGTTTAATACTGACGGGACATGTTACCAGGTGAACAGTATATGTGAGGAGACTGTGTTCCCCTGATGGTTTAATATAAACGGGACATTTTACCAGGTGAACAGTATAGCTGAGGAGAGAGTGTTCCCCTGATGGTTTAATACACACAGGACATGTTACCAGGCAAACAGTATAAGTGAGGAGACTGTATTTCCCTGATTGTTTAATATACACGGGACATGTTCACAGGTGAACTGTATAAGTGAGGAGAGTGTGTTCCTCTGATGGTTTAATATACACGGGACATGTTACCAGGCAAACAGTATAAGTGACGAGACTGTATTCCCCTGATTGTTTAATACACACGGGACATGACACAAGTTGAACAGTATAAGTGAGGAGAATGTGTTCCCCTGATGGTTTAATATACACGGGACATGTTACCAGGTGAACAGTATAAGTGAGGAGAGTGTGTTTCCCTGATGGTTTAATATACATGGGACATGTTACCAGGTGAACAGTATAAGTGAGGAGACTGTGTTCCCCTGATGGTTTAATATACACGGGACATGTTACCAGGTGAACAGTATAAGTGAGGAGAATGTGTTCCCCTGATGGTTTAATATACACGGGACATGTTACCAGGTGAACAGTATAAGTGAGGAGAGTGTGTTCCCCTGATGGTTTAATATACATGGGACATGTTACCAGGTGAACAGTATAAGTGAGGAGACTGTGTTCCCCTGATGGTTCAATATACATGGGACATGTTACCAGGTGAACAGTATAAGTGAGGAGAGCGTGTACTCCTGATTCTTCAATACATAAGGGACATGTTACCAGGTGAACTGCATAAGTGAGGAGAGTGTGTTCCCCTGATTGTTTAATACTGACAGGACATTACACCAGTTGAGCAGTATAAGTGAGGAGAGTGTGTTCCCCTGATTGTTTAATACACACGGGACATGTCACAAGGTGAACAGTAGAAGTGAGGAGAGTGTCTTCCCCTGATTGTTTAATACTGACAGGACATTACACCAGTTGAGCAGTATAAGTGAGGAGATTGTGTTCCCCTGATTGTTTAATACACACGGGACATGTCACTAGGTGAACTGTATAAGTGAGGAGAGTGCGTTCCCCTGATTGTTTAATACTGATGGGGCATGTCACCAGGCGAAGAGTATAAGTGAGGAGAGTGTGTTCCCCGGATTGTTTAATACACACGGGACATGTCACCAGGCGAACAGTATAAATGAGGAGAGTGTGTTCCCCTGATTGTTTAATACGCACGGGACATGTTACCCGGCGAACAGTATAAGTGAGGAGAGTGTGTTCCCCTGATTTTTTAATGCACACAGGACATGTCACTAGGTGAACAGTATAAGTGAGGAGAGTATGCTCCCCGGATTGTTTAATACACACAGGACATGTCACCAGGCGAACAGTATAAGTGAGGAGAGTGTGTTCCCCTGATTGTTTAATACTGACGGGACATGTCACAAGGTGAACAGTATAAGTGAGGAGAGTGTGTTCCCCTGATTGTTTAATACTGACGGGACATGTCACATGGTGAACAGTATAAGTGAGGAGAGTGTGTTCCCCTGATTGTTTAATGCACACAGGACATGTCACCAGGCGAACAGTGCAAGTGAGGAGAGAGTGTTCCCCTGATTGTTTAATATAGACGGGACATGTCACCAGGTGAACAGTATAAGTGAGGAGAGTGTGTTCCCCTGATGCTTTAATATACACAGGACATGTTACCAGGCGAACAGTATAAGTGAGGAGAGTGTGCTCCCCTGATTGTTTAATGCACACAGGACATGTCGCTAGGTGAACAGTATAAGTGAGGAGAGTGTGTTCCCCGGATTGTTTAATACACACAGGACATGTCACCAGGCGAACAGTATAAGTGAGGAGAGTGTGTTCCCCTGATGGTTTAATACACACGGGACATGTTACCAGGTGAACTGTAGAAGTGAGGAGAGTTTGTTGCCCTGATTGTTTAATACTGACGGGACATGTTACCAGGCGAACTGTATAAGTGCGGAGAGTGTTTTCCCCTGATGGTTTGATGCACACAGGACATGTCACTAGGTGAACTGTATAAGTGAGGAGAGTTTGTTGCCCTGATTGTTTAATACTGACGGGACATGTTACAGGGTGAACAGTATAAGTGAGGAGAGTGTGCTCCCCTGATGTTTTAATATACACGGGACATGTTACCAGGTGAACAGTAGAAGTGAGGAGAGTTTGTTGCCCTGATTGTTGAATACTGACGGGACATGTTACCAGGTGAACAGTAGAAGTGAGGAGAGTGTGTTCCCCTGATGGTTTAATATACACGGGACATGTTACCACGTGAACAGTATAAGTGAGGAGAGTGTGTTCCCCTGATGGTTTAATATACATGGGACATGTTACCAGGTGAACAGTATAAGTGAACAGACTGTGTTCCCCTGATGGTTTAATATACATGGGACATGTTACCAGGTGAACAGTATAAGTGAGGAGAGCGTGTACCCCTGATTCTTTAATACATAAGGGACATGTTACCAGGCGAACAGTATAAGTGAGGAGAGTGTGTTCCCCTGATGGTTTAATATACATGGGACATGTTACCAGCTGAACAGTATAAGTGAGGAGACTGTGTTCCCCTGATGGTTTAATATACACAGGACATGTTACCAGGCGAACAGTATAAGTGAGGAGAGTGTGTTCCCCTGATTGTTTAATGCACACAGGACATGTTGCTAGGTGAACAGTATAAGTGAGGAGAGTGTGCTCCCCTGATGTTTTAATATACACGGGACATGTTACCAGGTGAACAGTAGAAGTGAGGAGAGTTTGTTGCCCTGATTGTTGAATACTGACGGGACATGTTACCAGGTGAACAGTATAAGTGAGGAGAGTGTGTTCCCCTGATGGTTTAATATACACGGGACATGTTACCAGGTGAACAGTATAAGTGAGGAGAGTGTGTTCCCCTGATGGTTTAATATACATGGGACATGTTACCAGGTGAACAGTATAAGTGAACAGACTGTGTTCCCCTGATGGTTTAATATACATGGGACATGTTACCAGGTGAACAGTATAAGTGAGGAGAGCGTGTACCCCTGATTCTTTAATACATAAGGGACATGTTACCAGGCGAACAGTATAAGTGAGGAGAGTGTGTTCCCCTGATGGTTTAATATACATGGGACATGTTACCAGGTGAACAGTATAAGTGAGGAGACTGTGTTCCCCTGATGGTTTAATATACACGGGACATGTTACCAGGTGAACAGTATAAGTGAGGAGAATGTGTTCCCCTGATGGTTTAATATACACGGGACATGTTACCAGGTGAACAGTATAAGTGAGGAGAGTGTGTTCCCCTGATGGTTTAATATACATGGGACATGTTACCAGGTGAACAGTATAAGTCAGGAGACTGTGTTCCCCTGATGGTTTAATATACATGGGACATGTTACCAGGTGAACAGTATAAGTGAGGAGAGCGTGTACTCCTGATTCTTCAATACATAAGGGACATGTTACCAGGTGAACTGCATAAGTGAGGAGAGTGTGTTCCCCTGATTGTTTAATACTGACAGGACATTACACCAGTTGAGCAGTAGAAGTGAGGAGAGTGTCTTCCCCTGATTGTTTAATACTGACAGGACATTACACCAGTTGAGCAGTATAAGTGAGGAGAGTGTGTTCCCCTGATTGTTTAATACTGACAGGACATTACACCAGTTGAGCAGTATAAGTGAGGAGATTGTGTTCCACTGATTGTTTAATACACACGGGACATGTCACTAGGTGAACTGTATAAGTGAGGAGAGTGTGTTCCCCTGATTGTTTAATACTGATGGGGCATGTCACCAGGCGAAGAGTATAAGTGAGGAGAGTGTGTTCCCCGGATTGTTTAATACACACGGGACATGTCACCAGGCGAACAGTATAAATGAGGAGAGTGTGTTCCCCTGATTGTTTAATACGCACGGGACATGTTACCCGGCGATCAGTATAAGTGAGGAGAGTGTGTTCCCCTGATTGTTTAGTGCACACAGGACATGTCACTAGGTGAACAGTATAAGTGAGGAGAGTATGTTCCCCGGATTGTTTAATACACACAGGACATGTCACCAGGCTAACAGTATAAGTGAGGAGAGTGTGTTCCCCTGATAGTTTAATACACACGGGACATGTTACCAGGTGAACAGTAGAAGTGAGTAGAGTGCCTTCCCCTGATTGTTTAATACTGACGGGACATGTCACAAGGTGAACAGTATAAGTGAGGAGAGTGTGTTCCCCTGATTGTTTAATACTGACGGGACATGTCACATGGTGAACAGTATAAGTGAGGAGAGTGTGTTCCCCTGATTGTTTAATGCACACAGGACATGTCACCAGGCGAACAGTGCAAGTGAGGAGAGAGTGTTCCCCTGATTGTTTAATATAGACGGGACATGTCACCAGGTGAACAGTATAAGTGAGGAGAGTGTGTTCCCCTGATGCTTTAATATACACAGGACATGTTACCAGGCGAACAGTATAAGTGAGGAGAGTGTGTTCCCCTGATTGTTTAATGCACACAGGACATGTCGCTAGGTGAACAGTATAAGTGAGGAGAGTGTGTTCCCCGGATTGTTTAATACACACAGGACATGTCACCAGGCGAATAGTATAAGTGAGGAGAGTGTGTTCCCCTGATGGTTTAATACACACGGGACATGTTACCAGGTGAACTGTAGAAGTGAGGAGAGTTTGTTGCCCTGATTGTTTAATACTGACGGGACATGTTACCAGGCGAACTGTATAAGTGCGGAGAGTGTCTTCCCCTGATGGTTTGATGCACACAGGACATGTCACTAGGTGAACTGTATAAGTGAGGAGAGTTTGTTGCCCTGATTGTTTAATACTGACGGGACATGTTACAGGGTGAACAGTATAAGTGAGGAGAGTGTGCTCCCCTGATGTTTTAATATACACGGGACATGTTACCAGGTGAACAGTAGAAGGGAGGAGAGTTTGTTGCCCTGATTGTTGAATACTGACGGGACATGTTACCAGGTGAACAGTATAAGTGAGGAGAGTGTGTTCCCCTGATGGTTTAATATACACGGGACATGTTACCAGGTGAGCAGTATAAGTGAGGAGAGTGTGTTCCCCTGATGGTTTAATATACATGGGACATGTTACCAGGTGAACAGTATAAGTGAACAGACTGTGTTCCCCTGATGGTTTAATATACATGGGACATGTTACCAGGTGAACAGTATAAGTGAGGAGAGCGTGTACCCCTGATTCTTTAATACATAAGGGACATGTTACCAGGCGAACAGTATAAGTGAGGAGAGTGTGTTCCCCTGATTGTTTAATACTGACGGGACATGTCACATGGTGAACAGCATAAGTGGGGAGAGTGAGTTCCCCTGATTGTTTAATACACACGGGACATGTTACCAGGTGAACTGTATAAGTGAGGAGAATGTGTTCCCCTGATGGTTTAAAACTGAAGGGACATGTCACCAGGTGAACAGTATAAGTGAGGAGAGTATGTTCCCCTGATGCTTTAATATACGCAGCACATGTTACCAGGCGAACAGTATAAGTGAGGAGAGTGAGTTCCCCTGATTGTTTAATGCACACAGGACATGTTAACAGGTGAACAGTATAAGTGAGGAGAGTGTGTTCCCCTGATTGTTTAATACTGACAGGACATTACACCAGTTGAGCAGTATAAGTGAGGAGAGTGTGTTCCCCTGATTGTTTAATACTGACGGGGCATGTCACCAGGCGAAGAGTATAAGTGAGGAGAGTGTGTTCCCCGGATTGTTTAATACACACGGGACATGTCACCAGTCGAACAGTATAAATGAGGAGAGTCTGTTCCCCTGATTGTTTAATACACACGGGACATGTTACCAGGCGAACAGTATAAGTGAGGAGAGTGTGTTCCCCTGATTGTTTAATGCACACAGGACATGTCGCTAGGTGAACAGTATAAGTGAGGAGAGTGTGTTCCCCGGATTGTTTAATACACACAGGACATGTCATCAGGCGAACAGTATAAGTGAGGAGAGTGTGTTCCCCTGATGGTTTAATACACACGGGACATGTTACCAGGTGAACTGTAGAAGTGAGGAGAGTTTGTTGCCCTGATTGTTTAATACTGACGGGACATGTTACCAGGCGAACAGCATAAGTGAGGAGAGTGTGTTCCCCTGATTGTTTAATACTGACGGGACATGTCCAAAGGCGAACAGTGCAAGTGAGGAGAGTGTGTTCCCCTGATTGTTTAATAAAGACGGGACATGTCACAAGGTGAACAGTATAAGTGAGGAGAGTGTGTTCCCCTGATGCTTTAATATACACGGGACATGTTACCAGGTGAACAGTATAAGTGAGGAGAGTGTGTTCCCGTGATTGTTTAATGCACACGGGACATGTTACCAGGTGAACAGCATAAGTGAGGAGAGTGTGTTCCCCTGATTGTTTAATGCACACAGGACATGTCACTAGGTGAACAGTATAAGTGAGGAGAGTGTGCTCCCCTGATGTTTTAATATACACGGGACTTGTTACCAGGTGAACAGTAGAAGTGAGGAGAGTTTGTTGCCCTGATTGTTTAATACTGACGGAATATGTTAGCAGGTGAACAGTGTAAGTGAGGAGAATGTGTTCCCCTGATGGTTTGAGGCACACAGGACATGTCACTAGGTGAACAGTATAAGTGAGGAGAGTTTGTTGCCCTGATTGTTTAATACTGACGGGACATGTTACCAGGTGAACAGTATAAGTGAGGAGAGTGTGCTCCCCTGATGTTTTAATATACACGGGACATGTTACCAGATGAACAGTAGAAGTGAGGAGAGTTTGTTGCCCTGATTGTTTAATACTGACGGGACATGTTACCAGGTGAACAGTATAAGTGAGGAGAGCGTGTTCCCCTGATGGTTTAATACACTCAGGACATGTTACCTGGTGAACAGTATATGTGAGGAGAGTGTGTTCCCCTGATTCTTTAATACTGACGGGACATGTTACCAGGTGAACTGTACAAGTGAGTAGAGTGTGTTCCCCTGATTGTTTAATAAACACGGGACATGTTACCAGGTGAACAGTATAAGTGAGGAGAGTGTGTTCCCCTGATGGTTTAATATACACGGGACATGTTACCAGGTGAACAGTATAAGTGAGGAGAGTGTGTTCCCCTGATGGTTTAATACTGACGGGACATGTAACCAGGTGAACAGTAGAAGTGAGGAGAGTGTGTTCCCCTGATTTTTTAATACTGACGGGACATGTAACCAGGTGAACAGTATAAGTGAGGAGAGTGTGTTCCCCTGATTGTTTAATACTGACGGAACATGTTAGCAGGTGAACAGGAAAAGTGAGGAGAGTGTGTTCCCCTGATTGTTTAATACACACGGGACATGTCACCAGGTGAACAGTATAAGTGAGGAGAGTGTGCACCCCTGATGTTTTAATATACACGGGACATGTTACCAGATGAACAGTAGAAGTGAGGAGAGTTTGTTGCCCTGATTGTTTAATACTGACGGGACATGTTACCAGGCGAACTGTATAAGTGAGGAGAGTGTTTTCCCCTGATGGTTTAATACACACAGGACATGTTACCAGGTGAACAGTATATGTGAGGAGAGTGTGTTCCCCTGATTCTTTAATACTGACGGGGCATGTTACCAGGTGATCTGTAATAGTGAGGAGAGTGTGCTCCTCTGATGGTTTAATACTGACAGGACATTTCACCAGTTGAACTGTATAAGTGAGGAGAGTGTTTTCCCCTGATTGTTTAATACTGACGGGACATGTTACCAGGTGAACAGTATAAGTGAGGAGAGTGTGTTTCCCTGATTGTTTAAAGCACACAGGACATGTCACTCGGTGCACAGTATAACTGAGGAGAGTGTGCTCCCCTCATGGTTTAATATACACGGGACATGTTACCAGGTGAACAGTATATGTGAGGAGAGTGTGTTCCCCTGATGGTTTAATACACACGGGACATGTTACCAGGTGAACAGCAGAAGTGAGGAGAGTATGTTCCCCTGATGGTTTAATATACACGGGACATGTTACCAGGTGAACAGTATAAGTGAGGAGAGTTTGTTGCCCTGATTGTTTAATACTGGCGGGACATGTTACCAGGTGAAAAGTATAAGTGAGTAGAGTGCGTTCCCCTGATGGTTTAATACACACAGGACATGTTACCAGGCAAACAGTATAAGTGAGGAGATTGTGTTCCCCTGATTGTTTAATACTGACGGGACATGTAAACAGGTGAACAGTATCAGTGAGGAGAGTGTGTTCCCCTGATTGTTTAATATGCACAGGACATGTTAACACGTGAACAGCATAAGTGAGGAGATTGTGTTCCCCTGATGGTTTAATAAACATGGGAGATGTTACCAGGTGAGCAGTATAAGTGAGGAGAATGAGTTCCCCTGATTGTTTAATACACACGGGACATGTTACCAGGTGAACAGTATAAGTGAGGAGAGTGTGTTCCCCTGATGGTTTAATACTGACGGGACATGTTACCAGGTGAACAGTATATGTGAGGAGAGTGTGTTCCCCTGATTGCTTAATACACACGGGACATGTTACCAGGTGAACTGTAGTAGTGAGGAGAGTGTGTTCCCCTTATTGTTTAATACTGACGGGACATGTCACCAGGCGAACAGAATAAGTGAGGAGAGTGTGTTCCCCTGATTGTTTAATGCACACAGGACATGTCACTAGGTGAACAGTATAAGTGAGGAGAGTGTGCTCCCCTCATGGTTTAATATACACGGGACATGTTACCACGTGAACAGCATAAGTGAGGAGAGTGTGTTACGCTGATGGTTTAATACACAATGGACATGTTACCAGGTGAACAGTATAAGTGAGGAGAGTTTGTTGCCCTGATTGTTTAATACTGACGGGACATGTTACCAGGTGAAAAGTTTAAGTGAGTATAGTGTGTTCCCCTGATGGTTTAATACTCACAGGACATGTTACCAGGTGAACAGTATAAGTGAGGAGATTGTGTTCCCCTGATGGTTTAATAAACACGGGACATGTTACCTTTTGAACAGTATAAGTGAGGAGATTGTGTTCCCCTGATTGTTTAATATAGACGGGACATGTCACAAGGTGAACAGTATAAGTGAGGAGAGTGTGTTCCTCTGATGGTTTAATACTGACAGGACATTTCACCAGTTGAACAGTATAAGAGAGGAGAGTGTGTTCCCCTGATTGTTTAATACACACGGGACATGTTACCAGGTGAACAGTATAAGTGAGGAGAGTGTGTTCCCCTGATTGTTTAATACTGACGGGACATGTGACCAGGTGAACAGTATAAGTGAGGAGAGTGTGTTCCTCTGCTGGTTTAATACTGACAGGACATTTCACCAGTTGAACAGTATAAGTGAGGAGAGTGTGTTCCCCTGATTGTTTAATACACACGGGACATGTCACCAGGTGAACAGTATAAGTGAGGAGAGTGTGTTCCCCTGATTGTTTAATACTGACGGAACATGTTACCAGGCGAACTGTATCAGTGAGGAGAGAGTGTTCCCCTGATGTTTTAATATACACGTGACATGTTACCAGGTGAACAGTAGAAGTGAGGAGAGTTTGTTGCCCTGATTGTTTAATACACACGGGACATGTCACCATGTGAACAGTATAAGTGAGGAGAGTGTGCACCCCTGATGTTTTAATATACACGGGACATGTTACCAGGTGAACAGCAGAAGTGAGGAGAGTTTGTTGCCCTGATTGTTTAATACTGACGGGACATGTTACCAGGCGAACTGTATAAGTGAGGAGAGTGTTTGCCCCTGATGGTTTAATACACACAGGACATGTTACCAGGTGAACAGTAGAAGTGAGGAGAGTTTGTTGCCCTGATTGTTTAATACTGACGGTACATGTTACCAGGTGAACAGTAGAAGTGAGGAGAGTGTGTTCCCCTGATGGTTTAATACTGACGGGACATGTTACCAGGTGAACAGTATATGTGAGGAGAGTGTGTTCCGCTTATTCTTTAATAGTGACGGGACATGTTACCAGGTGAACTGTACAAGTGAGGAGAGTGTGTTCCTCTGATTGCTTAATACACACGGGACATGTTACCAGGTGAACTGTAGTAGTGAGGAGAGTGTGTTCCCCTTATTGTTTAATACTGACGGGACATGTCACCAGGCGAACAGAATAAGTGAGGAGAGTGTGTTCCCCTGATTGCTTAATACACACGGGACATGTTACAAGGTGAACTGTAGTAGTGAGGAGAGTGTGTTCCCCTTATTGTTTAATACTGACGGTACGTGTTACCAGGTGAACAGTATAAGTGAGGAGAGTGTGCTCCCCTCATGGTTTAATATACACGGGACATGTTACCACGTGAACAGCATAAGTGAGGAGAGTGTGTTACCCTGATGGTTTAATACACAATGGACATGTTACCAGGTGAACAGTATAAGTGAGGAGAGTTTGTTGCCCTGATTGTTTAATACTGACGGGACATGTTACCAGGTGAAAAGTATAAGTGGGTAGAGTGTGTTCCCCTGATGGTTTAATACTCACAGGACATGTTACCAGGCGAACAGTATAAGTGAGGAGATTGTGTTCCCCTGATGGTTTAATAAACACGGGACATGTTACCTTTTGAACAGTATAAGTGAGGAGATTGTGTTCCCCTGATTGTTTAATATAGACGGGACATGTCACCAGGTGAACAGTATAAGTGAGGAGAGTGTGTTCCTCTGATGGTTTAATACTGACAGGACATTTCACCAGTTGAACAGTATAAGTGAGGAGAGTGTGTTCCCCTGATTGTTTAATACACACGGGACATGTCACCAGGTGAACAGTATAAGTGAGGAGAGTGTGTTCCCCTGATGGTTTAATAAACACGGGACATGTTACCTTTTGAACAGTATAAGTGAGGAGATTGTGTTCCCCTGATTGTTTAATACTGACGGGACATGTAACCAGGTGAACAGTATAAGTGAGGAGAGTGTGTTCCCCTGATTGTTTAATACTGACGGGACATGTCACATGGTGAACAGTATAAGTGGGGAGAGTGAGTTCCCCTGATGGTTTAATATACACGGGACATGTTACCAGGTGAGCAGTATAAGTGAGGAGAGAGTGTTCCCCTGATTGTTTAATATAGACGGGACATGTCACCAGGTGAACAGTATAAGTGAGGAGAGTGTGTTCCCCTGATGCTTTAATATACGTGGGACATGTTACCAGGCAAACAGCATAAGTGAGGAGAGTGTGTTCCCCTGATTCTTTAATGCACACAGGACATGTCACCAGGCGAACAGTGCAAGGAGGAGAGTGTGTTCCCCTGATGGTTTAATAAACACGGGACATGTTACCAGGTGAACAGTATAAGTGAGGAGAGTGTGTTCCCCTGATTGTTTAATACTGACGGAACATGTTAGCAGGTGAACAGGAAAAGTGAGGAGAGTGTGTTCCCCTGATTGTTTAATACACACGGGACATGTCACCAGGTGAACAGTATAAGTGAGGAGAGTGTGCACCCCTGATGTTTTAATATACACGGGACATGTTACCAGGTGAACAGTAGAAGTGAGGAGAGTTTGTTGCCCTGATTGTTTAATACTGACGGGACATGTTACGAGGCGAACTGTATAAGTGAGGAGAGTGTTTTCCCCTGATGGTTTAATACACACAGGACATGTTACCAGGTGAACAGTATATGTGAGGAGAGTGTGTTCCCCTGATTCTTTAATGCTGACGGGGCATGTTACCAGGTGATCTGTAGTAGTGAGGAGAGTGTGCTCCTCTGATGGTTTAATACTGACAGGACATTTCACCAGTTGAACAGTATAAGTGAGGAGAGTGTGTTCCCCTGATTGTTTAATACTGACGGGACATGTAACCAGGTGAACAGTATAAGTGAGGAGAGTGTGTTCCCCTGATTTTTTAATACTGACGGCACATGTAACCAGGTGAACAGTATAAGTGAGGAGAGTGTGCTCCTCTGATGGTTTAATACTGACAGGACATTTCACCAGTTGAACAGTATAAGTGAGGAGAGTGTGTTCCCCTGATTGTTTAATACTGACGGGACATGTAACCAGGTGAACAGTATAAGTGAGGAGAGTGTGTTCCCCTGATTGTTTAATACTGACGGAACATGTTACCAGGTGAACAGTATAAGTGAGGAGAGTGTGTTCCCCTGATTGTTTAATACACACGGGACATGTCACCAGGTGAACAGCATAAGAGAGGAGAGTGTGTTCCCCTGATTGTTTAATACACACGGGACATTTCACCAGTTGAACAGTATAAGTGAGGAGAGTGTGTTCCCCTGATTGTTTAAAGCACACAGGACATGTCACTCGGTGCACAGTATAAGTGAGGAGAGTGTGCTCCCCTCATGGTTTAATATACACGGGACATGTTACCAGGTGAACAGTAGAAGTGAGGAGAGTTTGTTGCCCTGATTGTTGAATACTGACGGGACATGTTACCAGGTGAACAGTATAAGTGAGGAGAGTGTGTTCCCCTGATGGTTTAATATACACGGGACATGTTACCAGGTGAACAGTATAAGTGAGGAGAGTGTGTTCCCCTGATGGTTTAATATACATGGGACATGTTACCAGGTGAACAGTATAAGTGAACAGACTGTGTTCCCCTGATGGTTTAATATACATGGGACATGTTACCAGGTGAACAGTATAAGTGAGGAGAGCGTGTACCCCTGATTCTTTAATACATAAGGGACATGTTACCAGGCGAACAGTATAAGTGAGGAGAGTGTGTTCCCCTGATGGTTTAATATACATGGGACATGTTACCAGGTGAACAGTATAAGTGAGGAGACTGTGTTCCCCTGATGGTTTAATATACACAGGACATGTTACCAGGCGAACAGTATAAGTGAGGAGAGCGTGTTCCCCTGATTGTTTAATGCACACAGGACATGTTGCTAGGTGAACAGTATAAGTGAGGAGAGTGTGCTCCCCTGATGTTTTAATATACACGGGACATGTTACCAGGTGAACAGTAGAAGTGAGGAGAGTTTGTTGCCCTGATTGTTGAATACTGACGGGACATGTTACCAGGTGAACAGTATAAGTGAGGAGAGTGTGTTCCCCTGATGGTTTAATATACACGGGACATGTTACCAGGTGAACAGTATAAGTGAGGAGAGTGTGTTCCCCTGATGGTTTAATATACATGGGACATGTTACCAGGTGAACAGTATAAGTGAACAGACTGTGTTCCCCTGATGGTTTAATATACATGGGACATGTTACCAGGTGAACAGTATAAGTGAGGAGAGCGTGTACCCCTGATTCTTTAATACATAAGGGACATGTTACCAGGCGAACAGTATAAGTGAGGAGAGTGTGTTCCCCTGATGGTTTAATATACATGGGACATGTTACCAGGTGAACAGTATAAGTGAGGAGACTGTGTTCCCCTGATGGTTTAATATACACGGGACATGTTACCAGGTGAACAGTATAAGTGAGGAGAATGTGTTCCCCTGATGGTTTAATATACACGGGACATGTTACCAGGTGAACAGTATAAGTGAGGAGAGTGTGTTCCCCTGATGGTTTAATATACATGGGACATGTTACCAGGTGAACAGTATAAGTCAGGAGACTGTGTTCCCCTGATGGTTTAATATACATGGGACATGTTACCAGGTGAACAGTATAAGTGAGGAGAGCGTGTACTCCTGATTCTTCAATACATAAGGGACATGTTACTAGGTGAACTGCATAAGTGAGGAGAGTGTGTTCCCCTGATTGTTTAATACTGACAGGACATTACACCAGTTGAGCAGTATAAGTGAGGAGAGTGTGTTCCCCTGATTGTTTAATACACACGGGACATGTCACCAGGTGAACAGTAGAAGTGAGGAGAGTGTCTTCCCCTGATTGTTTAATACTGTCAGGACATTACACCAGTTGAGCAGTATAAGTGAGGAGAGTGTGTTCCCCTGATTGTTTAATACTGACAGGACATTACACCAGTTGAGCAGTATAAGTGAGGAGATTGTGTTCCCCTGATTGTTTAATACACACGGGACATGTCACTAGGTGAACTGTATAAGTGAGGAGAGTGCGTTCCCCTGATTGTTTAATACTGATGGGGCATGTCACCATGCGAAGAGTATAAGTGAGGAGAGTGTGTTCCCCGGATTGTTTAATACACACGGGACATGTCACCAGGCGAACAGTATAAATGAGGAGAGTGTGTTCCCCTGATTGTTTAATACGCACGGGACATGTTACCCGGCGAACAGTATAAGTGAGGAGAGTGTGTTCCCCTGATTGTTTAGTGCACACAGGACATGTCACTAGGTGAACAGTATAAGTGAGGAGAGTATGTTCCCCGGATTGTTTAATACACACAGGACATGTCACCAGGCGAACAGTATAAGTGAGGAGA
This sequence comes from Heterodontus francisci, assembly GCF_036365525.1. Taxonomy (NCBI): domain Eukaryota; kingdom Metazoa; phylum Chordata; class Chondrichthyes; order Heterodontiformes; family Heterodontidae; genus Heterodontus; species Heterodontus francisci. The sequence goes on along the minus strand of NW_027141488.1, from coordinate 231,867 downwards.
GTGTGTTCCCCTGATAGTTTAATACACACGGGACATGTTACCAGGAGAACAGTAGAAGTGAGTAGAGTGCCTTCCCCTGATTGTTTAATACTGACGGGACATGTCACAAGGTGAACAGTATAAGTGAGGAGAGTGTGTTCCCCTGATTGTTTAATACTGACGGGACATGTCACATGGTGAACAGTATAAGTGAGGAGAGTGTGTTCCCCTGATTGTTTAATGCACACAGGACATGTCACCAGGCGAACAGTGCAAGTGAGGAGAGAGTGTTCCCCTGATTGTTTAATATAGACGGGACATGTCACCAGGTGAACAGTATAAGTGAGGAGAGTGTGTTCCCCTGATGTTTTAATATACACAGGACATGTTACCAGGCGAACAGTATAAGTGAGGAGAGTGTGTTCCCCTGATTGTTTAATGCACACAGGACATGTCGCTAGGTGAACAGTATAAGTGAGGAGAGTGTGTTCCCCGGATTGTTTAATACACACAGGACATGTCACCAGGCGAATAGTATAAGTGAGGAGAGTGTGTTCCCCTGATGGTTTAATACACACGGGACATGTTACCAGGTGAACTGTAGAAGTGAGGAGAGTTTGTTGCCCTGATTGTTTAATACTGACGGGACATGTTACCAGGCGAACTGTATAAGTGCGGAGAGTGTCTTCCCCTGATGGTTTGATGCACACAGGACATGTCACTAGGTGAACTGTATAAGAGAGGAGAGTTTGTTGCCCTGATTGTTTAATACTGACGGGACATGTTACAGGGTGAACAGTATAAGTGAGGAGAGTGTGCTCCCCTGATGTTTTAATATACACGGGACATGTTACCAGGTGAACAGTAGAAGGGAGGAGAGTTTGTTGCCCTGATTGTTGAATACTGACGGGACATGTTACCAGGTGAACAGTATAAGTGAGGAGAGTGTGTTCCCCTGATGGTTTAATATACATGGGACATGTTACCAGGTGAACAGTATAAGTGAACAGACTGTGTTCCCCTGATGGTTTAATATACATGGGACATGTTACCAGGTGAACAGTATAAGTGAGGAGAGCGTGTACCCCTGATTCTTTAATACATAAGGGACATGTTACCAGGCGAACAGTATAAGTGAGGAGAGTGTGTTCCCCTGATTGTTTAATACTGACGGGACATGTCACATGGTGAACAGCATAAGTGGGGAGAGTGAGTTCCCCTGATTGTTTAATACACACGGGACATGTTACCAGGTGAACTGTATAAGTGAGGAGAATGTGTTCCCCTGATGGTTTAAAACTGAAGGGACATGTCACCAGGTGAACAGTATAAGTGAGGAGAGTATGTTCCCCTGATGCTTTAATATACGCAGCACATGTTACCAGGCGAACAGTATAAGTGAGGAGAGTGAGTTCCCCTGATTGTTTAATGCACACAGGACATGTTAACAGGTGAACAGTATAAGTGAGGAGAGTGTGTTCCCCTGATTGTTTAATACTGACAGGACATTACACCAGTTGAGCAGTATAAGTGAGGAGAGTGTGTTCCCCTGATTGTTTAATACTGACGGGGCATGTCACCAGGCGAAGAGTATAAGTGAGGAGAGTGTGTTCCCCGGATTGTTTAATACACACGGGACATGTCACCAGTCGAACAGTATAAATGAGGAGAGTCTGTTCCCCTGATTGTTTAATACACACGGGACATGTTACCAGGCGAACAGTATAAGTGAGGAGAGTGTGTTCCCCTGATTGTTTAATGCACACAGGACATGTCGCTAGGTGAACAGTATAAGTGAGGAGAGTGTGTTCCCCGGATTGTTTAATACACACAGGACATGTCATCAGGCGAACAGTATAAGTGAGGAGAGTGTGTTCCCCTGATGGTTTAATACACACGGGACATGTTACCAGGTGAACTGTAGAAGTGAGGAGAGTTTGTTGCCCTGATTGTTTAATACTGACGGGACATGTTACCAGGCGAACAGCATAAGTGAGGAGAGTGTGTTCCCCTGATTGTTTAATACTGACGGGACATGTCCAAAGGTGAACAGTTTAAGTGAGGAGAGTGTGTTCCCCTGATTGTTTAATACTGACGGGACATGTCACAAGGTGAACAGTATAAGTGAGGAGAGTGTGTTCCCCTGATGCTTTAATATACACGGGACATGATACCAGGTGAACAGTATAAGTGAGGAGAGTGTGTTCCCCTGATTGTTTAATGCACACAGGACATGTCACCAGGCGAACAGTGCAAGTGAGGAGAGTGTGTTCCCCTGATTGTTTAATAAAGACGGGACATGTCACAAGGTGAACAGTATAAGTGAGGAGAGTGTGTTCCCCTGATGCTTTAATATACACGGGACATGTTACCAGGTGAACAGTATAAGTGAGGAGAGTGTGTTCCCCTGATTGTTTAATGCACACGGGACATGTTACCAGGTGAACAGCATAAGTGAGGAGAGTGTGTTCCCCTGATTGTTTAATGCACACAGGACATGTCACTAGGTGAACAGTATAAGTGAGGAGAGTGTGCTCCCCTGATGTTTTAATATACACGGGACTTGTTACCAGGTGAACAGTAGAAGTGAGGAGAGTTTGTTGCCCTGATTGTTTAATACTGACGGAATATGTTAGCTGGTGAACAGTGTAAGTGAGGAGAATGTGTTCCCCTGATGGTTTGAGGCACACAGGACATGTCACTAGGTGAACAGTATAAGTGAGGAGAGTTTGTTGCCCTGATTGTTTAATACTGACGGGACATGTTACCAGGTGAACAGTATAAGTGAGGAGAGTGTGCTCCCCTGATGTTTTAATATACACGGGACATGTTACCAGATGAACAGTAGAAGTGAGGAGAGTTTGTTGCCCTGATTGTTTAATACTGACGGGACATGTTACCAGGTGAACAGTATAAGTGAGGAGAGCGTGTTCCCCTGATGGTTTAATACACTCAGGACATGTTACCTGGTGAACAGTATATGTGAGGAGAGTGTGTTCCCCTGATTCTTTAATACTGACGGGACATGTTACCAGGTGAACTGTACAAGTGAGTAGAGTGCGTTCCCCTGATTGTTTAATAAACACGGGACATGTTACCAGGTGAACAGTATAAGTGAGGAGAGTGTGTTCCCCTGATGGTTTAATATACACGGGACATGTTACCAGGTGAACAGTATAAGTGAGGAGAGTGTGTTCCCCTGATGGTTTAATACTGACGGGACATGTAACCAGGTGAACAGTAGAAGTGAGGAGAGTGTGTTCCCCTGATTTTTTAATACTGACGGGACATGTAACCAGGTGAACAGTATAAGTGAGGAGAGTGTGTTCCCCTGATTGTTTAATACTGACGGAACATGTTAGCAGGTGAACAGGAAAAGTGAGGAGAGTGTGTTCCCCTGATTGTTTAATACACACGGGACATGTCACCAGGTGAACAGTATAAGTGAGGAGAGTGTGCACCCCTGATGTTTTAATATACACGGGACATGTTACCAGATGAACAGTAGAAGTGAGGAGAGTTTGTTGCCCTGATTGTTTAATACTGACGGGACATGTTACCAGGCGAACTGTATAAGTGAGGAGAGTGTTTTCCCCTGATGGTTTAATACACACAGGACATGTTACCAGGTGAACAGTATATGTGAGGAGAGTGTGTTCCCCTGATTCTTTAATACTGACGGGGCATGTTACCAGGTGATCTGTAATAGTGAGGAGAGTGTGCTCCTCTGATGGTTTAATACTGACAGTACATTTCACCAGTTGAACTGTATAAGTGAGGAGAGTGTTTTCCCCTGATTGTTTAATACTGACGGGACATGTTACCAGGTGAACAGTATAAGTGAGGAGAGTGTGTTTCCCTGATTGTTTAAAGCACACAGGACATGTCACTCGGTGCACAGTATAACTGAGGAGAGTGTGCTCCCCTCATGGTTTAATATACACGGGACATGTTACCAGGTGAACAGTATATGTGAGGAGAGTGTGTTCCCCTGATGGTTTAATACACACGGGACATGTTACCAGGTGAACAGCAGAAGTGAGGAGAGTATGTTCCCCTGATGGTTTAATATAAACGGGACATGTTACCAGGTGAACAGTATAAGTGAGGAGAGTTTGTTGCCCTGATTGTTTAATACTGGCGGGACATGTTACCAGGTGAAAAGTATAAGTGAGTAGAGTGCGTTCCCCTGATGGTTTAATACACACAGGACATGTTACCAGGCAAACAGTATAAGTGAGGAGATTGTGTTCCCCTGATTGTTTAATACTGACGGGACATGTAAACAGGTGAACAGTATCAGTGAGGAGAGTGTGTTCCCCTGATTGTTTAATATGCACAGGACATGTTAACACGTGAACAGCATAAGTGAGGAGATTGTGTTCCCCTGATGGTTTAATAAACATGGGAGATGTTACCAGGTGAGCAGTATAAGTGAGGAGAATGAGTTCCCCTGATTGTTTAATACACACGGGACATGTTACCAGGTGAACAGTATAAGTGAGGAGAGTGTGTTCCCCTGATGGTTTAATACTGACGGGACATGTTACCAGGTGAACAGTATATGTGAGGAGAGTGTGTTCCCCTGATTGCTTAATACACACGGGACATGTTACCAGGTGAACTGTAGTAGTGAGGAGAGTGTGTTCCCCTTATTGTTTAATACTGACGGGACATGTCACCAGGCGAACAGAATAAGTGAGGAGAGTGTGTTCCCCTGATTGTTTAATGCACACAGGACATGTCACTAGGTGAACAGTATAAGTGAGGAGAGTGTGCTCCCCTCATGGTTTAATATACACGGGACATGTTACCACGTGAACAGCATAAGTGAGGAGAGTGTGTTACCCTGATGGTTTAATACACAATGGACATGTTACCAGGTGAACAGTATAAGTGAGGAGAGTTTGTTGCCCTGATTGTTTAATACTGGCGGGACATGTTACCAGGTGAAAAGTTTAAGTGAGTATAGTGTGTTCCCCTGATGGTTTAATACTCACAGGACATGTTACCAGGTGAACAGTATAAGTGAGGAGATTGTGTTCCCCTGATGGTTTAATAAACACGGGACATGTTACCTTTTGAACAGTATAAGTGAGGAGATTGTGTTCCCCTGATTGTTTAATATAGACGGGACATGTCACAAGGTGAACAGTATAAGTGAGGAGAGTGTGTTCCTCTGATGGTTTAATACTGACAGGACATTTCACCAGTTGAACAGTATAAGAGAGGAGAGTGTGTTCCCCTGATTGTTTAATACACACGGGACATGTTACCAGGTGAACAGTATAAGTGAGGAGAGTGTGTTCCCCTGATTGTTTAATACTGACGGGACATGTGACCAGGTGAACAGTATAAGTGATGAGAGTGTGTTCCTCTGCTGGTTTAATACTGACAGGACATTTCACCAGTTGAACAGTATAAGTGAGGAGAGTGTGTTCCCCTGATTGTTTAATACACACGGGACATGTCACCAGGTGAACAGTATAAGTGAGGAGAGTGTGTTCCCCTGATTGTTTAATACTGACGGAACATGTTACCAGGCGAACTGTATCAGTGAGGAGAGTGTGTTCCCCTGATGTTTTAATATACACGTGACATGTTACCAGGTGAACAGTAGAAGTGAGGAGAGTTTGTTGCCCTGATTGTTTAATACACACGGGACATGTCACCAGGTGAACAGTATAAGTGAGGAGAGTGTGCACCCCTGATGTTTTAATATACACGGGACATGTTACCAGGTGAACAGCAGAAGTGAGGAGAGTTTGTTGCCCTGATTGTTTAATACTGACGGGACATGTTACCAGGCGAACTGTATAAGTGAGGAGAGTGTTTGCCCCTGATGGTTTAATACACACAGGACATGTTACCAGGTGAACAGTAGAAGTGAGGAGAGTTTGTTGCCCTGATTGTTTAATACTGACGGTACATGTTACCAGGTGAACAGTAGAAGTGAGGAGAGTGTGTTCCCCTGATGGTTTAATACTGACGGGACATGTTACCAGGTGAACAGTATATGTGAGGAGAGTGTGTTCCGCTTATTCTTTAATAGTGACGGGACATGTTACCAGGTGAACTGTACAAGTGAGGAGAGTGTGTTCCTCTGATTGCTTAATACACACGGGACATGTTACCAGGTGAACTGTAGTAGTGAGGAGAGTGTGTTCCCCTTATTGTTTAATACTGACGGGACATGTCACCAGGCGAACAGAATAAGTGAGGAGAGTGTGTTCCCCTGATTGCTTAATACACACGGGACATGTTACCAGGTGAACTGTAGTAGTGAGGAGAGTGTGTTCCCCTTATTGTTTAATACTGACGGTACATGTTACCAGGTGAACAGTATAAGTGAGGAGAGTGTGCTCCCCTCATGGTTTAATATACACGGGACATGTTACCACGTGAACAGCATAAGTGAGGAGAGTGTGTTACCCTGATGGTTTAATACACAATGGACATGTTACCAGGTGAACAGTATAAGTGAGGAGAGTTTGTTGCCCTGATTTTTTAATACTGACGGGACATGTTACCAGGTGAAAAGTATAAGTGGGTAGAGTGTGTTCCCCTGATGGTTTAATACTCACAGGACATGTTACCAGGCGAACAGTATAAGGGAGGAGATTGTGTTCCCCTGATGGTTTAATAAACACGGGACATGTTACCTTTTGAACAGTATAAGTGAGGAGATTGTGTTCCCCTGATTGTTTAATATAGACGGGACATGTCACCAGGTGAACAGTATAAGTGAGGAGAGTGTGTTCCTCTGATGGTTTAATACTGACAGGACATTTCACCAGTTGAACAGTATAAGTGAGGAGAGTGTGTTCCCCTGATTGTTTAATACACACGGGACATGTCACCAGGTGAACAGTATAAGTGAGGAGAGTGTGTTCCCCTGATGGTTTAATAAACACGGGACATGTTACCTTTTGAACAGTATAAGTGAGGAGATTGTGTTCCCCTGATTGTTTAATACTGACGGGACATGTAACCAGGTGAACAGTATAAGTGAGGAGAGTGTGTTCCCCTGATTGTTTAATACTGACGGGACATGTCACATGGTGAACAGTATAAGTGGGGAGAGTGAGTTCCCCTGATGGTTTAATATACACGGGACATGTTACCAGGTGAGCAGTATAAGTGAGGAGAGAGTGTTCCCCTGATTGTTTAATATAGACGGGACATGTCACCAGGTGAACAGTATAAGTGAGGAGAGTGTGTTCCCCTGATGCTTTAATATACGTAGGACATGTTACCAGGCAAACAGCATAAGTGAGGAGAGTGTGTTCCCCTGATTCTTTAATGCACACAGGACATGTCACCAGGCGAACAGTGCAAGGGAGGAGAGTGTGTTCCCCTGATGGTTTAATAAACACGGGACATGTTACAAGGTGAACAGTATAAGTGAGGAGAGTGTGTTCCCCTGATTGTTTAATACTGACGGAACATGTTAGCAGGTGAACAGGAAAAGTGAGGAGAGTGTGTTCCCCTGATTGTTTAATACACACGGGACATGTCACCAGGTGAACAGTATAAGTGAGGAGAGTGTGCACCCCTGATGTTTTAATATACACGGGACATGTTACCAGGTGAACAGTAGAAGTGAGGAGAGTTTGTTGCCCTGATTGTTTAATACTGACGGGACATGTTACCAGGCGAACTGTATAAGTGAGGAGAGTGTTTTCCCCTGATGGTTTAATACACACAGGACATGTTACCAGGTGAACAGTATATGTGAGGAGAGTGTGTTCCCCTGATTCTTTAATGCTGACGGGGCATGTTACCAGGTGATCTGTAGTAGTGAGGAGAGTGTGCTCCTCTGATGGTTTAATACTGACAGGACATTTCACCAGTTGAACAGTATAAGTGAGGAGAGTGTGTTCCCCTGATTGTTTAATACTGACGGGACATGTAACCAGGTGAACAGTATAAGTGAGGAGAATGTGTTCCCCTGATTTTTTAATACTGACGGCACATGCAACCAGGTGAACAGTATAAGTGAGGAGAGTGTGCTCCTCTGATGGTTTAATACTGACAGGACATTTCACCAGTTGAACAGTATAAGTGAGGAGAGTGTGTTCCCCTGATTGTTTAATACTGACGGGACATGTAACCAGGTGAACAGTATAAGTGAGGAGAGTGTGTTCCCCTGATTGTTTAATACTGACGGAACATGTTACCAGGTGAACAGTATAAGTGAGGAGAGTGTGTTCCCCTGATTGTTTAATACACACGGGACATGTCACCAGGTGAACAGCATAACTGAGGAGAGTGTGTTCCCCTGATTGTTTAATACACACGGGACATTTCACCAGTTGAACAGTATAAGTGAGGAGAGTGTGTTCCCCTGATTGTTTAAAGCACACAGGACATGTCACTCGGTGCACAGTATAAGTGAGGAGAGTGTGCTCCCCTCATGGTTTAATATACACGGGACATGTTACCAGGTGAACAGTATAAGTGAGGAGAGTGTGTTCCCCTGATGGTTTAATACACACGGGACATGTTACCAGGTGAACAGCAGAAGTGAGGAGAGTATTTTCCCCTGATGGTTTAATATACACGGGACATGTTACCAGGTGAACAGTATAAGTGAGGAGAGTTTGTTGCCCTGATTGTTTAATACTGGCGGGACATGTTACCAGGTGAACAGTATAAGTGAGGAGAGTTTGTTGCCCTGATTGTTTAATACTGACGGGACATGTTACCAGGCGAACTGTATAAGTGAGGAGAGTGTTTTCCCCTGATGGTTTAATACACACAGGACATGTTACCAGGTGAACAGTAGAAGTGAGGAGAGTTTGTTGCCCTGATTGTTTAATACTGACGGTACATGTTACCAGGTGAACAGTAGAACTGAGGAGAGTGTGTTCCCCAGATGGTTTAATACTGACGGGACATGTTACCAGGTGAACAGTATATGTGAGGAGAGTGTGTTCCCCTTATTCTTTAATAGTGACGGGACATGTTACCAGGTGAACTGTACAAGTGAGGAGAGTGTGTTCCCCTGATTGCTTAATACACACGGGACATGTTACCAGGTGAACTGTAGTAGAGAGGAGAGTGTGTTCCCCTTATTGTTTAATACTGACGGGACATGTCACCAGGCAAACAGAATAAGTGAGGAGAGTGTGTTCCCCTGATTGCTTAATACACACGGGACATGTTACCAGGTGAACTGTAGTAGTGAGGAGAGTGTGTTCCCCATATTGTTTAATACTGACGGTACATGTTACCAGGTGAACAGTATAAGTGAGGAGAGTTTGCTCCCCTCATGGTTTAATATACACGGGACATGTTACCACGTGAACAGCATCAGTGAGGAGAGTGTGTTACCCTGATGGTTTAATACTCAATGGACATGTTACCAGGTGAACAGTATAAGTGAGGAGAGTTTGTTGCCCTGATTGTTTAATACTGACGGGACATGTAACCAGGTGAACAGTATCAGTGAGGAGAGTGTGTTCCCCTGATTGTTTAATACTGACGGGACATGTCACATGGTGAACAGTATAAGTGGGGAGAGTGAGTTCCCCTGATGGTTTAATATACACGGGACATGTTACCAGGTGAGCAGTATAAGTGAGGAGAGAGTGTTCCCCTGATTGTTTAATATAGACGGGACATGTCACCAGGTGAACAGTATAAGTGAGGAGAGTGTGTTCCCCTGATGCTTTAATATACGCAAGACATGTTACCAGGCAAACAGCATAAGTGAGGAGAGTGTGTTCCCCTGATTCTTTAATGCACACAGGACATGTCACCAGGCGAACAGTGCAAGGGAGGAGAGTGTGTTCCCCTGATGGTTTAATAAACACGGGACATGTTACCAGGTGAACAGTATAAGTGAGGAGAGTGTGTTCCCCTGATTGTTTAATACTGACGGGACATGTTACCAGGTGAACAGTATAAGTGAGGAGAGTGTGTTCCCCTGATTGTTTAATACTGACGGAACATGTTAGCAGGTGAACAGGAAAAGTGAGGAGAGTGTGTTCCCCTGATTGTTTAATACACACGGGACATGTCACCAGGTGAACAGTATAAGTGAGGAGAGTGTGCACCCCTGATGTTTTAATATACACGGGACATGTTACCAGGTGAACAGTAGAAGTGAGGAGAGTTTGTTGCCCTGATTGTTTAATACTGACGGGACATGTTACCAGGCGAACTGTATAAGTGAGGAGAGTGTTTTCCCCTGATGGTTTAATACACACAGGACATGTTACCAGGTGAACAGTATATGTGAGGAGAGTGTGTTCCCCTGATTCTTTAATACTGACGGGGCATGTTACCAGGTGATCTGTAGTAGTGAGGAGAGTGTGCTCCTCTGATGGTTTAATACTGACAGGACATTTCACCAGTTGAACAGTATAAGTGAGGAGAGTGTGTTCCCCTGATTGATTAATACTGACGGGACATGTAACCAGGTGAACAGTATAAGTGAGGAGAGTGTGTTCCCCTGATTTTTTAATACTGACGGCACATGTAACCAGGTGAACAGTATAAGTGAGGAGAGTGTGCTCCTCTGATGGTTTAATACTGACAGGACATTTCACCAGTTGAACAGTATAAGTGAGGAGAGTGTGTTCCCCTGGTTGTTTAATACTGACGGGACATGTAACCAGGTGAACAGTATAAGTGAGGAGAGTGTGTTCCCCTGATTGTTTAATACTGACGGAACATGTTACCAGGTGAACAGTATAAGTGAGGAGAGTGTGTTCCCCTGATTGTTTAATACACACGGGACATGTCACCAGGTGAACAGTATAAGTGAGGAGAGTGTGTTCCCCTGATTGTTTAATACACACGGGACATTTCACCAGTTGAACAGTATAAGTGAGGAGAGTGTGTTCCCCTGATTGTTTAAAGCACACAGGACATGTCACTCGGTGCACAGTATAAGTGAGGAGAGTGTGCTCCCCTCATGGTTTAATATACACGGGACATGTTACCAGGTGAACAGTATAAGTGAGGAGAGTGTGTTCCCCTGATGGTTTAATACACACGGGACATGTTACCAGGTGAACAGCAGAAGTGAGGAGAGTATGTTCCCCTGATGGTTTAATATACACGGGACATGTTACCAGGTGAACAGTATAAGTGAGGAGAGTTTGTTGCCCTGATTGTTTAATACTGGCGGGACATGTTACCAGGTGAACAGTATAAGTGAGGAGAGTTTGTTGCCCTGATTGTTTAATACTGACGGGACATGTTACCAGGCGAACTGTATAAGTGAGGAGAGTGTTTTCCCCTGATGGTTTAATACACACAGGACATGTTACCAGGTGAACAGTAGAAGTGAGGAGAGTTTGTTGCCCTGATTGTTTAATACTGACGGTACATGTTACCAGGTGAACAGTAGAACTGAGGAGAGTGTGTTCCCCAGATGGTTTAATACTGACGGGACATGTTACCAGGTGAACAGTATATGTGAGGAGAGTGTGTTCCCCTTATTCTTTAATAGTGACGGGACATGTTACCAGGTGAACTGTACAAGTGAGGAGAGTGTGTTCCCCTGATTGCTTAATACACACGGGACATGTTACCAGGTGAACTGTAGTAGAGAGGAGAGTGTGTTCCCCTTATTGTTTAATACTGACGGGACATGTCACCAGGCGAACAGAATAAGTGAGGAGAGTGTGTTCCCCTGATTGCTTAATACACACGGGACATGTTACCAGGTGAACTGTAGTAGTGAGGAGAGTGTGTTCCCCATATTGTTTAATACTGACGGTACATGTTACCAGGTGAACAGTATAAGTGAGGAGAGTGTGCTCCCCTCATGGTTTAATATACACGGGACATGTTACCACGTGAACAGCATCAGTGAGGAGAGTGTGTTACCCTGATGGTTTAATACACAATGGACATGTTACCAGGTGAACAGTATAAGTGAGGAGAGTTTGTTGCCCTGATTGTTTAATACTGACGGGACATGTAACCAGGTGAACAGTATCAGTGAGGAGAGTGTGTTCCCCTGATTGTTTAATACTGACGGGACATGTCACATGGTGAACAGTATAAGTGGGGAGAGTGAGTTCCCCTGATGGTTTAATATACACGGGACATGTTACCAGGTGAGCAGTATAAGTGAGGAGAGAGTGTTCCCCTGATTGTTTAATATAGACGGGACATGTCACCAGGTGAACAGTATAAGTGAGGAGAGTGTGTTCCCCTGATGCTTTAATATACGCAAGACATGTTACCAGGCAAACAGCATAAGTGAGGAGAGTGTGTTCCCCTGATTCTTTAATGCACACAGGACATGTCACCAGGCGAACAGTGCAAGGGAGGAGAGTGTGTTCCCCTGATGGTTTAATAAACACGGGACATGTTACCAGGTGAACAGTATAAGTGAGGAGAGTGTGTTCCCCTGATTGTTTAATACTGACGGGACATGTTACCAGGTGAACAGTATAAGTGAGGAGAGTGTGTTCCCCTGATTGTTTAATACTGACGGAACATGTTAGCAGGTGAACAGGAAAAGTGAGGAGAGTGTGTTCCCCTGATTGTTTAATACACACGGGACATGTCACCAGGTGAACAGTATAAGTGAGGAGAGTGTGCACCCCTGATGTTTTAATATACACGGGACATGTTACCAGGTGAACAGTAGAAGTGAGGAGAGTTTGTTGCCCTGATTGTTTAATACTGACGGGACATGTTACCAGGCGAACTGTATAAGTGAGGAGAGTGTTTTCCCCTGATGGTTTAATACACACAGGACATGTTACCAGGTGAACAGTATATGTGAGGAGAGTGTGTTCCCCTGATTCTTTAATACTGACGGGGCATGTTACCAGGTGATCTGTAGTAGTGAGGAGAGTGTGCTCCTCTGATGGTTTAATACTGACAGGACATTTCACCAGTTGAACAGTATAAGTGAGGAGAGTGTGTTCCCCTGATTGTTTAATACTGACGGGACATGTAACCAGGTGAACAGTATAAGTGAGGAGAGTGTGTTCCCCTGATTTTTTAATACTGACGGCACATGTAACCAGGTGAACAGTATAAGTGAGGAGAGTGTGCTCCTCTGATGGTTTAATACTGACAGGACATTTCACCAGTTGAACAGTATAAGTGAGGAGAGTGTGTTCCCCTGGTTGTTTAATACTGACGGGACATGTAACCAGGTGAACAGTATAAGTGAGGAGAGTGTGTTCCCCTGATTGTTTAATACTGACGGAACATGTTACCAGGTGAACAGTATAAGTGAGGAGAGTGTGTTCCCCTGATTGTTTAATACACACGGGACATGTCACCAGGTGAACAGTATAAGTGAGGAGAGTGTGTTCCCCTGATTGTTTAATACACACGGGACATTTCACCAGTTGAACAGTATAAGTGAGGAGAGTGTGTTCCCCTGATTGTTTAAAGCACACAGGACATGTCACTCGGTGCACAGTATAAGTGAGGAGAGTGTGCTCCCCTCATGGTTTAATATACACGGGACATGTTACCAGGTGAACAGTATAAGTGAGGAGAGTGTGTTCCCCTGATGGTTTAATACACACGGGACATGTTACCAGGTGAACAGCAGAAGTGAGGAGAGTATGTTCCCCTGATGGTTTAATATACACGGGACATGTTACCAGGTGAACAGTATAAGTGAGGAGAGTTTGTAGCCCTGATTGTTTAATACTGGCGGGACATGTTACCAGGTGAACAGTAGAAGTGAGGAGAGTTTGTTGCCCTGATTGTTTAATACTGACGGGACATGTTACCAGGTGAAAAGTATAAGTGAGTAGAGTGCGTTCCCCTGATGGTTTAATACACACAGGACATGTTACCAGGCAAACAGTATAAGTGAGGAGATTGTGTTCCCCTGATGTATTAATAAACACGGGACATGTTGCCATTTGAACAGTATAAGTGAGGAGATTGTCTTCCCCTGATTGTTTAATACTGACGGGACATGTAACCAGGTGAACAGTATCAGTGAGGAGAGTGTGTTCCCCTGATTGTTTAATATACACAGGACATGTTACCACGTGAACACCATAAGTGTGGAGAGTGTGTTCCACTGATGGTTTAATAAACATGGGAGATGTTACCAGGTGAGCAGTATAAGTGAGGAGAGAGTTTTCCCCTGATTGTTTAATATAGACGGGACATGTCACCAGGTGAACAGTATAAGTGAGGAGAGTGTGTTCCCCTGATGCTTTAATATACACAGGACATGTTACCAGGTGAACAGTGTAAGTGAGGAGAGTGTGTTCCCCTGATGGTTTAATGCACACGGGACATGTTACCAGGTGAACAGTATAAGTCAGGAGAGTGTGTTCCCCTGATGGTTTGATACAAACAGGACATGTTACCAGGTGAACAGTATATGTGAGGAGAGTGTGTTCCCCTGATTCTTTAATACTGACCGGACATGTCACCAGGCGAACTGTACAAGTGAGGAGAGTGTGTTCCCCTGATGGTTTAATACACACGGGACATGTTGCCAGGTGAACTGTAGGAGTGAGGAGAGTGTGTTCCTCTGATGGTTTAATACTGACAGGACATTTCACCAGTTGAACAGTATAAGTGAGGAGAGTGTGTTCCCCTGATTGTTTAATACTGACGGGACATGTCACCAGGCGAACAGAATAAGTGAGGAGAGTGTGTTCCCCTGATTGTTTAATGCACACAGGACATGTCACGAGGTGAACAGTATAAGTGAGGAGAGTGTGTTCCCCTGATGGTTTAATATACACGGGACATGTTACCACGTGAACAGCATAAGTGAGGAGAGTGTGCTCCCCTCATGGTTTAATATACACGGGACATGTTACCACGTGAACAGCATAAGTTCGGAGAGTGTGTTCCCCTGATGGTTTAATACACAATGGACATGTTACCAGGTGAACAGTATAAGTGAGGAGAGTGTGTTCCCCTGATGGTTTAATACTCACAGGACATGTTACCAGGCGAACAGTATAAGTGAGGAGATTGTGTTCCCCTGATGGTTTAATAAACACGGGACATGTTACCTTTTGAACAGTATAAGTGAGGAGATTGTGTTCCCCTGATTGTTTAATACTGACGGAACATGTTAGCAGGTGAACAGGAAAAATAAGGAGAGTGTGTTCCCCTGATTGTTTAATACACACGGGACATGTCACCAGGTGAACAGTATAAGTGAGGAGAGTGTGCACCCCTGATGTTTTAATATACACGGGACATGTTACCAGGTGAACAGTAGAAGTGAGGAGAGTTTGTTGCCCTGATTGTTTAATACTGACGGGACATGTTACCAGGCGAACTGTATAAGTGAGGAGAGTGTTTTCCCCTGATGGTTTAATACACACAGGACATGTTACCACGTGAACAGTATATGTGAGGAGAGTGTGTTCCCCTGATTCTTTAATACTGACGGGGCATGTTACCAGGTGATCTGTAGTAGTGAGGAGAGTGTGCTCCTCTGATGGTTTAATACTGACAGGACATTTCACCAGTTGAACAGTATAAGTGAGGAGAGTGTGTTCCCCTGATTGTTTGATACTGACGGGACATGGAACCAGGTGAACAGTATAAGTGAGGAGAGTGTGTTCCCCTGATTTTTTAATACTGACGGCACATGTAACCAGGTGAACAGTATAGGTGAGGAGAGTGTGCTCCTCTGATGGTTTAATACTGACTGGACATTTCACCAGTTGAACAGTATAAGTGAGGAGAGTGTGTTCCCCTGGTTGTTTAATACTGACGGGACATGTAACCAGGTGAACAGTATAAGTGAGGAGAGTGTGTTCCCCTGATTGTTTAATACTGACGGAACATGTTACCAGGTGATCAGTATAAGTGAGGAGAGTGTGTTCCCCTGATTGTTTAATACACACGGGACATGTCACCAGGTGAACAGTATAAGTGAGGAGAGTGTGTTCCCCTGATTGTTTAATACACACGGGACATTTCACCAGTTGAACAGTAGAAGTGAGGAGAGTGTGTTCCCCTGATTGTTTAAAGCACACAGGACATGTCACTCGGTGCACAGTAAACGTGAGGAGAGTGTGCTCCCCTCATGGTTTAATAGACACGGGACATGTTACCAGGTGAACAGTATAAGTGAGGAGAGTGTGTTCCCCTGATGGTTTAATACACACGGGACATGTTACCAGGTGAACAGCAGAAGTGAGGAGAGTATGTTCCCCTGATGGTTTAATATACACGGGACATGTTACCAGGTGAACAGTATAAGTGAGGAGAGTTTGTTGCCCTGATTGTTTAATACTGGCGGGACATGTTACCAGGTGAACAGTATAAGTGAGGAGAGTTTGTTGCCCTGATTGTTTAATACTGACGGGACATGTTACCAGGTGAAACGTATAAGTGAGTAGAGTGCGTTCCCCTGATGGTTTAATACACACAGGACATGTTACCAGGCAAACAGTATAAGTGAGGAGATTGTGTTCCCCTGATGTATTAATAAACACGGGATATGTTGCCATTTGAACAGTATAAGTGAGGAGATTGTCTTCCCCTGGTTGTTTAATACTGACGGGACCTGTAACCAGGTGAACAGTATAAGTGAGGAGAGTGTGTTCCCCTGATGGTTTAATAAACATGGGAGATGTTACCAGGTGAGCAGTATAAGTGAGGAGAGAGTGTTCCCCTGATTGTTTAATATAGACGGGACATGTCACCAGGTGAACAGTATAGGTGAGGACAGTGTGTTCCCCTGATGCTTTAATATACACAGGACATGTTACCAGGTGAACAGTGTAAGTGAGGAGAGTGTGTTCCCCTGATGGTTTAATACACAATGGACATGTTACCAGGTGAACAGTATAAGTGAGGAGAGTGTGTTCCCCTGATGGTTTAATACTCACAGGACATGTTACCAGGCGAACAGTATAAGTGAGGAGATTGTGTTCCCCTGATGGTTTAATAAACACGGGACATGTTACCTTTTGAACAGTATAAGTGAGGAGATTGTGTTCCCCTGATTGTTTAATACTGACGGAACATGTTAGCAGGTGAACAGGAAAAATAAGGAGAGTGTGTTCCCCTGATTGTTTAATACACACGGGACATGTCACCAGGTGAACAGTATAAGTGAGGAGAGTGTGCACCCCTGATGTTTTAATATACACGGGACATGTTACCAGGTGAACAGTAGAAGTGAGGAGAGTTTGTTGCCCTGATTGTTTAATACTGACGGGACATGTTACCAGGCGAACTGTATAAGTGAGGAGAGTGTTTTCCCCTGATGGTTTAATACACACAGGACATGTTACCACGTGAACAGTATATGTGAGGAGAGTGTGTTCCCCTGATTCTTTAATACTGACGGGGCATGTTACCAGGTGATCTGTAGTAGTGAGGAGAGTGTGCTCCTCTGATGGTTTAATACTGACAGGACATTTCACCAGTTGAACAGTATAAGTGAGGAGAGTGTGTTCCCCTGATTGTTTGATACTGACGGGACATGGAACCAGGTGAACAGTATAAGTGAGGAGAGTGTGTTCCCCTGATTTTTTAATACTGACGGCACATGTAACCAGGTGAACAGTATAAGTGAGGAGAGTGTGCTCCTCTGATGGTTTAATACTGACTGGACATTTCACCAGTTGAACAGTATAAGTGAGGAGAGTGTGTTCCCCTGGTTGTTTAATACTGACGGGACATGTAACCAGGTGAACAGTATAAGTGAGGAGAGTGTGTTCCCCTGATTGTTTAATACTGACGGAACATGTTACCAGGTGATCAGTATAAGTGAGGAGAGTGTGTTCCCCTGATTGTTTAATACACACGGGACATGTCACCAGGTGAACAGTATAAGTGAGGAGAGTGTGTTCCCCTGATTGTTTAATACACACGGGACATTTCACCAGTTGAACAGTAGAAGTGAGGAGAGTGTGTTCCCCTGATTGTTTAAAGCACACAGGACATGTCACTCGGTGCACAGTAAACGTGAGGAGAGTGTGCTCCCCTCATGGTTTAATAGACACGGGACATGTTACCAGGTGAACAGTATAAGTGAGGAGAGTGTGTTCCCCTGATGGTTTAATACACACGGGACATGTTACCAGGTGAACAGCAGAAGTGAGGAGAGTATGTTCCCCTGATGGTTTAATATACACGGGACATGTTACCAGGTGAACAGTATAAGTGAGGAGAGTTTGTTGCCCTGATTGTTTAATACTGGCGGGACATGTTACCAGGTGAACAGTATAAGTGAGGAGAGTTTGTTGCCCTGATTGTTTAATACTGACGGGACATGTTACCAGGTGAAACGTATAAGTGAGTAGAGTGCGTTCCCCTGATGGTTTAATACACACAGGACATGTTACCAGGCAAACAGTATAAGTGAGGAGATTGTGTTCCCCTGATGTATTAATAAACACGGGACATGTTGCCATTTGAACAGTATAAGTGAGGAGATTGTCTTCCCCTGGTTGTTTAATACTGACGGGACCTGTAACCAGGTGAACAGTATAAGTGAGGAGAGTGTGTTCCCCTGATGGTTTAATAAACATGGGAGATGTTACCAGGTGAGCAGTATAAGTGAGGAGAGAGTGTTCCCCTGATTGTTTAATATAGACGGGACATGTCACCAGGTGAACAGTATAGGTGAGGACAGTGTGTTCCCCTGATGCTTTAATATACACAGGACATGTTACCAGGTGAACAGTGTAAGTGAGGAGAGTGTGTTCCCCTGATGGTTTAATGCACACGGGACATGTTACCAGGTGAACAGTATAAGTCAGGAGAGTGTGTTCCCCTGATGGTTTGATACAAACAGGACATGTTACCAGGTGAACAGTATATGTGAGGAGAGTGTGTTCCCCTGATTCTTTAATACTGACCGGACATGTCACCAGGCGAACTGTACAAGTGAGGAGAGTGTGTTCCCCTGATGGTTTAATACACACGGGACATGTTGCCAGGTGAACTGTAGGAGTGAGGAGAGTGTGTTCCTCTGATGGTTTAATACTGACAGGACATTTCACCAGTTGAACAGTATAAGTGAGGAGAGTGTGTTCCCCTGATTGTTTAATACTGACGGGACATGTCACCAGGCGAACAGAATAAGTGAGGAGAGTGTGTTCCCCTGATTGTTTAATGCACACAGGACATGTCACGAGGTGAACAGTATAAGTGAGGAGAGTGTGTTCCCCTGATGGTTTAATATACACGGGACATGTTACCACGTGAACAGCATAAGTGAGGAGAGTGTGCTCCCCTCATGGTTTAATATACACGGGACATGTTACCACGTGAACAGCATAAGTTCGGAGAGTGTGTTCCCCTGATGGTTTAATACACAATGGACATGTTACCAGGTGAACAGTATAAGTGAGGAGAGTGTGTTCCCCTGATGGTTTAATACTCACAGGACATGTTACCTTTTGAACAGTATAAGTGAGGAGATTGTGTTCCCCTGATTGTTTAATACTGACGGGACATCTTACCAGGTGAACAGTATCAGTGAGGAGAGTGTGTTCCCTGATGGTTTTTTATAGACTGGACATGTAACCAGGTGAACAGTATAAGTGAGGAGAGTGTGTTCCCCTGATGGTTTAAAACATACGGGACGTGTTACCAGGTGAACAGTATAAGTGAGGAGAGTGTGTTCCCCAGATTGTTTAATACACACGGTTCATGTTACCAGGTAAACAGTACAGGTGAGGAGACTGTGTTCCTTTGATGGTTTAATATACACGGGACATCTTACCAGGTGAACAGTATAAGTGAGGAGAGTGTGTTCCCCAGATTATTTAATACACACGGGTCATGTTACCAGGTAAACAGTACAGGTGAGGAGACTGTGTTCCTTTGATGGTTTAGTATACAAGGGACATGTTATCTGGTGAACAGTATAAGTGAGGAGAGTGCGTTCCCCAGATTGTTTAATACACACGAGTCATGTTACCAGGTAAACAGTATAAGTGAGCAGCGCGTGTTCCCCTGATGGTTTATTATACACAGGACATGTTACCAGGTGAACAGTGTAAGTGAGGAGAGTGTGTTCCCCTGATGGTTTAATGCACACGGGACATGTTACCAGGTGAACAGTATAAGTCAGGAGAGTGTGTTCCCCTGATGGTTTGATACAAACAGGACATGTTACCAGGTGAACAGTATATGTGAGGAGAGTGTGTTCCCCTGATTCTTTAATACTGACCGGACATGTCACCAGGCGAACTGTACAAGTGAGGAGAGTGTGTTCCCCTGATGGTTTAATACTCACGGGACATGTTGCCAGGTGAACTGTAGGAGTGAGGAGAGTGTGTTCCTCTGATGGTTTAATACTGACAGGACATTTCACCAGTTGAACAGTATAAGTGAGGAGAGTGTGTTCCCCTGATTGTTTAATACTGACGGGACATGTCACCAGGCGAACAGAATAAGTGAGGAGAGTGTGTTCCCCTGATTGTTTAATGCACACAGGACATGTCACGAGGTGAACAGTATAAGTGAGGAGAGTGTGTTCCCCTGATGGTTTAATATACACGGGACATGTTACCACGTGAACAGCATAAGTGAGGAGAGTGTGCTCCCCTCATGGTTTAATATACACGGGACATGTTACCACGTGAACAGCATAAGTTCGGAGAGTGTGTTCCCCTGATGGTTTAATACACAATGGACATGTTACCAGGTGAACAGTATAAGTGAGGAGAGTGTGTTCCCCTGATGGTTTAATACTCACAGGACATGTTACCAGGCGAACAGTATAAGTGAGGAGATTGTGTTCCCCTGATGGTTTAATAAACACGGGACATGTTACCTTTTGAACAGTATAAGTGAGGAGATTGTGTTCCCCTGATTGTTTAATACTGACGGGACATCTTACCAGGTGAACAGTATCAGTGAGGAGAGTGTGTTCCCCTGATGGTTTTTTATAGACTGGACATGTAACCAGGTGAACAGTATAAGTGAGGAGAGTGTGTTCCCCTGATGGTTTAAAACATACGGGACGTGTTACCAGGTGAACAGTATAAGTGAGGAGAGTGTGTTCCCCAGATTGTTTAATACACACGGTTCATGTTACCAGGTAAACAGTACAGGTGAGGAGACTGTGTTCCTTTGATGGTTTAATATACACGGGACATCTTACCAGGTGAACAGTAGAAGTGAGGAGAGTGTGTTCCCCAGATTATTTAATACACACGGGTCATGTTACCAGGTAAACAGTACAGGTGAGGAGACTGTGTTCCTTTGATGGTTTAGTATACAAGGGACATGTTATCTGGTGAACAGTATAAGTGAGGAGAGTGCGTTCCCCAGATTGTTTAATACACACGAGTCATGTTACCAGGTAAACAATATAAGTGAGCAGCGCGTGTTCCCCTGATGGTTTATTATACACGGGACATGGCATTAGGTGAACAGCATAAGTGAGGAGAGTGTGTTCCCCTGATGGTTTAATATACACGGGACATGTTACCACGTGAACAGCATAAGTGAGGAGAGTGTGCTCCCCTCATGGTTTAATATACACGGGACATGTTACCACGTGAACAGCATAAGTTCGGAGAGTGTGTTCCCCTGATGGTTTAATACACAATGGACCAATACCAGGTGAACAGTAGAGGTGAGGAGAGTGTGTTCCCCTGATGGTTTAATACTCACAGGACATGTTACCAGGCGAACAGTATAAGTGAGGAGATTGTGTTCCACTGATGGTTTAATAAACACGGGACATGTTACCTTTTGAACAGTATAAGTGAGGAGATTGTATTCCCCTGATTGTTTAATACTGACTGGACATCTTAAGAGGTGAACAGTATCAGTGAGGAGAGTGTGTTCCCCTGATGGTTTTTTATAGACTGGACATGTAACCAGGTGAACAGTATAAGTGAGGAGAGTGTGTTCCCCTGATGGTTTAAAACATACGGGACGTGTTACCAGGTGAACAGTATAAGTGAGGAGAGTGTGTTCCCCAGATTGTTTAATACACACGGGTCATGTTACCAGGTAAACAGTACAGGTGAGGAGACTGTGTTCCTTTGATGGTTTAATATACACGGGACATATTACCAGGTGAACAGTATAA
The DNA here is from genome assembly GCF_036365525.1 of Heterodontus francisci. Taxonomy (NCBI): domain Eukaryota; kingdom Metazoa; phylum Chordata; class Chondrichthyes; order Heterodontiformes; family Heterodontidae; genus Heterodontus; species Heterodontus francisci. The sequence continues at coordinate 209,900 of NW_027141488.1, read as the reverse complement.
GTGAGGAGAGTGTGTTCCCCAGATTATTTAATACACACGGGTCATGTTACCAGGTAAACAGTACTGGTGAGGAGACTGTGTTCCTTTGATGGTTTAGTACACAAGGGACATGTTACCAGGTGAACAGTATAAGTGAGGAGAGTGTGTTCCCCAGATTGTTTAATACACACGAGTCATGTTACCAGGTAAACAGTATAAGTGAGCAGCGCGTGTTCCCCGGATGGTTTATTATACACGGGACATGGCATTAGGTGAACAGCATAAGTGAGGAGAGTGTGTTCCCCTGATGGGTTAATACACACAGGACATGGCATTAGGTGAACAGCATAAGTGAGGAGAGTATGTTCCCCTGATTGTTTAACACACACAGGACATGTTACCAGGTGAACAGTATGAGTGAGGAGAGTGTGTTCCCCTGATGGTTTAATATACACGGGGCATGTTGCCAGATGAACAGTATTAGTGATTAGAGTGTGTTCCCCTGATGGTTTAATATACTCAGGACATGTTACAAGGTAAACAGTATAAGTGAGGAGAGTGTGATCCACTGATTGTTTAATACACATGGGACATGTCACCAGGAGAACAGTATATGTGAGGAGAGTGTGTTCCCCTGATGGTTTAACACACACAGGACATGTCACCAGGTGAACAGTATAAGTGAGGAGAGTGTGTTCCCCTGATGGTTTAATAGACACGGGACATGTTACCAGGTGAACAGTAAAGTGAGGAGAGTGTGTTCCCCTGATGGTTTAATATACACGGGACATGTTACCAGGTGAACAGTATAAGTGTGGAGAGTGTGTTCCCCTGATTGTTCAATCTACACGGGACGTGTTACCAGGTGAACAGTATCAGTGAGGAGATTGTGTTCCCCTGATGGTTTCAAACACATGGGACATGTCACCAGGCGAACAGTATAAGTGAGGAGAGTGTGTTCCCCTGATTGTTTAATATACACGGGACATGTTACCAGGTGAACAGTATAAGTGAGCAGAGTGTGTTCCCCTGATTGTTTAATATACACGGGACATGTTACCAGGTGAACAGTATAAGTGAGGAGAGTGTGTTCCCCTGGTTGTTTAATAAGCACAGGACATGTTACCAGGTGAACAGTCTAAGTGAGCAGAGTGTATTCCCCTGATTGTTTAATACACACGGGACATGTTACCAGGTGAACAGTATAAGTCAGGAGAGTGTGTTTCGCTGATGTTTTAATACACACGGTACATGTTACCAGGTGAACAGTATAAGTGAGCAGAGTGTGTTCCCCTGATTGTTTAATATACACGGGACATGTTACCAGGTGAACAGTATAAGTGAGCAGAGTGTGTTCCCCTGATTGTTTATATACACGGGACATGTTACCAGGTGAGCAGTATAAGTGAGGAGAGTGTGTTCACCTGATTGTTTAATACACACTGGACATGTTGCCAGGTGAACAGTATAAGTGAGGAGAGTGTGTTCCCGTGATGTTTTAATACACCCGGGACATGATACCAGTTGAACAGTATATGTGAGGAGAGTGTGTTCCCCTGATTGTTTAATATACATAGGACATGTTACCAGGTGAACAGTATAAGTGAGGAGAGTGTGTTCCCGTGATGGTTTAATACACACGGGACATGTTACCAGGTGAACAGTATAAGTGATGCGAGTGTGTTCCTCTGATGGTTTAATATAAACGGGACATGTTACCAGGTGAACAGTATAAGTGAGGAGAATGATTTCCCCTGATAGTTTAATACACACGGGACATGTTACCAGGTGAACAGTATAAGTGAGGAGTGTGTGTTCCCCTGATGGTTTAATACACACGGGACATGTTACCAGGTGAACAGTATAAGTGAGGCGAGTGTCTTCCCCAGATTGTTTAATATACACGGGACATGTTACCAGGTGAGCAATATAAGTGAGGAGAGTGTGTTCCCCTGATTGTTTAATACACACTGGACATGTTACCAGGTGAACAGTATAAGTGAGGAGAGTGTGTTCCCGTGATGGTTAAATACACCCGGGACATGTTCCCAGTTGAACAGTATATGTGAGGAGAGTGTGTTCCCTGAATGTTTAATATACACAGGACATGTTTCCAGGTGAACGGTATAAGTGAGGAGTGTGTGTTCACCTGATTGTTTAATACACACTGGACATGTTACCAGGTGAACAGTATAAGTGAGGAGAGTATGTTCCCATGATGGTTTAATACACACGGGACATGTTACCAGGTGAACAGTATAAGTGAGGCGAGTGTGTTCCCCTGAAGGTTTAATATAAACGGGACATGTTACCAGGTGAACAGTATAAGTGAGGAGAGTGTTTTCCCTTGATAGTTTAATACACACGGGACATGTTACCAGGTGAACAGTATAAGTGAGGAGAGTGTTTTCCCCTGATAGATTAATACACACGGGACATGTTACCAGGTGAACAGTATAAGTGAGGAGAGTGTGTTCCCCTGATGGTTTAATACACACGGGACATGTTACCAGGTGAAGAGTATAAGTGGGGAGAATGTTTTCCCCTGATTGTTAACGAGACACGGGACATGTTACCAGGTGAACAGTATAAGTGAGGGGAGTGTGTTCCCCTGATTGTTAAATATACACGGGACATGTTACTAGGTGAACAGTATAAGTGAGGAGAGTGTGTTCCCCTGATTGTTAAATATACACAGGACATGTCACCAGGTGAACAGTATAAGAGAGGAGAGTGTGTTGTCCTGATGTTTTAATACACAGGGGACATTTTAACAGGTGAACAGTATCAGTGAGGACCGTGTGTTACCCTGCTGGTTTAATATACACGGGACATGTCACCAGGTGAACAGCATACGTGAGGAGAGTGTGTTCCCCTCATGGTTTAATATACACGGGACATGTCGCCACGTGAACAGTATAAGTGAGGAGAGTGTGTTCCCCTGATGTTTTAATACACATGGGACATGTCACCAGGTGAACAGTATAAGTGAGGAGAATGTTTTCCCCTGATTGTTAAATATACACGGGACATGTTACCAGGTGAACAGTCGAAGTGAGGAGAGTGTGTTCCCCTGATTGTTAAATATACACAGGACATGTCAACAGGTGAACAATATAAGTGAGGAGAGTGTGTTACCCTGATGGTTTAATATACACGGGACATTTCACCAGGTGAACAGTTTAAGTGAGGAGAGTGTGTTGCCCTGATTCTTTAGTACACACGGGACATGTTACCAGGTGAACAGTATAGGTGAGGATACTGTATACCCCTGATTGTTTAATACTCACGGGACATGTTACCAGGTGAGCAGTATAAGTGAGGAGAGTGTGTTCCCCTGATTGTTAAATATAAACAGGACATGTCACCAGGTGTACAGTATAAGTGGGGAGAATGTGTTCCCCTGATTGTTAACGATACACGGGACATGTTACCAGGTGAACAGTATAAGTGAGGAGAGTGTGTTCCCCGATTGTGAAATGTACACAGGACATGTCACCAGGTGAACTGTGTAAGTGAGGAGAGTGTGTTCCGCTGATTGTTTAATACACAGGGGACATGCTAACAGGTGAACAGTATAAGTGAGGAGAGTGTGTTCCCCTGATGGTTTAATATACACGGGACATGTAACCAGGTGAACAATATAAGTGAGGAGAGTGTGTTTGCCTGAGGGTTTAATATACACGGGACGTGTCACTAGATGAACAGTTTAAGTGAGGTGAGCGAGTTCCCCTGATGGTTTAATATACACAGGACATGTAACCAGGTGAACAGCATACGTGAGGAGAGTGTGTTCCCCTCATGGTTTAATATGCACGGGACATTTCTCCAGGTGAACAGTATTCGTGAGGAGAGTGCGTTCCCCTGATGGTTTAATAAACATGGGACACGTCACCAGGTGAACAGGATAAGTGAGGAGAATGTTTTCCCCTGATTGTTAAATATACACGGGACATGTTACCAGGTGAACACTATAAGTGAGAAGAGTGTGTTCCCCTGATTGTTTAATGCACACGGGACATGTCACCAGGTGAACAGTATACGTGAGGAGAATGTGTTCCCCTGATGGGTGTTTAATATCCAGGGGACATGTTACCAGGTGAACAGTTTAAGTGAGGAGAATGTTTTCTCCTGATGGTTGAATATACACGAGACATGTCACCACGTGAACAGTTCAAGTGAGGAGAATGTGTTCCCCTGATGGTTTAATATACACAGGACATGTAACCAGGTGAACAGCAGAAGTGAGGAGAGTGTGTTCCCCTCATGGTTTAATATACACGGTACATGTCACCAGTTGAACAGTATAAGTGAGGAGAGTGTGTTCCCGTCATGGTTTAATATACACCGGACATGTCACCAGGTGAGCAGTATAAGTGAGGAGAATGTTTTCCCCTGATTGTTAACTATACACGGGACATGTTACCAGGTGAACAGTATAAGTGAGGGGAGTGTTTTCCCCTGATTGTTAAATATACACGGGACATGTTATCAGGTGAACTGTATAAGTGAGGAGAGTGTGTTCCCCTGATGGTTTAATACACAGGGGACATGTTAACAGGGGAACAGTATCAGTGAGGAGAGTGTGTTCCCCTGATTGTTTAATACACACTGGAAATGTCACCAGGTGAACTGTATAAGTGAGGAGAGTGTGTTCCCCTGAATGTTAAATATGCACAGGACATGTCAACAGGTGAACAGAAGAAGTGAGGAGAGTGTGCTCTCCTGACGGTTTAATATACACGGGACATGTTACCAGGTGAACTGTATAAGTGAGGAGAGTTTATTCCCCTGATGGTTTAATATACACGGGACATGTCACCAGGTGAACAGAAGAAGTGAGGAGAATGTTTTCTCCTGATTGTTGACTATACAGGGGACAAGTTACCAGGTGAACAGTATATGTGAGGGGAGTGTGTTCCCCTGATTGTTTAATGCACGCACGACATGGTACCAGGTGAACATTATAAGTGAGTAGATTGTGTTCCCCTGATTCTTTAATGCTCACAGGAGATGTTACCAGGTGAACAGTATAAGTGAGGAGAGTTTGTTCCCCTGATGGTTTAATACACACAGGACATGTTACCAGGTGAACAGTATAAGTGAGGAGAGTTTGTTCTGCTGATTGTATAATATACACGGGACATGCTACCAGGTGAACAGAATAAGTGAGGAGAGTGTGTTCCCCTGATTATTTAATACACACGGGATATGTTACCAGGTGAACATTATACGTGAGGAGAGTGTGTTCCCCTGATTGTTAAATATACACAGGACATGTCACCAAGTGCACAGTAGAAGTGAGGAGAGTGAGTTCCCCTGATGGTTTAATACACAGGGGACATGTTAACAGGTGAACAGTATAAGTGAGGAGAGTGTGTTACCCTGATGGTTTAATATACACGGGACATTTCACCAGGTGAACAGTTTAAGTGAGGAGAGTGCGTTCCCCTGATCCTTTAGTGCACACGGGACATGTTACCAGGTAAACAGTATAAGTGAGGAGACTGTATACCCCTGATTGTTTAATACTCACGGGACATGTTACCAGGTGAGCAGTATAAGTGAGGAGAGTTTGTTCCCCTGATTGTTAAATATACACAGGACATGTCACCAGGGGTACAGTGTAAGTGGGGAGAATGTGTTCCCCTGATTGCTAACGATACACGGGACATGTTACCAGGTGAACAGTATAAGTGAGGAGAGTGTGTTCCCCGATTTTGAAATATACACAGGACATGTCACCAGGTGAACAGTGTAAGTGAGGAGAGTGTGTTCCCCTGATGGTTTAATACAGAGGGGACATGCTAACAGGTGAACAGTATAAGTGAGGAGAGTGTGTTCCCCTGATGGTTTAATATACACGGGACATGTAACCAGGTGAACAATATAAGTGAGGAGAGTGTGTTTGCCTGATGGTTTAATATACACGGGACGTGTCACCAGATGAACAGTTTAAGTGAGGTGAGAGAGTTCCCCTGATGGTTTAATATACACAGGACATGTAACCAGGTGAACAGCATACGTGAGGAGAGTGTGTTCCCCTCATGGTTTAATATGCACGGGACATGTCACCAGGTGAACAGTATTAGTGAGGAGAGTGCGTTCCCCTGATGGTTTAATAAACATGGGACATGTCACCAGGTGAACAGGATAAGTGAGGAGAATGTTTTCCCCTGATTGTTAAATATACACGGGACATGTTAACAGGTGAACAGTATAAGTGAGGAGAGTGTGTTCCCCTGATTGTTAAATATAGACGGGGCATGTTTCCAGGTGAACAGTATAAGTGAGGAGAGTGTGTTCCCCTGATTGTTTAACAAGCACGGGACATGTTACCAGATGAGCTGTGTAAGTGAGGAGAGTTTGTTCCCCTGATGGTATAATACACACGGGACATGTTACCAGTTGAACAGTATAAGAGAGGAGAGTGTGTTCCCTGATTGTTTAATGCACACAGGACACGTTACCAGGTGAACAGTATAAGTGAGGAGAGTGTGTTCCCCTGATTGTTTAATGCACACAGGACATGTTACCAGGTGAACAGAATAAGTGAGGAGAGTGTATTCCCCTGATTCTTTAATGCTCACAGGAGATGTTACCAGGTGAACAGTATAAGTGAGGAGAGTGTGTTCCCCTGATGATTTAATACACACAGGACATGTTACCATGTGAACAGTATAAGTGAGGAGAGTGTGTTCTGCTGATTGTATAATATACACGGGACATGCTACCAGGTGAACAGAAGAAGTGAGGAGAGTGTGTTCCCCTGATTATTTAATACACACGGGATATGTTACCAGGTGAACATTATACGTGAGGAGAGTGTGTTCCCCTGATGGTTTAATACACACGGGACATGTTAACAGGTGAACAGTATAAGTGAGGAGAGTGTGGTCCCCTGATTGTTTAATGCACACGGGACATGTCACCAGGTGAACAGTATACGTGAGGAGAATGTGTTCCCCTGATGGGTGTTTAATATCCAGGGGATATGTTCCCAGGTGAACAGTTTAAGTGAGGAGAATGTGTTCCCCTGACGGTTTAATATACACAGGACATGTAACCAGGTGAACAGCATAAGTGAGGAGAATGTGTTCCCCTGATGGGTGTTTAATATCCAGGGGACATGTTACCAGGTGAACAGTTTAAGTGAGGAGAATGTGTTCTCCTGATGGTTTAATATAAACGAGACATGTCACCACGTGAACAGTTTAAGTGAGGAGAATGTGTTCACCTGACGGTTTAATATACACAGGACATGGAACCAGGTGAACAGCATAAGTGAGGAGAGTGTGTTCCCCTCATGGTTTAATATACACGGGACATGTCACCAGGTGAACAGTATAAGTGAGGAGAGTGTGTTCCCGTCATGGTTTAATACACACGGGACATGTCACCAGGTGAACAGTATAAGTGAGGAGAATGTTTTCCCCTGATTGTTAACTATAAACGGGACATGTTATCAGGTGAACAGTTAAAGTGAGGAGAGTGTGTTCCCCTGATGGTTTAATACACAGGGGACATGTTAACAGGTGAACAGTATAAATGAGGAGAGTGTGTTCCCCTGATTGTTTAATACACACTGGAAATGTCACCAGGTGAACTGTATAAGTGAGGAGAGTGTGTTCCCCTGATTGTTTAATACACACTGGAAATGTCACCAGGTGAACTGTACAAGTGAGGAGAGTGTGTTCCCCTGAATGTTAAATATACACAGGACATGTTACCAGGTGAACAGTATAAGTGAGGAGAGTGTGCTCTCCTGACGTTTTTATATACAAGGGACATGTTACCAGGTGAACTCTATAAGTGAGGAGACTTTATTCCCCTGATTGTTTAATATACACGGGACATGTCACCAGGTGAACAGTATAAGTGAGGAGAATGATTTCCCCTGATTGTTGAACATACGGGACATGTTACCAGGTGAACAGTAAATGTGAGGGGAGTGTGTACCCCTGATTGTTTAATGCACGCACGACATGTTAACAGGTGAACAGTATAAGTGAGTAGAGTGTGTTCCGCTGATTGTTTAATGCACAGTTGACATGTTACCAGGTGAAAAGTATAAGTGATGAGAGAGTGTTCCCCTTATTGTTTAATGCACAGTTGACATGTTACCAGGTGAACAGTTTACGTGAGGAGAGTGTGTCCCCTTGATTGTTTAATACACACAGGACATGTTACCAGGTGAACAGTATAAGTGAGGAGAGTGTGTTCCCCTGATGGTTTAATATACACCGGACATGTTACCAGGTGAACAGTATAAGTGAGGAGAATGAGTTCCCCTGATGCTTTAATACACACGGGACATGTTACCAGATGAACAGTATAAGTGAGGAGAGTGTCTTCCCCTGATTGTTCAATACTCACATGACATGTCACCAGTTGAACAATATAAGTGAGGATTATATGCTCCCCTGTTGGTTTAATATACACAGTACATGTCACCAGGTGAACAGTATAAGTGAGGAGAGCGTGTTCCCCAGATTGATTAATGGACACGGGACATGTTACCAGGTGAACAGTATAAGTGAGGACAGTATGTTCCCCTGATTGTATAATATACAAGGGACATGTTACCAGGTGAACAGAAGAAGTGAGGAGAATGTGTTCCCTTGATTATTTAATACACACGGGATATGTTACCAGGTGAACAGGATAAGTGAGGAGAGTGTGTTCCCCTGATGGTTTAATATACAGGGGACATGTTACCAGGAGAACAGTATACGTGAGGAGATTGTGTTCCCGTCGTGGTTTAATATACACGGGACATGTCACCAGGTGAACAGTATAAGTGAGGAGAGTGTGTTCCCCTGATGGTGTCATACACATGGGACATGTCACCAGGTGAACAGTATAAGTGAGGAGAATGTTTTCCCCTGATTGTTTAATATACACGGGACATGTTACCAGGTGAACAGCATAAGTGACGAGCGTGTGTTCCCCTCATGGTTTAATATACACGGGACATGTCACCTGGTGAACAGTATAAGTGAGGAGAATGTGTTCCCCTGATGGTCTAACATACACAGGACATGTAACCAGGTGAACAGCATACGTGAGGAGATTGAGTTCCCCTCATGGTTTAATATACACTGGAAATGTCACCAGGTGAACAGTGTAAGTGAGGGGAGTGTGTTCCCCTGATTGTTAAATATACACGGGACATGTTACCAGGTTCACAGTATAAGTGAGGAGAGTGTGTTCCCCTGATGGTTTAATGCACAGGGGACATGTTAAGAGGTGAACAGTATAAGTGAGGAGAGTGTGTTCCCCTGATTGTTTAATACACACTGGAAATGTCACCAGGTGAACAGGATAAGTGAGCAGAGTGTGTTCCCCTGATGGTTTAATATACACAGGACATGTCACCAGCTGAACAGTATAAGTGAGGAGAGTGTGTTCCCCTGATGGTTTAATACGCATGGGACATGTCACCAGGTGAACAGTATAAGTGAGGAGAGTGTGTTCCCCTAAATGTTAAATATACACAGTACATGTCACCAGGTGAACAGTATAAGTGAGGCGAGTGTGTTCCCCTGATGGTTTAATATACACGGGACATGTCACCAGGTGAACAGTTTCAGTGAGGAGAGTATGTTCCCCTGATGATTTAATACTCATGGGACATGTCACCAGGTGAACAGTATAATTGAGGAGAGTGTGTTCCCCTGATGGATCAATATATAGGGGAAATGTTACCAGGTGAACTGTAAAGTGAGGAGAATGTTTTCCCCTGATTGTTAACTATACACGGGACATGTTACCAGGTGAACAGTATAAGTGAGGGGAGTGTGTTCCCCTGATTGATAAATATACACGGGACATGTTACTAGGTGAACAGTATAAGTGAGGAGAGTGTGTTCCCCTGATGGTTTAATAAACATGGGACATGTCACCAGTTGAACAGTACAAGTGAGGAGAATGTTTTCCCCTGATTGTTAACTATACACAGGACATGTTACCAGGTGAACAGTATAAGAGAGGAAAGTGTGTTCCCCTGAATGTTTCATGCACAGTTGACATGTTACCAGGTGAACAGTATGAGTGAGGAAAGTGTGTTCCCCTGAATGTTTAATGCACAGTTGACATGTTACCAGGTGAACAGTATAAGTGAGGGGAGTGTGTTCCCCTGATTGTTAAATATACACGGGACATTTTACCAGGTGAACAGTATAAGATTAGATTAGAGATACAGCACTGAAACAGGCCCTTCGGCCCACCGAGTCTGTGCCGACCATCAACCAACCATTTATACTAATCCTACACTAATCCCATATTCCAACCAAACATCTCCATTTTTCCCTATATTTCCCTACCACCTACCTATACTAGTGACAATTTATAATGGCCAATTTACCTACCAACATGCAAGTCTTTTGGCTTGTGGGAGGAAACCGGAGCCCCCGGAGCAAACCCACGCAGACACAGGGAGAACTTGCAAACTCCACACAAGCAGTGCCCATAATCGAACCCGGGTCCCTGGAGCTGCGAGGCTGCAGTGCTGACCACTGCGCCACTGGGCCGCCCCGGGCACAGTGAGGAGAGTGTGTTCCCCTGATGTTTTAATACACATTGGACATGTTACCAGGTGAACAGTATAAGTGAGGAGAGTGTGTTCACCTGGTGGTTTAATACACACGGGACATGTTACCAGGTGAACAGTATAAGTGAGGAGAGTCTGTTCCCTGATGGTTTATTACACACGGGATATGTTCCCAGGTGAACAGTATAAGTGAGGAGAGTGTGTTCCCCTGATGGTTTAATACACACGGGACATGTTACCAGGTGAACAGTATAAGTGAGGAGAGTGTGTTCCCCTGATGGTTTAATACACACGGGATATGTTACCAGGTGAACAGTATAAGTGAGGAGAGTGTGTCCCCCTGATGGTTTAACACACACGGGACATTTGAACAAGTGAACAGTATAAGTGAGGAGAGTGTGTTCCCCTGATGGTTTAATATACACGGGACATGTTACCAGGTGAACAGTCTAAGTGAGGAGAGTGTGTTCCCCTGATGGTTTAATACACACGGGACATGTTACCAGGTGAACAGTATAAGTGAGGAGAGTGTGTTCCCCTGATGGTTTAATACACATGGGAAATGTCACCAGGTGAACAGTATAGGTGAGGAGAATGTTTTCCCCTGATTGTTAACTATACACGGGACATGTTACCAGGTAAACAGCATAAGTGAGGAGAGTGTGTTCCCCTGATTGTTAAATATACACAGGACATGTCACCAGGTGAACAGTATAAGTGAGGAGAGTGTGTTCCCCTGATTGGTTAATACACAGGGGACATGTTCCCAGGTGAACAGTATAAATGAGGCGAGTGTTTTCCCCTGATTGTTAAATATACACGGGAAATGACACCAGGTGAACAGCATAAGTGAGGAGAGTTTGTTCCCCTGATGGATCAATATGTAGGGGACATGTTACCAGGTGAACTGTATAAGTGAGGAGAGTGTGTTCCCTTGATTGTTTAATGAACACGGGACATGTTACCAGGTGAATGGAACAAGTGAGGAGAGTGTGTTCCCCTGATTGTTTAATACACACGGGACATGTCACCAGGTGAAGAGTATAAGTGAGGAGAATGTGTTCCCCTGATGGTTTAATGCACACGGGACATGTAACCTGTTGAACAGTATAAGTGAGGAGAGTGTGTTCCCCTGATTGTTTAATGCACAGTTGACATGTTACCAGGTGAACAGTAGAGGTGAGGAGAGTGTGTTCCCCTGATGGTTTAATACACACGGGACATGTTCCAGGTGAACAGTATAAGTGAGGAGAGTGTGTTCCCCTGATGGTTTAATACACACGGGATATGTTACCAGGTGAACAGTATAAATGAGGAGAGTGTGTTCCCCTGGTGGTTTAATACACACGGAACATGTTACCAGGTGAACAGTATAAGAGAGGAGAGTGTGTTCCCCTGATGGTTTCATACGCACGGGATATGTTCCCAGGTGAACAGTATCAGTGAGGAGAGTGTGTTCCCCTGATGATTTAATACACGCCGGACATGTTACCAGATGAACAGTATAAGTGAGGAGAGAGTGTCCCGCTGATGGTTTAATACACACGGGACATGTTGCAAGGTGAACAGTATAAGTGAACAGAGTGTGTTCCCCTGATGGTTTAATATACACGGGACAGGTCACCAGTTGAACAGTATAAATGAGGAGAGTGTGTTCCCCTGATGGTTTAATACACATGGGACATGTCACCAGGTGAACAGTTTAAGTGAGGAGAATCTGTTCCCCTGATGGTTTAATATACACAGGACAGATAACCAGGTGAACAGCATACGTGAGGAGAGTGTGTTCCCCTCATGGTTTAATATACACGGGACATGTCATCAGGTAAACATTTTTGGTGAGGTGAGTGTGTTCCCCTGATGGTTTAATACACATGGGACATGTCACCAGGTGAACAGTATAAGTGAGGAGGATGTTTTCCCCAGATTGTTAACTATACACGGGACATGTTACCAGGTGAACAGTATAAGTGAGGAGAGTGTGTTCCCTTGATTGTTAAATATACACAGGACATGTCAGCAGGTGAACAGTATAAGTGAGGAGAGTGTGTTCCCCTGATGGTTTAATACGGATGGGACAAGTCACCAGGTGAACAATATAAGTGATTAGAATGTTTTCCCCTGATTGTTAAATACACACGGGAAATGTTACCAGGTGAACAGTATAAGTGAGGAGAGACTGTTCCCCTGATTGTTAAATATACACAGGACATGTCACCAGGTGATCAGTATAAGTGAGGAGAGTGTGTTCCCCTGATGGTTTAATACAGACGGGCATGTTACCAGATGAGCTGTATAAGTGAGGAGAGTGTGTTCCCCTGATGGTTTATTACGCAAGGGACATGTTATCAGGTGACCAGTATAAGTGAGGAGAGTGTGTTCCCCTGATTGTTTAATACACACAGGACATGTCACCAGGTGAACAGTGTAAGTGAGGAGAGTGTGTTCCCCTGATTGTTTAATACACACGGGACATGTTACCAGGTGAACAGTACAAGTGAGGAGAGTGTGCTCCCCTGATGGTTTAATAGACACGGGACATGTTACCAGATGAACAGTACAAGTGAGGAGAGTGTGTTCCCCTGATGGTTTAATACACATGGGACATGTTACCAGGTGAACAGCAAAGTGAGGAGAGTGTGTTCCCCTGATGGTTTAATACACACGGGACATTTTACCAGGTGAACAGTATAAGTGAGGAGAGTGTGTTCCCCTGATATGTTTAATACACACGGGACATGTTACCAGATGAACAGTATAAGTGAGGAAAATGTGTTCCCCTGATGGTTTAATACTGACAGGACATGTCACCAGGTGAACAGTATATGAGAGTAGATTGTGTTCCCCTGATGGTTTAATAAACACAGGACACGTCACCAGGTGAACAGTCTAAGTGAGGAGAGTGTGTTCCCCTGACGGTTTAATATCCACAGGACATGTCACCAGGTGAACAGTATAAGTGAGGAGAATGTGTTCCCCTGATGGTTTATTACGGACGGGACATGTTACCAGATGAGCTGTATAAGTGAGGAGAGTGTGTTCCCCTGATGGTTTCATACGCACGGGACATGTTAACAGGTGAACAGTATAAGTGAGGAGAGTGTTTTCCCCTGATGGTTTAATACACACAGGACATGTTACCAGGTGAACAGTATAAGAGAGGAGAGAGTGTTCCCCTGATTGTTTAATGCACACAGGACATGTTACCAGGTGAACAGTATAAGTGAGGAGAGTGTGTTCCCCTGATGGTTTAATACACACAGTACATGTTACCAGGTGAACGTTATAAGTGAGGAGAGTGTGTTCCCCTGATGGTTTAATAAACACAGGACATGTTACCAGATGAAAAGTATAAGTGAGGAGAGTGTGTTCCCCTGATTGTTTAATGCACACAGGACATGTTACCAGTTGAACAGTATATGTGAGGAGAGAGTGTTCCCCTGATTGCTTAAGGCACAGTTGACATGCTACCAGGTGAACAGTTTAAGTGAGGAGAGTGTGTTCCCCTGATTGCTTAATATACACAGGACATGGTACCAAATGAACAGTATAAGTGAGGTGAGTGTGTTCCCCTGATGGTATAATACACATGGGACATGTCACCAGGTGAACAGGATAAGTGAGGAGAATGTTTTGCCCTGATTGTTAAATAGTCACGGGAGATGTTACCAGGTGAACAGTGTAAGTGAGGAGAGTGTGTTCCCCTTGTGGTTTAACACACACGGGACATGTTACCAGGTGAACAGTATAAGTGAGGAGAGTGTGTTCCCCTGATGGTTTAATACACACGGGATATGTTCCCATGTGAACAGTGTAAGTGAGGAGAGTGTGTTCGCCTGATGATATAATACACGCGGGACATGTTACCAGGTGAACAGTATAAGTGAGGAGAGTGTGGTCCCCTGATGGTTTAATACACACGGGATATGTTCCCAGGTGAACAGTATAAGTGAGGAGAGTGTGTTCGCCTGATGATTTAATACACGCGGGACATGTTACCAGGTGAACAGTATAAGTGAGGAGAGTGTGTTCCCCTGATGTTTGAATGCACACGAGATATGTTACCAGGTGAACAGTATAAGTGAGGAGAGAGTGTTCCCCTGATGGTTTAATACACATGGGACATGTCACCAGGTGAACAGTTTAAGTGAGGAAAATGTGTTCCCCTGATGGTTTAATATACACTGGACATGTAACCAGGTGAACAGCATACGTGAGGAGAGTGTGTTCCCCTGATGGTTTAATATACACGGGACATGTCATCAAGTAAACAGTTTTGGTGAGGTGAGTGTGTTCCCCTGATGGTTTAATACACATGGGACATGTCACCAGGTGAACAGTATAAGTGAGGAGAATGTTTTCCCCTGATTGTTAACTATCCAAATGACATGTTACCTGGTGAACAGTATAAGTGAGGAGAGTGTGTTCCCCTGATTGTTAAATTTACACAGTACATGTCACCAGGTGACATGTTAGCAGGTGAAAAGTAGAAGTGAGGAGAATGTGTTCCCCTGATGGTTTAATACGGACGGGACATGTTACCAGGTGACCAGTATAAGTGAGGAGAGTGTGTTCTCCTGGTGGTTTAATACACACGGGACATGTTACCAGGTGAACAGTATAAGTGAGGAGAGTGTGTTCCCCTGATGGTTTAATACACACGGGATATGTTCCCAGGTGAACAGTATATGTGAGGAGAGTGTGTTCCCCTGATGATTCAATACACGCCGGACATGTTACCAGGTGAACAGTATAAGTGAGGAGAGTGTGTTCCCCTGATGATTTAATACACACGGGACATGTCACCAGGTGAACAGTATAAATGAGGAGAGTGTGTTCCCCTGATGGTTTAATACACATGGGACATGTCATCAGGTGAACAGTTTAAGTGAGGAGAATGTGTTCCCCTGATGGTTTAATATACACAGGACATATAAGCAGGTGAACAGCATACGTGAGGAGAGTGTGTTCCCCTCATGGTTTAATATACGCGGGACATGTCATCAGGTAAACATTTTTGGTGAGGTGAGTGTGTTCCCCTGATGGTTTAATACACATGGGACATGTCACCAGGTGAACAGCTTAAGTGAGGAGAATGTTTTCCCCTGATTGTTAACTATACACGGGACATTTTACCAGGTGAACAGTATAAGTGAGGAGAGTGTGTTCCCTTGATTGTTAAATATACACAGGACATGTCAGCAGGTGAACAGTATAAGTGAGGAGAGAGTGTTCCCCTGATGGGTTAATACACAGGGGACATGTTACCAGGTGAACAGTATAAGTGAGGAGAGTGTGTTCCCCTGGTGGTTTAATATACACGGGACATGTCACCAGGTGCACAGTTTCAGTGAGGAGAGTGTGTTCCCCTGATGGTATAATACGGATGGGACATGTCACCAGGTGAACAGTATACGTGATTAAAATGTTTTCCCCTGATTGTTAAATATACACGGGACATGTTACCAGGTGAACAGTATAAGTGAGGAGAGTGTGTTCCCCTGATGGGTTAATACACAGGGGACATGTCAATAGGTGATCAGTATAAGTGAGGAGTGTGTGTTCCACTGATGGTTTAATATACACAGGACATGTCACCAGGTGAACAGTATAAGTGAGGAGAATGTGTTCCCCTGATCGTTTATTACGGGCGGGACATGTTACAAGATGAGCTGTATAAGTGAGGAGAGTGTGTTCCCCTGATGGTTTAATACGCACGGAACATGTTAACAGGTGAACAGTATAAGTGAGGAGAGTGTGTTCCCCTGATTGTTTAATGCACACAGGACATGTTACCAGGTGAACAGTTTAAGTGAGGAGAGAGTGTTCCCCTGATTGTTTAATATACACAGGACATGTTAACAGGTGAACAGTATAAGTGAGGTGAGTCTGTTCCCCTGATGGTATAATACACATGGGACATGTCACCAGGTGAACAGTATAAGTGAGGAGAATGTTTTCCCCTGATTGTTAAATAGTCACGGGAGATGTTACCAGGTGAACAGTGTAAGTGAGGAGAGTGTGTTCCCCTTGTGGTTTAACACACACGGGACATGTTACCAGGTGAACAGTATAAGTGAGGAGAGTGTGTTCCCCTGATGGTTTAATACACACGGGATATGTTCCCATGGGAACAGTATAAGTGAGGAGAGTGTGTTCGCCTGATGATTTAATACACGCGGGACATGTTACCAGGTGAACAGTATAAGTGAGGAGAGTGTGTTCCCCTGATGGTTTAATACACACGGGATATGTTCCCAGGTGAACAGTGTAAGTGAGGAGAGTGTGTTCGCCTGATGATTTAATACACGCGGGACATGTTACCAGGTGAAGAGTATAAGTGAGGAGAGTGTGTTCCCCTGATGGTTTAATACACACGGGATATGTTCCCAGGTGAACAGTATAAGTGAGGAGAGTGTGTTCCCCTGATGATTTAATACACGCCGGACATGTTACCAGGTGAACAGTATAAGTGAGGAGAGTGTGTTCCCCTGATGGTTTAATACACACGGGACATGTCACCAGGTGAACAGTATAAATAAGTGAGGAGTAGGGCGGCACAGTGGCGCAGTGGTTAGCACCGCAGCCTCACAGCTCCAGGGACCCGGGTTCGATTCTGGGTACTGCCTGTGCGGAGTTTGCAAGTTCTCCCTGTGTCTGCGTGGGTTTCCTCCGGGTGCTCCGGTTTCCTCCCACATGCCAAAGACTTGCAGGTTGATAGGTTAATTGGCCATTATAAATTGCCCCTAGTATAGGTAGGTGGTAGGGAAATATATAGAGACAGGTGGGGATGTGGTAGGAATATGGGATTAGTGTAGGATTAGTATAAATGGGTGGTTGATGGTCGGCACAGACTCGGTGGGCCGAAGGGCCTGTTTCAGTGCTGTATCTCTAAAAAAAAAATAAAAAATGTGTTCCCCTGATGGTTTAATATACACAGGACATAATACCAGGTGAACAGCATACGTGAGGAGAGTGTGTTCCCCTCATGGTTTAATATACACGGGACATGTCATCAGGTAAACATTTTTGGTGAGGTGAGTGTGTTCCCCTGATGGTTTAATACACATGGGACATGTCACCAGGTGAACAGCATAAGTGAGGAGAATGTTTTCCCCTGATTGTTAACTATACACGGGACATGTTACCAGGTGAACAGTATAAGTGAGGAGAGTGTGTTCCCCTGATTGTTAAATATACACAGGACATGTCAGCAGGTGAACAGTATAAGTGAGGAGAGTGTGTTCCCCTGATGGGTTAATACACAGGGGACATGTTACCAGGTGAACAGTATAAGTGAGGAGAGTGTGTTCCCCTGGTGGTTTAATATACACGGGACATGTCACCAGGAGCACAGTTTCAGTGAGGAGAGTGTGTTCCCCTGATGGTATAATACGGATGGGACATGTCACCAGGTGAACAGTATACGTGATTAGAATGTTTTCCCCCGATTGTTAAATATACACGGGACATGTTACCAGGTGAACAGTATAAGTGAGGAGAGTGTGTTCCCCTGAGTGTTAAATATACACAGGACATGTCACCAGGGGAACAGCATAGGTGAGGAGAGTGTGTTCCCCTGATTGTTAAATACACACTAGACATGTCACCAGGTGATCAGTATAAGTGAGGAGAGTGTGTTCCCCTGATGGTTTAATATACACAGGACATGTAACCAGGTGAACAGCATACGTGAGGAGAATGTTTTCCCCTGATTGTTAACTATACACGGGACATGTTACCAGGTGAACAGCATAAGTGAGGAGAGTGTGTTCCCCTGATTGTTAAATATACACAGGACATGTCACCAGGTGCACATTATAAGTGAGGAGAGTGTGTTCCCCTGATGGGTTAATACACAGGGGACATGTTACCAGGTGAACAGTATAAGTGAGGAGAGTGTGTTCCCCTGATGGTTTAATATACACGGGACATGACAGCAGGTGCACACTTTTAGTAAGGAGAGTGTGTTTCTCTAATGGTTTAATACGAATGGGGCATGTCACCAGGTGAACAGTATAGGTGAGGAGAATGTTGTCCCCTGATTGTTAAATATACACGGGACATGTTACCAGGAGAACAGTATAAGTGAGGAGAATGTGTTCCCCTGATGGTTTAATACTCACGGGACATGTTACCAGTTGACCAGTATAAGTGAGGAGATTGTGTTCCCCTGATTGTTTAATACACACGGGACATGTTACCAGCTGAACAGCATAAGTGAGGAGAGTGTGTTCCCCTCATGGTTTAATACACACGGGACATGTTACCAGCTGAACCGTGTAAGTGAGGAGAGCGTGTTCCGCTGATTGTTTAATAAACACGGAACATGTTACCAGGCAAACAGTATAAGTGAGCAGACTCTGTTCCCCTGATGGTTTTATATGCACGAGACATGTGACCAGTTGAACAGTATAAGTGAGAAGAGTGTGTTCCCCTGATGGTTTAATATACACGAGACGTAGTATTTGGTGAACAGTATAAGTGAGGAGAGTGTGTTTCCCTGATGTTTTAATACACACGGGACATGTTACCATTTGAACAGGATAAGTGAGGAGAGTGTGTTCCCCAGATTGTTTAATACACACGGGTCATGTTGCCAGGTGAACAGGATATGTGAGCAGATTGCGTTCCCCTGATTGTTTAATACACACGGGACATGTTGCCAGGTGAACAGTATAAGTGAGGAGAGTGTGTTCCCCTGATTGTGTAATACACACAGGAGGTGCTACCAGGTGAACAGTGTAAGTGAGTAGACTGTGTTCCCCAGATTGTTTAACACACGGGTCATGTTACCAGGTGAACAGTATAGGTAAGGAGACTGTGTTCCAGTGATGGTTTAATATACAGGAGACATCTTACCACGTGAACAGGATAAGTGAGCAGTGTGTGGTCCCCGGATTGTGTAATACACACAGGTGGTGCTACCAGGTGAACAGTATAAGTAAGGAGAGTGTGTTCCCCTGATGGTTTAATACACACAGGACATGCTTCCAGGTGAACAGTTTTAGTGAGGAGAGTGTGTACCCTTATCGTTTAATATGCACAGCACTTGCAACCAGGAGAACAGTATACGTGAGGAGAGTGTGTTCCCCTGATGGTTTAATATGCACAGCACATGTTGCCAGGTGAACAGTAAAGTGAGGAGAGTGTGTTCCCCTGCAGTTTTAATATACACGGGACATGATACCAGGTGAACAGTATAAGTTAGGAGAATGTGTTCCCCTGATGGTTCAATATACATGGGACGTGTAACCAGGAGAACAGTATAAGTGAGGAGATTGTGTTCCCCTTCTGGTTTCATACACACGGGACATGTCACCAGGCGAACAGAATAAGTGAGGAGAGTGCGTTCCCCTGATTGTTTAAAACACAAGAGACATGTTACCAGGCAAACAGTATAGTTCAGGAGAGTGTATTCCCCTGATTGTTTAATGCACACAGACATGTTACCAGGTGAACAGTATAAGTGAGGAGAGTGTATTCTCCTGATTGCTTAATGCACACAGGACATGTTCCCAGTTGAACGAAAGTGAGGAGAGTGTGTTCCCCTGATGGTTTAATACAAACCGGACATGTCACTAGGTGAACAGTATAAGTAAGGAGACTATGTTCCCCTGATGGTTTAATATGCACAGGACATGTTGCCAGGTGAATAGTAAAGTGAGGAGAGTGTGTTCCCCTGATGGTTTAATATACACGGGACATGTTACCACGTGAACAGAAGAAGTGAGGAGAGTATGTTCCCCTGATGGTATAATATACAAGCTACGTGTTACCAGGTGAACAGTATGAGGGAGGAGACTGCGTTCCCCAGATGGTTTCATACACACGGGACATGTCACCAGGCGAACATTATAAGTGAGAAGTGCGTGTTCCGCTGATTGTTTAATACACACGGGACATGTTACCAGGCAAACAGTATAAGTGAGGAGACTGTGTTCCCCTGATGGTTTAATACACCCAGACATGTTACCAGGTGAACAGTATAAGTGAGGAGAGTGTGTTCCACTGTTGGTTTAAGACACACAGGACATGTTGTCAATGAACAGTATAGGTGAGGAGCGTGACTTCCCCTGATTGTTTAATACACACAGACATGTTACCAGGTGAACATTCGAAGCGAGGAGAGTGTGTTCCACTGTTGGTTTAATACGCACAGGACACGTTACCAGGTGAACAGTATAAGTGAGTAGAGTGTATTCCCCTGATTTTTTAATACACACAGACATGTTACCAGGTGAACAGTATAAGTGAGGAGAGTGTATTCCCCTGATTGTGTAATACACACAGGACATGTTACCAGTTGAACGAAAGTGAGGAGAGGGTGTTCCCCTGATGGTTTAACACAAACCGGACATGTCACTAGGTGAGCAGTCCAAGTAAGGAGAGTATGTTCCCCTGATTGTTTAATGCACACAGGACATGTTACCAGGTGAACAGTATAAGTGAGTAGAGTGTGTTCCCCTGATTGTTTAATACTGACGGGACATGTCACCAGGTGAACAGCAGAAGTGAGGAGAGTGTGTTCCCCTGATGGTTTAATACACACGGGACTTATTGCCAGGTGAACAGTGTAAGTGAGGAGAGTGTGTTCCCCTGATTGTTTAATAAACATGCGACATGTTACCAGGTGAACAGGATAAGTGGGGAGAGTTTGTTCTCCGGATGCTTATATACATACGGGACATGTTAACAGGTGAACAGTGTAAGTGAGGAGAGTGTGTTCCCCTGATGATTTAATACACGCGGGACATGTTACCAGGTGAACAGTATAAGTGAGGAGAGTGTGTTCCCCTGATGGTTTAATACACACGGGATATGTTACCAGGTGAACAGTATAAGTGAGGAGAGAGTGTCCCCCTGATGGTTTAATACACACGGGACATGTTAACAGGTGAACAGGATAAGTGAGGAGAATATGTTCCCCTGATAGTTTAATACACACGGGACATGTTTCCAGATGAACAGTATAAGTGAGGAGAATGTGTTCCCCTGATGGTTTAATACTGACAGGACATGTCACCAGGTGAACAGTATATGAGAGTAGATTGTGTTCCCCTGATGGTTTAATAAACGCAGGACATGTCACCAGGTGAACAATATAAGTGAGGAGAGTGTGTTCCCCTGATCGTTTAATATACACAGGACATGTCACCAGGTGAACAGTGTAAGTGAGGAGAATGTGTTCCCCTAATGGTTTAATACGGACGGGACATGCTACCAGATGAACTGCATAATTGAGCAGAGTGTGTTCCCCTGATGGTTTAATACGCACGGGACATGTTTCCAGGTGAACAGTATAAGTGAGGAGAGTGGGTTCCCCTGATGGTTTAATACACACAGGACATGTTACCAGGTGAACAGTATAAGAGAGGAGAGTGTGTTCCCCTGATTGTTTAATGCACACAGGACATGTTACCAGGTGAACAGTATAAGTGAGGAGAGTGTGTTCCCCTGATGGTTTAATACACGCAGGACATGTTACCAGGTGAACGTTATAAGTGAGGAGAGTGTGTTCTCCTGATGGTTTAATACACATGGGACATGTCACCAGGTGAACAGTATAAGTGAGGAGAATGTTGTCCCCTGATTGTTAAATATACATGGGACATGTTTCCAGGAGAACAGTATAAGTGAGGAGAGTGTGTTCCCCTGATTGTTAAATACACACAGGACATGTTACCAGGAGAACAGTATAAGTGAGGAGAATGTGTTCCCCTGATGGTTTAATACGGACGGGACATGTTACCAGATGAGCTGTATGAGTGAGGAGAGTGTGTTCCCCTGATGGTTTAATACACACGGGACATGTTACCAGGTGACCAGTATAAGTGAGGAGAGTGTGTTCCCCTGATTGTTTAATACACACGGGACATGTTACCAGGTGAACAGCATAAGTGAGGAGAGTGTGTTCTCCTGATGATTTAATACACACGGGACATGTTACCAGGTGAACAGCATAAGTGAGGAGAGTGTGTTCCCCTCATGGTTTAATACACACAGGACATGTTACCAGGTGAACAGTATAAGTGAGGAGAGTGTGTTGACCTGATTGTTTAATGCACACAGGACATGTTACCAGGTGAACAGTATAAATGAGGAGAGTGTGTTCCCCTGATTGCTTAATGCACACAGGACATATTACCAGTTGAACAGTATAAGTGAGGAGAGAGTGTTCCCCTGATTGCTTAATGCACAGTTGACATGTTACCAGGTGAACAGTTTAAGTGAGGAGAGTGTGTTGCCCTGGTGGTTTAACACACACGGGACATGTTACCAGGTGAACAGTATAAGTGAGGAGAGTGTGTTCCTCTGATGGTTTAATACACACGGGATATGTTCCCAGGTGAAAATTATAAGTGAGGTGAATGTGTTCCCCTGATGGTTTAATACTGACAGGACATGTCACCAGGTGAACAGTATATGGGAGTAGATTGTGTTCCCATGATGGTTTAATGAACACAGGACATGTCACCAGGTGAACAGTGTAAGTGAGGAGAGTGTGTTCCCCTGATGGTTTCATATACACAGGACATGTCACCAGGTGAACAGTGTAAGTGAGGAGAATGTGTTCCCCTCATTGTTTAATACGCACGGGACATGTCACCAGGTGAACAGTATAAGTGAGGAGAGTGTGTTCCCCTGATGGTTTAATATACAGGGACATGTTACAAGGTGAACAGTAATAGTGAGGAGAGTGTGTTCCACTGATGGTTTAATATACACGGGACATGTCACCATGTGAGCAGTAGAAGTGAGGAGAGTGTGTTCCCCTGATGGTTTAATACACATGGGACATGTCACTAGGTGAACAGTTTAAGTGTGGAGAATGTGTTCCCCTGATGGTTTAATATACACAGGACATGCTTCCAGGTGAACAGCATACGTGAGGAGAATGTTTTCCCCTGATTGTTAACTATACACGGGACATGTTACCAGGTGAACAGCATAAGTGAGGAGAGTGTGTTCCCCTGATTGTTAAATATACACAGGACATGTCACCAGGTGCACATTATAAGTGAGGAGAGTGTGTTCCCCTGATGGGTTAATACACAGGGGACATGTTACCAGGTGAACAGTATAAGTGAGGAGAGTGTGTTCCCCTGATGGTTTAATATACACGGGACATGACAGCAGGTGCACACTTTCAGTGAGGAGAGTGTGTTTCTCTAATGGTTTAATACGAATGGGACATGTCACCAGGTGAACAGTATAGGTGAGGAGAATGTTGTCCCCTGATTGTTAAATATACACGGGACATGTTACCAGGAGAACAGTATAAGTGAGGAGAGTGTGTTCCCCTGATTGTTAAATACACACAGGACATGTTACCAGGAGAACAGTATAAGTGAGGAGAGTGTGTTCCCCTGATGGTTTAATACACACAGGACATGTTACCAGGTGAACGTTATAAGTGAGGAGAGTGTGTTCTCCTGATGTTTTAATACACATGGGACATGTCACCAGGTGAACAGTATAAGTGAGGAGAATGTTGTCCCCTGATTGTTAAATATACACGGGACATGTTTCCAGGAGAACAGTATAAGTGAGGAGAGTGTGTTCCCCTGATTGTTAAATACACACAGGACATGTTACCAGGAGAACAGTATAAGTGAGGAGAATGTGTTACCCTGATGGTTTAATACGGACGGGACATGTTACCAGATGAGCTGTATGAGTGAGGAGAGTGTGTTCCCCTGATGGTTTAATACGCACGGGACATGTTACCAGGTGACCAGTATATGTGAGGAGAGTGTGTTCCCCTGATTGTTTAATACACACGGGACATGTTACCAGGTGAACAGCATAAGTGAGGAGAGTGTGTTCCCCTGATGATTTAATACACACGGGACATGTTACCAGGTGAACAGCATAAGTGAGGAGAGTGTGTTCCCCTCATGGTTTAATACACACAGGACATGTTACCAGGTGAACAGTATAAGTGAGGAGAGTGTGTTGACCTGATTGTTTAATGCACACAGGACATGTTACCAGGTGAACAGTATAAGTGAGGAGAGAGTGTTCCCCTGATTGCTTAATGCACAGTTGACATGTTACCAGGTGAACAGTTTAAGTGAGGAGAGTGTGTTGCCCTGGTTGTTTAACACACACGGGACATGTTACCAGGTGAACAGTATAAGTGAGGAGAGTGTGTTCCTCTGATGGTTTAATACACACGGGATATGTTCCCAGGTGAAAATTATAAGTGAGGTGAATGTGTTCCCCTGATGGTTTAATACTGACAGGACATGTCACCAGGTGAACAGGATATGGGAGTAGATTGTGTTCCCTTGATGGTTTAATGAACACAGGACATGTCACCAGGTGAACAGTGTAAGTGAGGAGAGTGTGTTCCCCTGATGGTTTCATATACACAGGACATGTCACCAGGTGAACAGTGTAAGTGAGGAGAATGTGTTCCCCTCATTGTTTAATACGCACGGGACATGTCACCAGGTGAACAGTATAAGTGAGGAGAGTGTGTTCCCCTGATGGTTTAATATACAGGGACATGTTACAAGGTGAACAGTAATAGTGAGGAGAGTGTGTTCCACTGATGGTTTAATATACACGGGACATGTCACCATGTGAGCAGTAGAAGTGAGGAGAGTGTGTTCCCCTGATGGTTTAATACACATGGGACATGTCACTAGGTGAACAGTTTAAGTGTGGAGAATGTGTTCCCCTGATGGTTTAATATACACAGGACATGCTTCCAGGTGAACAGCATACGTGAGGAGAATGTTTTCCCCTGATTGTTAACTATACACGGGACATGTTACCAGGTGAACAGCATAAGTGAGGAGAGTGTGTTCCCCTGATTGTTAAATATACACAGGACATGTCACCAGGTGCACATTATAAGTGAGGAGAGTGTGTTCCCCTGATGGGTTAATACACAGGGGACATGTTACCAGGTGAACAGTATAAGTGAGGAGAGTGTGTTCCCCTGATGTTTTAATATACACGGGACATGACAGCAGGTGCACACTTTCAGTGAGGAGAGTGTGTTTCTCTAATGGTTTAATACGAATGGGACATGTCACCAGGTGAACAGTATAGGTGAGGAGAATGTTGTCCCCTGATTGTTAAATATGCACGGGACATGTTACCAGGAGAACAGTATAAGTGAGGAGAGTGTGTTCCCCTGATTGTTAAATACACACAGGACATGTTACCAGGAGAACAGTATAAGTGAGGAGAATGTGTTCCCCTGATGGTTTAATACGCACGGGACATGTTACCAGTTGACCAGTATAAGTGAGGAGATTGTGTTCCCCTGATTGTTTAATACACACGGGACATGTTACCAGCTGAACAGCATAAGTGAGGAGAGTGTGTTCCCCTCATGGTTTAATACACACGGGACATGTTACCAGCTGAACCGTGTAAGTGAGGAGAGCGTGTTCCGCTGATTGTTTAATAAACACGGAACATGTTACCAGGCAAACAGTATAAGTGAGCAGACTCTGTTCCCCTGATGGTTTTATATGCACGAGACATGTGACCAGTTGAACAGTATAAGTGAGAAGAGTGTGTTCCCCTGATGGTTTAATATACACGAGACGTAGTATTTGGTGAACAGTATAAGTGAGGAGAGTGTGTTTCCCTGATGTTTTAATACACACGGGACATGTTACCATTTGAACAGGATAAGTGAGGAGAGTGTGTTCCCCAGATTGTTTAATACACACGGGTCATGTTGCCAGGTGAACTGGATATGTGAGCAGATTGCGTTCCCCTGATTGTTTAATACACACGGGACACGTTGCCAGGTGAACAGTATAAGTGAGGAGAGTGTGTTCCCCTGATTGTTAAATATACACAGGACATGTCACCAGGTGCACATTATAAGTGAGGAGAGTGTGTTCCCCTGATGGGTTAATACACAGGGGACATGTTACCAGGTGAACAGTATAAGTGAGGAGAGTGTGTTCCCCTGATGTTTTAATATACACGGGACATGACAGCAGGTGCACACTTTCAGTGAGGAGAGTGTGTTTCTCTAATGGTTTAATACGAATGGGACATGTCACCAGGTGAACAGTATAGGTGAGGAGAATGTTGTCCCCTGATTGTTAAATATGCACGGGACATGTTACCAGGAGAACAGTATAAGTGAGGAGAGTGTGTTCCCCTGATTGTTAAATACACACAGGACATGTTACCAGGAGAACAGTATAAGTGAGGAGAATGTGTTCCCCTGATGGTTTAATACGCACGGGACATGTTACCAGTTGACCAGTATAAGTGAGGAGATTGTGTTCCCCTGATTGTTTAATACACACGGGACATGTTACCAGCTGAACAGCATAAGTGAGGAGAGTGTGTTCCCCTCATGGTTTAATACACACGGGACATGTTACCAGCTGAACCGTGTAAGTGAGGAGAGCGTGTTCCGCTGATTGTTTAATAAACACGGAACATGTTACCAGGCAAACAGTATAAGTGAGCAGACTCTGTTCCCCTGATGGTTTTATATGCACGAGACATGTGACCAGTTGAACAGTATAAGTGAGAAGAGTGTGTTCCCCTGATGGTTTAATATACACGAGACGTAGTATTTGGTGAACAGTATAAGTGAGGAGAGTGTGTTTCCCTGATGTTTTAATACACACGGGACATGTTACCATTTGAACAGGATAAGTGAGGAGAGTGTGTTCCCCAGATTGTTTAATACACACGGGTCATGTTGCCAGGTGAACTGGATATGTGAGCAGATTGCGTTCCCCTGATTGTTTAATACACACGGGACACGTTGCCAGGTGAACAGTATAAGTGAGGAGAGTGTGTTCCCCTGATTGTGTAATACACACAGGAGGTGCTACCAGGTGAACAGTGTAAGTGAGTAGACTGTGTTCCCCAGATTGTTTAACACACGGGTCATGTTACCAGGTGAACAGTATAGGTAAGGAGACTGTGTTCCAGTGATGGTTTAATATACAGGGGACATCTTACCACGTGAACAGGATAAGTGAGCAGTGTGTGGTCCCCGGATTGTGTAATACACACAGGTGGTGCTACCAGGTGAACAGTATAAGTCAGGAGAGTGTGTTCCCCTGATGGTTTAATACACACAGGACATGCTTCCAGGTGAACAGTTTTAGTGAGGAGAGTGTGTACCCTTATCGTTTAATATGCACAGCACTTGCAACCAGGAGAACAGTATACGTGAGGAGAGTGTGTTCCCCTGATGGTTTAATATGCACAGCACATGTTGCCAAGTGTACAGTAAAGTGAGGAGAGTGTGTTCCCCTGCAGTTTTAATATACACGGGACATGATACCAGGTGAACAGTATAAGTTAGGAGAATGTGTTCCCCTGATGGTTCAATATACATGGGACGTGTTACCAGGAGAACAGTATAAGTGAGGAGATTGTGTTCCCCTTCTGGTTTCATACACACGGGACATGTCACCAGGCGAACAGAATAAGTGAGGAGAGTGTGTTCCCCTGATTGTTTAAAACACAAGAGACATGTTACCAGGCAAACAGTATAGTTCAGGAGAGTGTATTCCCCTGATTGTTTATTGCACACAGACATGTTACCAGGTGAACAGTATAAGTGAGGAGAGTGTATTCCCCTGATTGCTTAATGCACACAGGACATGTTCCCAGTTGAACGAAAGTGAGGAGAGTGTGTTCCCCTGATGGTTTAATACAAACCGGACATGTCACTAGGTGAACAGTATAAGTAAGGAGACTATGTTCCCCTGATGGTTTAATATGCACAGGACATGTTGCCAGGTGAATAGTAAAGTGAGGAGAGTGTGTTCCCCTGATGGTTTAATATACACGGGACATGTTACCACGTGAACAGAAGAAGTGAGGAGAGTATGTTCCCCTGATGGTATAATATACAAGCTACGTGTTACCAGGTGAACAGTATGAGGGAGGAGACTGCGTTCCCCAGATGGTTTCATACACACGGGACATGTCACCAGGCGAACATTATAAGTGAGAAGTGCGTGTTCCGCTGATTGTTTAATACACACGGGACATGTTACCAGGCAAACAGTATAAGTGAGGAGACTGTGTTCCCCTGATGGTTTAATACACCCAGACATGTTACCAGGTGAACAGTATAAGTGAGGAGAGTGTGTTCCACTGTTGGTTTAAGACACACAGGACATGTTGTCAAAGAACAGTATAAGTGAGGAGCGTGACTTCCCCTGATTGTTTAATACACACAGACATGTTACCAGGTGAACAGTCGAAGCGAGGAGAGTGTGTTCCACTGTTGGTTTAATACGCACAGGACAGGTTACCAGGTGAACAGTATAAGTGAGTAGAGTGTATTCCCCTGATTGTTTAATACACACAGACATGTTACCAGGTGAACAGTATAAGTGAGGAGAGTGTATTCCCCTGATTGTTTAATACACACAGGACATGTTACCAGTTGAACGAAAGTGAGGAGAGTGTGTTCCCCTGATGGTTTAACACAAAACGGACATGTCACTAGGTGAGCAGTCCAAGTAAGGAGAGTATGTTCCCCTGATTGTTTAATGCACACAGGACATGTTACCAGGTTGACAGTATAAGTGAGTAGAGTGTGTTCCCCTGATTGTTTAATACTGACGGGACATGTCACCAGGTGAACAGCAGAAGTGAGGAGAGTGTGTTCCCCTGATGGTTTAATACACACGTGACTTATTGCCAGGTGAACAGTGTAAGTGAGGAGAGTGTGTTCCCCTGATTGTTTAATAAACATGCGACATGTTACCAGGTGAACAGGATAAGTGGGGAGAGTTTGTTCTCCGGATGCTTATATACATACGGGACATGTTAACAGGTGAACAGTGTAAGTGAGGAGAGTGTGTCCCCCTGATTGTTTAATAAACATGGGACATTTTACGAGGCGAACAGTATAAGTGAGGAGATTGTGTTCCCCTGATGGTTTAATACTGACGGGACATGTCACCAGGTGGAAAGGATAAGTGAGGAGAGCGTGTTCCCCTGATGCTTTAATACACACAGGACATGTTACCAGGCGAACAGTATAAGTGAGGAGAGTGTGTTCCCCTGATCGTTTAATACTGAAGGGACATGCCACCAGGAGAAAAGTATAAGTGAGGAGAGTGTGTTCCCCTGATGCTTTAATACACACAGGACATGTCACCAGGCGTTCAGTATAAGAGTGGAGAGTGTGTTCCCATGCTGGTTTATTATACACGGGACGTGTTATCAGGTGAACAGTATAAGTGAGGAGAGTCTGTTCCCCTGATGGTTCAATATACACGGGACGTGTTACCAGGTGAACAGTATAAGTGAGGAGATTGGTTCCCCTGATGGTTTCAAACACACGGGACATGTCACCAGGCGAACAGTATAAGTGAGGAGAGTGTGTTCCCCTGATGTTTTAATACACACGGGACATGTTAACAGGTGAACAGTATAAGTCAGGAGAGTGTGTTCCCAAGATGGTTTAATATACACGAGACATGTTACCAGGTGAACAGTCGAAGTGAGGAGAGTGTGTTTCGCTGATGTTTTAACACACACGGGACATGTTACCAGGTGAACAGTATCAGTGAGGAGACTGTGTTCCACTGATGGTTTAATATGCACGAGACATGTGACCAGTTGAACAGCATAAGTGAGAAGAGTGTGCTCCCCTGATGGTTTAAGACACACGATACGTGGTATTTGGTGAACAGTATAAGTGAGGAGAGTGTGTTCCCCAGATTGTTTAATACACACGGGTCATGTTGCCAGGTGAACAGTATAAGTGAGCAGATTGTGTTCCCCTGATTGTTTAATACACACGGGACATGTTGCCAGATGAACAGTATAAGTGAGGAGAGTGTGTTCCCCTGATGGTTTAATATGCACAGCACATGTTGCCAGGTGAACAGTAAAGTGAGGAGAGTGTGTTCCCCTGCAGTTTTAATATACACGGGACATGATACCAGTTGAACAGTATAAGTTAGGAGAATGTGTTCCCCTGATGGTTCAATATACATGGGGCGTGTTACCAGGAGAACAGTATAAGTGAGGAGATTGTGTTCCCCTTCTGGTTTCATACACACGGGACATGTCACCAGGCGAACAGAATAAGTGAGGAGAGTGTGTTCCCCTGATTGTTTAAAACACAAGAGACATGTTACCAGGCAAACAGTATAGTTCAGGAGAGTGTATTCCCCTGATTGTTTAATGCACACAGACATGTTACCAGGTGAACAGTATAAGTGAGGAGAGTGTATTCCCCTGATTGCTTAATGCACACAGGACATGTTCCCAGTTGAACGAAAGTGAGGAGAGCGTGTTCCCCTGATGGTTTAATACAAACCGGACATGTCACTAGGTGAACAGTATAAGTAAGGAGACTATGTTCCCCTGATGGTTTAATATGCACAGGACATGTTGCCAGGTGAATAGTGAAGTTAGGAGAGTGTGTTCCCCTGATGGTTTAATATACACGGGACATGTTACCACGTGAACAGAAGAAGTGAGGAGAGTATGTTCCCCTGATGGTATAATATACAAGCTACGTGTTACCAGGTGAGCAGTATGAGGGAGGAGACTGCGTTCCCCAGATGGTTTCATACACACGGGACATGTCACCAGGCGAACATTATAAGTGAGAAGTGCGTGTTCCGCTGATTGTTTAATACACACGGGACATGTTACCAGGCAAACAGTATAAGTGAGGAGACTGTGTTCCCCTGATGGTTTAATACACCCAGACATGTTACCAGGTGAACAGTATAAGTGAGGAGAGTGTGTTCCACTGTTGGTTTAAGACACACAGGACATGTTGTCAATGAACAGTATAAGTGAGGAGCGTGACTTCCCCTGATTGTTTAATACACACAGACATGTTACCAGGTGAACATTCGAGGCGAGGAGAGTGTGTTCCACTGTTGGTTTAATACGCACAGGACATGTTACCAGGTGAACAGTATAAGTGAGTAGAGTGTATTCCCCTGTTTGTTTAATACACACAGACATGTTACCAGGTGAACAGTATAAGTGAGGAGAGTGTATTCCCCTGATTGTTTAATACACACAGCACATGTTACCAGTTGAACGAAAGTGAGGAGAGTGTGTTCCTCTGATGGTTTAACACAAACCGGACATGTCACTAGGTGAGCAGTCCAAGTAAGGAGAGTATGTTCCCCTGATTGTTTAATGCACACAGGACATGTTACCAGGTGAACAGTATAAGTGAGTAGAGTGTGTTCCCCTGATTGTTTAATACTGACGGGACATGTCACCAGGTGAACAGCAGAAGTGAGGAGAGTGTGTTCCCCTGATGGTTTAATACACACGGGACTTATTGCCAGGTGAACAGTGTAAGTGAGGAGAGTGTGTTCCCCTGATTGTTTAATAAACATGCGACATGTTACCAGGTGAACAGGATAAGTGGGGAGAGTTTGTTCTCCGGATGCTTATATACATACGGGACATGTTAACAGGTGAACAGTGTAAGTGAGGAGAGTGTGTTCCCCTGATTGTTTAATAAACATGGGACATTTTACGAGGCGAACAGTATAAGTGAGGAGATTGTGTTCCCCTGATGGTTTAATACTGACGGGACATGTCACCAGGTGAAAAGGATAAGTGAGGAGAGTGTGTTCCCCTGATGCTTTAATACACACAGGACATGTTACCAGGCGAACAGTATAAGTGAGGAGAGTGTGTTCCCCTGATCGTTTAATACTGAAGGGACATGCCACCAGGAGAAAAGTATAAGTGAGGAGAGTGTGTTCCCCTGATGCTTTAATACACACAGGACATGTCACCAGGCGTTCAGTATAAGAGTGGAGAGTGTGTTCCCCTGCTGGTTTATTATACACGGGACGTGTTATCAGGTGAACAGTATAAGTGAGGAGAGTCTGTTCCCCTGATGGTTCAATATACACGGGACGTGTTACCAGGTGAACAGTATAAGTGAGGAGATTGGTTCCCCTGATGGTTTCAAACACACGGGACATGTCACCAGGCGAACAGTATAAGTGAGGAGAGTGTGTTCCCCTGATGTTTTAATACACACGGGACATGTTAACAGGTGAACAGTATAAGTCAGGAGAGTGTGTTCCCCTGATGGTTTAATATACACGAGACATGTTACCAGGTGAACAGTCGAAGTGAGGAGAGTGTGTTTCGCTGATGTTTTAACACACACGGGACATGTTACCAGGTGAACAGTATCAGTGAGGAGACTGTGTTCCCCTGATGGTTTAATATGCACGAGACATGTGACCAGTTGAACAATATAAGTGAGAAGAGTGTGTTCCCCTGATGGTTTAATACACACGATACGTGGTATTTGGTGAACAGTTTAAGTGAGGAGAGTGTGTTCCCCAGATTGTTTAATACACACGGGTCATGTTGCCAGGTGAACAGGATAAGTGAGCAGATTGTGTTCCCCTGATTGTTTAATACACACGGGACATGTTGCCAGATGAACAGTATAAGTGAGGAGAGTGTGTTCCCCTGATTGTGTAATGCACACAGGAGGTGCTACCAGGTGAACAGTGTAAGTGAGTAGACTGTGTTCCCCAGATTGTTTGACACACGGGTCATGTTACCAGGTGAACAGTATAGGTAAGGAGACTGTGTTCAACTGATGGTTTAATATACAGGGGACATCTTACCACTTGAACAGGATAAGTGAGCAGAGTGTGTTCCCCTGATTGTGTAATACACACAGGAGGTGCTACCAGGTGAACAGTATAAGTGAGGAGAGTGTGTTCCCCAGATTGTTTAATACACACAGGACATGTTAGCAGGTGAACTACATAAGTGAGGAGAGTATGTTCCCCTGATGGTTTAATACGCACAGGACATGTTTCGAGGTGAACGGTATAAGTGAGGAGAGTATGTTCCCCTGATGGTTTAATATACACAGGACATGCTTCCAGATGAACAGTTTTAGTGAGGAGAGTGTGTACCCTTTTCGTTTCATATGCACAGCACTTGCAACCAGGAGAACAGTATACGTGAGCAGAGTGTGTTCCCCTGATGGTTTAATATGCACAGCACATGTTGCCAGGTGAACAATAAAGTGAGGAGAGTGTGTTCCCCTGCAGTTTTAATATACACGGGACATGATACCAGGTGAACAGTATAAGTTAGGAGAATGTGTTCCCCTGATGGTTCAATATACATGGGACGTGTTACCAGGAAAACAGTACAAGTGAGGAGATTGTGTTCCCCTTATGGTTTCATACGCACGGGACATGTCAGCAGGCGAACAGTATAAGTGAGGAGAGTATGTTCCCCTGATTGTTTAAAAGACACGAGACATGTTACCAGGCAAACAGTATAGTTCAGGAGAGTGTATTCCCCTGATTGTTTAATGCACACAGACATGTTACCAGGTGAACAGTATAAGTGAGGAGAGTGTATTCCAATGATTGTTTCATGCACACAGGACATGT
Organism: Heterodontus francisci; assembly: GCF_036365525.1. NCBI lineage: Eukaryota > Metazoa > Chordata > Chondrichthyes > Heterodontiformes > Heterodontidae > Heterodontus > Heterodontus francisci. The sequence continues at coordinate 175,976 of NW_027141488.1, read as the reverse complement.
TCCCAGTTGAACGAAAGTGAGGAGAGTGTGTTCCCCTGATGGTTTAATACAAACCGGACATGTCACTAGGTGAACAGTATAAGCAATGAGACTATGTTCCCCTTATGGTTTAATATGCACAGGACATTTTGCCAGGTGAATAGTAAAGTGAGGAGAGTGTGTTCCCCTGATGATTTAATATACGCGGGACATGTTACCACGTGAACAGAAGAAGTGAGGAGAGTATGTTCCCCTGATGGTATAATATACAAGCTACGTGTTACCAGGTGAACGGTATAAGGGAGGAGAGTGCGTTCCCCAGATGGTTTCATACACACGGGACATGTCACCAGGCGAACATTATAAGTGAGAAGTGCGTGTTCCGCTGATTGTTTAATACACACGGGACATTTTACCAGGCAAACAGTATAAGTGAGGAGACTGTGTTCCCCTGATGGCTTAATACACATAGACATGTTACCAGGTGAACAGTATAAGTGAGGAGAGTGTGTTCCACTGTTGGTATAATACACACAGGACATGTTGTCAATGAACAGTATAAGTGAGGAGCGTGAGTTCCCCTGATTGTTTAATACACACAGACATGTTACCAGGTGAACATTATAAGCGAGGAGAGTGTGTTCCACTGTTGGTTTAATACGCACAGGACATGTTACCAGGTGAACAGTATAAGTGAGTGGAGTGTATTCCCCTGATTGTTTAATACACACAGACATGTTACCAGGTGAACAGTATAAGTGAGGAGAGTGTATTTCCCTGATTGTTTAACACACACAGGACATGTTACCAGTTGAACGAAAGTGAGGAGAGTGTGTTCCCCTGATGGTTTAACACAATCCGGACATGTCACTAGGTGAACAGTCCAAGTAAGGAGAGTATGTTCCCTTGATTGTGTAATGCACACTGGACATGTTACCAGGTGAACAGTATAAGTGAGTGGAGTGTGTTCCCCTGATCGTTTAATACTGAAGGGACATGTCACCAGGAGAAAAGTATAAGTGAGGAGAGTGTGTTCCCCTGATGCTTTAATACACACAGGACATGTCACCAGGCGTTCAGTATAAGAGTGGAGAGTGTGTTCCCCTGCTGGTTTATTATACACGGGACATGTTACCAGGTGAACAGTATAAGTGAGGAGATTGTGTTTCCATGCTGGTTTATTATACACGGGACATGTTACCAGGTGCACAGTATAAGTGAGGAGAGTGTGTTCCCCTGATGGTTCAATATACACGGGACGTGTTCCCAGGTGAACAGTATAAGTGAGGAGATTGGTTCCCCTGATGTTTTAATACACACGGGACATGTTAACAGGTGAACAGTATAAGTGAGGAGAGTGTGTTCCCCTGATGGTTTAATATACACGAGACATGTTACCAGGTGAACAGTCGAAGTGAGGAGAGTGTGTTTTGCTGATGTTTTAATGCACACGGGACATGTTACCAGGTGAACAGTAGAAGTGAGGAGAGTGTGTTTCGCTGATGTTTTAATACACACGGGACATGTTACCAGGTGAACAGTATAGGTGAGGAGACTGTGTTCCACTGATGGTATAATATACACGGGACATCGTACCAGGTGAACAGTATAATTGAGGAGAGGGTGTTCCCCTGATGTTTTAATACACACGGGACATGTGACCAGATGAACAGTATAAGTGAGGAGAGTGTGTTCCCCTGATGTTTTAATAGACACGGGATATGTTACCAGGTGAGCAGTATAAGTGAGGAGAGTGTGTTCCACTGATGGTTGAATATGCACGACACATGTGACCAGATGAACAGTGTAAGTGAGGAGTGTGTGTTCCCCTAATGTTTTAATAGAGACGGGAAATGTTACCATTTGAACAGTATAAGTGAGGAGAGTGTGTTGCCCAGATTTTTTCATGCAGACGGGACATGTCACCAGGCGAACAGGATAAGTGAGGAGCGCGTGTTCCGCTGATTGTTTAATACACACGGGACATGTTACCAGGCAAACAGTATAAGTGAGGAGACTGTGTTCCCCTGATGGTTTAATATACGCAGGACATGTTACCAGGAGAACAGTATAATTGAGGAAAGTGTGTTCCCCTGATTGTTTAATACACACAGACATGTTACCAGGTGAACAGTATAAGTGAGGAGAGTGTGTTCCACTGTTGGATTAATACACACAGGACATGTTGTCAATGAACAGTATAAGTGAGGAGATGTATTCCCATGATTGTTTAATATACACAGACATGTTACCAGGTGAACAGTATAAGTGAGGAGAGTGTATTCCCCTGATTGTTTAATACACACAGGACATGATACCAGTTGAACGAAAGTGAAGAGAGTGTGTTCCCCTGATGGTTTAATACAAACCGGACATGTCACTAGGTGAACAGTCTAAGTAAGGAGAGTATGTTCCCCTGATTGTTTAATGCACACAGGACATGTTACCAGGTGAACAGTATAAGTGAGCAGAGTGTGTTCCCCTGATTGTTTAATACTGACGGGACATGTCACCAGGTGAACAGCACAAGTGAGGAGAGTGTGTTCCCCTGATGGTGTAATACTGACGGAACATGTCACCAGGTGAAAAGGATGAGTGAGGAGAGTGTGTTCCCGTGATGCTTTAATACACACAGGACATGTTACCAGGCGAACAGTATAAGTGAGGAGATTGTGTTCCCCTGATCGTTTAATACTGAAGGGACATGTCACCAGGTGAAAAGTATAAGTGAGGAGAGTGTGTTCCCCTGATGTTTTAACACACACAGGACATGTTACCAGGCGCACAGTATAAGAGAGGAGAGTGTGTTCCCCTGCCGGTGTATTATACACGGGACGTGTTACCAGGTGAAATGTATAAGTGAGGAGATGTGTTCCCCTGCTGGTTTATTATACACGGGACATGTTACCAGGTGAACAGTATAAGTGAGCAGAGTGTGTTCCCCTGATGGTTCAATATACACGGGACGTGTTACCAGGTGAACAGTATAAGTGAGGAGATTGGGTTCCCCTGATGGTTTCAAACACACGGGACCTGTCACCAGGCGAACGGTTTAAGTGAGGAGAGTGTGTTCCCCTGATGTTTTAATACACACGGGACATGTTACCAGGTGAACAGTATAAGTGAGGAGAGTGTGTTACCCTGATGGTTTAATATACACGAGACATGTTACCAGGTGAACAGTATAAGTGAGGAGAGTGTGTTTCGCTGATGTTTTAATACACACGGGACATGTTACCAGTTGAACAGTATAAGTGAGGAGAGTGTGTTCCCCAGATTGTTTAATACACACGGGAAATGTTACCAGGTGAACAGTATAGGTGAGGAGACTGTGTTCCACTGATGGTATAATATACACGGGACATCATACCAGGTGAACAGTATAAGTGAGGAGAGGGTGTTCCCCTGATGTTTTAATACACACGGGACATGTTACCAGGTGAGCAGTATAAGTGAGGAGAGTGTGTTCCACTGATGGTTTAATATGCACGAGACATGTGACCAGATGAACAAATAAGTGAGGAGTGTGTGTTCCCCTAATGTTTTAATAGAGACGGGAAATGTTACCAGGTGAACAGTATAAGTGAGGAGAGTGTGTACCCCTGATGGTTTAATATGCACGCGACATGTTACCAGGTGAACAGTATAAGTGAGGAGAGTGTGTTTCCCTGATGTTTTAATACACACGGGAAATGTTACCATTTGAACAGTATAAGTGAGGAGAGTGTGTTCCCCAGATTGTTTAATACACACGGGTCATGTTACCTGGTGAACAGTTTCGGTAAGGAGACTGTGTTCCACTGATGGTTTAATATACACGGGACATCGTACCAGGTGAACAGTATAAGTGAGCAGAGTGTGTTCCGCAGATGGTTTCATACACACGGGACATGTCTCCAGGCGAACAGTATAAGTGAGGAGAGCGTGTTCCGCTGATTGTTTAATAAACACGGAACATGTTACCAGGCAAACAGTATAAGTGAGGAGACTGTGTTCCCCTGATGGTTTAATATGCACGAGACATGTTACCAGGTGAACAGTATAAGTGAGAAGAGTGTGTTCCCCTGATGGTTAATATACATGAGACGTGGTATTTGGTGAACAGTATAAGTGAGGAGAGTGTGTTCCCCTGATTGTTTAATACACACGGGACATGTTGCCAGGTGAACACTATAAATGAGGAGAATGTGTTCCCCTGCTTGTGTAATACACACAGGAGGTGCTACCAGGTGAAAAGTATAAGTGACCAGAGTGTGTTCCCCAGATTGTTTAATACACACAGGACATGTTAGCAGGTGAACTACATAAGTATGGAGACTGTGTTCCCCTGATGGTTTAATACACGCAGGACATGGTTCTAGGTGAACAGTATAAGTGAGCAGAGTATGTTCCCCTGATGGTTTAATATGCACAGGACATGCTTCCAGGTGAACAGTTTTAGTGAGGAGAGTGTGTACCCTGATCGTTTAATATGCACAGCACTTGTTACCAGGTGAACAGTATAGGTGAGGAGAGTGTGTTCCCCTGATGGTTTAATATGCACAGCACATGTTGCCAGGTGAACAGTAAAGTGAGGAGAGTGTGTTCCACTGAAGTTTTAATATACACGGGACATGATACCAGGTGAACAGTATAAGCTAGGAGAGTGTGTTCCCCTGATGGTTCAAAATACATGGGACGTGTTACCAGGGGAACAGTATAAGTGAGGAGAGTGTGTTCCCCTGATTGTTTAAAACACACGAGACATGTTACCAGGCAAACAGTATAGTTCGGGAGAATGTGTTCCCCTGATGGTTTAATATACACAGGACATGTTACCAGGTGAACAGTATAAGTGAGGAGAGTGTATTCCCCTTATTGTTTAATACACACAGGACATGTTACCAGTTGAACGAAAGTGGGTAGAGTGTGTTCCCTGATGGTTTAATACAAACCGGACATGTCACTAGGTGAACAGTATAAGTAAGGAGAGTATGTTCCCCTGATGGTATAATGTACAAGCTACATGTTACCAGGTGAACACTATAAGGGAGGAGAGTGCGTTCCCCAGATGGTTTCATACACACGGGACATGTCACCAGGCGATCAGTATAAGTGAGGAGAGCGTGTTCCGCTGATTGTTTAATATACACAGGACATGTTACCAGGTGAACAGTATAATTGAGGGAAGTGTGTTCCCCTGATTGTCTAATACACACAGACATGTTACCAGGTGAACAGTATAAGTGAGGAGAGTTTGTTCCACTGTTGGTTTAATACACACAGGACATGTTGTCAATGAACAGTATAAGTGAGGAGATGTATTCCCCAGATTGTTTCATACACACAGACATGTTACCAGGTGAACAGTATAAGTGAGGAAAGTGTATTCCCCTGATTGTTTAATACACACAGGACATGTTACCAGTTGAACGAAACTGAGGAGAGTGTGTTCCCCTGATGGATAAACACAAACCGGACATGTCACTAGGTGAACAGTATAAGTAAGGAGAGTATGTCCCCCCTGATTGTTTAATGCACACAGGACATGTTACCAGGTGAATAGTATAAGTGAGTAGAGTGTGTTCCCCTGGTTGTTTAATACTGACGGGACATGTCACCAGGTGAACAGCATAAGTGAGGACAGTGTGTTCCCCTGATGGTTTAATACACACGGGACTTGTTACCAGGTGAACAGTATAAGTGAGGAGAGTGTGTTCCCCTGATTGTTTAATAAACATGGGACATGTTACCAGGTGACAGGAAAAGTGGGGAGAGTTTGTTCCCCTGATGCTTCAATACATACGGGACACGTTACCAGGTGAACAGGATAAGTGAGGAGAGTGTGTTCCCCTGATTGTTTAATAAACATGGGACATTTTACGAGGCGAACAGTATAAGTGAGGAGATTGTGTTCCCCTGATGGTTTAATACTGACGGGACATGTCACCAGGTGAAAAGGATAAGTGAGGAGAGTTTGTTCCCCTGATGCTTTAATACGCACAGGACATGTTACCAGGCGAACAGTATAAGGGAGGAGAGTGTGTTCCCCTGATCGTTTAATACTGAATGGACATGTCACCAGGTGAAAAGTATAGTGAGGAGAGTGTGTTCCCATGATGCTTTAATACACACAGGACATGTTACCAGGCGAACAGTATAAGAGTGGAGAGTGTGTTCCCCTGCTGGTTTATTATACACGGGACATGTTACCAGGTGAACAGTATAAGTGAGGAGAGTGTGTTCCCCTGATGGTTCAATATACACGGGACGTGTTTCCAGGTGAACAGTATAAGTGAGGAGATTGGGTCCCCTGATGGTGTCAAGCACACGGGACATGTCACCAGGCGAACAGTATAAGTGAGGAGAGTCTGTTCCCCTGATGTTTTGATACACACGGGACATGTTACCAGGCGAACAGTATAAGTGAGGAGAGGGTGTTCCCCTGATGGTTTAATATACACGAGACATGTTACCAGGTGAACAGTAGAAGTGAGGAGAGTGTGTTTCGCTGATGTTTTAATGCACACGGGACATGTGACCAGGTGAACAGTATATGTTAGGAGAGTGTGTTCCCCAGATTGTTTAATACACACGGGACATGTTACCAGGTGAACAGTATAGGTGAGGAGACTGTGTTCCTCTGATGGTATAATATGCACGGGACATCGTACCAGGTGAACAGTATAAGTGAGGAGATGGTGTTCCCCTGATGTTTTATTACACACGGGACAAGTGACCAGATGAACAGTATAAGTGAGGAGTGTGTGTTCCCCTAATGTTTTAATGGAGACTGGACATGTTACCAGGTGAACAGTATAAGTGAGGAGAGTGTGTTCCCCTGATGGTTTAATATGCACGAGACATGTTACCAGGTGAACAGTATAAGTGAGGAGAGTGTGTTTCCCAGATGTTTTAATACACACTGGACATGTTACCATTTGAACAGTATAAGTGAGGAGAGTGTGTTCCTCAGATTGTTTAATACACACGGGTCATGTTACCAGGGGAACAGTATTGGAAAGGAGACTGTGTTCCACTGATGGTTTAATATACACGGGATATCTTACCAGGTGAACAGTATATGTGAGCAGAGTGTGTTCCCCTGATTGTTTAATGCACACGGGACATGTTGCCAGGTGAACACTATAAGTAAGGAGAGTGTGTTCCCCTGATTGTGTAATACACAGAGGAGGTGCTGCCAGGTGAACAGTATAAGTGAGGAGAGTGTGTTCCCCAGATTGTTTAATACACACAGGACATGTTAGCAGGTGAACTACATAAGTGTGGAGAGTGTGTTCCCCTGATGGTATAATACACACAGGACATGTCACCAGGTGAACAGTATAAGTGAGGAGAGTATGTTCCCCTGATGGTTTAATATACACAGGACATGCTTCCAGGTGAACAGTTTTAGTGAGGAGAGTGTGTTCCCTGATCGTTTAATATGCACAGCACATGTTACCAGTTGAACAGTATAGGTGAGGCGTGTGTGTTCCCCTGATGGTTTAATATGCACAGCACATGTTGCCAGGTGAACAGTCAAGTGAGGAGAGTGTGTTCCCCTGAAGTTTTAATATACACGGGACATGATACCAGGTGAACAGTATAAGTGAGGAGAGTGTGTTCCCCTGCTGGTTCAATATACATGGGACGTGTTACCAGGAGAACAGTATAAGTGAGGAGATTATGTTCCCCTTATGATTTCATACACACGGGACCTGTCACCAGGCGAACAGTATAAGTGAGGAGAGTGTGTTCCCCTGATTGTTTAAAACACACGAGACATGTTACCAGGCAAACAGTATAAGTGAGGAGACTGTGTTCCCCTGATGGTTTAATATACACAGGACATGTTCCCAGGTGAACAGTATAAGTGAGGAGACTGTGTTCCCCTGATTGTTTAATACACACAGGACATGTTAGCATGTGAACTACATAAGTGTGGAGAGTGTGTACCCCTGATGGTATAATACACACTGGACATGTCACTAGGTGAACAGTATAAGTGAGAAGAGTATGTTCCCCTGATGGTTTAATATACACAGGAAATGCTTCCAGGTGAACAGTTTTAGTGAGGAGAGTGTGTTCCCTGATCGTTTAACATGCACAGCACATGTTACCAGTTGAACAGTATAGGTGAGGCGTGTGTGTTCCCCTGATGGTTGAATATGCACAGCACATGTTGCCAGGTGAACAGTCAAGTGAGGAGAGTGAGTTCCCCTGAAGTTTTAATATACACGGGACATGATACCAGGGGAAGAGTATAAGTGAGGAGAGTGTGTTCCCCTGATTGTTTAATACACACAGGACATGTTACCAGCTGAACGAAAGTGTGGAGAATGTGTTCCCCTGCTGATTTAATACAAACCGGACATGTCACTAGGTGAACAGTATAAGTAAGGAGAGTATGTTCCCCGGATTGTTTAATGCACACAGGACATGTTACCAGCTGAACAGTATAAGTGAGGAGAGTGTGTTCCCCTGATGGCTTAATATACACGGGACATGTTACCAGGTGAAAAGAAGAACTGAGGAGAGTATGTTCCCCTGATGGTATAATATACAAGCTACGTGTTACCAGGTGAACAGTATAAGGGAGGAGAGTGTGTTCCCCAGATGGTTTCATACACGGGACATGTCACCAGGCGAACAGTATAAGTGAGGAGAGCGTGTTCCATGATTGTTTAATAAACACGGAACATGTTACCAGGCAAAAAGTATAAGTGAGGAGACTGTGTACCCCTGATGGTTTAATGTGCACGAGACGTGTTACCAGGTGAACAGTATAAGTGAGAAGAGTGCGTTCCCCTGATGGTTTAATATACACGAGACGTGGTAATTGGTGAACAGTATAAGTGAGGAGAGTGTGTTTCCCTGATGTTTTAATAAACACGTGACATGTTACCATTTGAACAGTATAAGTGAGGAGAGTGTGTTCCCCAGATTGTTTAATACACACGGGTCATGTTGCCAGGTGAACAGTATAAGTGAGCAGAGTGTGTTCCCCAGATTGTTTAATATACCTGACATGTTGCCAGGTGAACAGTCAAGTGAGGAGAGTGAGTTCCCCTGAAGTTTTAATATACACGGGACATGATACCAGGGGAAGAGTATAAGTGAGGAGAGTGTGTTGCCCTGATGGTTCAATATACATGGGACGTGTTACCAGGAGAACAGTATAACTGAGGAGATTATGTTCCCCTTATGGTTTCATACACACGGGACATGTCACCAGGCGAACAGTATAAGTGAGGAGAGTGTGTTCCCCTGATTGTTTAAAACACACGAGACATGTTACCAGGCAAACAGTATAAGTGAGGAGACTGTGTTCCACTGATGGTTTAATATACACAGGACATGTTACCAGGTGAACAGTATAAGTGAGGAGAGTGTATTCCCCTTATTGTTTAATACACACAGGACATGTTACCAGCTGAACGAAAGTGAGGAGAATGTGTTCCCCTGATGATTTAATACAAACCGGACATGTCACTAGGTGAACAGTATAAGTAAGGAGAGTATGTTCCCCGGATTGTTTAATGCACACAGGACATGTTACCAGCTGAACAGTATAAGTGAGGAGAGTGTATTCCCCTGATGGCTTAATATACACGGGACATGTTACCAGGTGAAAAGAAGAACTGAGGAGAGTATGTTCCCCTGATGGTATAATATACAAGCTACGTGTTACCAGGTGAACAGTATAAGGGAGGAGAGTGTGTTCCCCAGATGGTTTCATACACACGGGACATGTCACCAGGCGAACAGTATAAGTGAGGAGAGCGTGTTCCACGATTGTTTAATAAACACGGAACATGTAACCAGGCAAACAGTATAAGTGAGGAGACTGTGTACCCCTGATGGTTTAATGTGCACGAGACGTGTTACCAGGTGAACAGTATAAGTGAGAAGAGTGCGTTCCCCTGATGGTTTAATATACACGAGACGTGGTAATTGGTGAACAGTATAAGTGAGGAGAGTGTGTTTCCCTGATGTTTTAATACACACGTGACATGTTACCATTTGAACAGTCTCAGTGAGGAGAGTGTGTTCCCCAGATTGTTTAATACACACGGGTCATGTTGCCAGGTGAACAGTATAAGTGAGCAGAGTGTGTTCCCCAGATTATTTAATACACCGGACATGTTGCCAGGTGAACAGTATAAGTGAGGAGAGTGTGTTCCCCTGATTGTGTAAAACACACAGGAGTTGCTACCAGGTGAACAGTATAAGTGAGTAGACTGTGTTCCAAAGATTGTTTAATACACACGGGTCATGTTACCAAGTGACCAGTATAGGTAAGGAGACTCTGTTCCGCTGATGGTTTAATATACAGCGGACATCTTACCAGGTGAACAGGATAAGTGAGCAGAGTGTGTTCCCCTGATAGTTTAATTCACACGGGACATGTTGCCAGGTGAACACTATAAGTGAGGAGAGTGTGTTCCCCTGATTGTGTAATACACACAGGAGGTGCTACCAGGTGAACAGTATAAGTGAGGTGAGCGTGTTCCGCTGATTGTTTAATACACACAGACATGTTACCAGGTGAACAGTATAAGTGAGGAGAGTGTATTCCCCTGATTGTTTAGTACACACAGGACATGTTACCAGTTGAACGAAAGTGAGGAGATTGTGTTCCCCAGATGGTTTAATACAAACCGGACATGTCACTAGGTGAACAGTATAAGTAAGGAGAGTATGTTCCCCTGATTGTTTAATGCACACAGGACATGTTACCAGGTGAACAGTATAAGTGAGTAGAGTGTGTTCCCCTGATTGTTTAATACACACAGGACATGTTAGCAGGTGAACTACATAAGTGTGGAGAGTGTGTTCGCCTGATGTTATAGTACACACAGGACATGTCACCAGGTGAACAGTATAAGTGAGGAGAGTATGTTCCCCTGATGGTTTAATATACACAGGACATGCTTCCAGGTGAACAGTTTTAGTGAGGAGAGTGTGTTCCCTGATCGTTTAATATGCACAGCACATGTTACCAGTTGAACAGTATAGGTGAGGCGTGTGTGTTCCCCTGATGGTTTAATATGCACAGCACATGTTGCCAGGTGAACAGTCAAGTGAGGAGAGTGTGTTCCCCTGAAGTTTTAATACACACGGGACCTGTTACCAGGTGAACAGTATCAGTGAGGAGAGTGTGTTCCCCTGATGGTTCAATATACATGGGACGTGTAACCAGGAGAACAGTATAACTGAGGAGATTATGTTCCCCTTATGGTTTCATACACACGGGACATGTCACCAGGCGAACAGTGTAAGTGAGGAGAGTGTGTTCCCCTGATTGTTTAAAACAAACGAGACATGTTACCAGGCAAACAGTATAAGTGAGGAGACTGTGTTCCACTGATGGTTTAATATACACAGGACATGTTACCAGGTGAACAGTATAAGTGAGGAGACTGTATTCCCCTGATTGTTTAATACACACAGGACATGTTACCAGCTGAACGAAAGTGAGGAGAATGTGTTCCCCTGATGATTTAATACAAACCGGACATGTCACTAGGTGAACAGTATAAGTAAGGAGAGTATGTTCCCCTGATTGTTTAATGCACACAGGACATGTTACCAGGTGAACAGTATAAGTGAGGAGAGTGTGTTCCCCTGATGGTTTAATATGCACAGGACATGTTACCAGGTGAACAGTAAAGTGAGGAGAGTGTATTCCCCTGATGGTTTAATATACACGGGACATGTTACCAGGTGAAAAGAAGAACTGAGGAGAGTTTGTTCCCCTGATGGTATAATATACAAGCTACGTGTTACCAGGTGAACAGTATAAGGGAGGAGAGTGTGTTCCCCAGATGGTTTCATACACACGGGACATGTCACCAGGCGAACAGTATAAGTGAGGAGACTGTGTTCCCCTGATGGTTTAATGTGCACGAGACGTGTTCCCAGGTGAACAGTATAAGTGAGAAGAGTGTGTTCCCCTGATGGTTTAATATACACGAGACGTGGTAATTGGTGAACTGTATAAGTGAGGAGAGTGTGTTTCCCTGATGTTTCAATACAAACGGGACATGTTACCATTTGAACAGTATAAGTGAGGAGAGTGTGTTCCCCTGATTGTTTAATACACTCGGGTCATGTTGCCAAGTGAACAGTATAAGTGAGTAGAGTGTGTTCCCCTGATTGTTTAATACACGGGACATGTTGCCAGGTGAACAGTATAAGTGAGGAGAGTGTGTTCCCCTGATTGTGTAAAACACACAGGAGGTGCTACCAGGTGAACAGTATAAGTGAGTAGACTGTGTTCCCCAGATTGTTTAATACACACGGTCATGTTACCAAGTGAACAGTTTCGGTAAGGAGACTCTGTTCCGCTGATGGTTTAATATACAGGGGACATCTTACCAGGTGAACAGGATAAATGAGCAGAGTGTGTTCCCCTGATAGTTTAATACACACAGGACATGTTGCCAGGTGAACACGATAAGTGAGGAGAGTGTGTTCCCCTGATTGTGTAATACACACAGGAGGTGCTACCAGGTGAACAGTATAAGTGAGGAGAGCGTGTTCAGCTGATTGTATCATACACACGGGACATGTTACCAGGCAAACAGTATAAGTGAGGAGACTGTGTTCCCCTGATGGTTTAATATACACAGGACATGTTACCAGGTGAACAGTATAATTGAGGAAAGTGTGTTCCCAAGATTGTTTAATACACACAGACATGTTACCAGGTGAACAGTATAAGTGAGGAGAGTGTGTTCCACTGTTGGTTTAATACACACAGGACATGTTGTCAATGAACAGTATAAGTGAGGAGATGTATTCCCCTGATTGTTTAATACACACAGACATGTTACCAGGTGAACAGTATAAGTGAGGAGAGTGTATTCCCCTCATTGTTTAATACACACAGGACATGCTACCAGTTGAACGAAAGTGAGGAGAGTGTGTTCCGCTGATGGTTTAATACAAACCGGACATGTCACTAGTTGAACAGTATAAGTAAGGAGAGTATGTTCCCTTGATTGTTTAATGCACACAGGACATGTTACCAGGTGAACAGTATAAGTGAGTAGAGTGTGTTCCCCTGATTTTTTAATACTGATGGGACATGTCACCAGGTGAACAGCATAAGTGAGGAGAGAGTGGTCCCTTGATGGTTTAATCCACACGGGCTTGTTACCAGTTGAACAGTATAAGTGAGGAGAGTGTGTTCCCCTGATTGTTTAATAAACATGGGACATTTTGCGAGGCGGTCAGTATAAGTGAGGAGATTGTGTTCCCCTGATGGTTTAATACTGACGGGACATGTCACCAGGTGAAAAGGATAAGTGAGGAGAGTGTGTTGCCCTGATGCTTTAATACACACAGGACATGTTACCCGGCGAACAGTATAAGTGAGGAGAGTGTGTTCCCCTGATCGTTTAATAGTGAAGGGACATGTCACCAGGTGAAAAGTATAAGTGAGGAGAGTGTGTTCCGCTGATTCTTGAATACACACAGGACACGTTACCAGGCGAACAGGAGAAGAGTGGAGACTGTGTTCCCCTGCTTTTTTATTATACACGGGACGTGTTCCCAGGCGAACAGAATAAGTGAGTAGAGTGTGTTCCCCTGCTGGTTTATTATACACAGGACGTGTTCCCAGGCGAACAGAATAAGTGAGTAGAGTGTGTTCCCCTGCTGGTTTATTATACACGGGACATGTTACCAGGTGAACAGTATAATTGAGGAGAGTGTGTTCCCCTGATGGTTCAATATACACGGGACGTGTTACCAGGTGAACTGTATAACTGAGGAGATTGGGTTCCCCTGATGGTTTCAAACACACGGGACATGTCACCAGGCGAACAGTATAAGTGAGGAGAGTGTGTTCCACTGATGTTTTAATACACACGGGACATGTTACCAGGTGAACTGTATAAGTGAGGAGAGGGTGTTCCCCAGATGGTTTAATATAAACGAGACATGTTACCAGGTGAAGAGTAGAAGTGAGGAGAGTGTGTTTCGCTGATGTTTTAATACACACGGGACATGTTACCACGTGAACAGTATAAGTGAGGGGAGTGAGTTCCCCACATTGTTTAATACACACGGGACATGTTACCAGGTGAACAGTATAGGTGAGGAGACTGTGTTCCACTGATGGTATAATATACACGGGACATCGTACCAGGTGAACAGTATAAGTGAGGAGAGGGTGTTCCCCTGATGTTTTAATACACACGGGACAAGTGACCAGATGAACAGTATAAGTGAAGAGAGTGTGTTCCCCTGATGTTTTAATAGACACGGGACATGTTAGCAGGTGAGCAGTATAAGTGAGGAGAGTGTGTTCCACTGAAGGTTTAATATGCACGAGACATGTGACCAGATAAACATTATAAGTGAGGAGTGTGTGTTCCCCTAATGTTTTAATAGAGACGGGACAAGTTACCAGGTGAACAGTATAAGTGAGGAGAGTGTGTTCCCCTGATGGTTTAATATGCACGAGACATGTTACCAGGTGAACAGTATAAGTGAGGAGAGTGTGTTTCCCTGATGTTTTAATACACACGGGACATGTTACCATTTGAACAGTATACTTGAGGAGAGTGTGTTCCCCAGATTGTTTAATACACACGGGTCATGTTACCAGGTGAACAGTATAGGTAAGGAGACTGTGTTCCACTGATGGTTTAATATACACGAGACGTCTTACCAGGTGAACAGTATAAGTGAGCAGAGTTTGTTCCCTGATTGTTTAATGCACAAGGGATATGTTGCCAGGTGAACACTATAAGTGAGGAGAGTGTGTTCCCCTGATTGTGTAATACACAGAGGAGGTGCTACCAGGTGAACAGTATAAGTGAGGAGTGTGTGTTCCCCTGATGGTTTAATATGCTCAGCACATGTTGCCAGGTGAACAGTCAAGTGAGGAGAGTGTGTTCCCCTGAAGTTTTAATATACACGGGACATGATAACAGCTGAACAGTATAAGTGAGGAGAGTGTGTTCCCCTGATGGTTCAATATACACGGGACATGTCACCAGGCGAACAGTATAAGTGAGGAGAGTTTGTTCCCCTGATTGTTTAAAACACACGAGACATGTTTCCAGGCAAACAGTATAAGTGAGGAGACAGTGTTCCCCTGATGGTTTAATATCCACAGTACATGTTACCAGGTGAACAGTATAAGTGAGGAGAGTGTATTCCCCTGATTATTTAATACACACAGGACATGTTACCAGCTGAACGAAAGTGAGGAGAATGTGTTCCCCTGATGATTTAATACAAACCGGACATGTCACTAGGTGAACAGTATAAGTAAGGAGAGTATGTTCCCCTGATTGTTTAATGCACACAGGACATGTTACCAGGTGAACAGTATAAGTGAGGAGAGTGTGTTCCCCTGATGGTTTAATATGCACAGGACATGTTACCAGGTGAACAGTAAAGTGAGGAGAGTGTGTTCCCCTGATGGTTTAATATACACGGGACATGTTGCCAGGTGAACAGAAGAAGTGAGGAGAGTATGTTCCCCTGATGGTATAATATACTAGCTACGTGTTACCAGGTGAACAGTATAAGGGAGGAGAGCGTGTTCCGCTGATTGTTTAATAAACACGGAACATGTTACCAGGCAAACAGTATAAGTGAGGAGACTGTGTTCCCCTGATGGTTTAATATGCACGAGACTTGTTACCAGGTGTACAGTATAAGTGAGAAGAGTGTGTTCCCCTGATGGTTTAATATGCACGAGACGTGGTATTTGGTGAAAAGTGTAAGTGAGGAGCGTGTGTTTCCCTGATGTTTTAATACAAACGGGACATGTTACCATTTGAACAGTATAAGTGAGGAGAGTGTGTTCCCCAGATTGTTTAATACACACGGGTCATGTTGCCAGGTGAACAGTCTAAGTGAGCAGAGTGTGTTCCCCTGATTGTTTAATACACACGGGACATGTTACCAGGCAAACAGTATAAGTGAGGAGACTGTGTTCCCCTGATAGTTTAATCTCCACTGGACATGTTACCAGGTGAACAGTATAATTGAGGAAAGTGTGTTCCCAAGATTGTTTAATACACACAGACAAGTTACCAGGTGAACAGTATAAGTGAGGAGAGTGTGTTCCACTGTTGGTTTAATACACACAGGACATGTTGTCAATGAACAGTATAAGTGAGGAGATGTATTCCCCTGATTGTTTAATACACACAGACATGTTACCAGGTGAACAGTATAAGTGAGGAGAGTGTATTCCCCTGATTGTTTAATACACACAGGACATGTTACCAGTTGAACGAAAGTGAGGAGAGTGTGTTCCCCTGATGGTTTAATACAAACAGGACATGTCACTAGGTGAACAGTGTAAGTAAGGAGAGTATCTTCCCCTGATTGTTTAATGCACACAGGACATGTTACCAGGTGAACAGTATAAGTGAGTAGAGTGTGTTCCCCTGATTGTTTAATACTGACGGGACATGTCACCAGGTGAACAGCAAAAGTGAGGAGAGTGTGTTCCCCTGATGGTTTAATACACACGGGCTTGTTACCAGGTGAACAGCATAAGTGAGGAGAGTGTGTTCCCCTGATTGTTTAATAAACATGGGACATGTTACCAGGTGAACAGGATAAGTAGGGAGAGTTTGTTCCCCTGATGCTTCAATACATACGGGACATGTTACCAGGTGAACAGTATAAGTGAGGAGAGTGTGTTCCCCTGATTGTTTAATGAAATTGGGACATTTTACGTGGCGAACAGTACAAGTGAGGAGATTGTGTTCCCCTGATGGTTTAACACTGACGGGACATGTCACCAGGTGAAAAGGATAAGTGAGGAGAGTGTGTTCCCCTGATGCTTTAATATACACAGGACATGTTACCAGGTGAACAGTATAAGTGAGGAGAGTGTGTTCCCCTGATCGTTTAATACTGAAGGGACATATCACCAGGTGAAAAGTATAAGAGAGGAGAGTGTGTTCCCCTGATGCTTTAACCACACAGGACATGTTACCAGGCGAACAGAATAAGAGTGGAGAGTGTGTTCCCCTGCTGGTTTATTATACACGGGACGTGTTACCAGGTGAACAGTGTAAGTGAGGAGGGTGTGTTCCCCTGCTGGTTTATTATACACGGGACATGTTACCAGGTGAACAGTATAAGTGAGGAGAGTGTGTTCCCCTGATGGTTCAATATACACGGGACGTGTTACGAGGTGAACAGTATAAGTGAGAAGATTGGGTTCCACTGATGGTTTCAACCACACGGGACATGTCACCAGGCGAACAGTATAAGTGAAGAGAGTGTGTTCCCCTGATGTTTTAATAGACACGGGACATGTTACCAGGTGAACAGTATAAGTGAGGAGAGTGTGTTCCCCAGATTGTTTAATACACACGGGACATGTTACCAGGTGAACAGTATAGGTGAGGAGACTGTGTTCCACTGATGGTATAATATACACGGGACATCGTACCAGGTGAACAGTATAAGTGAGGAGAGGGTGTTCCCCTGATGTTTTAATACACACGGAACAAGTGACCAGATGAACAGTATAAGTGAAGAGAGTGTGTTCCCCTGATGTTTTAATAGACACGGGACATGTTACCAGGTGAGCAGTATAACTGAGGAGAGTGTGTTCCACTGACCGTTTAATATGCACGAGACATGTGACCAGATAAACAGTATAAGTGAGGAGTGTGTGTTCCCCTAATGTTTTAATAAAGACGGGACATGTTACCAGGCAAACAGTGTAAGTGAGGAGAGTGTGTTTCCCTGATGTTTTAATACACACGGGACATGTTACCATTTGAACAGTATAATTGAGGAGAGTGTGTTCCCCAGATTGTTTAATCCACACGGGTCATGTTACCAGGTGAACAGTATAGGTAAGGGGACTGTGTTCCACTGATGGTTTAAAATACACGGGACATCTTACCTGGTGAACAGTATAAGTGAGCAGAGTGTGTTCCCCTGATTGTTTACTGCACACGAGACATGTTGCCAGGTGAACACAATAAGTGAGGAGAGTGTGTTCCCCTGATTGTTTAATACACACAGGAAATGTTAGCAGGTGAACTACATAAGTGTGGAGAGTGTGTTCCCCTGATGGTATAATACACACAGGACATGTCACGAGGGGAACAGTATAAGTGAGGAGATTATGTTCCCCTGATGGTTTAATATACACAGGACATGCTTCCAGGTGAACAGTTTTAGTGAGGAGAGTGTGTACCCTGATCGTTTAATATGCACAGCACATGTTACCAGTTGAACAGTATAGGTGAGGAGTGTGTGTTCCCCTGATGGTTTAATTTGCACAGCACATGTTGCCAGGTGAACAGTCAAGTGAGGAGAGTGTGTTCCCCTGAAGTTTTAATATACACGGGACATGATACCAGGTGAACAGAATAAGTGAGGAGAGTGCATTCCCCTCATGGTTTAATATACACAGGACATGTTACCAGGTGAACAGTATAAGTGAGGAGAGTGTATGCCCCTGATTGTTTAATACACACAGGACATGTTACCAGCTGAACGAAAGTGAGGAGAATGTGTTCCCCTGATGATTTAATACAAACCGGACATGTCACTAGGTGAACAGTATAAGTAAGGAGAGTATGTTCCCCTGATTGTTTAATTCACACAGGACATGTTACCAGGTGAACAGTATAAGTGAGGAGAGTGTGTTCCCCTGATGGTTTAATATGCACAGGACATGTTACCAGGTGAACAGTGAAGTGAGGAGAGTGTGTTCCCCTGATGGTTTAATATACACGGGACATGTTACCAGGTGAACAGAAGAAGTGAGGAGAGTATGTTCCCCTGATGGTATAATATACAAGCTACGTGTTACCAGGTGAACAGTATAAGGCAGGAGTGTGTGTTCCCCAGATGGTTTCATACACACGTTACATGTCACCAGGCGAACAGTATAAGTGAGGAGAGCGTGTTCCGCTGACTGTTTGATAAACACGGAACATGTTAACGGGCAAACAGTATAAGTGAGGAGACTGTGTTCCCCTGAGGGTTTAATATGCACGAGACGTGTTACCAGGTGAACAGTATAAGTGAGAAAAGTGTGTTCCCCTGTCGGTTTAATATACACGAGACGTGGTATTTGGTGAACAGTATAAGTGAGGACAGTGTCTTTCCCTGATGTTTTAATACACACGGGACATGTTACCATTTGAACAGTATAAGTAAGGAGAGTGTGTTCCCCAGAATGTTTAATACACACGGGTCATGTTGCCTGGTGAACAGTATAAGTGAGAAGAGTGTGTTCCCCTGATTGTTTAATACACGGGACATGTTGCCAGGTGAACAGTATAAGTGAGGAGAGTGTGTTCCCCTGATTGTGTAATACACACAGGAGGTGCTGCCGGGTGAACAGTATAAGTGAGTAGACTGTGTTCCCCAGATTGATTAATACACACGGGTCATGTTACCAGGTGAACAGTATAGGTAAGGAAACTGTGTTCCACTGATGGTTTAATATACAGGGGACATCTTACCAGGTGAACAGGATAAGTGAGCAGAGTGTGTTCCCCAGATGTTTTAATACACACGGGACATGTTACCATTTGAACAGCATAAGTGAGGAGAGTGTGTTCCCCAGAGTGTTTAATACACACGGGACATGTTGCCAGGTGAACACGATAAGTGAGGAGAGTGTGTTCCCCTGATTGTGTAATACACACAGGAGGTGCTACCAGGTGAACAGTATAAGTGAGGAGAGTGTGTTCCCCTGATTGTGTAATACACACAGGAGGTGCTACCAGGTGAACAGTATAAGTGTGGAGAGTGTGTTCCCCAGATGGTTTAATACACACAGGACATGTTTCTAGGTGAACAGTATAAGTGAGGAGAGTATGTTCTCCTGATGGTTTAATATACACAGGACATGCTTCCAGGTGAACAGTTTTAGTGAGGAGAGTGTGTACCCTGATCGTTTAATATGCACAGCACTTGTTACCAGGTGAACAGCATAGGTGAGGAGATTGCGTTCCCCTGATGGTTTAATAAGCACAGCACATGTTGCCAGGAGAACAGTAAAAGTGAGGAGATTGTGTTCCCCTTATGGCTTCATACACACGGGACATGTCACCATGCGAACAGTATAAGTGAGGAGAGTGTGTTCCCCTGATTGTTTAAAACACACGAGACATGTTACCAGGCAAACAGTATAGTTCAGGAGACTGTGTTCCCCTGATGGTTTAATATACACAGGACATGTTACCAGGTGAACAGTATAAGTGAGGATAGTGTATTCTCCTGATTGTTTAATACACACAGACATGTTACAAGGTGAACAGTATAAGTGAGGAGAGTGTATTCCCCTGATTGTTTAATCCACACAGGACATGTTACCAGTTGAACGAAAGTGAGGAGAGTGTGTTCCCATGATGGATTAATATGCACAGGACATGTTGCCAGGTGAATAGTAAAGTGAGGAGAGTGTGTTCCCCTGATGGTTTAATATACACGGGACATGTTACCACGTGAACAGAAGAAGTGAGGAGAGTATGTTCCCCTGATGGTATAATATACAAGCTGCGTGTTACCAGGTGAACAGTATAAGGGAGGAGAGTGCGTTCCCCAGATGGTTTCATACACACTGAACATGTCACCAGGCGAACAGTATAAGTGAGGAGAAGCGTGTTCCGCTGATTGTTTAATACACACGCAACATGTTACCAGGCAAACAGTATAAGTGAGGAGACTGTTCCCCT
This sequence comes from Heterodontus francisci, assembly GCF_036365525.1. Taxonomy (NCBI): domain Eukaryota; kingdom Metazoa; phylum Chordata; class Chondrichthyes; order Heterodontiformes; family Heterodontidae; genus Heterodontus; species Heterodontus francisci. Next base: position 155,319 of record NW_027141488.1, on the reverse strand, counting down.
GATGGTTTGATACACACAGGACATGTTACCAGGTGAACAGTATAAGTGAGGAAAGTGTGTTCCCCTGATTGATTAATACACACAGACATGTTACCAGGTGAACAGTTTCAGTGAGGAGAGTGTGTTCCACTGTTGGTTTAATACACACAGGACATGTTGTCAATGAACAGTATAAGTGAGTAGATGTAGTCACCAGATTGTTGAATACACACAGACATGTTACCAGTTGAACATTATAAGTGAGGAGAGTGTGTTCCACTTTTGGTTTAATACACACAGGACATGTTACCAGGTGAACAGTATAAGTGAGTAGAGTGTATTCCCCTGATTGTTTAATGCACACAGACATGTTACCAGGTGAACAGTATAAGTGAGGAGAGTGTATTCCCCTGATTGTTTAATACGCACAGGACATGTTACCAGTTGAACGAAAGTGAGGAGAGTGTGTTCCCCTGATGGTTTAATACAAACCGGACATGTCACTAGGTGAACAGTATAAGTACGGAGAGTATGTTCCCCTGATTGTTTAATGCACACAGGACATGTTACCAGGTGAACAGCATAAGTGAGTAGAGTGTGTTCCCCTGATTGTTTAAGATGGGACATGTCACCAGGTGAACAGCATAAGTGAGGAGAGTGTGTTCCCCTGATGGTTTAATACACACGGGACTTGTTAACAGGTGAACAGTATAAGTGAGGAGAGTGTGTTCCCCTGATTGTTTAATAAACATGGGACATGTTACCAGGTGAACAGGATAAGTGGTGAGAGTTTGTTCCCCTGATGCTTCAATACATACGGGACATGTTACCAGGTTAACAGTATAAGTGAGGAGAGTGTGTTCCCCTGATTGTTTAATAAACATGGGACATTTTACGAGGCGAACAGTAAAAGTGAGGAGATTGTGTTCCCCTGATGCTTTAATACACACAGGACATGTTACCAGGCGAACAGTATAAGTGAGGAGAGTGTGTTCCCCTGATCGTTTAATACTGAAGGGACATGTCACCAGGTGAAAGGTATAAGTGAGGAGAGTGTGTTTCCCTGATGTTTTAATAAACACGAGACGTGTTACCAGGTGAACATTATAAGTGAGGAGAGTGTGTTCCCCTGGGGGTTTTCTTATGCACGGGACATGTTACCAGGTGAACAGAAGAAGTGAGGAGAGTGTGTTCCCCTGATGGTTTAATATACAATAGACATGTTACCAAGTGAACAGTAGAAGTGAGGAGAGTCTGTTTCGCTGATGTTTTAATACACACGGGACATGTTACCAGGTGAACAGTATAAGTTAGGAGAGTGTGTTCCCCAGATTGTTTAATACACACGGGACATGTTACCAGGTGAACAGTATTGGTGAGGAGACTGTGTTCCACTGATGGAATAATATACAGGGGACATCGTACCAGGTGAACAGTATAAGTGAGGAGAGTGTGTTCCACTGATGGTTTAATATACACGAGATGTGTTACCAGGTGAACAGTATAAGTGAGGAGAGTGTGTTTCCCTCATGTTTTAATAAACACGAGACGTGTTACCAGGTGAACAGTATAAGTGAGGAGAGTGTGTTTCCCTGATGTTTTAATACACACGGGTCATGTTACCAGGTGAACATTATAGGTAAGGAGACTGCGTTCCACTGATGGTTTAATATACACGGGACATCTTTCCAGGTGAACGGTATAAGTGAGGAGAGTGTGTTCCCCTGATTGTTTAATCCACACAGGACATGTTTCCTGGTGAACAGTATAAGTGAGGAGAGTGTGTTCCCCTGATGGTTTAATACACACGGGACATGTTACCAGGTGAACAGTATAAGTGAGGAGAGTGTGTTCCCCAGATTGTTTAATACACACGAGTCATGTTACCAGGTGAACCTTATAGGTAAGTAGACTGTGTTCCACTGATGGTTTAATATACACGGGACATCTTACCAGGTGAACAGTATAAGTGAGCAGTGTGTGTTCCCCTGATTGTTTAATACACACAGGAGCAGCTACCAGGTGAACAGTATAAGTGAGGAGAGTGTGTTCCCCAGATTGTTTAATACACACAGGACATGTTAGCAGGTGAACTACATAAGTGAGGAGAGTGTGTTCCCCTGAATGTTTAATACACACAGGACATGTCACCAGGTGAACAGGAGAAGTGAGGAGAGTGTGCTCCCCTGATTGTGTAATACACACAGGAAGTGCTACCAGGTGAACAGTATAAGTGAGGAGAGTGTGTTCCCCAGATTGTTTAATACACACAGGACATGTTAGAAGGTGAACAACGTAAGTGAGGAGAGTGTGTTCCCCTGATTGTTTAATGCACACAGGACATGTTACCAGGTGAACAGTATATGTGAGGAGAGTGTGTTCCCCTGATTGTTTAAAGCACAGAGAACATGTTACCAGGTGAACAGTATAAGTGAGGAGAGTGTGTTCCCCTGCTGGTTTATTATACACGGGACATGTTACCAGGTGAACAGTATATGTGAGGAGAGTGTGTTCCCCTGATTGTTTAATGCACAGAGAACATGTTACCAGGTGAACAGTATAAGTGAGGAGAGTGTGTTCCCCTGCTGGTTTATTATACACGGGACATGTTACCAGGTGAACCGTATCAGTGAGGAGATTGGGTTCCCCTGATGGTTTCAAGCACACGAGACATGTCACCAGGTGAGCATTATAAGTGAGGAGAGTGTGTTCCCCTGATGTTTTAATACACACGGGACATGTTACCAGGTGAATAGTATAAGTGAGGAGAGTGTGTTCCCCTGATTGTTTAATGTCCATGAGACATGTCACCAGGTGAGCAGCATAAGTCAGGAGAGTGTGTTCCCCTGATGGTTTAATATACACGGGACATGTTACCAGGTGAACAGTATGAGTGAGGAGACTGTGTTCCACTGATGGTTCAATATACACGGGACATCGCACCAGTTGAACAGTATAAGTGAAGAGACTGTGTTCCACTGATGGTTTAATATGCACGGGACATCGTACCAGGTGAACAGTATAAGTGAGGAAAGTGTGTTCCCCTGATGGTTTATTATGCACGAGACATGTTACCAGGTGAACAGTATAAGTGAGGAGAGTGTGTTCCCCTGATTGTTCAATATACACGAGACGTGTTACCAGGTGAACAGTATATGTGAGGAGAGTGTGTTCCCCTTATGGTTTCATACACACGGGACATGTTACCATTTGAACAGTACAAGTGAGGAGACTGTGTTCCCCAGATTGTTTAATACACACGGGTCATGTTACCAGGTGAACAGTATAGGTAAGGAGACTGTGTTCCACTGATGGTTTAATATACACGGGACATCTTACCAGGTGAACAGTATAGGTGAGCAGAGTGTGTTCCCCTGATTGTTTAATGCACACGGGACATGTTGCCAGGTGAAAACTATAAGTGAGGAGAGTCTGTTCCACTGATTGTGTAATACACACAGGAGGTGCTACCAGGTGAACAGTATAAGTGTGGAGAGTGTGTTCCCCAGATTGTTTAATACACACAGGACATTTTAGGAGGTGAACTACATAAGTGTGGAGAGTGTGTTCCCCTGATTGTTTAATGCACACAGGACATGTCACGAGGTGAACAGTATAAGTGAGGAGAGTATGTTCCCCTGATTGTTTAATATACACAGGACATGCTTCCAGGTGAACAGTTTTAGTGAGGAGAGTGTGTAACCTGATCGTTTAATATGCACAGCACATGTTACCAGTTGAACAGTATAGGTGAGGAGTGTGTGTTCCCCTGATGGTTCAATATGCACAGCACATGTTGCCAGGTGAACAGTAAAGTGAGGAGAGTGTGTTCCCCTGAAGTTTTAATATACACGGGACATGATACCAGGTGAACAGTATAAGTGAGGAGAGTGTGTTCCCCTGATGGTTCAATATACATGGGACGTGTTACCAGGAGAACAGTATAAGTGAGGAGACTATGTTCCCCTTATGGTTTCATACACACGGGACATGACACCAGGCGAACAGTATAAGTGAGCAGAGTGTGTTCCCCTGATTGTTTAATACACACGAGACATGTTCCCAGGCAAACAGTATAAGTGAGGAGACTGTGTTCCCCTGATGGTTTAATACACACAGGACATGTTACCAGCTGGACGAAAGTGAGGAGAATGTTTTCCCCTGATGATTTAATACAAACCGGACATGTCACGAGGTGAACAGTATAAGTAAGGAGAGTATGTTCCCCTGATTGTTCAATGCACACAGGACATGTTACCAGGTGAACAGTATAAGTGAGGAGAGTATGTTCCCCTGATGGTTTCATATGCAGAGGACATGTTACCAGGTGAACAGTGAAGTGAGGAGAGTGTGTTCCCCTGATGGTTTAATATACACGGGACATGTTACCAGGTGAGCAGAAGAAGTGAGGAGAGTATGTTCCCCTGATGGGATAATATACAAGCTACGTGTTACCAGGTGAACAGGAAAAGGGAGGAGATTGTGTTCCCCAGATTGTTTCATACACACGGGACATGTCACCAGGCGAACAGTATAAGTGAGGAGAGCTTGTTCCGCTGATTGTTTAATAAACACGGAACATGTTACCAGGCAAACAGTATCAGTGAGGAGACTGTGTTCCCCTGATAGTTTAATATGCACGAGACATGTTACCATGTGAACAGTATAAGTGAGAAGAATGTGTTCCCCTGATGGTTTAATATACACGAGACGTGGTATTTGGTGAACAGCATAAGTGAGGAGAGTGTGTTTACCTGATGTTTTAATACACACGGGACATGTTACCAATTGAACAGTATAAGTGAGGAGAGTGTGTTCCCCAGATTGTTTAATACACACGGGACATGTTGCCAGGTGAACAGTATCAGTGAGGAGAGTGTGTTCCCCTGATTGTTGAATACACACAGGAGGTGCTACCAGGTGAACAGTATGAATGAGGAGAGTGTGTTCCCCAGATTGTTTAATACACACGGGTCATGTTACCAGGTGAACAGTATAGGTAAGGAGACTGTGTTCCACTGACGGTTTAATATACAGGGGACATCTTACCAGGTAAACAGGATAAGTGAGCAGAGTGTTTTCCCCTGACTGTTTAATACACACGGGACATGTTGCCAGGTGAACACTATAAGTGAGGAGAGTGTGTTCCCCTGATTGTGTAATACACACAGGAGGTGCTACCAGGTGAACAGTATGAATGAGGAGAGTGTGTTCCACAGATTGTTTAATACACACATGACATGTTAGCAGGTGAACTGCATAAGTGTGGAGAGTGTGTTCCCCTGATGGTACAATACACACAGGACATGTCACTAGGTGAACAGGATAAGTGAGGAGATTATGTTCCCCTGATGGTTTAATATACACAGGACATGCTTCCAGGTGAACAGTTTTAGTGAGGAGAGTGTGTACCCTGATCGTTTAATATGCACAGCACATGTTACCAGTTGAACAGTATAGGTGAGGAGTGTGTTTTCCCCTGATGGTTTAATATGCACAGCACATGTTGCCAGGTGAACAGTAAAGTGAGGAGAGTGTGTTCCCCTGAAATTTTAATATACACGGGACATGATACCAGGTGAACAGTATAAGTGAGGAGAGTGTGGTCCCCTGATGGTTCAATATACCTGGGACGTGTTACCAGGAGAACAATATAAGTGAGGAGATAATGTTCCCCTTATGGTTTCATGCACACGGGACATGTCACCAGGCGAACAGTATAAGTGAGGAGACTGTGTTCCCCTGATGGTTTAATATACACAGGACATGTTACCAGGTGAACAGTATAAGTGAGGAGAGTGTATTCCCCTGATTGTTTAATACACAAAGACATGTTAACAGGTGAACAGTATAAGTGAGGAGAGTGTATTCCCCTGATTGTTTAATACACACAGGACATGTTACCAGCTGAACGAAAGTGAGGAGAATGTGTTCCCCTGATGATTTAATACAAACCGGACATGTCACTAGGTGAACAGTATAAGTAAGGAGAGTATGTTCCCCTGATTGTTTAATGCACACAGGACATGTTACCTGGTGAACAGTATAAGTGAGGAGAGTGTGTTCCCCTGATGGTTTAATATGCACAGGACATGTTACCATGTGAACAGTAAAGTGAGGAGGGTGTGTTTCCCTGATGGTTTAATATACACAGGACATGCTTCCAGGTGAACAGTTTTAGTGAGGAGTGCGTGTACCCTGATCGTTTAATGTGCACAGAACTTGTTACCAGGTGAACAGTATAGGTGAGGAGAGTGTGTTCCCCTGATGGTTTAATATGCACAGCACATGTTGCCAGGTGAAAAGTAAAGTGAGGAGAGTGTGTTCCCCTGAAGTTTTAATATACACGGGACATGTTACCAGGTGAACAGTATAAGTGAGGAGAGTGTGTTCCCCTGATGGTTCAATATACATGGGACGTGTTACCAGGAGAACAGTATAAGTGAGCAGATTGTGTTCCCCTTATGGTTTCATACACACGGGACATGTCACCAGGCGAAAAGTATAAGTGAGGAGAGTGTGTTCCCCGGATTGTTTAAAACACACGAGACATGTTACCAGGCAAACAGTATAGTTCAGGAGACTGTGTTCCCCTGATGGTTTAATATGCAGGAGACATGTTACCAGGTGAACAGTATAAGTGAGGAGAGTGTGTTCCCTTGATTGTTTAATATACACGGGACGTGTTACCAGGTGAACAGTATAAGTGAGGAGAGTGTGTTTCCCTGATGTTTTAATACACACGGGACATGTTACCATTTGAACAGTAAAAGTGAGGAGAGTGTGTTCCCCAGCTTGTTTAATACAAACGGGTCATGTTACCAGGTGAACAGGAGAGGTAAGGAGACTGTGTTCCACTGATGGTTTAATATACACGGGACATCTTACCAGGTGAACAGTATAAGTGAGCAGAGTGTGTTCCCCTGATTGTTTAATGCACACGGGACATGTTGCCAGGTGAACACTATAAGTGAGGAGAGTCTGTTCCCCTGATTGTGTAATACACACAGGAGGTGCTACCAGGTGAACAGTATAAGTGAGGAGAGTGTGTTCCCCAGATTGTTTAATACACACAGGACATGTTAGCAGGTGAACTACATAAGTGTGGAGAGTGTGTTCCCCTGATGGTATAATACACACAGGACATGTCACGAGGTGAACAGTGTAAGTGCGGAGAGTATGTTCCCCTGATGGTTTAATATACACAGGACATGCTTCCAGGTGAACAGTTTTAGTGAGGAGAGTGTGTACCCTGATGGTTTAATATGCACAGCACATGTTGCCAGGTGAACAGTAAAGTGAGGAGAGTGTGTTCCCCTGAAATTTTAATATACACGGGACATGATACCAGGTTAACAGTATAAGTGAGGAGATTGTGGTCCCCTGATGGTTCAATATACATGGGACGTGTTACCAGGAGAACGATATAAGTGAGGAGATTATGTTCCCCATATGGTTTCATGCACACGGGACATGTCACCAGGTGAACAGTATAAGTGAGGAGACTGTGTTCCCCTGATGGTTTAATATACACAGGACATGTTACCAGGTGAACAGTATAAGTGAGGAGAGTGTATTCCCCTGAGTGTTTAATACACACAGACATGTTAACAGGTGAACAGTATAAGTGAGGAGAGTGTATTCCCCTGATTGTTTAATACACACGGGACATGTTACCAGCTGAACGAAAGTGAGGAGAATGTGTTCCCCAGATGATTTAATACAAACCGGACATGTCACTAGGTGAACAGTATAAGTGAGGAGAGTATGTTCCCCTGATTGTTTAATGTACTCAGGACATGTCACTAGGTGAACAGTATAAGTGAGGAGAGTATGCTCCCCTGATGGTTTAATATGCGCAGCACATGTTGCCAGGTGAACAGTAAAGTGAGGAGAGTGTGTTCCCCTGATGGTTCAATATACATGGGACGTGTTACCAGGAGAACAGTATAAGTGAGGAGATTATGTTCCCCTTATGGTTTCATACACACGGGACATGTTACCAGGCGAACAGTATAAGTGAGCAGAGTGTGTTCCCCTGATTGTTTAATACACACGAGACATGTTACCAGGCAAACAGTATAAGTGAGGAGACTGTGTTCCCCTGATGGTTTAATACACACAGGACATGTTACCAGCTGAACGAAAGTGAGGAGAATGTGTTCCCCTGATGATTTAATACAAACCGGACATGTCACTAGGTGAACAGTATAAGTAAGGAGAGTATGTTCCCCTGATTGTTTAATGCACACAGGACATGTTACCAGGTGAACAGTATAAGTGAGGAGAGTATGTTCCCCTGATGGTTTCATATGCAGAGGACATGTTACCAGGTGAACAGTGAAGTGAGGAGAGTGTGTTCCCCTGATGGTTTAATATACACGGGACATGTTACCAGGTGAACAGAAGAGGTGAGGAGAGTATGTTCCCCTGATGGTATAATATACAAGCTGCGTGTTACCAGGTGAACAGGAAAAGGGAGGAGATTGTGTTCCCCACATTGTTTCATACACACGGGACATGTCACCAGGCGAACAGTATAAGTGAGGAGAGCGTGTTCCGCTGATTGTTTAATAAACACGGAACATGTTACCAGGCAAACAGTATAAGTGAGGAGACTGTGTTCCCCTGATAGTTTAATATGCACGAGACATGTTACCATGTGAACAGTGTAAGTGAGAAGAATGTGTTCCCCTGATGGTTTAATATACACGAGACGTGGTATTTGGTGAACAGCATAAGTGAGGAGAGTGTGTTTCCCTGATGTTTTAATACACACGGGACATGTTGCCAGGTGAACAGTACAAGTGAGCAGAGTGTGTTCTCCTGATTGTTTAATACACAAGGGACATGTTGCCAGGTGAAAAGTATAAGTTAGGAGAGTGTGTTCCCCTGATTGTGTAATACACACAGGAGGTGCGACCAGGTGAACAGTATAAGTGAGTAGACTGTGATCCCCGGATTGTTGAATACACACGGGTCATGTTACCAGGTGAACAGGATAGGTAAGTAGACTGTGTTCCACGGATGGTTTAATATACAGGGGACATCTTACCAGGTGAAGAGGATAAGTGAGCAGAGTGTGTTCCCCTGGTTGTTTAATACACACGGGACATGTTGCCAGGTGAACACTATAAGTGAGGAGAGTCTGTTCCCCTGATTGTGTAATACACACATGAGGAGCGACCAGGTGAACAGTATCAGTGAGGAGAGTGTGTTCCCCAGATTGTTTAATACACACAGGACATGTTAGCAGGTGAACTATATAAGTGTGGAGAGTGTGTTCCCCTGATGGTTTAATACACACAGGACATGTTTCGAGGTGAACGGTATAAGTGAGGAGAGTATGTTCCCCTGATGGTTTAATATACACAGGACATGCTTCCAGGTGAACAGTTTTAGTGAGGAGTGTATGTACCCTGATCGTTTAATATGCACAGCACTTGTTACCAGGTGAACAGTATAGGTGAGGAGAGTGTGTTCCCCTGATGGGTTAATATGCACAGCACATGTTGCCAGGTGAAAAGTAAAGTGAGGAGAGTGTGTTCCCCTGAAGTTTTAATATACACGGGACATGTTACCAGGTGAACAGTATAAGTGAGGAGAGTGTGTTCCCCTGATGGTTCAATATACATGGGACGTGTTACCAGGAGAACAGTATAAGTGAGCAGATTGTGTTCCCCTTCTGGTTTCATACACACGGGACATGTCACCAGGCGAAAAGTACAAGTGAGGAGAGTGTGTTCCCCTGATGGTTCAATATACATGGGACGTGTTACCAGGAGAACAGTATAAGTGAGCAGATTGTGTTCCCCTTCTGGTTTCATACACACGGGACATGTCACCAGGCGAAAAGTACAAGTGAGGAGAGTGTGTTCCCCGGACTGTTTAAAACACACGAGACATGTTACCAGGCAAACAGAATAGTTCAGGAGACTGTGTTCCCCTGATGGTTTAATATACACAGGACATGTTACCAGGTGAACAGTATAAGTGAGGAGAGTGTGTTCCCCTGATGGTTTAATATGCAGGAGACATGTAACCAGGTGAACAGTATAATTGAGGAGAGTGTGTTCCCTTGATTGTTTAATATACACGGGACGTGTTACCAGGTGAACAGTATAAGTGAGGAGAGTGTGTTTCCCTGATGTTTGAATACACACGGGACATGTTACCATTTGAACAGTAAAAGTGAGGAGAGTGTGTTCCCCAGATTGTTTAATACAAACGGGTCATGTTACCAGGTGAACAGGAGAGGTAAGGAGACTGTGTTCCACTGATGGTTTAATATACACGGGACATCTTACCAGGTGAACAGTATCAGTGAGCAGAGTGTGTTCCCCTGATTGTTTAATGCACACGGGACATGTTGCCAGGTGAACACTGTGAGTGAGGAGAGTGTGTTCCCCTGATTGTGTAATACACAGAGGAGGTGCTACCAGGTGAACTGTATAAGTGAGGAGAGTGTGTTCCCCAGATTGTTGAATACACACAGGACATGTTAGCAGGTGAACTACATAAGTGTGGAGAGTGTGTTCCCCTGATGGTATAATACACACAGGACATGTCACTAGGTGAACAGTAGAAGTGAAGAGAGTATGTTCCCCTGATGGTTTAATATACACAAGACATGCTTCCAGGTGAACAGTTTTAGTGAGCAGAGTGTGTAACCTGATCGTTTAATATGCACAGCACATGTTACCAGTTGAACATTATAGGTGAGGAGTGTGTGTTCACCTGATGGTTTAATATGCACAGCACATGTTGCCAGGTGAACAGGAAAGTGAGGAGAGTGTGTTCCCCAGTAGTTTTAATATACACGGGACATGATACCAGGTGAACAGTATAAGTGAGGAGAGTGTGTTCCCCTGATGGTTCAATATACATGGGACGTGTTACCAGGAGAACAGTATAAGTGAGGAGATTATGTTCCCCTTATGGTTTCATACACACGGGACATGTCACCAGGCGAACAGTATAAGTGAGGAGAATGTGTTCCCCTGATTGTTTAAAACACACGAGACATGTTACCAGGCAAACAGTATAAGTGAGGAGACTCTGTTCCCCTGATGGTTTAATATACACAGGACATGTTACCAGGTGAACTGTATAAGTGAGGAGAGTGTATTCCCCTGATTGTTTAATACACACAGGACATGTTACCAGCTGAACGAAAGTGAGGAGAATTTGTTCCCCTGATGATTTAATACAAACCGGACATGTCACTAGGTGAACAGTATAAGTAAGGAGAGTATGTTCCCCTGATTGTTTAATGCACACAGGACATGTTACCAGGTGAACAGTATAAGTGAGGTAAGCGTGTTCCGCTGATTGTTTAATAAACACGGAACATGTTACAAGGCAAACAGTATAAGAGAGGAGACTGTGTTCCCCTGATGGTTTAATATGCACGAGACATGTTACCAGGTGAACAGTATAAGTGAGAAGAGTGTGTTCCCCTGATGGTTTAATATACACGAGACGTGGTATTTGGTGAACAGTATAAGTGAGGAGAGTGTGTTTCCCTGATGTTTTAATACGCATGGGACATGTTACCATTTGAACAGGATAAGTGAGGAGAGTGTGTTCCCCAGATTGTTGAATACACACGGGTCATGTTGCCAGGTGAACAGTATAAGTGAGCAGAGTGTGTTCCCCTGATTGTTTAATACACAAGGGACATGTTGCCAGGTGAACAGTATAAGTGAGGAGAGTGTGTTCCCCTGATTGTGTAATACACACAAAAGGTGCGACCAGGTGAACAGTAGAAGTGAGTAGACTGTGTTCCCCAGATTGTTTAACACACATTGGTCATGTTACCAGGTGAACAGTTTTGGTCAGGAGACTGTGTTCCACTGATGGTTTAATATACAGGGGACATCTTACCAGGTGATCAGTATCAGTGAGCGGAATGTGTTCCCCTGATTGTTTAATGCACACGGGACATGTTGCCAGGTGAACACTGTGAGTGAGGAGAGTGTGTTCCCCTGATTGTGTAATACACACAGGAGGTGCTACCAGGTGAACTGTATAAGTGAGGAGAGTGTGTTCCCCAGATTGTTGAATACACACAGGACATGTTAGCAGGTGAACTACATAAGTGTGGAGAGTGTTTTCCCCTGATGGTATAATACACACAGGACATGTCACTAGGTGAACAGTAGAAGTGAAGAGAGTATGTTCCCCTGATGGTTTAATATACACAAGACATGCTTCCAGGTGAACAGTTTTAGTGAGGAGAGTGTGTAACCTGATCGTTTAATATGCACAGCACATGTTACCAGTTGAACATTATAGGTGAGGAGTGTGTGTTCCCCTGATTGTTTAATATGCACAGCACATGTTGCCAGGTGAACAGGAAAGTGAGGAGAGTGTGTTCCCCAGTAGTTTTAATATACACGGGACATGATAACAGGTGAACAGTATAAGTGAGGAGAGTGTGTTCCCCTGATGGTTCAATATACATGGGACGTGTTACCAGGAGAACAGTATCAGTGAGGAGATTATGTTCCCCTTATGGTTTCATACACACGGGACATGTCACCAGGCGAACAGTATAAGTGAGGAGAGTGTGTTCCCCTGATTGTTTAAAACACACGAGACATGTTACCAGGCAAACAGTATAAGTGAGGAGACTCTGTTCCCCTGATGGTTTAATATACACAGGACATGTTACCAGGTGAACTGTATAAGTGAGGAGAGTGTATTCCCCTGATTGTTTAATACACAAAGGACATGTTACCAGCTGAACGAAAGTGAGGAGAATTTGTTCCCCTGATGATTTAATACAAACCGGACATGTCACTAGGTGTACAGTATAAGTAAGGAGAGTATGTTCCCCTGATTGTTTAAAGCACACAGGACATGTTACCAGCTGAACAGTATAAGTGAGGTAAGCGTGTTCCGCTGATTGTTTAATAAACACGGAACATGTCACAAGGCAAACAGTATAAGTGAGGAGACTGTGTTCCCCTGATGGTTTAATATGCACGAGACATGTTGCCAGGTGAACAGTATAAGTGAGAAGAGTGTGTTCCCCTGATGGTTTAAGATACACGAGACGTGGTATTTGGTGAACAGTATAAGTGAGGAGAGTGTGTTTCCCTGATGTTTTAATACTCACGGGACATGTTACCATTTGAACAGGATAAGTGAGGAGAGTGTGTTCCCCAGATTGTTTAATACACACGGGTCATGTTGCCAGGTGAACAGTATAAGTGAGCAGAGTGTGTTCCACTGATTGTTTAATACACACGGGTCATGTTACCAGGTGAACAGTATAGGTAAGGAGACTGTGTTCCACTGATGGTTTAATATACAGGGGACATCTTACCAGGTGAAGAGGATAAGTGAGCGGAGTGTGTTCCCCTGATTGTTTAATACACACGGGACATGTTGCCAGGTGAACACTATAAGTGAGGAGAGTCTGTTCCCCTGATTGTGTAATACACACAGGAGGAGCTGCCAGGTGAACAGTATCAGTGAGGAGAGTGTGTTCCCCAGATTGTTTAATACACACAGGACATGTTAGCAGGTGAACTATATAAGTGTGGAGAGTCTGTTCCCCTGATGGTTTAATACACACAGGACATGTTTCGAGGTGAACGGTATAAGTGAGGAGAGTATGTTCCCCTGATGGTTTAATATACACAGGACATGCTTCCAGGTGAACAGTTTTAGTGAGGAGTGTGTGTACCCTGATCGTTTAATATGCACAGCACTTGTTACCAGGTGAACAGTATAGGTGAGGAGAGTGTGTTCCCCTGATGGTTTAATATGCACAGCACATGTTGCCAGGTGAAAAGTAAAGTGAGGAGAGTGTGTTCCCCTGAAGTTTTAATATACACGGGACATGTTACCAGGTGAACAGTATAAGTGAGGAGAGTGTGTTCCCCTGATGGTTCAATATACATGGGACGTGTTACCAGGAGAACAGTATAAGTGAGCAGATTGTGTTCCCCTTATGGTTTCATACACACGGGACATGTCACCAGGCGAAAAGTATAAGTGAGGAGAGTGTGTTCCCCGGATTGTTTAAAACACACGAGACATGTTACCAGGCAAACAGTATAGTTCAGGAGACTGTGTTCCCCTGATGGTTTAATATGCAGGAGACATGTTACCAGGTGAACAGTATAAGTGAGGAGAGTGTGTTCCCTTGATTGTTTAATATACACGGGACGTGTTACCAGGTGAACAGTATAAGTGAGGAGAGTGTGTTTCCCTGATGTTTTAATACACACGGGACATGTTACCATTTGAACAGTAAAAGTGAGGAGAGTGTGTTCCCCAGATTGTTTAATACAAACGGGTCATGTTACCAGGTGAACAGGAGAGGTAAGGAGACTGTGTTCCACTGATGGTTTAATATACAGGTGACATCTTACCAGGTGAAGAGGATAAGTGAGCAGAGTGTGTTCCCCTGATTGTTTAATACACACATGAGGAGCTACCAGGTGAACAGTATCAGTGATGAGAGTGTGTTCCCCAGATTGTTTAATACACACAGGACATGTTAGCAGGTGAACTATATAAGTGTGGAGAGTGTGTTCCCCTGATGGTTTAATACACACAGGACATGTTTCGAGGTGAACGGTATAAGTGAGGATAGTATGTTCCCCTGATGGTTTAATATACAAAGGACATGCTTCCAGGTGAACAGTTTTAGTGAGGAGTGTATGTACCCTGATCGTTTAATATGCACAGCACTTGTTACCAGGTGAACAGTATAGGTGAGGAGAGTGTGTTCCCCTGATGGTTTAATATGCACAGCACATGTTGCCAGGTGAAAAGTAAAGTGAGGAGAGTGTGTTCCCCTGAAGTTTTAATATACACGGGACATGTTACCAGGTGAACAGTATAAGTGAGGAGAGTGTGTTCCCCTGATGGTTCAATATACATGGGACGTGTTACCAGGAGAACAGTATAAGTGAGCAGATTGTGTTCCCCTTATGGTTTCATACACACGGGACATGTCACCAGGCGAAAAGTACAAGTGAGGAGAGTGTGTTCCCCGGATTGTTTAAAACACACGAGACATGTAACCAGGCAAACAGTATAGTTCAGGAGACTGTGTTCCCCTGATGGTTTAATATGCAGGAGACATGTTACCAGGTGAACAGTATAAGTGAGGAGAGTGTGTTCCCCTGATTGTTTAAAACACACGAGACATGTTACCAGGCAAACAGGAGAAGTGAGGAGACTGTGTTCCCCTGATGGTTTAATATACACAGGACATGTTACCAGGTGAACTGTATAAGTGAGGAGAGTGTATTCCCCTGATTGTTTAATACACACAGGACATGTTACCAGCTGAACGAAAGTGAGGAGAATTTGTTCCCCTGATGATTTAATACAAACCGGACATGTCACTAGGTGAACAGTATAAGTAAGGAGAGTATGTTCCCCTGATTGTTTAATGCACACAGGACATGTTACCAGGTGAACAGTATAAGTGAGGTAAGCGTGTTCCGCTGATTGTTTAATAAACACGGAACATGTTACAAGGCAAACAGTATAAGTGAGGAGACTGTGTTCCCCTGATGGTTTAATATGCACGAGACATGTTACCAGGTGAACAGTATAAGTGAGAAGAATGTGTTCCCCTGATGGTTTAATATACACGAGACGTGGTATTTGGTGAACAGCATAAGTGAGGAGAGTGTGTTTCCCTGATGTTTTAATACGCACGGGACATGTTGCCATTTGAACAGGATAAGTGAGGAGAGTGTGTTCCCCAGATTGTTTAATACACAAGGGACATGTTGCCAGGTGAACAGTATAAGTGAGGATAGTGTGTTCCCCTGATTGTGTAATACACACAAAAGGTGCGACCAGGTGAACAGTATAAGTGAGTAGACTGTGTTCCCCAGATTGTTTAATACACACGGGTCATGTTACCAGGTGAACAGTATAGGTAAGGAGACTGTGTTCCACTGATGGTTTAATATACAGGGGACATCTTACCAGGTGAACAGTATCAGTGAGCAGAGTGTGTTCCCCTGATTGTTTAATGCACACGGGACATGTTGCCAGGTGAACACTGTGAGTGAGGAGAGTGTGTTCCCCTGATTGTGTAATACACACAGGAGGTGCTACCAGGTGAACTGTATAAGTGAGGAGAGTGTGTTCCCCAGATTGTTGAATACACACAGGACATGTTAGCAGGTGAACTACATAAGTGTGGAGAGTGTGTTCCCCTGATGGTATAATACACACAGGACATGTCACTAGGTGAACAGTAGAAGTGAAGAGACTATGTTCCCCTGATGGTTTAATATACACAAGACATGCTTCCAGGTGAACAGTTTTAGTGAGGAGAGTGTGTAACCTGATCGTTTAATATGCACAGCACATGTTACCAGTTGAACATTATAGGTGAGGAGTGTGTGTTCCCCTGATGGTTTAATATGCACAGCACATGTTGCCAGGTGAACAGGAAAGTGAGGAGAGTGTGTTCCCCAGTAGTTTTAATATACACGGGACATGATAACAGGTGAACAGTATAAGTGAGGAGAGTGTGTTCCCCTGATGGTTCAATATACATGGGACGTGTTACCAGGAGAACAGTATCAGTGAGGAGATTATGTTCCCCTTATGGTTTCATACACACGGGACATGTCACCAGGCGAACAGTATAAGTGAGGAGAGTGTGTTCCCCTGATTGTTTAAAACACACGAGACATGTTACCAGGCAAACAGTATAAGTGAGGAGACTCTGTTCCCCTGATGGTTTAATATACACAGGACATGTTACCAGGTGAACTGTATAAGTGAGGAGAGTGTATTCCCCTAATTGTTTAATACACACAGGACATGTTACCAGCTGAACGAAAGTGAGGAGAATTTGTTCCCCTGATTGTTTAATGCACACAGGACATGTTACCAGGTGAACAGTATAAGTGAGGTAAGCGTGTTCCACTGATTGTTTAATAAACACGGAACATGTTACAAGGCAAACAGTATAAGTGAGGAGACTGTGTTCCCCTGATGTTTTAATATGCACGAGACATGTTACCAGGTGAACAGTATAAGTGAGAAGAGTGTGTTCCCCTGATGGTTTAATATACACGAGACGTGGTATTTGGTGAACAGTATAAGTGAGGAGAGTGTGTTTCCCTGATGTTTTAATACGCACGGGACATGTTACCATTTGAACAGGATAAGTGAGGAGAGTGTGTTCCCCAGATTGTTTAATACACACAGGTCATGTTGCCAGGTGAACAGTATAAGTGAGCAGAGTGTGTTCCCCTGATTGTTTAATACACAAGGGACATGTTGCCAGGTGAACAGTATAAGTGAGGAGAGTGTGTTCCCCTGATTGTGTAATACACACAAAAGGTGCGACCAGGTGAACAGTATAAGTGAGTAGACTGTGTTCCCCAGATTGTTTAATACACACGCATCATGTTACCAGGTGAACAGTATAGGTAAGGAGACGGTGTTCCACTGATGGTTTAATATACAGGGGACATCTTACCAGGTGAACAGGATAAGTGAGCAGAGTGTGTTCCCCTGATTGTTTAATACACACGGGACATGTTGCCAGGTGAACACTATAAGTGAGGGGAGTGTGTTCCCCTGATTGTGTAATACACAGAGGAGGTGCTACCAGGTGAACAGTATAAGTGAGGAGAGTTGTTCCCCAGATTGTTTAATACACACAGGACATGTTAGCAGGTGAACTATATAAGTGTGGAGAGTGTGTTCCCCTGATGGTTTAATACACACAGGACATGTTTCTAGGTGAACGGTAAAAGTGAGGAGAGTATGTTCCCCTGATGGTTTAATATACACAGGACATGCTTCCAGGTGAACAGTTTTAGTGAGGAGTGTGTGTACCCTGATCGTTTAATATGCACAGCACTTGTTACCAGGTGAACAGTATAGGTGAGGAGAGTGTGTTCCCCTGATGGTTTAATATGCACAGCACATGTTGCCAGGTGAAAAGTAAAGTGAGGAGAGTGTGTTCCCCTGAAGTTTTAATATACACGGGACATGTTACCAGGTGAACAGTATAAGTGAGGAGACTGTTTTCCCCTGATGGTTTAATATACACAGGACATGTTACCAGGTGAACAGTATAAGTGAGGAGAGTGTATTCCCCTGATTGTTTAATACACACAGGACATGTTCCAAGCTGAACGAAAGTGAGGAGAATGTGTTCCCCTGATGATTTAATACAAACCGGACATGTCACTCGGTGAACAGTACAAGTAAGGAGAGTATGTTCCCCTGATTGTATAATGCACGCAGGACATGTTACCAGGTGAACAGTATAAGTGAGGAGGGTGTGTTCCCCTGATGTTTTAATATGCACAGGACATGTTACCAGGTGAACAGTAAAGTGAGGAGAGTGTGTTCCCCTGATGGTTTAATATACACGGGACATGTTACCAGGTGAACAGAAGAAGTGAGGAGAGTATGTTCCCCTGATGGTATAATATACAAGCTACGTGTTACCAGGTGAACAGTATAAGGGAGGAGATTGTGTTCCCCAGATGGTTTCATACACACGGGACATGTCACCAGGCGAACAGTATAAGTGAGGAGAGCGTGTTCCGCTGATTGTTTAATAAACACGGAACATGTTACCAGGCAAACAGTATAAGTGAGGAGACTGTGTTCCCCTGATGGTTTAATATGCACGAGACATGTTACCAGGTGAACACTATAAGTGAGGAGAGTGTGTTCCCCTGATTGTGTAATACACACAGGAGGTGCTGCCAGATGAACAGTGTGAGTGAGGAGAGTGTGTTCCCCTGATGGTTTAATATGCACGAGACATGTTACCAGGTGAACAGTATAAGTGAGAAGAGTGTGTTCCCCTGATGGTTTAATATACACGAGACGTGGTATTTGGTGAACAGTATAAGTGAGGAGAGTGTGTTTCCCTGATGTTTTAATACACACGGGACATGTTACCATTTGAACAGTATAAGTGAGGAGACTGTGTTCCCCAGATTGTTTAATACACACGTGGCATGTTGCCAGGTGAACAGTATAAGTGAGGAGAGTGTATTCCCCTGATTGTTTAATACACACAGACATGTTACCAGGTGAACAGTATAAGTGAGGAGAGTGTATTCCCCTGATGGTTTAATACACACAGGACATGTTACCAGTTGAACGAAAGTGAGGAGAGTGTGTTCCCTGATTGTTTAATACTGACGGGACATGTCTCCAGGTGAACAGCATAAGTGAGGAGAGTGTGTTCCCCTGATGGTTTAATACACACGGGACTTGTTACCAGGTGAACAGCATAAGTGAGGAGAGTGTGTTCCCCTGATTGTTTAATAAACATGGGACATGTTACCCGGTGAACAGGATAAGTGGGGAGAGTTTGTTCCCCTGATGCTTCAATACCTACGGGACATGTTACCAGGTGAACAGTGAAAGTGAGGAGAGTGTGTTCCCCTGATTGTTTAATACTGACGGGACATGTCACCAGGTGAAAAAGATAAGTGAGGAGAGTGTGTTCCCCTGATCGTTTAATACTGAAGGGACATGTCACCAGCTGAAAAGTATAAGTGAGGAGAGTGTGTTCCGCTGATGCTTTAATACACACAGGACATGTTACCAGACGAACAGTATAAGAGTTGAGAGTGTGTTCCCCTGCTGGTTTATTATACACGGGACGTGTTACCAGGTGAACAGTATAGGTGAGGAGAGTGTGTTCCCCTGATGGTTTAATATGCACAGCACATGTTGCCAGGTGAACAGTATAAGTGAGGAGAGTGTGTTCCCCTGATGGTTCAATATACATGGGACGTGTTGCCAGGAGAACAGTATAATTGAGGAGATTGTGTTCCCCTTATGGTTTCATACACACGGGACATGTCACCAGGCGAACAGTATAAGTGAGGAGAGTGTGTTCCCCTGATTGTTTAAAACACACGAGATATGTTACCAGGCAAACAGTATAAGTGAGGAGACTCTGTTCCCCTGATGGTTTAATATACACAGGACATGTTACCAGGTGAACTGTATAAGTGAGGAGAGTGTATTCCCCTGATTGTTTAATACACACAGGACATGTTACCAGCTGAACGAAAGTGAGGAGAATTTGTTCCCCTGATGATTTAATACAAACCGGACATGTCACTAGGTGAACAGTATAAGTAAGGAGAGTATGTTCCCCTGATTGTTTAATGCACACAGGACATGTTACCAGGTGAACAGTATAAGTGAGGTAAGCGTGTTCCGCTGATTGTTTAATAAACACGGAACATGTTACAAGGCAAACAGTATAAGTGAGGAGACTGTGTTCCCCTGATGGTTTAATATGCACGAGACATGTTACCAGGTGAACAGTATAAGTGAGAAGAGTGTGTTCCCCTGATGGTTTAATATACACGAGACGTGGTATTTGGTGAACAGTATAAGTGAGGAGAGTGTGTTTCCCTGATGTTTTAATACGCACGGGACATGTTACCATTTGAACAGGATAAGTGAGGAGAGTGTGTTCCCCAGATTGTTTAATACACACAGGTCATGTTGCCAGGTGAACAGTATAAGTGAGCAGAGTGTGTTCCCCTGATTGTTTAATACACAAGGGACATGTTGCCAGGTGAACAGTATAAGTGAGGAGAGTGTGTTCCCCTGATTGTGTAATACACACAAAAGGTGCGACCAGGTGAACAGTATAAGTGAGTAGACTGTGTTCCCCAGATTGTTCAATACACACTTGTCATGTTACCAGGTGAACAGTATAGGTAAGGAGACTGTGTTCCACTGATGGTTTAATATACAGGGGACATCTTACCAGGTGAACAGGATAAGTGAGCAGAGTGTGTTCCCCTGATTGTTTAATACACACGGGACATGTTGCCAGGTGAACACTATAAGTGAGGGGAGTGTGTTCTCCTGATTGTGTAATACACAGAGGAGGTGCTACCAGGTGAACAGTATAAGTGAGGAGAGTTGTTCCCCAGATTGTTTAATACACACAGGACATGTTAGCAGGTGAACTATATAAGTGTGGAGAGTGTGTTCCCCTGATGGTTTAATACACACAGGACATGTTTCTAGGTGAACGGTATAAGTGAGGAGAGTATGTTCCCCTGATGGTTTAATATACACAGGACATGCTTCCAGGTGAACAGTTTTAGTGAGGAGTGTGTGTACCCTGATCGTTTAATATGCACAGCACTTGTTACCAGGTGAACAGTATAGGTGAGGAGAGTGTGTTCCCCTGATGGTTTAATATGCACAGCACATGTTGCCAGGTGAAAAGTAAAGTGAGGAGAGTGTGTTCCCCTGAAGTTTTAATATACACGGGACATGTTACCAGGTGAACAGTATAAGTGAGGAGACTGTTTTCCCCTGATGGTTTAATATACACAGGACATGTTACCAGGTGAACAGTATAAGTGAGGAGAGTGTATTCCCCTGATTGTTTAATACACACAGGACATGTTCCAAGCTGAACGAAAGTGAGGAGAATGTGTTCCCCTGATGATTTAATACAAACCGGACATGTCACTCGGTGAACAGTACAAGTAAGGATAGTATGTTCCCCTGATTGTATAATGCACGCAGGACATGTTACCAGGTGAACAGTATAAGTGAGGAGGGTGTGTTCCCCTGATGTTTTAATATGCACAGGACATGTTACCAGGTGAACAGTAAAGTGAGGAGAGTGTGTTCCCCTGATGGTTTAATATACACGGGACATGTTACCAGGTGAACAGAAGAAGTGAGGAGAGTATGTTCCCCTGATGGTATAATATACAAGCTACGTGTTACCAGGTGAACAGTATAAGGGAGGAGATTGTGTTCCCCAGATCGTTTCATACACACGGGACATGTCACCAGGCGAACAGTATAAGTGAGGAGAGCGTGTTCCGCTGATTGTTTAATAAACACGGAACATGTTACCAGGCAAACAGTATAAGTGAGGAGACTGTGTTCCCCTGATGGTTTAATATGCACGAGACATGTTACCAGGTGAACAGTATAAGTGAGAAGAGTGTGTTCCCCTGATTGTTTAATACACACGGGACATGTTGCAAGGTGAACACTATAAGTGAGGAGAGTGTGTTCCCCTGATTGTGTAATACACACAGGAGGTGCTGCCAGATGAACAGTGTGAGTGAGGAGAGTCTGTTCCCCTCATGGTTTAATATGCACGAGACATGTTACCAGGTGAACAGTATAAGTGAGAAGAGTGTGTTCCCCTGATGGTTTAATATACACGAGACGTGGTATTTGGTGAACAGTATAAGTGAGGAGAGTGTGTTTCCCTGATGTTTTAATACACACGGGACATGTTACCATTTGAACAGTATAAGTGAGGAGACTGTGTTCCCCAGATTGTTTAATGCACACGTGTCATGTTGCCAGGTGAACAGTATCAGTGAGGAGAGCGTGTTCCCCTGATTGTGTAATACGCACAGGAGGTGCTACCAGGTGAACAGTATAAGTGTGTAGACTGTGTTCCCCAGATTGTTTACTACACACGGGTCATGTTACCAGGTGAACAGTATTGGGAAGGAGACTGTGTTCCACTGATGGTTTAATATACAGGGGACATCTTACCAGGTGAACAGGATAAGTGAGCAGAGTGTGTTCCCCTGATTGTTTAATACACACGGGACATGTTGCCAGGTGAACACTATAAGTGAGGAGAGTGTGTTCCCCTGATTGTGTAATACACACAGGAGGTGCTGCCAGGTGAACAGTGTGAGTGAGGAGAGTGTGTTCCCCAGATTGTTTAATACACACAGGACATGTTAGCAGGTGAACTACAGAAGTGTGGAGAGTGTGTTCCACTGATGGTTTATTACACACAGGACATGATTCTAGGTGAACAGTATAAGTGAGGAGTGTATGTTCTCCTGATGGTTTAATATACACAGGACATGCTTCCAGGTGAACAGTTTTAGTGAGGAGAGTGTGTACCCTGATCGTTCAATATGCACAGCACTTGTTACCAGGTGAACAGTATAGGTGAGGAGAGTGTGTTCCCCTGATGGTTTAATATGCACAGCACATGTTGCCAGGTGAACAGTATAAGTGAGGAGAGTGTGTTCCCCTTATGGTTTCATACACACGGGACATGTCACCAGGCGAACAGTATAAGTGAGGAGAGTGTGCTCCCCTGATTGTTTAAAACACACGAGACATGCTACCAGGCAAACTGTATAGTTCAGGAGACTGTGTTCCCCTGAAGGTTTAATATACACAGGACATGTTACAAGGTGAACAGTATAAGTGAGGAGAGTGTATTCCCCTGATTGTTTAATACACACATACATGTTACCAGGTGAACAGTATAAGTGAGGAGAGTGTATTCCCCTGATTGTTTAATTCACACAGGACATGTTACCAGTTGAACGAAAGTGAGGAGAGTGTGTTCCCCTGATGGTATAATACAAACTGGACATGTCACTAGGTGAACAGTATAAGTAAGGAGACTATGTTCCCCTGATTGTTTAATGCACACAGGACATGTTACAAGGTGAACAGTATAAGTGAGGAGAGTGTGTTCCCCTGATGGTTTAATATGCACAGGACATGATGCCAGGTGAATAGTAAAGTGAGGAGAGTGTGTTCCCCTGATGGTTTAATATACACGGGACATGTTACCAGGCAAACAGTATAGGTGAGGAGACTGTGTTCCCCTGATGGTTTAATATACACAGGACATGTTACCAGGTGAACAGCATAATTGAGGAAAGTGTGTTCCCCTGATTATTTAATACACACAGACATGTTACCAGGTGAACAGTATAAGTGATGAGAGTGTGTTCCACTGTTGGTTTAATACACACAGGACATGTTGTCAATGAACAGTATAAGTGAGGAGATGTATTCCCCTGATTGTTTAATACACACAGACATGTTACCAGGTGAACAGTATAAGTGAGGAGCGTGAGTTCCCCTGATTGTTTAATACACACAGACATGTTACCAGGTGAACATTATAAGTGAGGAGAGTGTGTTCCACTGTTGGTTTAATACACACAGGACATGTTACCAGGTGAACAGTATAAGTGAGTAGAGTGTATTCCCCTGATTGTTTAATACACACAGACATGTTACCAGGTGAACAGTATAAGTGAGGAGAGTGTATTCCCCTGATGGTTTAATACACACAGGACATATTACCAGTTGAACGAAAGTGAGGAGAGTGTGTTCCCCTGATGGTTTAATACAAACCGGACATGTCACCACGTG
Organism: Heterodontus francisci; assembly: GCF_036365525.1. Classification (NCBI taxonomy): domain Eukaryota; kingdom Metazoa; phylum Chordata; class Chondrichthyes; order Heterodontiformes; family Heterodontidae; genus Heterodontus; species Heterodontus francisci. The sequence goes on along the minus strand of NW_027141488.1, from coordinate 131,160 downwards.
AACAGTATAAGTAAGGAGAGTATGTTCCCCTGATTGTTTAATGCACACTGGACATGTTACCAGGTGAACAGTGTAAGTGAGTAGAGTGTGTTCCCTGATTGTTTAATACTGACGGGACATGTCTCCAGGTGAACAGCATAAGTGAGGAGAGCGTGTTCCCCTGATGGTTTAATACACACGGGACTTGTTACCAGGTGAACAGCATAAGTGAGGAGAGTGTGTTCCCCTGATTGTTTAATAAACATGGGACATGTTACCCGGTGAACAGGATAAGTGGGGAGAGTTTGTTCCCCTGATGCTTCAATACCTACGGGACATGTTACCAGGTGAACAGTGAAAGTGAGGAGAGTGTGTTCCCCTGATTGTTTAATACTGACGGGACATGTCACCAGGTGAAAAGGATAAGTGAGGAGAGTGTGTTCCCCGATCGTTTAATACTGAAGGGACATGTCACCAGCTGAAAAGTATAAGTGAGGAGAGTGTGTTCCGCTGATGCTTTAATACACACAGGACATGTTACCAGACGAACAGTATAAGAGTGGAGAGTGTGTTCCCCTGCTGGTTTATTATACACGGGACATGTTACCAGGTGAACAGTATAAGTGAGGAGAGTGTGTTCCCCTGATGGTTCAATATACACGGGACGTGTTACCAGGAGAACAGTATAAGTGAGGAGCAAAAACAGGACATGCTGGATTCACTCAGCAGGTCTGGCAGCATCTGTGGAAAGAGAAGCAGAGTTAACGTTTCGGGTCAGTGACCCTTCTTCGGAACTGACAAATATTAGAAAAGTCACAGATTATAAACAAGTGAGGTGGGGGTTGGGCAAGAGATAACAAAGGAGAAGGTGCAGATTGGACCAGGCCACATAGCTGACCAAAAGGTCACGGAGCAAAGGCAAACAATGTGTTAATGGTGTGTTGAAAGACAAAGCATTATTACAGAATAGGTGTGAATATACTGAATATTGAACATCAGCAAGTGCAAACCTGAAGAAAAACAACCTGAAAAAAACAGTGGGTAAGCAAACTGAACAAACTAAAATGAAATGAAATAAATGCAAAAAAAGATTGTAAAAAATGTAAAAAGGAATGCAAAAAAAAGGAAGAAAAAATAACTAAAAATGACTAAAAATGAAAGTAAAGTGGGGGGCTGTCATGCTCTGAAATTATTGAACTCAATGTTCAGTCCGGCAGGCTGTAGTGTGCCTAATCGGTAGATGAGATGCTGTTCCTCGAGCTTGCGTTGATGTTCACTGGAACACTGCAGCAATCCCAGGACAGAGATGTGAGCATGAGAGCAGGGGGGAGTGTTGAAATGGCAAGCAACCGGAAGCTCAGGGTCCTGCTTGCGGACTGAGCGGAGATGTTCCGCAAAGCGGTCACCCAGTCTGCGCTTGGTCTCCCCAATGTAGAGGAGACCACACTGTGAGCAGCGAATACAGTATACTACATTGAAAGAAGTACAAGTAAATCGCTGCTTCACCTGAAAGGAGTGTTTGGGGCCTGGGATAGTGAGGAGAGAGGAGGTAAATGGGCAGGTATTACACCTCCTGCGATTGCAAGGGAAGGTGCCCTGGGACGGGGATGAGGTGGTGGGGGTAATGGAGGAGTGGACCAGGGTGTCGCGGAGGGAACGATCCCTTCGGAATGCTGACAGGGGAAGGGAGGGGAAGATGCGACTGGTAGTGGCATCACGCTGGAGGTGGCGAAAATGGCGGAGGATGATCCTTTGGATATGGAGGCTGGTGGGATGAAAAGTGAGGACAAGGGGAACCCTGTCACGGTTCTGGGAGGGAGGGGAAGGGGTGAGGGTAGAGGTGCGGGGAATGGGTCGGACACGGTTGAGGGCCCTGTCAACCACAGTGGGGGGAAATCCTCGGTTGAGGAAAAAGGAGGTCATATCAGAAGCACCGTCATGGAAGGTAGCATCATCAGAGCAGATGCGTCGGAGACGGAGAAACTGGGAGAATGGAATGGAGTCCTTACAGGAGGTAGGGTGTGAAGAAGTGTAGTCGAGGTAGCTGTGGGAGTCAGTGGGCTTATAATGGATATTGGTAGACAACCTATACCCAGAGATGGAGACAGAGAAGTCGAGGAAGGGAAGGGAAGTGTCAGAGATGGACCATGTAAAGGTGAGAGAAGGGTGGAAATTGGAAGCAAAGTTGATAAAGTTTTATAGTTCGGGGCGGGAGCAGGAAACGGCACCGATACAGTCATCAATGTACCGGAAAAAGAGTTGGGGGAGGGGGCCTGAGTAGGACTGGAACAAAGAATGCTCGACATATCCCACAAAAAGACAGGCATAACTAGGACCCATGCGGGTACCCATAGCGACACCTTTTACTTGAAGGAAATGCATGGAGTTGAAGGAGAAGTTGTTCAATGTGAGAACAAGTTCAGCCAGGGGGAGGAGAGTGTTGGTGGATGGGGACTGGTTGGGCCTCTGTTCCAGGAAGAAGCGGAGAGCCCTCAAACCATCCTGGTGGGGGATGGAGGTGCAGAGCGATTGGACGTCCATACTGAAGAGGAGGCGGTTGGGACCAGGAAACTGGAAATTGTCAAAATGACGTAGGGCGTCAGAAGAGTCACGGATGTAGGTGGGAAGAGACTGGACCAGCGGAGAAAAGATAGAGTCTAGATAGGAAGAAATAAGTTCAGTTGGGCAGGAGCAGGCTGACACAATGGGTCTGCCGGGACAGTCCCGTTTGTGGATGTTGGGAAGGAGGTAGAAGCGGGTTGTCCGGGGTTGCGGGACTATGAGGTTGGAAGCTGTAGAGGGAAGATCTCCAGAGGAGATGAGGTCAGTGACAGTCCTTTGGACGGTGGGATAAGTGAGGAGATTGGGTTCCCCTGATGGTTTCAAACACATGGGACATGTCACCAGGAGAACAGTATAAGTGAAGAGAGTGTGTTCCCCTGATGGTTTAATATACACGAGACATGTAACCAGGTGAACAGGAGAAGTGAGGAGAGTGTGTTTCGCTGATGTTTTAATTCACACGGGACATGTTACCAGGTGAACAGTCTAAGTGAGGAGAGTGTGTTCCCCTGATTGTTTAATATACACGGGACATGTTACCAGGTGAACAGTATAGGTGAGGAGACTGTGTTCCACTGATGGTATAATATACACGGGACATCGTACCAGGTGAACAGTTTAAGTGAGGAGAGGGTGTTCCCCTGATGTTTTAATACACACGGGACATGTGACCAGATGAACAGTATAAGTGAGGAGAGTGTGTTCCCCTGATGTTTTAATGGACACGGGACATGTTACCATTTGAACAGTATATGTGAGGAGAGTGTGTTCCACTGATGGTTTAATGTGCACGAGACATGTTACCAGGTGAACAGTATAAGTGAGGAGAGTGTGTTCCCCTGATGGTTTGATATACACGAGACGGGTTACCAGGTGAACAGTATAAGTGAGGAGAGTGTGTTTCCCTGATGTTTTAATAAACACGGGACATGTTAGCATTTGAACAGTATAAGTGAGGAGACTGTGTTCCACTGATGGTTTAATATACACGGGACATCTTACCAGGTGAACAGTATAAGTGAGCAGAGTGTGTTCCCCTGATTGTTTAATACACACAGGAGGTGCTACCAGGTGAACAGTATAAGTGAGGAGAGTGTGTTCCCCAGATTGTTTAATACACACAGGACATGTTAGCAGGTGAACTACATACGTGAGGAGAGTGTGTTCCCCTGATGGTTTAATACACACAGGACATGTCACTAGGTGAACAGAATAAGTGAGGAGAGTGTGTTAACCTGATTGTGTAATACACACAGGAGTTGCTGCCAGGCGAACAGTATAAGTGAGGAGAGTGTGTTCCCCAGATTGTTTAATACACAAAGGACATGTCAGCAGGTGAACGACATAAGTGAGGAGAGTGTGTTCCCCTGATGGTTTAATACACACAGGACATGTCACTAGGTGAACAGTATAAGTGAGGAGAGTATGTTCCCCTGAAGGTTTAATATACACAGGAGATTCTTCCAGGTGAACAGTTTTAGTGAGGAGAGTGTGTACCCTGATTGTTTAATATGCACAGCACATGTTGCCAGGTGAACAGCAAAGTGAGGAGAGTGTGTTCCCCTGATGTTTTAATGTACACGGGACATGATACCAGGTGAACAGTATAAGTGAGGATAGTGTGTTCCCCTGATGCTTCAATATACATGGGACTTGTTACCAGGTGAACAAGATAAGTGAGGAGAGTGTGTTCCACTGCTGGTTTATTATACACGGGACATGTTACCAGGTGAACAGTATAAGTGAGGAGAGTGTGTTCCCCTGATGGTTCAATATACACGGGACGTGTTACCAGGTGAACAGTATAAGTGAGTAGATTGCGTTCCCCTGATGGTTTCAAACACACGGGACATGTCACCAGGAGAACAGTACAAGTGAGGAGGGTGTGTTCCCCTGATGTTTTAATACACACGGGACATGTTACCAGGTGAACAGTATAAGTGAGGAGAGTGTGTTTCGCTGATGTTTTAATACACACGGGACATGTTACCAGGTGAACAGTATAAGTGAGGAGAGTGTGTTCCCCAGATTGTTTAATACACACGGGACATGTTACCAGGTGAACAGTATAGGTGTGGAGACTGTGTTCCACTGATGGTGTAATATACACGGGACATCGTTCCAGGTGAACAGCATAAGTGAGGAGAGGGTGTTCCCCTGATTTTTTAATACACACGGGACATGTGAGCAGATGAACAGTATAAGTGAGGAGAGTGTGTTTTCCTGATGTTTTAATGGACACGGGACATGTTACCATTTGAACAGTATAAGTGAGGAGAGAGTGTTCCACTGATGGTTTAATATGCACGAGACATGTTACCAGGTGAACAGTATAAGTGAGGAGAGTGTGTTCCCCTGATGGTTTAATATGCACGAGACGTGTTACCAGGTGAACTGTATAAGTGAGCAGAGTGTGTTTCCCTGATGTTTTAATAAACACGGGACATGTTACCATTTGAACAGTATAAGTGAGGAGAGTGTGTTCCCCAGATTGTTTCATACACACGGGTCATGTTACCAGGTGAACATTATAGGTGAGGAGACTGTGTTCCACTGATGGTTTAATATACACGGGACATCTTACCAGGTGAACAGTATAATTGAGCAGAGTGTGTTCCCCTGATTGTTTAATACACACTGGAGGTGCTACCAGGTGAACAGTATAAGTGAGGAGAGTGTGTTCCCCAGATTGTTTAATACACACAGGACATGTTAGCAGGGGAACTACATAAGTGAGGAGAGTGTGTTCCCCTGATGGTTTAATACACGCAGGACATGTCACTAGGTGAACAGTATAAGTGAGGAGAGTGTGTTCCCCTGATTGTGTAATGCACACAGGAGGTGCTACCAGGTGAACAGGATAAGTGAGGAGAGTGTGTTCCCCAGATTGTTTAATACACACAGGACATGTTAGCAGGCGAACTACATAAGTGAGGAGAGTGTGTTCCCCTGATGGTTTAATACACACGGGACATGTGACCAGATGAACAGTATAAGTGAGGAGAGTGTGTTCCCCAGATTGTTTAATACACACAGGACATGTTAGCAGGCGAACTACATAAGTGAGGAGAGTGTGCTCCCCTGATGGTTTAACACACACAGGACATGTCTCAAGGTGAACAGTATAAGTGAGGCGAGTACGTTCCCCTGATGGTTTAATATACACAGGAGATGCTTCCAGGTGAACAGTTTTAGTGAGGAGAGTGTGTACCCTGATGGTTTAATATGCACAGCACATGTTGCCAGGTGAACAGTAAAGTGAGGAGACTGTTTTCCCCTGATGGTTTAATATACACAGGACATGTTAGCAGTTGAACGAAAGTGAGGAGAGTGTGTTCCCCTGATGGTTTAATACAAACCGGACATGTCACTAGGTGAACAGTATAAGTAAGGAGAGTATGTTCCCCTGATTGTTTAATGCACACAGGACATGTTACCAGGTGAACAGTATAAGTGAGGTAAGCGTGTTCCGCTGATTGTTTAATAAACACGGAACATGTCACAAGGCAAACAGTATAAGTGAGGAGACTGTGTTCCCCTGATGGTTTAATATGCACGAGACATGTTGCCAGGTGAACAGTATAAGTGAGAAGAGTGTTATCCCCTGATGGTTTAAGATACACGAGACGTGGTATTTGGTGAACAGTATAAGTGAGGAGAGTGTGTTTCCCTGATGTTTTAATACTCACGGGACATGTTACCATTTGAACAGGATAAGTGAGGAGAGTGTGTTCCCCAGATTGTTTAATACACACGGGTCATGTTGCCAGGTGAACAGTATAAGTGAGCAGAGTGTGTTCCCCTGATTGTTTAATACACACGGGTCATGTTACCAGGTGAACAGTATAGGTAAGGAGACTGTGTTCCACTGATGGTTGAATATACAGGGGACATCTTACCAGGTGAAGAGGATAAGTGAGCAGAGTGTGTTCCCCTGATTGTTTAATACACACGGGACATGTTGCCAGGTGAACACTATAAGTGAGGAGAGTCTGTTCCCCTGATTGTGTAATACACACAGGAGGAGCTACCAGATGAACAGTATCAGTGAGGAGAGTGTGTTCCCCAGATTGTTTAATACACACAGGACATGTTAGCAGGTGAACTATATAAGTGTGGAGTGTGTGTTCCCCTGATGGTTTAATACACACAGGACATGTTTCGAGGTGAACGGTATAAGTGAGGAGAGTATGTTCCCCTGATGGTTTAATATACACAGGACATGCTTCCAGGTGAACAGTTTTAGTGAGGAGTGTGTGTACCCTGATCGTTTAATATGCACAGCACTTGTTACCAGGTGAACAGTATAGGTGAGGAGAGTGTGTTCCCCTGAAGTTTTAACATAAACGGGACATGTTACCAGGTGAACAGTATAAGTGAGGAGAGTGTGTTCCCCTGATGGTTCAATATACATGGGACGTGTTACCAGGAGAACAGTATAAGTGAGCAGATTGTGTTCCCCTTTTGGTTTCATACACACGGGACATGTCACCAGGCGAAAAGTATAAGTGAGGAGAGTGTGTTCCCCGGATTGTTTAAAACACACGAGACATGTTACCAGGCAAACAGTATAGTTCAGGAGACTGTGTTCCCCTGATGGTTTAATATGCAGGAGACATGTTACTAGGTGAACAGTATAAGTGAGGAGAGTGTGTTCCCTTGATTGTTTAATATACACGGGACGTGTTACCAGGTGAACAGTATAAGTGAGGAGAGTGTGTTTCCCTGATGTTTTAATACACACGGGACATGTTACCATTTGAACAGTAAAAGTGAGGAGAGTGTGTTCCCCAGATTGTTTAATACAAACGGGTCATGTTACCAGGTGAACAGGAGAGGTAAGGAGACTGTGTTCCACTGATGGTTTAATATACAGGGGACATCTTACCAGGTGAAGAGGATAAGTGAGCAGAGTGTGTTCCCCTGACTGTTTAATACACACATGAGGAGCTACCAGGTGAACAGTATCAGTGAGGAGAGTGTGTTCCCCAGATTGTTTAATACACACAGGACATGTTAGCAGGTGAACTATATAAGTGTGGAGAGTGTGTTCCCCTGATGGTTTAATACACACAGGACATTTTTCGAGGTGAACGGTATAAGTGAGGAGAGTATGTTCCCCTGATGGTTTAATATACACAGGACATGCTTCCAGGTGAACAGTTTTAGTGAGGAGTGTATGTACCCTGATCGTTTAATATGCACAGCACTTGTTACCAGGTGAACAGTATAGGTGAGGAGAGTGTGTTCCCCTGATGTTTTAATATGCACAGCACATGTTGCCAGGTGAAAAGTAAAGTGTGGAGAGTGTGTTCCCCTGAAGTTTTAATATACACGGGACATGTTACCAGGTGAACAGTATAAGTGAGGAGAGTGTGTTCCCCTGATGGTTCAATATACATGGGACGTGTTACCAGGAGAACAGTATAAGTGAGCAGATTGTGTTCCCCTTATGGTTTCATACACACGGGACATGTCACCAGGCGAAAAGTACAAGTGAGGAGAGTTTGGTCCCCGGATTGTTTAAAACACACGAGACATGTTACCAGGCAAACAGTATAGTTCAGGAGACTGTGTTCCCCTGATGGTTTAATATACACAGGACATGTTACCAGGTGAACAGTATAAGTGAGGAGAGTGTGTTCCCCTGATGGTTTAATATGCAGGAGACATGTAACCAGGTGAACAGTATAAGTGAGGAGAGTGTGTTCCCTTGATTGTTTAATATACACGGGACGTGTTACCTGGTGAACAGTATAAGTGAGGAGAGTGTGTTTCCCTGATGTTTTAATACACACGGGACATGTTACCATTTGAACAGTAAATGTGAGGAGAGTGTGTTCCCCAGATTGTTTAATACAAACGGGTCATGTTACCAGGTGAACAGGAGAGGTAAGGAGACTGTGTTCCACTGATGGTTTAATATACAGGGGACATCTCACCAGGTGAACAGTATCAGTGAGCAGAGTGTGTTCCCCTGATTGTTTAATGCACACGGGACATGTTGCCAGGTGAACACTGTGAGTGAGGAGAGTGTGTTCCCCTGATTGTGTAATGCAGGCAGGACATGTTACCAGGTGAACAGTATAAGTGAGGAAGGTGTGTTCCCCTGATGTTTTAATATGCACAGGACATGTCACCAGGCGAACAGTATAAGTGAGGAGAGTGTGTTCCCCTGATTGTTTAAACCACACGAGACATGTTACCAGGCAAACAGTATAAGTGAGGAGACTCTGTTCCCCTGATGGTTTAATATACACAGGACATGTTACCAGGTGAACTGTATAAGTGAGGAGAGTGTATTCCCCTGATTGTTTAATACACACAGGACATGTTACCAGCTGAACGAAAGTGAGGAGAATTTGTTCCCCTGATGATTAAATACAAACCGGACATGTCACTAGGTGAACAGTATAAGTAAGGAGAGTATGTTCCCCTGATTGTTTAATGCACACAGGACATGTTACCAGGTGAACAGTATAAGTGAGGTAAGCGTGTTCCGCTGATTGTTTAAGAAACACGGAACATGTTACAAGGCAAACAGTATAAGTGAGGAGACTGTGTTCCCCTGATGGTTTAATATGCACGAGACATGTTACCAGGTGAACAGTATAAGTGAGAAGAGTGTGTTCCCCTGATGGTTTAATATACACGAGACGTGGTATTTGGTGAACAGTATAAGTGAGGAGAGTGTGTTTCCCTGATGTTTTAATACGCACGGGACATGTTACCATTTGAACAGGATAAGTGAGGAGAGTGTGTTCCCCAGATTGTTTAATACACACGGGTCATGTTGCCAGGTGAACAGTATAAGTGAGCAGAATGTGTTCCCCTGATTGTTTAATACACAAGGGACATGTTGCCAGGTGAACAGTATAAGTGAGGAGAGTGTGTTCCCCTGATTGTGTAATACACACAAAAGGTGCGACCAGGTGAACAGTATAAGTGAGTAGACTGTGTTCCCCAGATTGTTTAATACACACGGGTCATGTTACCAGGTGAACAGTATAGGTAAGGAGACTGTGTTCCACTGATGGTTTAATATACAGGGGACATCTTACCAGGTGAACAGGATACGTGAGCAGAGTGTGTTCCCCTGATTGTTTAATACACACGGGACATGTTGCCAGGTGAACACTATAAGTGAGGGGAGTGTGTTCCCCTGATTGTGTAATACACAGAGGAGGTGCTACCCGGTGAACAGCATAAGTGAGGAGAGTTGTTCCCCAGATTGTTTAATACACACAGGACATATTAGCAGGTGAACTATATAAGTGTGGAGAGTGTGTTCCCCTGATGGTTTAATACACACAGGACATGTTTCTAGGTGAACGGTATCAGTGAGGAGAGTATGTTCCCCTGATGGTTTAATATACACAGGACATGCTTCCAGGTGAACAGTTTTAGTGAGGAGTGAGTGTACCCTGATCGTTTAATATGCACAGCACTTGTTACCAGGTGAACAGTATAGGTGAGGAGAGTGTGTTCCCCTGATGGTTTAATATGCACAGCACATGTTGCCAGGTGAAAAGTAAAGTGAGGAGAGTGTGTTCCCCTGAAGTTTTAATATACACGGGACATGTTACCAGGTGAACAGTATAAGTGAGGAGAGTGTGTTCCCCTGATGGTTCAACATACATGGGACGTGTTACCAGGAGAACAGTATAAGTGAGCAGATTGTGTTCCCCTTATGGTTTCATACACACGGGACATGTCACCAGGCGAGAAGTATAAGTGAGGAGAGTGTTTTCCCCGGATTGTTTAAAACACACGAGACATGTTACCAGGCAAACAGTATAGTTCAGGAGACTGTGTTCCCCTGATGGTTTAATATAAACAGGACATGTTACCAGGTGAACAGTGTAAGTAAGGAGGGTGTGTTCCCCTGATTGTTTAATATGCAAGAGACATGTTGCCCGGTGAACAGTATAAGTGAGGAGAGTGTGTTCCCCTGATTGTTTAATATACACGAGACTTGTTACCAGGTGAACAGTATAAGTGAGGAGAGTGTGTTTCCCTGATGTTTTAATACACACGGGACATGTTACCATTTGAACAGTGTAAGTGAGGAGAGTGTGTTCCCCAGATTGTTTAATACAAACGGGTCATGTTACCAGGTGTACAGTATAGGTAAGGAGACTGTGTTCCACTGATGGTTTAATATACAAGGGACATCTTACCAGGTGAACAGTATAAGTGATCAGAGTGTGTTCCCCTGATTGTTTAATGCACACGGGACATGTTGCCAGGTGAACACTATAAGTGAGGAGAGTGTGTTCCCCTGATTGTGTAATACACACAGGAGGTGCTACCAGGTGAACAGGATAAGTGACGAGAGTGTGTTCCCCAGATTGTTTAATATACACAGGACATGTTGGCAGGTGAACTACATAAGTGTGGAGAGTGTGTTCCCCTGATGGTATAATACACATAGGACATGTCACTAGGTGAACAGTATAAGTGAAGAGAGTATGTTCCCCTGATGGTTTAATATACACAGGACATGCTTCCAGGTGAACAGTTTTAGTGAGGAGAGTGTGTAACCGGATTGTTTAATATGCACAGCACATGTTACCAGTTGAACAGTATAGGTGAGGAGTGTGTGTTCCCCTGATGGTTTAATATGCACAGCACATGTTGCCAGGTGAACAGTAAAGTGAGGAGTGTGTGTTCCCCTGAAGTTTTAATATACACGGGACATGATACCAGTTGAAAAGTATAAGTGAGGAGAGTGTGTTCCCCTGATGGTTCAATATACATGGGACGTGTTACCAGGAGAACAGTATAAGTGAGGAGATTATGTTCCCCTTATGGTTTCATACACACGGGACATGTCACCAGGCGAACAGTATAAGTGAGGAGAGTGTGTTCCCCTGATTGTTTAAAACACACGAGACATGTTACCAGGCAAACAGTATAAGTGAGGAGACTGTTTTCCCCTGATGGTTTAATATACACAGGACATGTTACCAGGTGAACAGTATAAGTGAGGAGAGTGTATTCCCCTGATTGTTTAATACACACATGACATGTTCCAAGCTGAACGAAAGTGAGGAGAATGTGTTCCCCTGATGATTTAATACAAACCGGACATGTCACTCGGTGAGCAGTACAAGTAAGGAGAGTATGTTCCCCTGATTGTATAATGCACGCAAGACATGTTACCAGGTGAACAGTATAAATGAGGAGGGTGTGTTCCCCTGATGTTTTAATATGCACAGGACATGTTACCAGGTGAACAGTAAAGTGAGGAGAGTGTGTTCCCCTGATGGTTTAATATACACGGGACATGTTACCAGGTGAACAGAAGAAGTGAGGAGAGTATGTTCCCCTGATGGTATAATATACAAGCTACGTGTTACCAGGTGAACAGTATAAGGGAGGAGATTGTGTTCCCCAGATCGTTTCATACACACGGGACATGTCACCAGGCGAACAGTATAAGTGAGGAGAGCGTGTTCCGCTGATTGTTTAATAAACACGGAACATGTTACCAGGCAAACAGTATAAGTGAGGAGACTGTGTTCCCCTGATGGTTTAATATGCACGAGACATGTTACCAGGTGAACAGTATAAGTGAGAAGAGTGTGTTCACCTGATGGTTTAATATACACGAGACGAGGTATTTGGTGAACAGTATAAGTGAGGAGAGTGTGTTTCCCTGATTGTTTAATACACACGGGACATGTTACCATTTGAACAGTATAAGTGAGGAGAGTGTGTTCCCCAGATTGTTTAATACACACGGGACATGTTGCCAGGTGAACAGTATAAGTGACGAGAGTGTGTTCCCCTGATTGTGTAATACACACAGGAGGTGCTACCAGGTGAACAGTATAAGTGAGTAGACTGTGTTCCCCAGATTGTTTAATACACACGGGTCATGTTACCAGGTGAACAGTATAGGTAAGGAGACTGTGTTCCACTGATGGTTTAATATACAGGGGACATCTTACCAGGTGAACAGGATAAGTGAGCAGAGTGTGTTCCCCTGATTGTTTAATACACACGGGACATGTTGCCAGGTGAACACTATAAGTGAGGAGAGTGTGTTCCCCTGATTGTGTAACACACACAGGAGGTGCGACCAGGTGAACAGTATGAGTGAGGAGAGTGTGTTCACATGATTGTTTAATACACACAGGACATGTTAGCAGGTGAACTACATAAGTGTGGAGAGTGTGTTCCACTGATGGTTTAATACACACAGGACATGATTCTAGGTGAACAGTATAAGTGAGGAGTGTATGTTCTCCTGATGGTTTAATATACACAGGACATGCTTCCAGGTGAACAGTTTTAGTGAGGAGTGAGTGTACCCTGATCGTTTAATATGCACAGCACTTGTTACCAGGTGAACAGTATAGGTGAGGAGAGTGTGTTCCCCTGATGGTTTAATATGCACAGCACATGTTGCCAGGTGAAAAGTAAAGTGAGGAGAGTGTGTTCCCCTGAAGTTTTAATATACACGGGACATGTTACCAGGTGAACAGTATAAGTGAGGAGAGTGTGTTCCCCTGATGGTTCAACATACATGGGACGTGTTACCAGGAGAACAGTATAAGTGAGCAGATTGTGTTCCCCTTATGGTTTCATACACACGGGACATGTCACCAGGCGAGAAGTATAAGTGAGGAGAGTGTTTTCCCCGGATTGTTTAAAACACACGAGACATGTTACCAGGCAAACAGTATAGTTCAGGAGACTGTGTTCCCCTGATGGTTTAATATAAACAGGACATGTTACCAGGTGAACAGTGTAAGTAAGGAGGGTGTGTTCCCCTGATTGTTTAATATGCAAGAGACATGTTGCCCGGTGAACAGTATAAGTGAGGAGAGTGTGTTCCCCTGATTGTTTAATATGCAAGAGACATGTTACCAGGTGAACAGTATAAGTGAGGAGAGTGTGTTCCCCTGATGGTTCAATATACACGAGACTTGTTACCAGGTGAACAGTATAAGTGAGGAGAGTGTGTTTCCCTGATGTTTTAATACACACGGGACATGTTACCATTTGAACAGTATAAGTGAGGAGAGTGTGTTCCCCAGATTGTTTAATACAAACGGGTCATGTTACCAGGTGTACAGTATAGGTAAGGAGACTGTGTTCCACTGATGGTTTAATATACAAGGGACATCTTACCAGGTGAACAGTATAAGTGATCAGAGTGTGTTCCCCTGATTGTTTAATGCACACGGGACATGTTGCCAGGTGAACACTATAAGTGAGGAGAGTGTGTTCCCCTGATTGTGTAATACACACAGGAGGTGCTACCAGGTGAACAGGATAAGTGACGAGAGTGTGTTCCCCAGATTGTTTAATATACACAGGACATGTTGGCAGGTGAACTACATAAGTGTGGAGAGTGTGTTCCCCTGATGGTATAATACACATAGGACATGTCACTAGGTGAACAGTATAAGTGAAGAGAGTATGTTCCCCTGATGGTTTAATATACACAGGACATGCTTCCAGGTGAACAGTTTTAGTGAGGAGAGTGTGTAACCGGATTGTTTAATATGCACAGCACATGTTACCAGTTGAACAGTATAGGTGAGGAGTGTGTGTTCCCCTGATGGTTTAATATGCACAGCACATGTTGCCAGGTGAACAGTAAAGTGAGGAGTGTGTGTTCCCCTGAAGTTTTAATATACACGGGACATGATACCAGTTGAAAAGTATAAGTGAGGAGAGTGTGTTCCCCTGATGGTTCAATATACATGGGACGTGTTACCAGGAGAACAGTATAAGTGAGGAGATTATGTTCCCCTTATGGTTTCATACACACGGGACATGTCACCAGGCGAACAGTATAAGTGAGGAGAGTGTGTTCCCCTGATTGTTTAAAACACACGAGACATGTTACCAGGCAAACAGTATAAGTGAGGAGACTGTTTTCCCCTGATGGTTTAATATACACAGGACATGTTACCAGGTGAACAGTATAAGTGAGGAGAGTGTATTCCCCTGATTGTTTAATACACACATGACATGTTCCAAGCTGAACGAAAGTGAGGAGAATGTGTTCCCCTGATGATTTAATACAAACCGGACATGTCACTCGGTGAGCAGTACAAGTAAGGAGAGTATGTTCCCCTGATTGTATAATGCACGCAAGACATGTTACCAGGTGAACAGTATAAATGAGGAGGGTGTGTTCCCCTGATGTTTTAATATGCACAGGACATGTTACCAGGTGAACAGTAAAGTGAGGAGAGTGTGTTCCCCTGATGGTTTAATATACACGGGACATGTTACCAGGTGAACAGAAGAAGTGAGGAGAGTATGTTCCCCTGATGGTATAATATACAAGCTACGTGTTACCAGGTGAACAGTATAAGGGAGGAGATTGTGTTCCCCAGATCGTTTCATACACACGGGACATGTCACCAGGCGAACAGTATAAGTGAGGAGAGCGTGTTCCGCTGATTGTTTAATAAACACGGAACATGTTACCAGGCAAACAGTATAAGTGAGGAGACTGTGTTCCCCTGATGGTTTAATATGCACGAGACATGTTACCAGGTGAACAGTATAAGTGAGAAGAGTGTGTTCACCTGATGGTTTAATATACACGAGACGAGGTATTTGGTGAACAGTATAAGTGAGGAGAGTGTGTTTCCCTGATTGTTTAATACACACGGGACATGTTACCATTTGAACAGTATAAGTGAGGAGTGTGTGTTCCCCAGATTGTTTAATACACACGGGACATGTTGCCAGGTGAACAGTATAAGTGACGAGAGTGTGTTCCCCTGATTGTGTAATACACACAGGAGGTGCTACCAGGTGAACAGTATAAGTGAGTAGACTGTGTTCCCCAGATTGTTTAATACACACGGGTCATGTTACCAGGTGAACAGTATAGGTAAGGAGACTGTGTTCCACTGATGGTTTAATATACAGGGGACATCTTACCAGGTGAACAGGATAAGTGAGCAGAGTGTGTTCCCCTGATTGTTTAATACACACGGGACATGTTGCCAGGTGAACACTATAAGTGAGGAGAGTGTGTTCCCCTGATTGTGTAACACACACAGGAGGTGCGACCAGGTGAACAGTATGAGTGAGGAGAGTGTGTTCCCCAGATTGTTTAATACACACAGGACATGTTAGCAGGTGAACTACATAAGTGTGGAGAGTGTGTTCCACTGATGGTTTAATACACACAGGACATGATTCTAGGTGAACAGTATAAGTGAGGAGTGTATGTTCTCCTGATGGTTTAATATACACAGGACATGCTTCCAGGTGAACAGTTTTAGTGAGGAGAGTGTGAACCCTGATCGTTCAATATGCACAGCACTTGTTACCAGGTGAACAGGATAGGTGAGGAGAGTGTGTTCCCCTGATGTTTTAATATGCACAGCACATGTTGCCAGGTGAACAGTATAAGTGAGGAGAGTGTTTTCCCCTGATGGTTCAATATACATGGGACGTGTTGCCAGGAGAACAGTATAATTGAGGAGATTGTGTTCCCCTTATGGTTTCATACACACGGGACATGTCACCAGGCGAACAGGATAAGTGAGGAGAGTGTGCTCCCCTGATTGTTTAAAACACATGAGACATGTTACCAGGCAAACTGTATAGTTCAGGAGACTGTGTTCCCCTGATGGTTTAATATACACAGGCCATGTTACAAGGTGAACTGTATAAGTGAGGAGAGAGTATTCCCCTGATTGTTTAATACACACATACATGTTACCAGGTGAACAGTACAAGTGAGGAGAGTGTATTCCCCTGATTGTTTAATTCACACAGGACATGTTACCAGTTGAACGAAAGTGAGGAGAGTGTGTTCCCCTGATGGTATAATGCAAACTGGACATGTCACTAGGTGAACAGTATAAGTAAGGAGACTATGTTCCCCTGATTGTTTAATGCACACAGGACATGTTACAAGGTGAACAGTATAAGTGAGGAGAGTGTGTTCCCCTGATGGTTTAATATGCACAGGACATGTTGCCAGGTGAATAGTAAAGTGAGGAGAGTATGTTCCCCTGATGGTATAATATACAGGCTACGTGTTACCAGGTGAACAGTATAAGGGAGGAGAGTGTGTTCCCCAGATGGTTTCATACACACGGGACATGTCACCAGGCGAACAGTGTAAGTGAGGAGCGCGTGTTCTGCTGATTGTTTAATACACACGGAACATGTTACCAGGCAAACAGTATAAGTGAGGAGACTGTGTTCCCCTGATGGTTTAATATGCACGAGACATGTTACCAGGTGAACAGTATAAGTGAGAAGAGTGTGTTCCCCTGATGGTTTAATATACACGAGACGTGGTATTTGGTGAACAGTATAAGTGAGGAGAGTGTGTTTCCCTGATGTTTTAATACACACGGGACATGTTACCATTTGAACAGTATAAGTGAGGAGACTGTGTTCCCCAGATTGTTTAATACACACGTGTCATGTTGCCAGGTGAACAGTATAAGTGAGGAGAGTGTGTTCCCCTGATTGTGTAATACACACAGGAGGTGCTACCAAGTGAACAGTATAAGTGAGTAGACTGTGTTCCCCAGATTGTTTACTACACACGGGTCATGTTACCAGGTGAACAGTATAGGTAAGGAGACTGTGTTCCACTGATGGTTTAATATACGGGGGACATCTTACCAGGTGAACAGGATAAGTGAGCAGAGTGTGTTCCCCTGATTGTTTAATACACACGGGACATGTTGCCAGGTGAACACTATAAGTGAGGAGAGTGTGTTCCCCTGATTGTGTAATACACACAGGAGGTGCTGCCAGGTGAACAGTGTGAGTGAGGAGAGTGTGTTCCCCAGATTGTTTAATACACACAGGACATGTTAGCAGGTGAACTACAGAAGTGTGGAGAGTGTGTTCCACTGATGGTTTATTACACACAGGACATGATTCTAGGTGAACAGTATAAGTGAGGAGTGTATGTTCTCCTGATGGTTTAATATACACAGGACATGCTTCCAGGTGAACAGTTTTAGTGAGGAGAGTGTGTACCCTGATCGTTCAATATGCACAGCACGAGGAGAGTGTGCTCCCCTGATTGTTTAAAACACACGAGACATGTTACCAGGCAAACTGTATAGTTCAGGAGACTGTGTTCCCCTGATGGTTTAATATACACAGGACATGTTACAAGGTGAACAGTATAAGTGAGGAGAGTGTATTCCCCTGATTGTTTAATACACACATACATGTTACCAGGTGAACAGTATAAGTGAGGAGAGTGTATTCCCCTGATTGTTTAATTCACACAGGACATGTTACCAGTTGAACGAAAGTGAGGAGAGTGTGTTCCCCTGATGGTATAATACAAACTGGACATGTCACTAGGTGAACAGTATAAGTAAGGAGACTATGTTCCCCTGATTGTTTAATGCACACAGGACATGTTACAAGGTGAACAGTATAAGTGAGGAGAGTGTGTTCCCCTGATGGTTTAATATGCACAGGACATGTTGCCAGGTGAATAGTAAAGTGAGGAGAGTGTGTTCCCCTGATGGTTTAATACACACGGGCATGTTACCACGTGAACAGAAGAAGTGAGGAGAGTATGTTCCCCTGATGGTATAACATACAGGCTACGTGTTACCAGGTGAACAGTATAAGGGAGGAGAGTGTGTTCCCCAGATGGTTTCATACACACGGGACATGTCACCAGGCGAACAGTATATATGAGGAGCGCGTGTTCTGCTGATCGTTTGATACACACGGGACATGTTACCAGGCAAACAGTATAAGTGAGGAGACTGTGTTCCCCTGATGGTTTAATATACACAGGACATGTTACCAGGTGAACAGCATAATTGAGGAAAGTGTGTTCCCCTGATTGTTTAATACACACAGACATGTTACCAGGTGATCAGTATAAGTGATGAGAGTGTGTTCCACTGTTGGTTTAATACACACAGGACATGTTGTCAATGAACAGTATAAGTGAGGAGATGTATTCCCCTGATTGTTTAATACACACAGACATGTTACCAGGTGAACAGTATAAGTGAGGAGCGTGAGTTCCCCTGATTGTTTAATACACACAGACATGTTAACAGGTGAACATTATAAGTGAGGAGAGTGTGTTCCACTGTTGGTTTAATACACACAGGACATGTTACCAGGTGAACAGTATAAGTGAGTAGAGTGTATTCCCCTGATTGTTTAATACACACAGACATGTTACCAGGTGAACAGTATATGTGAGGAGAGTGTATTCCCCTGATGGTTTAATACACACAGGACATGTTACCAGTTGAACGAAAGTGAGGAGAGTGTGTTCCCTGATTGTTTAATACTGACGGGACATGTCTCCAGGTGAACAGCATAAGTGAGGAGGGTGTGTTCCCCTGATGGTTTAATACACACGGGACTTGTTACCAGGTGAACAGCATAAGTGAGGAGAGTGTGTTCCCCTGATTGTTTAATAAACATGGGACATATTACCCGGTGAACAGGATAAGTGGGGAGAGTTTGTTCCCCTGATGCTTCAATACCTACGGGACATGTTACCAGGTGAACAGTGAAAGTGAGGAGAGTGTGTTCCCCTGATTGTTTAATACTGACGGGACATGTCACCAGGTGAAAAGGATAAGTGAGGAGAGTGTGTTCCCCTGATCGTTTAATACTGAAGGGACATGTCACCAGCTGAAAAGTATAAGTGAGGAGAGTGTGTTCCGCTGATGCTTTAATACACACAGGACATGTTACCAGACGAACAGTATAAGAGTGGAGAGTGTGTTCCCCTGCTGGTTTATTATACACGGGACGTGTTACCAGGTGAACAGTATAAGTGAGGAGAGTGTGTTCCCCTGCTGGTTTATTATACACGGGACATGTTACCAGGTGAACAGTATAAGTGAGGAGAGTGTGTTCCCCTGATGGTTCAATATACACGGGACGTGTTACCAGGTGAACAGTATAAGTGAGGAGCAAAAACAGGAAATGCTGGATTCACTCAGCAGGTCTGGCAGCATCTGTGGAAAGAGAAGCAGAGTTAACGTTTCGGCTCAGTGACCCTTCTTCGGAACTGACAAATATTAGAAAAGTCACAGATTATAAACAAGTGAGGTGGGGGTTGGGCAAGAGATAACAAAGGAGAAGGTGCAGATTGGACCAGGCCACATAGCTGATCAAAAGGTCACGGAGCAAAGGCAAACAATATGTTAATGGTGTGTTGAAAGACAAAGCATTAGTACAGAATCGGTGTGAATATACTGAATATTGAACATCAGCAAGTGCAAACCTGAAGAAAAACAACCTGAAAAAAACAGTGGGTAAGCAAACTGAACAAACTAAGATGAAATGAAATAAATGCAAAAAAAGATTGTAAAAAATGTAAAAAGGAATGCAAAAAAAAGGAAGAAAAAATAACTAAAAATGACTAAAAATGAAAGTAAAGTGGGGGGCTGTCATGCTCTGAAATTATTGAACTCAATGTTCAGTCCGGCAGGCTGTAGTGTGCCTAATCGGTAGATGAGATGCTGTTCCTCGAGCTTGCGTTGATGTTCACTGGAACACTGCAGCAATCCCAGGACAGAGATGTGAGCATGAGAGCAGGGGGGAGTGTTGAAATGGCAAGCAACCGGAAGCTCAGGGTCCTGCTTGCGGACTGAGCGGAGATGTTCCGCAAAGCGGTCACCCAGTCTGCGCTTGGTCTCCCCAATGTAGAGGAGACCACACTGTGAGCAGCGAATACAGTATACTACATTGAAAGAAGTACAAGTAAATCGCTGCTTCACCTGAAAGGAGTGTTTGGGGCCTGGGATAGTGAGGAGAGAGGAGGTAAATGGGCAGGTATTACACCTCCTGCGATTGCAAGGGAAGGTGCCCTGGGACGGGGACGAGGTGGTGGGGGTAATGGAGGAGTGGACCAGGGTGTCACGGAGGGAACGATCCCTTCGGAATGCTGACAGGGGAAGGGAGGGGAAGATGCGACTGGTAGTGGCATCACGCTGGAGGTGGCGAAAATGGCGGAGGATGATCCATTGGATATGGAGGCTGGTGGGATGAAAAGTGAGGACAAGGGGAACCCTGTCACGGTTCTGGGAGGGAGGGGAAGGGGTGAGGGTAGAGGTGCGGGGAATGGGTCGGACACGGTTGAGGGCCCTGTCAACCACAGTGGGGGGAAATCCTCGGTTGAGGAAAAAGGAGGTCATATCAGAAGCACCGTCATGGAAGGTAGCATCATCAGAGCAGATGCGTCGGAGACGGAGAAACTGGGAGAATGGAATGGAGTCCTTACAGGAGGTAGGGTGTGAAGAAGTGTAGTCGTTAAATGAATATTTTTCGTCAGTATTTACAGTAGAGAAAGAAAATGTTGCCGAGGAGATTACTGAGATACAGTCTACTAGGCTAGATGGGATTGAGATTCACAAGGAGGAGGTGTTAGCAATTTTGGAACGAGTGAAAATAGATAAGTCCCCTGGGCCAGATGGGATTTATCCTAGGATTCTCTGGGAAGCCAGGGAGGAGATTGCAGAGCCGTTGTTGTTGATCTTTAAGTCGTCATTGTCGACAGGAGTAGTGCCGGAGGACTGGAGGATAGCAAATGTTGTCCCCTTGTTCAAGAAGGGGAGTAGAGACAGCCCTGGTAATTATAGACCTGTGAGCCTTACTTCGGTTGTGGGTAAAATGTTGGAAAAGGTTATAAGAGACTGGATTTATAATCATCTTGAAAAGAATAAGTTCATTTGCGATAGTCAGCACGGTTTTGTGAAAGGTAGGTCGTGCCTCACAAACCTTATTGAGTTTTTCGAGAAGGTGACCAAACAGGTGGATGAGGGTAAAGCCGTGGATGTGGTGTATATGGATTTCAGTAAGGCGTTTGATAAGGTTCCCCACGGTAGGCTATTGCAGAAAATACGCAAGTATGGGGTTGAAGGTGATTTAGAGCTTTGGATCAGAAATTGGCTAGCTGAAAGAAGACAGAGGGTGGTGGTTGGTGGCAAATGTTCATCCTGGAGTTTAGTTACTAGTGGTTTACCGCAAGGTTCTGTTTTGGGGCCACTGCTGTTTGTCATTTTTATAAACGACCTGGATGAGGGTGTAGAAGGGTGGGTTAGTAAATTTGCGGATGACACGAAGGTCGGTGGAGTTGTGGATAGTGTCGAAGGGTGTTGTAGGGTACAGAGGGACATAGATAGGCTGCAGAGCTGGGCTGAGAGATGGCAAATGGAGTTTAATGCGGAGAAGTGTGAGGTGATTCACTTTGGAAGGAGTAACAGCAATGCAGAGTACTGGGCTAATGGGAAGATTCTTGGTAGTGTAGATGAGCAGAGAGATCTTGGTATCCAGGTACATAAATCCCTGAAAGTTGCTACCCAGGTTAATAGGGCTGTTAAGAAGGCATATGGTGTGTTAGCCTTTATTAGTAGGGGGATCGAGTTTCAGAGCCACGGGGTCATGATGCAGCTGTACAAAACTCTGGTGAGGCCGCACCTGGAGTATTGCGTGCAGTTCTGGTCACCGCATTATAGGAAGGATGTCGAAGCTTTGGAAAGGGTGCAGAGGAGATTTACTAGGATGTTGCCTGGTATGGAAGGAAGGTCTTACGAGGAAAGGCTGAGGGACTTGGGGTTGTTTTCGTTAGAGAGAAGGAGGAGGAGAGGTGACTTAATAGAGACATACAAGATAATCAGAGGGTTAGATAGGGTGGATAGTGAGAGTCTTTTTCCTCGGATGAGGATGGCAAACACGAGGGGACATAGCTTTAAGTTGAGGGGTGAAAGATATAGGACAGATGTCAGAGGTAGTTTCTTTACGCAGAGAGTAGTAGGGGCGTGGAACGCCCTGCCTGCAACAGTAGTAGACTCGCCAACTTTAAGGGCATTTAAGTGGTCATTGGATAGACATATGGATGTAGGTCAGATGATCGGCGCAACATCGAGGGCCGAAGGGCCTGTACTGCGCTGTAATATTCTAATTCTAATTCTAAAAAGTCGAGGTAGCTGTGGGAGTCAGTGTGCTTATAATGGATATTGGTAGACAACCTATCCCCAGAGATGGAGACAGAGAAGTCGAGGAAGGGAAGGGAAGTGTCAGAGATGGACCATGTAAAGGTGAGAGAAGGGTGGAAATTGGAAGCAAAGTTGATAAAGTTTTATAGTTCGGGGCGGGAGCAGGAAACGGCACCGATACAGTCATCAATGTACCGGAAAAAGAGTTGGGGGAGGGGGCCTGAGTAGGACTGGAACAAAGAATGCTCGACATATCCCACAAAAAGACAGGCATAACTAGGACCCATGCGGGTACCCATAGCGACACCTTTTACTTGAAGGAAATGCATGGAGTTGAAGGAGAAGTTGTTCAATGTGAGAACAAGTTCAGCCAGGGGGAGGAGGGTGTTGGTGGATGGGGACTGGTTGGGCCTCTGTTCCAGGAAGAAGCGGAGAGCCCTCAAACCATCCTGGTGGGGGATGGAGGTGCAGAGCGATTGGACGTCCATACTGAAGAGGAGGCGGTTGGGACCAGGAAACTGGAAATTGTCAAAATGACGTAGGGCGTCAGAAGAGTCACGGATGTAGGTGGGAAGAGACTGGACCAGCGGAGAAAAGATAGAGTCTAGATAGGAAGAAATAAGTTCAGTTGGGCAGGAGCAGGCTGACACAATGGGTCTGCCGGGACAGTCCCGTTTGTGGATGTTGGGAAGGAGATAGAAGCGGGCTGTCCGGGGTTGCGGGACTATGAGGTTGGAAGCTGTCGAGGGAAGATCTCCAGAGGAGATGAGGTCAGTGACAGTCCTTTGGACGGTGGGATAAGTGAGGAGATTGGGTTCCCCTGATGGTTTCAAACACATGGGACATGTCACCAGGAGAACAGTATAAGTGAGGAGAGTGTGTTCCCCTGCTGTTTTAATACACACGGGACATGTCACCAGGTGAACAGTATAAGTGAGGAGAGTGTGTTCCCCTGATGGTTTAATATACACGAGACATGTAACCAGGTGAACAGTAGAAGTGAGGAGAGTGTGTTTCGCTGATGTTTTAATACACACGGGACATGTTACCAGGTGAACAGTATAAGTGAGGAGAGTGTGTTCCCCTGATGTTTTAATTCACACGGGACATGTTACCAGGTGAACAGTCTAAGTGAGGAGAGTGTGTTCCCCTGATTGTTTAATATACACGGGACATGTTACCAGGTGAACAGTATAGGTGAGGAGACTGTGTTCCACTGATGGTATAATATACACGGGACATCGTACCAGGTGAACAGTTTAAGTGAGGAGAGGGTGTTCCCCTGATGTTTTAACACACACGGGACATGTGACCAGATGAACAGTATAAGTGAGGAGAGTGTGTTCCCCTGATGTTTTAATGGACACGGGACATGTTACCATTTGAACAGTATAAGTGAGGAGAGTGTGTTCCACTGATGGTTTAATGTGCACGAGACATGTTACCAGGTGAACAGTATAAGTGAGGAGAGTGTGTTCCCCTGATGGTTTGATATACACGAGACGTGTTACCAGGTGAACAGTATAAGTGAGGAGAGTGTGTTTCCCTGATGTTTTAATAAACACGGGACATGTTAGCATTTGAACAGTATAAGTGAGGAGACTGTGTTCCACTGATGGTTTAATATACACGGGACATCTTACCAGGTGAACAGTATAAGTGAGCAGAGTGTGTTAACCTGATTGTGTAATACACACAGGAGTTGCTACCAGGTGAACAGTATAAGTGAGGAGAGTGTGTTCCCCAGATTGTTTAAAACACAAAGGACATGTCAGCAGGTGAACTACATAAGTGAGGAGAGTGTGTTCCCCTGATGGTTTAATACACACAGGACATGTCACTAGGTGAACAGTATAAGTGAGGAGAGTATGTTCCCCTGAAGGTTTAATATACACAGGAGATTCTTCCAGGTGAACAGTTTTAGTGAGGAGAGTGTGTACCCTGATTGTTTAATATGCACAGCACATGTTGCCAGGTGAACAGCAAAGTGAGGAGAGTGTGTTCCCCTGATGTTTTAATGTACACGGGACATGATACCTGGTGAACAGTATAAGTGAGGATAGTGTGTTCCCCTGATGCTTCAATATACATGGGACGTGTTACCAGGTGAACAAGATAAGTGAGGAGAGTGTGTTCCACTGCTGGTTTATTATACACGGGACATGTTACCAGGAGAACAGTATAAGTGAGGAGAGTGTGTTCCCCTGATGGTTCAATATACACGGGACGTGTTACCAGGTGAACAGTATAAGTGAGGAGATTGCGTTCCCCTGATGGTTTCAAACACACGGGACATGTCACCAGGAGAACAGTACAAGTGAGGAGGGTGTGTTCCCCTGATGTATTAATACACACGGGACATTTACCAGGTGAACAGTATAAGTGAGGAGAGTGTGTTTCGCTGATGTTTTAATACACACGGGACATGTTACCAGGTGAACAGTATAGGTGTGGAGACTGTGTTCCACTGATGGTCTAATATACACGGGACATCGTTCCAGGTGAACAGCATAAGTGAGGAGAGGGTGTTCCCCTGATTTTTTAATACACACGGGACATGTGACCAGATGAACAGTATAAGTGAGGAGAGTGTGTTCCCCTGATGTTTTAATGGACACGGGACATGTTACCATTTGAACAGTATAAGTGAGGAGAGAGTGTTCCACTGATGGTTTAATATGCACGAGACATGTTACCAGGTGAACAGTATAAGTGAGGAGAGTGTGTTCCCCTGATGGTTTAATATGCACGAGATGCGTTACCAGGTGAACTGTATAAGTGAGCAGAGTGTGTTTCCCTGATGTTTTAATAAACACGGGACATGTTACCATTTGAACAGTATAAGTGAGGAGAGTGTGTTCCCCAGATTGTTTCATACACACGGGTCATGTTACCAGGTGAACATTATAGGTGAGGAGACTGTGTTCCACTGATGGTTTAATATACACGGGACATCTTACCAGGTGAACAGTATAATTGAGCAGAGTGTGTTCCCCTGATTGTTTAATACACACTGGAGGTGCTACCAGGTGAACAGTATAAGTGAGGAGAGTGTGTTCCCCAGATTGTTTAATACACACAGGACATGTTAGCAGGGGAACTACATAAGTGAGGAGATTGTGTTCCCCTGATGGTTTAATACACGCACTCCCCTACCCCACTCACACACTCAACTCGGCTCCCCCACTCCTCTACCCCACTTCCCTCCCCCTCTCCTCTCCCCAACTCCCCTCCCCCACTCCTCTCCGCCACTCCCTGCCTCAAACCCCATCCCCAACGCTCCTCCCCCACTCCCCTCCCCCACCCCCTACCCACAATCCTCCCCAACTCACCTTACCCACTCCCCTCCCTCACCCCCAGCCCCCACGCCCCTCCCCAAGTCCCCTCCACAACTACGTTCCCCGACTCCCCGCCACTTCCCTCCCCATTCCTCTACCCCACTCCCCTCCCCCTCTCCTCTCCGCAACTCCCCTCAACCACTCCGCTCCCCAATCCCTGCCTCAATCCCCCTCCCCCACTCTCCTACCCCACTCCCCTACCCCACACCCCTCCCCAACTCCCCTCCCCAACATTCCTGCCCCATTTCCCTCACTGACTCCCATACCCCACACCCCTACACCACTTCGCTCCTCCATTCCGCACTCCCACTTCAGTCCCCAAACCCATCCCAGTCTAGTCGCTCACTCCCCTCCCCCACTCCCCTCCCCACTCCACTCCCCTCCCTAACTCCCGTCCCTAACTCCCCTCCCTAACTCCCCTCCCAAACTCTCCTCCATCACTCCCCTCACGAACTCCCATACCCCACTCCCCTCAAAAACTCCCCTCCTCAAGTCCCATCCACAACTCCCCTCTGCAACTCACCACCCCCACTCCCCTCCCCAACTCCCCTCCCCAACTCCCCCACCCCACTCCCCTACCCCACTCCTCTCACCAACTCCCATCCCGCACTCCACTCCCCAACCCTCCTCGCCATTCCCTTCCCCACCTCCCCTACCCCGATCCCCTTCCCCCACTCCACTACGCCACCCCTCCCCCACTCCCCTCCCCCACTCCCGTCCACCACATTGCTTCGCTGCACCTCCTCACTGCCCTCCCCTACAACACTCCCGTCCCCCACTCCCCTCCCCCACGCCCCTACCATACTCATACACTCAACTCCCCTCCCCCACTCCTCTCTCCCACTCCCTGCCTCAAATCCTCTCCCCAACGCTCCTCCCCAACGCTCCTCCCCAACTCTGCTCCCCAACTCCCCTACAGCACACCCCTCCCCCACTCCACTCCCCAACTTCCCTCCCCAGATCACCTCCCCACATCCCCTACCCCACTCCCCTACGCCACTTACCTCCCCCACTCCCCTCCCCACTCCCATCCCCCACTCCCCACACCAGTCCACTCCACCTCCCCCACTCCCATACCGCACTCCCGTACCCCACTCCTCTACCTCACTCCCCATCCCCACTCCCCTACCCCACGCCCCTCCCCAAGACCCCTTTCCGACTCCGCTCCCACACTCCCCTCCACTGCCCTCCCCATTCCTGTACTCCACTCCCCTCCCCTATGCTCTCCACAACTCCCCACAACCACTCCGCTCCTCCAATCCCTGCCTCAACTCCCCTGCCCCACGCCCCAACCCCACTCCCCTACCCCACCACCCTCAACAACTCCCCTCCCCAACACACCTCGCCCACTTCCCTCACCAACTCCCATAACCCACTCCCCTCCCCCACTCCCCTCCACCACTCCCCTCCCCCACTCCTCTCCCCCACACCCCTCCTCAACTCCCCTCCCTCACTCCACTCCCCCGCTCACATCCCCAACACCCCTCCCTCACTCCCCTACCCCACTCCCCTCCCCCACTCCAGTCCCCAACTCCTGTCCCCCACTCACGTCCCCAACTCCCCTACCGCAATCCCCTCCCCCACTCCCCTCCCCAATCCAGTCCCCAACTCCCCTCCCCTACACCCCTCCCCCACCCCCATCCCCCACGTCCCTCCCCAAGTCCCCTCCCCAACTACTTTCCCCGACTCCCCCCACTGCCCTCCCCATTCATCTACCCCACTCCCCTCCCCTCCTCTCCACATCTCCCCTCAACCACACCGCTCCCCAAATCCCTGCCTCAACTCCCCTCCCCCACTCTCCTACCCCACTCCCCTACCCCACTCCCCTCTCCAACTCCCCTCCCCAACACGCCTCCCCCACTTCCCTCACCAACTCCCATACCCCACTCCCCTTCTCCACTCCCCTCTCCCACTCCTGTCCCCAACTCCCCTCCCCCACTCCAGTCCCTCACTCCCTTCCCCCACTCCCCTCCCCCAATCCACCCTCCCACTCCACTCCCCCTCTCCCCTCCCTAACTGCCTTCCCAAATCTCCTCCCTCACTCCCCTGTGCAACTCCCCTCCCCCTCCCCTAACCAACTCCCCTCCCGCACTCCCCTACACAACCCCCTTCCCATTCCCCTCCGCAACCCCCCAACCCCGCTCCCCTTCCCCCACTCCCCTACCCCACACCCTCCCCCACTCCCCTCACCCACTCCCGTCCACCACTCCGCATCCCTGCGCCTCCTCACTGCCATCCCCTGCAACATTTCAATCCCCCACTACCCTCCCCCACTCCACTCCCCTACCGCACTCCCCTCTACATATCCCCTAACACACTCCCCTACCCCACTCCCCGTAACCACTCCCTGACACAACTCCCCTTCCCAACTCTCCTCCCCCACTCCCCTCACTAATTGCCATACCCCACTCCATACTCTGCTCCCCTAATCCGCTCCCCTCCCCCACAACCCTCCCCAACACCCCTCCTGCACTCCCCTCCCCTACTCCCGTCCCCAACTCACCTACACCTCTCCCCTCCCCAGCTCCCCTCCCCAACTCCCCGCCCCAACTCCCCGACCACTCTTTCCTTCCCAACTCCCCTCCCCCACTACGCTCCCCCACTCCCCTTCCGCACTCCAATCCCCAACACCCCTCACAATTCGCCTCCCCAACTCCCCTACCCCGCTCCCCTTCCCACACTCCCCTACCCCACCCCCTCCCCCACTCCTGTCCACCACTCCGCATCCCTGCACCTCCTCACTGCCCTCCCCTACCACACTCCCATCCCCCACTACCCTCCCCCACGCCACTCCCCTACTGCACTCCCCTCCACATATCCCCTACCCCACTCCCCTACCCCACTCCCCGTTACCACACCCCTACACGACTCCCCTTCCCTACTCTGCTCCACCACTCCCCTCATTAACTCCCATACCCCACTGTCCTACTCTTCTCCCCTACTCCGCTCCCCTCCCCAACTCCCATCCCCCAATCCACTCCCCCGCTCCCCTCCGCCACTCACCTCTAACAACTCCCCTCACCCACTCCCCTGCCCCCCCATACCTCGCTTTCCTCCCCCACTCCCCTCCCCCACTCTCCTACATCACAAACAATCCCCACATCCCCTACCCCTCTCAACACCCCCAATCCCCTCCACTATTACACTCCCCAACTCCCCTCCACCGATCCCCAACCCACTCCCCTCCCCCTCCTCTCTGTAACTCCCCACCCCCACTCCCCTACTCCACTCCCCTCCCTCACTCCCCTGCACCACTCCCCTACCCCACGCCCCTACACCACTACGCTCCCTCACTCCCCTCGTCCCCCACTCCCCTACAGCACCCCCTCCCCACTCTCCTCACCCACTCCCGTCCACCACTTTGCTTCCCTGCACCTCCTCACTGACCTCCCCTACAACACTCCCGTCCCCCACTAGCCTACACCACTCCCCTACCCCACTCACTCACTCAACTCACCTGCCCCACTGCTCTATCCCACTCCCTGCTTCAAATCCCCTCCCCAATGCTATTCCCCCACTCCCCTCACGAACTCCCATACCCCACTCCCCTTCTCCACTCCCCTCCCCCACTCCCCTCTCCCACACCCCTCCTCAACTCCCCTCCCCAACTCCCCTCCCCAACTCTGCTCCCCAACTCTCCTACCGCACACCCCTCCCCCACGCCACGCCCCAACTCCGCTCCACAGATCACCTCCCCACATCCGCTACCCCACTCCCCTACGTCACTCACATCACCCACTCCCCTCCCCACTCCCCTTTCCCACTCCCCACCACACAGCCCTCCCCCTCCCCCACTCCCCTCCCACACTTCCATACCCCACTCCTCTACCGCACTCCCCATCCCCACTCCCTACCCCACGCCCCTCCCCAAGTTCCCTCCCCAACTCCGCACCCACAATCCCCCCCACTGCCCTCCCCACTCCTGTACCCCACTCCCCTCCCACTCTCCTCTCCGCAACTCCCCACAACCACTCTGCTCCTCCAATCACTGCCTCAACTCCCCTCCCCCACTCCCCTACCCCACTCCCCTACCCCACTACACTCCCGTACTCCCCTCCCCAACTCCCCTCCCCCACTTCCCTCACCAACTCCCCTCCCCCACTTCCCTCACCAACTCACATACCCCACTCCGTACTCCACTCCCCTCCCTCACACCCCTCCACAACTCACCTCCCTCATTCCCCTCCCCCTCATCTCCCCAACACCCCTCCCTCATTTCCCTACCCCAGTCCCCTCCCCCACTCCAGTCCCCAACTGCCCTCCCCCACACACCTCCCCAACTCCCCTACCGCAATCCCCTCCCCCACTCCCCTACCCACTCCAGTCCCCAACTCCCCTCCCCCACTCCCCACCCGCACCCCCATCCCCCACGCCCCTCCCCAGGTCCCATCCCCAACTACGTTCCCCATTCCTCTACCTCACTCCACTCCCCCTCTCCTCTCCGCAACTCCCCTCAACCACTCCGCTCCCACAATCCCTGCCTCAACTCCCCTCCCCCACTCTCCTACCGCACACCCCTACCCCACTCCCCTCCCCAACTCCCCTCCCCAACACTCCTCCCCCACACCCCTCACCAACTCCCGTACCCCACTTCCCTACTCCACTCTCCTACTCCACTCCCCTAACCCACTCCAGTCCCCAACTCCCCTCCCGCACTCCAGTCCCTCTCTCCCCTCCCGCACTCCCCTCCCGCACTCCACACCCCCACTCCACTCCCCCACATCCCTCCCAAACTCCCCTCCCCAACTCTCCTCCCTCACTCCCCTCACAAACTCCCATACCCCACTCCCCTGCTCAACTACCCTCCCCAACCCCCTCCCCAACTCCCCTCCCCAACTCCGCTCTGCAACGTCCCTACCCCACTCCATCCCCAACTCCCCTACCCCACTCCCCTCCCCAACTCCCCTCACCAAATCCCCTCACCTACTCCCCTCCCCAACTCCCCGATCACACATCCCTCCCCAACTCCCCTCCCCCACTACCCTCCCCCACATCCCTCCCGCACTCCACACCCCAACCCCCTCCCTATTCCCCTCCCCAACTCCCCTACCCCGCTCCCCTTACCCCACTCCCCTATCCAAACCCCTCCCCCACTCCCGTCCACCACTCCGCATCCCTGCACCTCCTCACTGCCCTCCCCTACCACACTCCCACACCCCCACTACCCTCCCCCACCCCACTCCCCTGACGCACTCACCTCCACATATCCCCTACCCCACTCCCCGTTACCACACCCCCACACAACTCCCCTTCCCAACTTTCCTCCCCCACTCCTCTCACTAACTCCCATACTCCACTCCCCTACTCTGCCTCTCTACTCCGCTCCCCTCCCCCAGACGCCTCATCAACTCCCCTACCACACTCCCCTCGCAACTCCCCCTCCCCAACTACCCTCCCCGCTCCCCTCCCTCACTCCCCTCCCCAACGCCTCTCCCCAACTCCCCGACTACACTTCCCTCCCCAACTGCGCGCCGACACTCCCCTTAACCACCCTCCCCCACTCCTATACTCCACTCCCCTCCCCCTCTCCTCTCCGCAACTCCCCACAACCACTCCGCTCCTCCAATCCCTGCCTCAACTGCCCTCCCCTACTCCCCTACCCCACACCCCTACCCAACTACCCTCCACAAACCCCCTCCTCAACACTCCTCCCCCACTTCCCTCACCAACTCCCATACCCCACCCCCCTACTCCACTCCCCTATCCCCTCCCCTGCCCCACTCCCTCCCCCACACCCCTCCTCAACTCCCCTCCCTCACTCCCCTCCCCCGCTTACCTCCCCAACACCACTCCCTCACTCCCCTCCCCCACTCCCCTCCCCCACTCCAGTCCCCAACTCCCCTCCCCCACTCACCTCCCCAACTCCACTACCGCAATCCCCTCCCCCACTCCCCTCCCCACTCCAGACCCCAACTCACCCCCCCACTCCCCTCCCCCACCCCAATCCCCCACGCCCCTCCCCAAGTCCCGTCCCCAACTACGTTCCCCGACTCCCCCCACTGCCCTCCCCATTCCTCTACCCCACTCCACTCCCCCTTTCCTCTCTGCAACTCCCCTCAACCACTCCGCTCCCCCAATCCCTGCCTCAACTCCCCTCCCCCACTCTCCTACACCACTCCCCTACCCCACTCCCCTCCCCAACACTTCTACCCCACTTCCTTCTCCAACTCCCTTACCCTACTCCCCTCCTCCACCCACATGACCCACTCCAGTCCTCAACTCCCCTCCCGCACCCCAGTGACTCGCACCGCACCCCCACTCCCCTACCGCACTCCATTCCCACACTCCACTCCCCCACACCACTCCCACACTCCCCTCCCCAACTCCCCTCCACAAATCCGCTCTGCAACTTCCCTCCCCCACTCCCATCCCCAACTCCCCTACCCCACACCCCTACCCCACTCCCCTCTCCAAATCCCCTCCCCAACTCCCCTCCCCCACTACCCTCCCTCACTCCCCTCCTGCACTCTCTCTCCCCAACCCCCCTCCCCATTTTCCTCCACAACTCCCCTACCCCGCTCCCATTCCCCTACTCCTCTACCCCACCCCCTCCCCCACTCCCCTCCCCCACTCCCCTCCACCACTACACTCCCCCACTCCACTCCCCTACCGCACTCCCCTCAACATATCCCCTACCCAACTCCCCCACCCACTCCCCGTTACCACACCCCTACACAACTCCCCTTCCCAACTCTCCTCCCCCACTCCCCTCACTAACTCCCATAACCCACTCCCCTACTGTGCTCCGCTACTCCGCTCCTCACACCCACAACCCTCCTCAACGCCCCTCCTGCACTCCCCTCCCCTACTCCCCTCCCCAAATCCCCTCTCTAACTTCCCTCCCCAGCTCCCCTCCCCAGCTCCCCTCCCCTACTCCCCTCCCCAACTCCCCGACCACAAATTCCCTCCCCAACCCCCGCCCTATTCCCCTCCCCAACTCCCCTAAACCGCTCCCCTTCCCCCACTCCCCTACCCCACCCCTCCACCACTCCCGTCCACCACTCCGCATCACTGCACCTCCTCACTGCCCTCCCCTACCACACTCCCATCCCCCACTACCCTCCCCCACTCCACTCCCCTCCCGCACTTCCCTCCACATATCCCCTACCCCACTCCCCGTTGCCACACCCCTACACAACTCCCCTTCCCAACTCTCCTCCCCCACTCCTCTCACTAACTCCCATACCCCACTCCCCTCCTCTGCTCCTCTACTCCGCTCCCCTCCCCCAATCGCCTCATCAACTCCCCTACCCCACTCCCCTACAACCCTCCCCTCGCAACACCCATCCCCAAATCCCCTCCCGGCTCCCCTCCCTCACTCCCCTCCCCAAATCCCGTCACCAACTCCCCGACTACACTTCCCTCCCCAACTGCGCTCCCACACTCCCCCCACAGCCCTCCCCCACTCCTATGCCCCACTCCCCTCCCCCTCTCCTCTCCGCAACTCCCCACAACCACTCCGCTCCTCCAATCCCTGCCTCAACACTCCTCCCCCACTCCCCTACCACACTCCCCTCCCCCACACCTTTCCTCAACTCGCCTCCCTCACTCCCCTCCCCCACTTACCTCCCCAACACCACTCCCTCACTCCCCTCACCACTCCCCTCCCCCACTCCAATCCCCAACTCCCCTCCCCCACTCCCCTCCCCATCCCCATCCCCCACGCCCCTCCCCAAGTCCCGTCCCCAACCACGTTCCCCGATTCCCCCCACTGCCCTCCCCCATTCCTCCACCCCACTCCCCTCCCCCTCTCCTCTCCGCAACTCCCCTCAACCACTCCGCTCCCCCAATCCCTGCCTCAACTCCCCTCCCCGACGCTCCTACCCCACTCCCCTCCCCAACACCTCTCCCCCACTTCCCGTTCCAACTCCCATACCCTACCCCCCTCCTCCAATCCCATTACCCACTCCAGTCCCCAACTCCCCTCCCCCACTCCAGTCCCTCACTCCCCTCCCCCACGCCGCTCCCCCACTCCACTCCCCCTCTCCAATTCACCACTCCCCTCCATAACTCACCTCCCCAACTCTCCACCCTCACTCCCCTCATAAGCTCCCATACCTCACTCCTCTCCCCAACTTCCCTCCCCCACTCCCCTCCCCAACTCCCCTCCCCCACTCCCCTGCCCCACTCCCCTCACAAACTCCCCTCCCCAACTCCCCTCCCCCTCTACCCACCCTCACTCCCCTCCCGCACTCCACTCCCCAACCCCCATTCCCATTCCCTTCCCCCACTCCCCTACCCCACTCCCCTTCCCCCACTCCCCTACCCCACCCCGTCCCCCACTCCCCTCCCCCACTCCCGTCCACCACTCCGCATCCCTGCACGTCCTCACTGCCCTCCCCCACCACACTCCCATCCCCCACTACCCTCCCCAACTCCACTCCCCTACCGGACTCCCCGTTACGACACCCCGACACAACTCCCCTTCCCAACTCTCCTCCCCACTCCCCGCACTAACTCCCATACCCCACTCCCCTACTCTGCTCCCCTACTCTGCTCGCCTACCCCACACCACTCGTTAACTCCCCTCCTGCACTCCCCTCCCCTACTCCCCTGCCCAACTGTCTCCCTCACTCACCTACCCCGCTGCCCTCCACAGCACCCCTCCCCAACTCCCCTCCCCAACTCCCCGATCACCCTTCCCTCCCCAACTACCCTCCCCAACCCCCCTACCACGGTCCACTTCCCCCACTCCCCTACCCCTCCCCCTCCCCCACTCCTGTCCACCAGTCCGCAACCCTGCAGCTCCTCACTGCCCTCCCCTACCACTCTCCCATCCCTCACAACCCTCCCCCACTCCACTCCCCTACCGCACGCCGCTACACATATCCCCTACCGCAATCCCCTACCCCACTCCCCGTTACCACACCCCTACACAACTCCCCTTCCCAACTCTCCTCGCCCACTCCCCTCACTAAGTCCCATACCACACTCCCCGACTCTGCTCCCCTACTCCGCACCCCTACAACACACCACTCCTCCACTCCCCTCCTGCACTCCCCTCCGCTACTCCCCTCCCCAACTCCCCTCCCTCACTCACCTACCCGCTCCCCTCCCTAACTCCCCTCCCCAACTCTCCTCCATCACTCCCCTTACAAACTCCCATACCCCACACCCCTCCCCAACTCCCCTCCCCAACTCCCCTCCCCAACTCCCCTCTGAAACTCCCCTCCCCAACTCCCCTCCCCAACTCCCCTACCCCACTTCCCTCCCCCACTCCCGTCCACCACTCCGCATCCCTGCACCTCCTCACTGCCCTCCCTTACCACACTCCCATGACCCACAACCCTCCCCCACTCCACTCCCCTGCCGCACCCCCCTCCACATATCCCCTACCCCACTCCCCATCCCCACTCCCCGTTAACACACCCCTACACAACTCCCCTTCCCAACTCT
Source organism: Heterodontus francisci (assembly GCF_036365525.1). Taxonomy (NCBI): domain Eukaryota; kingdom Metazoa; phylum Chordata; class Chondrichthyes; order Heterodontiformes; family Heterodontidae; genus Heterodontus; species Heterodontus francisci. The sequence goes on along the minus strand of NW_027141488.1, from coordinate 95,939 downwards.
GGTCCCCCACTCGCGTCCCCAACTCCCTTCCCCCACTCCCCTATCCCACTCCCCTCCCCAACTCCCCTCCCCTCCATCTCCTCACTGCCCTCACCTACCCAACTCCCCTCCCCACTCCCCTTCCCTCCACCTCCTTAGAGCCCACCCCTACCACACTCCCTGACACCACTCTGCATCCCCACTCCCAATCACCACTCCCGTACCCACTACCCCACCATGCTCCCCTCCTCCACTCCCCTCCCCATTCCACTAGATCAATCCCCTCCCCCATAACCCTACCTCACTCCACTCCCCCACTCCCCTACCCCACTTACATAACCAACACCCATACCCCACACCCCTACCCCACGCCCCTCCCCAAGTCCCCTCCCCAAGTCCCCTCCCCAACTCCCCACCCTCACTCCCCACCCCAACTGCCCTCCCACACTCCCCTCCCTACTAACCTCCCTTACTCCCCTCCCCACTCCCCTCCCCCACTCGCCACCCCACTCCCCTCCCCCACTCCCCAACTCCCCTCCCCCACTCCCCTCCCTCACTAAACGCCCCCACTCCCATCCCAACTCCCCTCCCCCACTCCACTCCCCTCCCACACTGCCCTACCTCACTCCACTCCCCAGTTACCACCCCCACTACCATACCCCACTCCCCTCCCCCTCCTTTCCCCATTCCACTAACTCAATTCCCTCCCCCATACATCTACCTCACGCCCCTTCCCGCCAAATCCTCACTGCCCACCCCTACCCCACTCCACTGCCTCACTCCTCTTTCTTCCACCTCCTCACTGCCCTCCCCTCCCCACTCCCCTCCCCCACTCCCCTCCCCCACTCCCCTCCACCACTCCCCTCCCCCACTCCCCTACCCCACTCCCTTCCACCACTCCAACACCCCAATCCCCTCCCCCTCACCCCACCATCACCCCCTTCCCCAACTCCCTTCCCCCACTCCCCTATCACCACTCCCCACCTCACTCCCCTCCCCAACTCCCCTACCCCATTCCCTATCGAACTCCCCTCCCCAACTCCCCTCCCCTCCATCTCCTCACTGCCCTCCCCTACCCAACTCCCCTCCCCACTCCCCTTCCCTCCACCTCATTAGAGCCCACCCCTACCACACTCGCTGACACCACTCTGCACCCCCACTCCCCATCTCCACTCCCCTACCCCACTACCCAACCACACTCCCTTCATCCACTCCCCTCCCCATTCCACTACCTCAATCCCCTCCCCCATAACCCTACCTCACTCCCGACCCCCACTCCCCTACCCCACTCACTTAACGAACTTACCTCACACACTCCCCTCCCACTCTAACCTCCCCCACTCCCCTCCCAACTCCCCTCCCCCCACTCCACTGCCCCACACCCCTAACGCACTCCGCTTACCTCCACCTCCTCACTGCCCTACTCTACCACACTCCCCTCCCCCACTACCCTCCCCCACTCCCCACCACACTCCCCTCCACAACACCCCTACCCCAATCCCCTACCCCGCTCCCCTGCCCATCTCCCTTACCCTACACCCCTTCCCCACATAACTACCCCACTCCCCTGCCCCATACCACTACCCCACTCTCATCCTCAATGCCCTACCTCACACCCGTCCCATACTCCCCTACCCCACTCACTTCCCCCACTCCACTCCCCCTCTCCCCTTCCCTCCACATCCTCACTGCGCTCCCCTACCCCACACCCCTATCCCACTCCACATTCCCACTCCCCTACCTCACTCCCCCACTCACCTCCCCTACTCCGCTTCTCCTCCTCACTGCCCTCCCCTACCGAACTCCCCTACGGCACTGCCCTCCCCCACTCCCAAGGTAACTCCCCTTCATTCCACCTCATCACTGCCCTCCACTACCCCACTCCTCTCACCCACTGCCATACTTCATTCCACTCCCCCAGTTACCGCCCCCACACCCCTACCCAACTCTCCTACCTCACCCCCCTCCCCAAACCCCTACTTCACTCCCCTCCCCCACTACCCTAACCCACTCACCGAACACACACCCCCACCCCCACTCCCCTCCCCATTCCCCTCCCCCACTCCCCTTCCCTCAATCTCCTCACTGCCCTCCCCGACCCCACTCCCCTCCCCACTCTCTTTCACTCCACCTCCTTACAGCCCACCTCTACCACACTCCCCGAGACCACTCTGCACCCCCCTCCCCTCCACGACCGACCCCCACTACCCCACTGCACTTCCCTCCCAATACCCCCTACAAATGCCCTCACCCACTGTCCTCCCCCACTCTCCTACCCCACTCCCCTCCCCACTCCCCTCCCCACTCCCCTCCCCACACCCCTTCCCAACTCCCCTCCCCCACTCCCCTACCCCACTCCTTTCCCCCACTCCCCTACTAACAATCCCCTACCCCACTGCCCTATCCCATGCCCCTCCCCAAATCCCCTCCCCAACTCCGCTCCCCAACTCACCTCCCATATGCCCCCTCACCAACTCCCATACCCCACACCCCTACTCCTCTCCCTCCACAACTCCCCTCCACAATTCCTCTCTCTCACACCCCACCCCAACTCCCCTCCGCACTCCCCTCCCCGACACCCCTCCCACACTAACCTCCCCCACTCCCCCAAACCCCTCCACCACACCCATACCCCACTCTGCTTACCTTCACCTCGTCACTGCCCGACTCGACCACACTCCCACCCCACACTACCTTCCACCACTACCCTACCCCACTACCCACCCCAACTTCCGAATGGCACTCCACTCCACAACACACCAACCACTCTCCCCGACCAAACACCCCCACCCAAACCCCTACCCCACTCCGCTACCCCACTCCACCACCTCCTCCCACCCCTTCATTCCACTCCACAACCCCCTCCTTCCCCCTCACCATTCCCCTCCACCAGCCCCTCCCTCCCCTTTTCATTCCCCTCCAACACCCCATCCCTCCCCCTCTTCATTCCCCTCCACCACCCCCACCCTCCCCCTCTTCATTCCGCTCCACCAACCCCTCCCTCCCCGATTCATTCTTCACCACCTCCCCCACCCTCTCCCTCTTCATTCCCCTCCACCTCGCCCTCCCTTCCCCTCTTCATTTCCCTCCACCTCCCCCTCCCTTCCCCTCATCATTCCCCTCAACCTCCCCCTCCCTACCCCTCTTCATTCCACTCCACCTCCCCCTCCCTCCACCTCTGCATTCCCCTCCACCTCCACCTCCCTCCCCCTGGGCATACCCCTCCACCTCCCCCTCCCTCCCCTTCTTCATTCCACTCCACCTACCCCTCCCTCCCGCTCTTCATTCCCCTCCACCTCCCACTCCCTCCCCCTCTTCATTCCACTCCACCACAGCCTCCCACCCCCTCTTCATTCCGTTCCACTTCCCCCTCCCTCCACCTCTACATTCCCCTCCACCTCCCCCTCCCTCTCCCTCTTCATTCCACTACACCACCCCCCAACCCTCCCGCTCTTCATTCTTCACCACCTCCCCCTCCCACCCCCTCTTCATTTCCCTCCACCTCCACCTCTCTCCCCCTCTTCGTTACCCTCCACCTCCCCCTCCTTCCCCCCTTCATTCCCCTCCAACTCACCCTCCCTCCCCCTCTTCATTCCACTCCACCACAGCCTCCCACCCCCTCTTCATTCCGTTCCACTTCCCCCTCCCTCCACCTTTCATTCCCCTCCACCTCTTCATTCCCCTCCACCTCCCCCTCCCTCTCCCTCTTCATTCCACTACACCACCCCCCAACCCTCCCGCTCTTCATTCTTCACCAACTCCCCCTCCCACACCCTCTTCATTCCCCTCCACCTCCACCTCTCTCCCCCTCTTCGTTACCCTCCACCTCCCCCTCCTTCCCCCCTTCATTCCCCTCCAACTCACCCTCCCTCCCGCTCTTCATTGAACTCCACCACACCCTCCCTCCCTCACTTCGTTCTTCACCCCCTACCCCTCCCTCCCACTCTTGTTCTACACCACCAACGCCTCCCCCACTTCATTCCCCTCCACCACACCTCCATCCCCCTCTTCATTCTTCACCACCAACCCCTCCCTCCCCCTCTTCATTCCACTCCACCTCCCCCTCCCTCCCCGTCTTCATTCACCTCCACATCCCCCTCCCTCCCCCACTTCATTCTTCACCACCTCCCCCTACCACCCCCTCTTCAATCCACACCACCTCTCCCTCCCTCCCCCTCTTCATTCCCCTCCAGCTCCCCCTCACTTCCACTCTTCATTCTTCAAATGCTCCCCCTCCCTCCCCCTCTTCATTCCCCTCCACCAACCCCTCCGTCCCACTCTTCGTTCTACACCACCAACGCCTCCCCCTCTTCATTCCCCTCCACCACACCTCCATCCCCCTCTTCATTCTTCACCACCAACCCCTCCCTCCCCCTCTTCATTCCACTCCACCTCCCCCTCCCTCCCCGTCTTCATTCACCTCCACATACCGCTCCCACCCACTTCATTCTTCACCACCTCCCCCTCCCACCCCCTCTTCAATCCACTCCACCACCCCCTCCCTCCCCCTCTTCATTCCCCTCCAGCTCCCCCTCACTCCCACTCTTCTGTCTTCACCACCTCCCCCTCCTTCCCACTCATCATTCCCCTCCTTCACTCCCTCCCCCTCTTCAATCCCCTCCACCAACCGCTCCCTCTCCCTCTTCATTCTCCTCCACCACCCCCTCCCTCCCCTCTACGTTCCCCTCCACCACCCCCTCCTTCCCGTCTTCATTCCACTCCACCACCCCGTCCCTCCCACTCTTCATTCCACTCCACCTCCCCTCCCTCCCCTCAACATTCCACTCCACCTACCCATCCCACCCCTCTGCATTCCCCTCCAAAAGCCCCTCCCTCCACCTCTTCATTCCGCTACACCACCCCTCCCTCCCCTCTTCATTCCCCTCCACCTCCCCCTCCCTCCCCTCTTCATTCCTCTCCACCAACCACTCCCTCCCCCTCTTCATTCCACTCCACCACCCCCTCCCTCAACCTCTTCATTCACCTCCACCTCCCACTGCCTACTCTCTTCATTCCCCTCCAAAACACTCTCCCTCCCCTATTCATTCCACCCCACCTCCACCTCCCTCCCCCTCTTCATTCCACTCCACCACATCCTCCCTCCCCCTCTTCATTCCCCTCCAACTCCCCATCCCTCCCCTCTTCATTCCACTCCACCAACACCTCCCTCCCCCTCTTCATTCCACACCACCTCCCCTCCCTCCCCCTCTTCATTCCACTACACCACACCCAACGCTCCCGCTCTTCATTCTTCACCACATCCCCCTGCCACCCCCTCTTCATTCCCCTCCACCTCCAACTCCCCCCCCTTCGTTACCCTCCACCTCCCCCTCCCTCCCCCCCTTCATTCCCCTCCAACTCCACATCCCTACCCTCTTCATTCCACTCCACCACCACCTCCCTCCCCCTCTTCATACCACTCAACCTCCCCTCCCTCCCCTCTTCATTCCACTCCCCCACCCCCTCCCTCCCCTCTTCATTCCCCTTCACCACACCCTCCCTCCCCCTCTTCATTTCCCTCCACCTCCCCCTCGCACCCCCTCTTCATTCCCCTCAACCGACCCGTCCCTCCCCCTCTTCATTCCCCTCCACCCCCTCCCTCCCCCTCTTCATTCCCTTCCACCTCCCCCTCCCTAACCCTCTTCATTCCACTCCACCACCCCCTCCCTCCACCTCATCATTCCCTTCCACCTCGCCCTCCCTCCCCTTCTTCATTCCCCTCCACCACGCCCTCCCTCCCCCTCTTCATTCCACTCCATCTTCCCCTCCCTATCCCTCTTCTTTCCCCTCCACCACCTCCTCACTCCCCCTCTTCATTCCACTCCACCAACCCATCCCACCCCCTCTTCATTCCCTTCCACCTCCCCCTCCCTCCACCTCTTCATTGCCATCCACCTCCCCCTCCCTCCCCCTGTTCATTCCTCTCCTCTACCCCCTCCCTCCCGCTCTTCATTCTTCACCACCTGCCCCTCCCACCCTCTCTTCAATCTTCAACACCAACCCCTCCCTCCCTCTCTTCATTCCACTCCACCACACCCTCCCACCCCCCTCTTCATTCCCCTCCGCTTTCCCCTCCCTCCACCTCTTCATTCCCCTCCAATTCCCCCTCCCTCCCCCTCTTCATTCCACTACACCACCCCCAACCCTCCCGCTCTTCACTTTTCACCACCTACCCCTCCCACCCGCTCTTCATTCCCCTCCACCTCCACCTCCCTCCCCCTCTTCGTTACCCTCCACCTCCCCCTCCCTCCCCCCTTCATTCCCCTCCAACACCCCCTCCCTTCCCCCTCTTCATTCCCCTCCACCACACCTCCATCCCCCTCTTCATTCTTCAACACCAACCCCTCCCTCCCCCTCGTCATTCCACTCTACCTCCCCCTCCCTCCCCGTCTTCATTCACCTCCACATCCCCCTGCTCCCCCACTTCATTCTTCACCACCTCCCCCTCCCACCCCCTCTTTAATCCACTCCACCTCCCACTCCCTCCCCCTCTTCATTCCCCTCCAGCTCCCCCTCACTTCCACTCTTCATTCTTCAAATCCTCCCCCTCCCTCCCCCTCTTCATTCCCCTCCACCTCCCCCTCCCTCCCCCTCTTCATTCCCCTCCAGCTCCCCCTCACTCCCACTCTTCTGTCTTCACCACCTCCCCCTCCCTCCCCCTCTTGATTCCCCTCCTTCACTCCCTCCCTCCCCCTCTTCAATCCCCTCCACCACCCGCTCCCTCTCCCTCTTCATTCTCCTCCACCACCCCCTCCCTCCCCTCTACGTTCCCCTCCACCTCCCCCTCCTTCTTGTCTTCATTCCACTCCACCACCCCATCCCTCCCACTCTTCATTCCACTCCACCTCCCCTCCCTCCCCTCAACATTCCACTCCACCTACCCATCCCTCCCCTCTTCATTCCCCTCCAAAAGCCCCTCCCTCCCCCTCTTCATTCCACTACACCACCCCTCCCTCCCCTCTTCATTCCCCTCCACCTCTTCCTCCCTCCACTCTTCATTCCTCTCCACCAACCACTCCCTCCCCCTCTTCATTCCACTCCACCACCCCCTCCCTCAACCTCTTCATTCCACTCCACCTCTTCCTCCCTGCCCTCTTCATTCCCCTCCATCTCCCACTGCCTACTCTCTTCATTCCCCTCCAAAACACGCTCCCTCCCCTATTCATTCCACCCCACCTCCACCTCCCTCTCCCTCTTCATTCCACGCCACCACATCCTCCCTCCCCCTCTTCATTCCCCTCCAACTCCCCATCCCTCCCCTCTTCATTCCACTCCACCACCACCTCCCTCCCCCTCTTCATTCCACTACACAACCCCCAACCCTCCCGCTCTTCACTCTTCACCACATCCCCCTGCCACCCCCTCTTCATTCCCCTCCACCTCCACCTCCCTCCCCCTCTTCGTTACCCTCCACCTCCCCCTCCCTCCCCCCCTTCATTCCCCTCCAACTCTCCATCCCTACCCTCTTCATTCCACTCCACCACCACCTCCCTCCCCCTCTTCATTCCACTCCACCACACCCTCCCTCCCCCTCTTCATTTCCCTCCACCACCCCCTCGCACGCCCTCTTCATTCCCCTCCACCGACCCGACCCTCCTCCTCTTCATTCCCCTCCACCTCCCCCTCCCTCCCCCTCTTCATTCCCTTCCACCTCCCCCTCCCTACCCCTCTTCATTCCACTCCACCTCCCCCTCCCTCCACCTCTTCATTCCCTTCCACCTCGCCCTCCCTCCCCTTCTTCATTCCCCTCCACCACGCCCTCCCTCCCCCTCTTCATTCCACTCCATCTTCCCCTCCCTATCCCTCTTCATTCCCCTCCACCACCTCCTCACTCCCCCTCTTCATTCCACTCCACCAACCCATCCCACCCCCTCTTCATTCCCTTCCACCACCCCCTCCCTCCACCTCTTCATTGCCATCCACCTCCCCCTCCCTCCCCCTCTTCATTCCACTCCTCCACCCCCTCCCTCCCTCTCTTCATTCCACTCCACCACACCCTCCCACCCCCTCTTCATTCCCCTCCACTGCCCCCCTCCACCTCTTCATTCCCCTCCAATTCCCCCTCTCTCCCCCTCTTCATTCAACTACACCACCCCCAACCCGCCCGCTCTTCACTTTTCACCACCTACACCTCCCACCCGCTCTTCATTCCCCTCCACCTCCACCTCCCACCCCCTCTTCGTTACCCTCCACCTCACCTCCAACCCCCTCTTCATTCTTCAACACCAACACCTCCCTCCCCTTCTTCATTCCACTCCACCTCCCCCTCCCTCCCCGTCTTCATTCCCCTCCACATCCCCCTCTCTCCCCCACTTCATTCTTCACCACCTCCCCCTCCCTCCCCCTCTTCATTCCCCTCCACAACCCCCTCCCTCCCCCTCTTCATTCCCCTCCACCACCCCTCCCTACCCTCTTCATTCACCTCCACCTCCACCTCCCTCCCCTCTTCATTCCCCTCCAAAACCCACTCCCTCCCCTATTCATTCCACCCCACCTCCCCCTCCCTCCCCCTCTTCATTCTACTCCACCACACCCTCCCTCACCCTCTTCATTCCCCTGCAACTCACCATCCCTCCCCTCTTCATTCCACTCCACCACCACCTCCCTCCCCCTCTTCATTCCACTCCACCTCCGCTCCCTCCCCTCTTAATTCCACTCGCCCACCCCCTCCCTCCCTTTTCATTCCCCTCACACAACGCCCTCCCTCCCCCTCTTCATTTCCATCCACCTCCCCTCCCACCCCTCTTCAATCCCCTGCACCGTCCCGTCCCTCCCCCTCTTCATTCCCCTCAACCTCCCCCTCCGTACTCCTCTTCATTCCACTCCACCTCCCCCTCCCTCCACCTCTTCATTCCGCTCCATCTCGCCCTCCCTCCCCTTCTTCATTCCCCTCCACCACCCCTCCCTCCCCCTCTTCATTCCGCTCCATCTTCCACTCCCTCCCCCTCATCATTCCCCTCCACCACCCCCTCCCTCCCCCTCTTCATTCCACTCCAGCAACCCCTCCCACCCCCTCTTCATTCCCCTCCACGTCGCCCTCACTCCACCTCTTCATTCCTCTCCACCTCCCCCTCCTTCCCCCACTTCATTCCACGACACCACCCCCAACCCTCCCGCTCTTCATTCTTCACCACATCCCCCTCCCAACCCCTCTTCATTCCCCTCCACCTCCACCTCCCTCCCCCTCTTCGTTACCCTCCACCTCCCCCTCCCTCGCCCCTTCATTCCCCTCCAACTCCCCATCCCTCCCCTCTTCATTCCACTCCACCACCACCTCCCTCCCACTCTTCATTCCACTCTACGTCCCTTCCCTCCCCTGTTCATTCCACTCCCCCACCCCCTCCCTCCCCTCTTCATTCCCCACCACAACACCCTCCCTCCCCCTCTTCATTTCCCTCCACCTCCCCTGACCACCTCCTCTTCATTCCCCTCCACCGACCCGTCCCTCCCCCTCTTCATTCCCTTCCTCCTCCCCCTCCCTACCCCTCTTCATTCCACTCCACCTCTCCCTCCCTCCACCTCTTCATTCCCTTCCACCTCGCCCTCCCTGCCCATCTTCATTCCCCTCCACCACCCCCTCCCTCCCCCTCTCCATTCCACTCCATCTTCCCCTCCCTACCCCTCTTCATTCCCCTCCACAACCCCCTAGCTCCCCCTCTTCATTCCACTCTACCAAACCATCCCACCCCCTCTTCATTCCCCTCCACCTCCCACTCCCTCCACCTCTTCATTGCCATCCACCTCCCCCTCCCTCCCCCTCTTCATTCCACTCCACCACCCCCTCCCTCCCGATCTTCATTCTTCACCACCTGCCCCTCCCAACCTCTCTTCAATCTTCACCACCAACCCCTCCCTCCCTCTCTTCATTCCACTCCACCACACCCTCCCACCCCCTCTTCATTCCCCTCCACTTCCCCCTCCCTCCACCTATTCATTCCCCTCCACCTCCCCCTCCCTATCCCTCTTCATTCCACTACACCACCCCCAACCCTCCCGCTCTTCACTTTTCAACACCTCCACCTCCCACCCGCTCTTCATTCCCCGCCACCTCCACCTTCCTCCCCTCTTGGTTACCATCCACCTCCCCTCCCTCCACCCTTCATTCCCCTCCAACTCCCCCTCCCTCCCCCTCTTCATTCCCCTCCATCACACCTCCATCCCCCCCTTTATTCTTCAACACCAACCTCTCCCTCCCCCTCTTCATTCCACTCCACCTGCCCCTCCCTCCCCTTCTTCATTCCCCTCCACCACCCCCTCCCTCCCCCTCTTCATTCCACTCCATCTTCCCCTCCCTATCCCTCTTCATTCCCCTCCACCACCTCCTCACTCCCCCTCTTCATTCCACACCACCACCCCATCCCACCCCTTCTTCATTCCCTCCCACCTCCCCCTCCCTCCACCTCTTCATTGCCATCCACCTCCCCCTCCCTCCCCCTCTTCATTCCACTCCACCACCCCCTCCCTCCCGCTCTTCATTCTTCACCACCTGCCCCTCCCACCCTCTCTTCAATCTTCACCACCAACCCCTCCCTCCCACTCTTCATTCCACTCCACCACCCCCTCCCACCCCCTCTTCATTCCCCACCACTGCCCCCCCTCCACCTCTTCATTCCCCTCCAATTCCCCCTCCCTCCTCCTCTTCATTCAACTACACCACCCCCAACCCGCCCGCTCTTCACTTTTCACCACCTACACCTCCCACCCGCGCTTCATTCCCCTCCACCTCCACTTCCCTCCCCCTCTTCGTTACCCTCCACCTCACCTCCATCCCCCTCTTCATTCCTCAACACCAACACCTCCCTCCCCTTCTTCATTCCACTCCACCTCCCCCTCCCTCCCCGTCTTCATTCCCCTCCACATCCCCCTCTCTCCCCACTTCATTCTTCACCACCTCCCCCTCCCTCCCCCTCTTCATTCCACTCCACCTCCCCCTCCCTCTCCCTCTTCATTCCCCTCCAGCTCCCCCTCACTCCCACTCTTCATTCTTCAAATCCTCCCCCTCCCTCACCCTCTTCATTCCACTCCACCACACCCTCCCTCCCCCTCTTATTCCTTCACCACCTCCCCCTCCCTCCCCCTCTTCATTCCCCTCCATCACGTCCTCCCTCCCCCGCTTCAATCCCATCCACCACCCGCTCCCTCTCCCTCTTCATTCTCCTCCTCCTCCCCTTTCCTCCCCTCTACGTTCCCCTCCACCTCCCCCTCCCTCCCCTCTTCATTCCACTCCACCACCCCGTCCCTCCCCCTCTTCATTCCACTGCACCTCCCGTCCCTCCCCTCAACATTCCACTCCACCTCCCCATCCCTCCCCTCTTCATTCCCCTCCACAACCCCCTCCCTCCCCCTCTTCATTCCCCTCCACCACCCCTCCCTACCCTCTTCATTCCCCTCCACCTCCACCTCCCTCCCCTCTTCATTCCCCTCCACCAACCGCTCCCTCCCACTCTTCATTCCACTCCACCACCCCCTCCCTCAACCACTTCATTCCACTCCACCTCTTCCTCCCTCCCCTCTTCATTCCCCTCCAAAACCCACTCCCTCCCCTATTCATTCCACCCCACCTCCCCTCCCTCCCCCTCTTCATTCTACTCCACCACACCCTCCCTCACCCTCTTCATTCCCCTGCAACTCACCATCCCTCCCCTCTTCATTCCACTCCACCACCACCTCCCTCCCCCTCTTCATTCCACTCCACCTCCCCTCCCTCCCCTCTTAATTCCACTCGCCCACCCCCTCCCTCCCTTTTCATTCCCCTCCACAACGCCCTCCCTCCCCCTCATCATTTCCCTCCACCTCCCCCTCCCACCCCTCTTCAATCCCCTGCACCGTCCCGTCCCTCCCCCTCTTCATTCTACTCCACCACACCCTCCCTCACCCTCTTCATTCCCCTGCAACTCACCATCCCTCCCCTCTTCATTCCACTCCACCACCACCTCCCTCCCCCTCTTCATTCCACTCCACCTCCCCTCCCTCCCCTCTTAATTCCACTCGCCCACCCCCTCCCTCCCTTTTCATTCCCCTCCACAACGCCCTCCCTCCCCCTCATCATTTCCCTCCACCTCCCCCTCCCACCCCTCTTCAATCCCCTGCACCGTCCCGTCCCTCCCCCTCTTCATTCCCCTCCACCTCCCCCTCCGTACCCCTCTTCATTCCACTCCACCTCCCCCTCCCTCCACCTCTTCATTCCGCTCCATCTCGCCCTCCTTCCCCTTCTTCATTCCCCTCCACCACTCCCTCCCTCCCCCTCTTCATTCCACTCCATCTACCCCTCCCTCCCCCTCATCATTCCCCTCCACCACCCCCTCCCTCCCCCTCTTCATTCCACTCCAGCATCCCCTCCCACCCCCTCTTCATTGCCCTCCACCTCCCCCTCCCTCCACCTCTTCATTCCTCTCCACCTCCCCCTCCCTCCCCCACTTCATTCCACTACACCACCCCCAACCCTCCCGCTCTTCATTCTTCACCACATCCCCCTCCCAACCCCTCTTCATTCCCCTCCACCTCCACCTCCCTCCCCCTCTTCGTTACCCTCCACCTCCCCCTCCCTCGCCCCTTCATTCCCCTCCAACTCCCCATCCCTCCCCTCTTCATTCCACTCCACCACCACCTCCCAACCCCTCTTCATTCCACTCCAGCTCCCTTCCCTCCCCTGTTCATTCCACTCCCCCACCCCCTCCCTCCCCTCTTCATTCCCCACCACAACACCCTCCCTCCCCCTCTTCATTTCCCTCCACCTCCCCCGCGAACCCCCTCTTCTTTCCCCTCCACCGACCCGTCCCTCCCCCTCTTCATTCCCTTCCTCCTCCCCCTCCCTACCCCTCTTCATTCCACTCCACCTCCCTCCACCTCTTCATTCCCTTCCACCTCGCCCTTCCTCCCCTTCTTCATTCCCCTCCACCACCCCCTCCCTCCCCCTCTTCATTCCACTCCATCTTCCCCTCCCTACCCCTCTTCATTCCCCTCCACCACCCCCTAGCTCCCCCTCTTCATTCCACTCTACCAAACCATCCCACCCTCTCTTCATTCCCCTCCACCTCCCAATCCCTCCACCTCTTCATTGCCATCCACCTCCCCCCCCTCCCCCTCTTCATTCCACTCCACCACCCCCTCCCTCCCGATCTTCATTCTTCACCACCTGCCCCTCCCAACCTCTCTTCAATCTTCACCACCAACCCCTCCCTCCCTCTCTTCATTCCACTCCACCACACCCTCCCACCCCCTCTTCATTCCCCTCCACATCCCCCTCCCTCCACCTCTTCATTCCCCTCCACCTCCCCCTCCCTATCCCTCTTCATTCCACTACACCACCCCAACCCTCCCGCTCTTCACTTTTCAACACCTCCCCCTCCCACCCGCTCTTCATTCCCCTCCACATCCACCTCCCTCCCCTCTTGGTTACCATCCACCTCCCCTCCCTCCCCAGTTCATTCCCCTCCAACTCCCCCTCCCTCCTCCCTCTTCATTCCCCTCCATCACACCTCCAACCCCCTCTTCATTCTTCAACACCAACCCCTCCCTCCCCCTCTTCATTCCACTGCACCTGCCCCTCCCTCCCCGTCTTCATTACCCTCCACAGCCCCCTCTCTCCCGCACTTCATTCTTCACCACCTCCCCCTCCCTCCCCCTCTTCATTCCACTCCACCTCCCCTACCCTCCCCCTCTTCATTCCCCTCCAGCTCCCCCTCACTCCCACTCTTCATTCTTCAAATCCTCCCCCTCCCTCCCCCTCTTCATTCCCCTCCACCACACCCTCCCTCGTCCTCTTATTTCTTCACCACGTCCCCCTCCCTCCCCCTCCTCATTCCCCTCCATCACGTCCTCCCTCCCCCTCTTCAATCCCATACACCACCCGCTCCCTCTCCCTCTTCATTCTCCTCCACCTCCCCCTTGCTCCCCTCTACGTTCCCCTCCACCGCCCCCTCCCTCCCCTCTTCATTCCACTCCACCACCCCATCCCTCCCCCTCTTCATTCCACTCCACCTCCCGTCCCTCCCCTCAACATTCCACTCCACCTCCCCATCCCTCCCCTCTTCATTCCCCTCCACAACCCCCTCCCTCCCCCTCTTCATTCCCCTCCACCACCCCTCCCTACCCTCTTCATTCCCCTCTACTTCCACCTCCCTCCCCTCTTCATTCCCCTCCACCAACAGCTCCCTCCCCCTCTTCCTTCCACTCCACCACCCCCTCCCTCAACCTCTTCATTCCACTCCACCTCTTCCTCCCTCCCCTCTTCATAGCCCTCCAGTTCACGTGCCTACTCTCTTCATTCCCCTCCAAAACACACTCCCTCCCCTATTCATTCCACCCCACCACCCCCTCCCTCCCCCTCTTCATTCTACTCCACCACACCCTCCCTCCCCCTCTTCATTCCCCTCCAACTCCCCATCCCTCCCCTCTTCATTCCACTCCACCACCACCTCCCTCCCCCTCCTCATTCCACTCCACCTCCCCTCCCTCCCCTCTTCATTCCACTCCCCCACCCGCTCCCTCCCCTCTTCATTCCCCTCCACAACACACTCCCTCCCTCTCTTCATTTCCCTCCACTTCCCCCTCCCACCCCCTCTTCATTCCCCTCCACCGACCCGACCCTCCCCCTCTTCATTCCCCTCCACCTCCCCCTCCGTACCCCTTTTCATTCCACTCCACCTCCCCCTCCCTCCACCTCTTCATTCCCTTCCATCTCGCCCTCCCTCCCCCTCATCATTACACTCCATCTTCCCCTCCCTCCCCCTCTTCATTCCCCTCCACCACCCCCTCCCACCCGCTCTTCATTCTTCACCACATCCCACTCCCACCCCCTCTTCATTCCGCTCCACCTCCCTCCCCCTCTTCGTTACCCTCCACCACCCCCTCCCTCCCCCTCTTCATTCTACTCCACCACACCCTCCCTCCCCCTCTTCATTCCCCTCCAACTCCCCATCCCTCCCCTCTTCATTCCACTCCACCACCACCTCCCTCCCCCTCCTCATTCCACTCCACCTCCCCTCCCTCCCCTCTTCATTCCACTCCCCCACCCCCTCCCTCCCCTCTTCATTCCCCTCCACAACACACTCCCTCCCTCTCTTCATTTCCCTCCACTTCCCCCTCCCACCCCCTCTTCATTCCCCTCCACCGACCCGACCCTCCCCCTCTTCATTCCCCTCCACCTCCCCCTCCGTACCCCTTTTCATTCCACTCCACCTCCCCCTCCCTCCACCTCTTCATTCCCCTCCATCTCGCCGTCCCTCCCCCTCATCATTACACTCCATCTTCCCCTCCCTCCCCCTCTTCATTCCCCTCCACCACCCCCTCCCACCCGCTCTTCATTCTTCACCACATCCCACTCCCACCCCCTCTTCATTCCGCTCCACCTCCCTCCCCCTCTTCGTTACCCTCCACCTCCCCCTCCCTCCCCCCTTCATTCCCCTCCAACTCCCCATCCCTCCCCTCTTCATTCCACTCCACCACCACCTCCCTCCCACTCTTCATTCCACTCCACCTCCCCGACCTCCGCTCTTCATTCCACTCCCCCACCCCTTCCCTCCCCTCTTCATTCCCCTCCACCACACCCTCCCTCCCCCTCTTCATTTCCCTCCACTTCCCCCTCCCACCCCCTCTTCATTCCCCTCCACCGACCGGCCCTCGCCCTCTTCATTCCCCTCCACCTCCCCCTCCCTACCCCTCTTCATTCCACTCCACCTCCCCCTCCCTCCACCTCTCCATTCCCTTCCACCTCGCCCTCCCTCACCTTCTTCATTCCCCTCCACCACCCCCTCCCTCCCCCTCTTCATTCCACTCCATCTTCCCCTCCCTACCCCTCTTCATTCCCCGCCACCACCCCCTCACTCCCCCTCTTCATTCCACTCCACCAACCCATCCCACCCCCTCTTCCTTCCCCTCCACCTCTCCCTCCCTCCACCTCTTCATTGCCATCCACCTCCCCCTCCCTCCCCCTCTTCATTCCACTCCACCACCCCCTCCCTCCCGCTCTTCATTCTTCACTACCTGCCCCTCCCACCCTCTCTTCAATCTTCACCAACAACCCCTCCCTCTCTCTCTTCATTCCACTCCACCACACCCTCCCACCCCCTCTTCATTTCCCTCCACTTCCCCCTCCCTCCACCTCTTCATTCCCCTCCACCTCCCCCTCCCTCCCCTCTTCATTCCCCTC
Organism: Heterodontus francisci; assembly: GCF_036365525.1. Taxonomy (NCBI): domain Eukaryota; kingdom Metazoa; phylum Chordata; class Chondrichthyes; order Heterodontiformes; family Heterodontidae; genus Heterodontus; species Heterodontus francisci. The sequence continues at coordinate 79,810 of NW_027141488.1, read as the reverse complement.
CAACTCCCCATCCCTCCCCTCTTCATTCCACTCCACCACCACCTCCCTCCCCCTCTTCATTCCACTCCACCTCCCCTCCCTCCCCTTTTCATTCCACTCCCCCACCCCCTCCCTCCCCTCTTCATTCCCCTCCGCAACACCCTCCCTCCCCCTCTTCACTTCCCTCCACTTCCCCCTCCCACCCCCTCTTCATTCACCTCCACCGACCCGACCCTCCCCTCTTCATTCCCCTCCACCTCCCCCTCCGTACCCCTCTTCATTCCACTCCACCTCCCCCTCCCTCCACCTCTTCATTCCCCTCCATCTCGCCCTCCCTCCCCTTCTTCATTCCCCTCCACCACCCCCTCCCTCCCCCTCATCATTATACTCCATCTTCCCCTCCCTCCCCCTCTTCATTCCCCTCCACCACCCCCTCCGTCCCCCTCTTCATTCCACTCCAGCAACCCCTCCCAACCCCTCGTCATTCCCCTCCACCTCCCCCTCCCTCCACCTCTTCATTCCCCTCTAGCTCCCCCTCCCTCCCCCTCTTCATTCCACGACACCACCCCAACCCTCCCGCTCTTCATTCTTCACCACATCCCCCTCCCACACCCTCTTCATTCCCCTCCACCTCCACCTCCCTCCCCCTCTTCGTTACCCTCCACCTCCCCTCCCTCCCCCCTTCATTCCCCACCAACTCCCCATCCCTCCCCTCTTCATTCCACTCCACCACCACCTCCCTCCCACTCTTCATTCCACTCCACCTCCCCTACCTCCCCTCTTCATTCCACTCCCCCACCCCGTCCCTCCACTCTTCATTCCCCTCCACCACACCCTCCCTCCCCCTCTTCATTTCCCTCCACCTCCCCCACCCACCCCCTCTTCATTCCACTCCACCGACCCGTCCCTCCCCCTCTTCATTCCCCTCCACCTCCCCCTCCCTACCCCTCTTCATTCCACTCCACCTCCCCCTCCCTCCACCTCTTCATTCCCTTCCACCTCGCCCTCCCTCCCCTTCTTAATTCCCCTCCACCAACCCCTCCCTCCCCCTCTTCATTCCACTCCATCTTCCCCTCCCTACCCCTCTTCATTCCCCTCCACCACCCCCTCACTCCCCCTCTTCATTCCACTCCACCAACCCATCCCACCCCTTCTTCATTCCCCTCCACCTCTCCCTCCCTCCGCCTCTTCATTGCCATCCACCTCCCCCTCCCTCCCCCTCTTCATTCCACTCCACCACCCTCTCCCTCCCGCTCGTCATTCTTCACTACCTGCCCCTCCCAACCTCTCTTCAATCTTCACAACCAACCCCTCCCTCCCTCTCTTCATTCCACTCCACCACACCCTCCCACCCCCTCTTCATTTCCCTCCACTTCCCCCTCCCTCCACCTCTTCATTCCCCTCCACCTCCCCCTCAATCCCACTCTTCATTCTTCAAATCCTCCCCCTTCCTCCCCCTCTTCATTCTTCAACACCAACCCCTCCCTCCCCATTTTCATTCCACTCCACCTGCCCCTTCCTCCCCGTCTTCATTCCCCTCCACATCCCCCTCTCTCCCCCACTTCATTCTTCACCACCTCCCCCTCCCTCCCCCTCTTCATAACACTCCACCTCCCCCTCCCTCCCCCTCTTCATTCCCCTCCAGCTCCCCCTCAATCCCACTCTTCATTCTTCAAATCCTCCCCTTCCTGACCCTCTTCATTCCTCTCCACCACACCCTCCCTCCCCCTCTTATTTCTTCACCAACTCCCCCTCCCTCCCCCTCTTCATTCCCCTCCATCACGTCCTCCCTCCCCCTCTTCAATCCCATACACCACCCGCTCCCTCTTCATTCTCCTCCACATCCCCCTTCCTCCCCTCTACGTTCCCCTCCACCTCCCCCTCCCTCCCCTCTTCATTCCACTCCACCACCCCGACCCTCCCCCTCTTCATTCCACTCCACCTCCCGTCCCTCCCCTCAACATTCCACTCCACCTCCACATCCCTCCCGTCTTCATTCCCCTCCACAACCCCCTCCCTCCCCCTCTTCATTCCCCTCCTCCACCCCTCCCTACCCTCTTCATTCCCCTCCACCACCCCCTCCCTTCCCCTCTTCATTTCCCTCCACCTCCCCCTTCATTCCCCTCATCATTCCCCTCCACCTCCCCTTCCCTACCCCTCTTCATTCCACTCCACCTCCCCCTCCCTCCAGCTCTGCATTCCCCTCCACCTCCACCTCCCTCCCCCTGGGCATACCCCTCCACCTCCCTCTCCCTCCCCATCTTCATTTCACTCCACCTTACCCTCCCTCCCGCTCTTCATTCCCCTCCACCTCCCACTCCCTCCCCCTCTTCATTCCACTCCACCACAGCCTCCACCCCCTCTTCATTCCGTTCCACTTCCCCCTCCCTCCACCTCTTCATTCCCCTCCACCTCCCCCTCCCTCTCCCTCTTCATTCCACTACACCACCCCCAACCCTGCCGCTCTTCATTCTTCACCACCTCCCACTCCCACCCCCTCTTCATTCCCCTCCACCTCCACCTCTCTCCCCCTCTTCGTTACCCTCCACCTCCCCTCCTTCCCCCCTTCATTCCCCTCCAACTCACCCTCCCTCCCGCTCTTCATTGAACTCCACCACACCCTCCCTCCCTCACTTCGTTCTTCACCACCTACCCCACCCTCCCACTCTTCGTTCTACTCCACCAACGCCTCCCCCTCTTCATTCCCCTCCACCACACCTCCATCCCCCTCTTCATTCTTCACCACCAACCCCTCCCTTCCCCTCTTTATTCCACTCCACCTCCCCCTCCCTTCCCGTCTTCATTCACCTCCACATCCCCCTCCCTCCCCCACTTCATTCTTCACCACCTCCCCCACCCACCCCCTCTGCAATCCACTCCACCTCCCCTCCCTCCCCCTCTTCATTCCCCTCCAGCTCCCCCTCACTCCCACTCTTCATTCTTCAAATCCTCCCCCTCCATCCCCCTCTTCATTCCCCTCCACCACACCCTCCCTCCCTCTCTTCTTTCTTCACCACCTCCCCCTCCCTCCCCCTCTTCATTCCCCTCCTTCACTCCCTCCCTCCCCCTCTTCAATCCCCTCCACCACCCGCTCCCTCTCCCTCTTCATTCTCCTCCACCACCCCCTCCCTCCCCTCTACGTTCCCCTCCACCTCCCCCTCCTTCCTGTCTTCATTCCACTCCACCACCCCTTCCCTCCCACTTTCATTCCACTCCAAAAGCCCCTCCCTCCCCCTCTTCATTCCACTACACCACCCCTCCCTCCCCTCTTCATTCCCCTCCGCCTCCCCCTCCCTCCCCTCTTCATTACTCTCCACCAACCACTCCCTCCCCCTCTTCATTCCACTCCACCACCCCCTCCCTCAACCTCTTCATTCCACTCCACCTCTTCCTCCCTGCCCTCTTCATTCCCCTCCACCTCCCACTGCCTACTCTCTTCATTCCCCTCCAAAACACGCTCCCTCCCCTATTCATTCCACCACACCTCCCGCTCCCACCCCCACTCCATTCTACTCCACGACACCCTCCCTCCCTCTCTTCATTCCACTCCACCACATCCTCCCTCCCCCTCTTCATTCCCCTCCAACTCCCCATCCCTCCCCTCTCCATTCCACTCCAGCACCACCTCCCTCCCCCTCTTCATTCCACACCACCTCCCCTCCCTCCCCCTCTTCATTCCACTACACCACCCCCAACCCTCCCGCTCTTCATTCTTCACCACATCCCCCTCCCACCCCCTCTTCATTCCCCTCCACCTCCACCTCCCTCCCCCTCTTCGTTACCCTCCACTTCCCCTCCCTCCCCCCTTCATTCCCCTCCAACTCCCCATCCCTACCCTCTTCATTCCACTCCACCACCACCTCCCTCCCCCTCTTCATTCCACTCCACCTCCCCTCCCTCCCCTCTTCATTCCACTCCCCCACCCCCTCCCTCCCCTCTTCATTCCCCTCCACCTCCCAGTCCCTCCCCCTCTTCATTCCACTCCTCCACAGCCTCCCACCCCTCTTCATTCCGTTCCACTTCCCCCTCCCTCCACCTCTTCATTCCCCTCCACCCCCCTCCCTCTCCCTCTTCATTCCACTACACCACCCCCCAACGCTCCCGCTCTTCATTCTTCACCACCTCCCCCTCCATCCCCTCTTCATTCCCCTCCACCACACCCTCCCTCCCCCTCTTCATTTCCCTCCACCTCCCCCTCCCACCCCCTCTTCATTCCCCTCCACCGACCCGTCTCTCCCCCTCTTCATTCCCCTCCACTTCCCCCTCCCTCCCCCTCTTCATTCCCTTCCACCTCCCCCTCCCTACCCCTCTTCATTCCACTCCACCTCCCCCAACCCTCCCGCTCTTCATTCTTCACCACATCCCCCTCCCACCCCCTCTTCATTCCCCTCCACCGACCCGTCTCTCCCCCTCTTCATTCCCCTCCACTTCCCCCTCCCTCCCCCTCTTCATTCCCTTCCACCTCCCCCTCCCTACCCCTCTTCATTCCACTACACCACCCCCAACCCTCCCGCTCTTCATTCTTCACCACATCCCCCTCCCACCCCCTCTTCATTCCCCTCCACCTCCACCTCCCTCCCCCTCTTCGTTACCCTCCACTTCCCCTCCCTCCCCCCTTCATTCCCCTCCAACTCCCCATCCCTACCCTCTTCATTCCACTCCACCACCACCTCCCTCCCCCTCTTCATTCCACTCCACCTCCCCTCCCTCCCCTCTTCATTCCACTCCCCCACCCCCTCCCTCCCCTCTTCATTCCCCTCCACCTCCCAGTCCCTCCCCCTCTTCATTCCACTCCTCCACAGCCTCCCACCCCTCTTCATTCCGTTCCACTTCCCCCTCCCTCCACCTCTTCATTCCCCTCCACCCCCCTCCCTCTCCCTCTTCATTCCACTACACCACCCCCCAACGCTCCCGCTCTTCATTCTTCACCACCTCCCCCTCCATCCCCTCTTCATTCCCCTCCACCACACCCTCCCTCCCCCTCTTCATTTCCCTCCACCTCCCCCTCCCACCCCCTCTTCATTCCCCTCCACCGACCCGTCTCTCCCCCTCTTCATTCCCCTCCACTTCCCCCTCCCTCCCCCTCTTCATTCCCTTCCACCTCCCCCTCCCTACCCCTCTTCATTCCACTCCACCTCCCCCTCCTTCCACCTCTTCATTCCCTTCCACCTCGCCCTCCCTCCCCTTCTTCATTCCCCTCCACCACCCCCTCCCTCCCCCTCTTCATTCCACTCCATCTTCCCCTCCCCATCCCTCTTCATTCCCCTCCACCACCTCCTCACTCCCCCTCTTCATTCCACTCCACCAACCCATCCCACCCCCTCTTCATTCCATTCCACCTCCCCCTCCCTCCACCTCTTCATTGCCATCCACCTCCCCCTCCCTCCCCCTCTTCATTCCACTCCACCAACCCCTCCCTCCCGCTCTTCATTCTTCACCACCTGCCCCTCCCACCCTCTCTTCAATCTTCACCACCAACCCCTCCCTTCCTCTCTTCATTCCACTCCACCACACCCACCCACCCCCTCTTCATTCCCCTCCGCTTCCCCCTCCCTCCACCTCTTCATTCCCCTCCAATTCCCCCTCCCTCCCCCTCTTCATTCCAATACACCACCCCCAACCCTCCCGCTCTTCACTTTTCACCACCTACCCCTCCCACCCGCTGTTCATTCCCCTCCACCTCCACCTCCCTCGCCTTCTTCGTTACCCTCCACCACCCCCTCCCTCCCCCCTTCATTCCCCTCCAACACCCCCTCCCTCCCCCCTCTTCATTCCCCTCCACCACACCTCCATCCCCCTCTTCATTCTTCAACACCAACCCCTCCCTCCCCTTCTTCATTCCACTCCACCTCCCCCTCCCTTCCCGTCTTCATTCCCCTCCACATCCCCCTCTCTCCCCCACTTCATTCTTCACCACCTCCCCCTCCCTCCCCCTCTTCATTCCACTCCACCTCCCCCTCCCTCCCCCTCTTCATTCCCCTCCAGCTCCCCCTCACTCCCACTCTTCATTCTTCAAATCCTCCCCCTCCCTCCCCCTCTTCATTCCACTCCACCACACCCTCCCTCCCCCTCTTATTCCTTCACCACCTCCCCCTCCCTCTCCCTCTTCATTCTCCTCCACCTCCCCCTTCCTCCCCTCTACGTTCCCCTCCACCTCCCCCTCCCTCCCCTCTTCATTCCACTCCACCACCCCGTCCCTCCCCCTCTTCATTCCACTCCACCTCCCGTCCCTCCCCTCAACATTCCACTCCACCTCCCCATCCCTCCCCACTTCATTCCCCTCCACAACCCCCTCCCTCCCCCTCTTCATTCCCCTCCACCACCCCTCCCTACCCTCTTCATTACCCTCCACCTCCACCTCCCTCCCCTCTTCATTCCCCTCCACCAACCGCTCCCTCCCCCTCTTCATTCCACTCTACCACCCCCTCCCTCAACCTCTTCATTCCACTCCACCTCTTCCTCCCTCCCCTCTTCATTCTCCTCCAGTTCGCCGTGCCTACTCTCTTCATTCCCCTCCAAAACCCACTCCCTCCCCTATTCATTCAACCCCACCTCCCCCTCCCTCCCCCCCTTCATTCTACTCCACCACACCCTCCCTCCCCCTCTTCATTCCCCTCCAACTTCCCATCCCTCCCCTCTCCATTCCACTCCACCACCGCCTTCCTCCCCCTCTTCATTCCACACCACCTCCCCTCCCTCCCTCTCTTCATTCCACTACACCACCCCCAACCCTCCCGCTCTTCATTCTTCACCACATCCCCCTCCCACCCCCTCTTCATTCCCCTCCACCTCCACCTCCCTCCCCCTCTTCGTTACCCTCCACCTCCCCCTCCCTCCCCCTTCATTCCCCTCCAACTCCCCATCCCTACCCTCTTCATTCCACTCCACCACCACATCCCTCCCCCTCTTCATTCCACTCCACCTCCCCTCCCTCCCCTCTTCATTCCACTCCCCCACCCCCTCCCTCCCCTCTTCATTCCCCTGCACCACACCCTCCCTCCCCCTCTTCATTTCCCTCCACCTCCCCCTCGCACCCCCTCTTCATTACCCTCAACCGACCCGTCCCTCCCCCTCTTCATTCCCCTCCACCCCCCCTCCCTCCCCTCTTCATTCCCTTCCACCTCCCCCTCCCTACCCCTCTTCATTCCACTCCACCACCCCCTCCCTCCACCTCTTCATTCCCTTCCACCTCGCCCTCCCTCCCCTTCTTCATTCCCCTCCACCAACCCCACCCTACCCCTCCTCATTCCACTCCATCTTCCCCTCCCTATCCCTCTTCATTCCCCTCCACCACCTCCTCACTCCCCCTCTTCATTCCACTCCACCAACCCATCCCACCCCCTCTTCATTCCCTTCCACCTCCCCCTCCCTCCACCTCTTCATTGCCATCCACCTCCCCCTCCCTCCCCCTCTTCATTCCACTCCACCACCCCCTCCCTCCCGCTCTTCATTCTTCACCACCTGCCCCTCCCACCCTCTCTTCAATCTTCACCACCAACCCCTCCCTCCCTCTCTTCATTCCACTCCACCACACCCTCCCACCCCCTCTTCATTCCCCTCCGCTTCCCCCTCCCTCCCCCCTTCTTTCCCCTCCAACTCCCCATGCCTACCCTTTTCATTCCACTCCACCACCACCTCCCTCCCCCTCTTCATTCCACTTCACCTCCCCTCCCTCCCCTCTTCATTCCACTCCCCCACCCCCTCCCTCCCCTCTTCATTCCCCTGCACCACACCCTCCCTCCCCCTCTTCATTTCCCTCCACCTCCCCCTCGCACCCCCTCTTCATTCCCCTCAACCGACCCGTCCCTCCCCCTCTTCATTCCCCTCCACCCCCCCTCCCTCCCCCTCTTCATTCCCTTCCACCTCCCCCTCCCTACCCCTCTTCATTCCACTCCACCACCCCCTCCCTCCACCGCTTCATTCCCTTCCACCTCGCCCTCCCTCCCCTTCTTCATTCCACTCCACCAACCCCTCCCTCCCCCTCTTCATTCCACTCCATCTTCCCCTCCCTATCCCTCTTCATTCCCCTCCACCACCTCCTCACTCCCCCTCTTCATTCCACTCCACCAACCCATCCCACCCCCTCTTCATTCCCTTCCACCTCCCCCTCCCTCCACCTCTTCATTTCCATCCACCTCCCCCTCCCTCCCCCTCTTCATTCCACTCCACCACCCCCTCCCTCCCGCTCTTCATTCTTCACCACCTGCCCCTCCCACCCTCTCTCAATCTTCACCACCAACCCCTCCCTCCCTCTCTTCATTCCACTCCACCACACCCACCCACCCCCCTCTTCATTCCCCTCCGCTTCCCCCTCCCTCCCCCCCTTCATTCCCCTCCAACTCCCCATGCCTACCCTTTTCATTCCACTCCACCACCACCTCCCTCCCCCTCTTCATTCCACTTCACCTCCCCTCCCTCCCCTCTTCATTCCACTCCCCACCCCCTCCCTCCCCTCTTCATTCCCCTGCACCACACCCTCCCTCCCCCTTTTCATTTCCCTCCACCTCCCCCTCGCACCCCCTCTTCATTCCCCTCAACCGACCCGTCCCTCCCCCTCTTCATTCCCCTCCACCCCCCTCCCTCCCCCTCTTCATTCCCTTCCACCTCCACCTCCCTACCCTCTTCATTCCACTCCACCACACCCTCCCTCCACCTCTTCATTCCCTTCCACCTCGCCCTCCCTCCCCTTCTTCATTCCCCTCCACCACCCCCTCCCTCCCCCTCTTCATTCCACTCCATCTTCCCCTCCCTATCCCTCTTCATTCCCCTCCACCACCTCCTCACTCCCCCTCTTCATTCCACTCCACCAACCCATCCCACCCCCTCTTCATTCCCTTCCACCTCCCCCTCCCTCCACCTCTTCATTGCCATCCACCACCCCCTCCCTCCCCCTCTTCATTAGACTCCACCACCCTCTCCCTCCCGCTCTTCATTCTTCACCACCTGCCCCTCCCACCCTCTCTTCAATCTTCACCACCACACCCTCCCACCCCCTCTTCATTCCCCTCTGCTTCCCCCTCCCTCCACCTCTTCATTCCCCTCCAATTCCCCCTCCCTCCCCCTCTTCATTCCACTACACCATCCCCAACCCTCCCGCTCTTCACTTTTCACCACCTACCCCTCCCACACGCTCTTCATTCCCCTCCACCTCCACCTCCCTCGCCCTCTTCGTTACCCTCCACCACCCGCTCCCTCCCCCCCTTCATTCCCCTCCAACACCCCCTCCCTCCCCCCTCTTCATTCCCCTCCACCACACCTCCATCCCCTCTTCATTCTTCAACACCAACCCCTCCCTCCCCTTCTTCATTCCACTCCACCTCCCCCTCCCTTCCCGTCTTCATTCCCCTCCACATCCCCCTCTCTCCCCCACTTCATTCTTCACCACCTCCCCCTCCCTCCCCCTCTTCATTCCACTCCACCTCCCCCTCCCTCCCCCTCTTCATTCCCCTCCAGCTCCCCCTCACTCCCCCTCTTCATTCTTCAAATCCTCCCCCTCCCTCCCCCTCTTCATTCCACTCCACCACACCCTCCCTCCCCCTCTTATTCCTTCACCACCTCCCCCTCCCTCTCCCTCTTCATTCTCCTCCACCTCCCCCTTCCTCCCCTCTACGTTCCCCTCCACCTCCCCCTCCCTCCCCTCTTCATTCCAATCCACCATCCCGTCCCTCCCCCTCTTCATTCCACTCCACCTCCCGTCCCTCCCCTCAACATTCCACACCACCTCCCCATCCCTCCCCTCTTCATTCCCCTCCACAACCCCCTCCCTCCCCCTCTTCATTCCCCTCCACCACCCCTCCTACCCTCTTCATTACCCTCCACCTCCACCTCCCTCCCCTATTCATTCCCCTCCACCAACCGCTCCCTCCCCCTCTTCATTCCACTCCACCACCCCCTCCCACAACATCTTCATTCCACTCCACCTCTTCCTCCCTCCCCTCTTCATTCCCCTCCAGTTTCCCGTGCCTACTCTCTTCATTCCCCTCCAAAACCCACTCCCTCCCCTATTCATTCAACCCCACCTCCCCCTCCCTCCCCTATTCATTCTACTCCACCACACGCTCCCTCCCCCTCTTCATTCCCCTACAACTCCCCATCCCTCCCCTCTTCATTCCACTCCACCTCCACCTCCCTCCCCCTCTTCATTCCACTCTACCTCCCCTCCCTCCCCTCTTCATTCCACTCGCCCAACCCCTCCCTCCCCTGTTCATTCCCCTCCACAACGCTCTCCCTCCCCCTCTACATTCCCCTCCACCTCCCCCTCCGTACCCCTCTTCATTCCACTCCACCTCCCCCTCCCTCCACCTCTTCATTCCCCTCCATCTCGCCCTCCCTCCCCTTCTTCATTCCCCTCCACCACCCCCTCCCTCCCCCTCTTCATTCCACTCCATCTTCCCCTCCCTCCCCTCATCATTCCCCTCCACCACACCCTCCCTCCCCCTCTTCATTCCACTCCAGCAGCCCCTCCCACCCCCTCTTCATTCCCCTCCACCTCCCCCTCCCTCCACCTCTTCATTCCCCTCCACCTCCCCCTCCCTCCCCCTCTTCATTCCACTACACCACCCCCAACACTCCCGCTCTTCATTCTTCACCACATCCCCCTCCCAACCCCTCCTCATTCCCCTCCACCTCCACCTCCCTCCACCTCTTCGTTACCCTCCACCTCCCACTCCCTCGCCCCCTGCATTCCCCTCCAACTCCCCATCCCTCCCCTCTTCATTCTACTCCACCACCCCCTCCCACCCCCTCTTCATTCCCCTACAACTCCCCATCCCTCCCCTCTTCATTCCACTCCACCTCCACCTCCCTCCCCCTCTTCATTCCACTCCACCTCCCCTCCCTCCCCTCTTCATTCCACTCGCCCAAACCCTCCCACCCCTGTTCATTCCCCTCCACAACGCTCTCCCTCCCCCTCTTCATTCCCCTCCACCTCCCCCTCCGTACACCTCTTCATTCCACTCCACCTCCCCCTCCCTCCACCTCTTCATTCCCCTCCATCTCGCCCTCCCTCCCCTTTTTCGTTCCCCTCCACCACCCCCTCCCTCCCCCTCTTCATTCCACTCCATCTTCCCCTCCCTCCCCCTCATCATTCCCCTCCACCACACACTCCCTCCCCCTGTTCATTCCACTCCAGCAACCCCTCCCACCCCCTCTTCATTCCCCTCCACCTCCCCTCCCTCCACCTCTTCATTCCCCTCCACCTCCCCCTCCCTCCCCCTCTTCAGTCCACTACACCACCCCCAACCCTCCCGCTCTTCATTCTTCACCACATCCCCCTCCCAACCCCTCTTCATTCCCCTCCACCTCCACCTCCCTCCCCCTCTTCGTTACCCTCCACCTCCCACTCCCTCGCCCCCTGCATTCCCCTACAACTCCCCATCCCTCCCCTCTTCAATCCACTCCACCACCACCTCCCTCCCCCTCTTCATTCCACTGCACCTCCCTTCCCTCCCCTCTTCATTCCACTCCCCCACCCCCTCCCTCCCCTCTTCATTCCCTACCAACACTCCCTCCCTCCCCCTCTTCATTTCCCTCCACCTCCCCGCCCACCCCCTCTTCATAACCCTCCACCGACCCGTCCCTCCCCCTCTTCATTCCCCTCCACCTAACCCTCCCTCCCCCTCTTCATTCCCTTCCTCCTCCTCCTACCTACCCCTCTTCATTCCACTCCACCTCCCCCTCCCTCCACCTCTTCATTCCCTTCCACCTCGCCCTCCCTCCCCTTCTTGATTCCCCTCCACCACCCCCTCCCTCCCCCTCTTCATTCCACTCCATCTTCCCCTCCCTACCCCTCTTCATTCCGCTCCACCAGCCCCTCACTCCCCCTCTTCATTCCACTCCACCAAACCATCCCACCCCCTCTTCATTCCCCTCCACCTCCCACTCCCTCCACCTCTTCATTGCCATTCACCTCCCCCTCCCTCCCCCTCTTCATTCCACTCCACCACCCCCTCCCTCCCGCTCTTCATTCTTCACCACCTGCCCCTCCCACCCTCTCTTCAATCTTCACCACCAACCCCTCCCTCCCTCTCTTCATTCCACTCCACCACACCCTCCCACCCCCCCTTCACTCCCCTCCACTTCCCCCTCCCTCCACCTCTTCATTCCCCGCCACCTCCCCCTCCCTATTCCTCTTCATTCCACTACACCACCCCCAACCCTCCCGCTCTTCACTTTTCACCACCTCCCCCTCCCACCCGCTCTTCATTCCCCTCCACCTCCACCTCCCTCCCCCTCTTCGTTGCCATCCACCTCCCCCTCCCTCCCCACTTCATTCCCCTCCAACTCCCCCTCCCTCCCCCTCTTCATTCCCCTCCATCACACCTCCATCCCCCTCTTCATTCTTCAACACCAACCCCTCCCTCCCCCTCTTCATTCCACTCCACCTGCCCCTCCCTCCCCGTCTTCATTCCCCTCCACATCCCCCTCTCTCCCCCACTTCATTCTTCACCACCTCCCGCTCCCTCCCCCTCTTCATTCCACTCCACCTCCCCCTCCCTCCCCCTCTTCATTCCCCTCCAGCTCCCCATCACTCCCACTCTTCATTCTTCAAATCCTGCCCCTCCCTCCCCCTCTTCATTCCCCTCCACCACACCCTACCTCGCCCTCTTATTTCTTCACCACGTCCCCCTTCCTCCCCCTCTTCATTCCCCTCCATCACGTCCTCCCTCCCCCTCTTCAATCCCATCCACCAGCCGCTCCTTCTCCCTCTTCATTCTCCTCCACCTCCCCCTTCCTCCCCTCTACGTTCCCTCCACCACCCCCTCCCTCCCCTCTTCATTCCACTCCACCACCCCGTCCCTCCCCCTCTTTATTCCACTCCACCTCCCGACCCTCCCCTCAACATTCCACTCCACCTCCCCATTCCTCCCCTCTTCATTCCCCTCCACAACCCCCTCCCTCCCCCTCTTCATTACCCTCCACCACCCCTCCCTACCCTCTTCATTCCCCTCCACCTCCACCTCCCTCCCCTCTTCATTCCCCTCCACCAACAGCTCCCTCCCCCTCTTCATTCCACTCCACCACCCCCTCCCTCAACCTCTTCATTCCACTCCACCTCTTCCTCCCTCCCCACTTCATTCCCCTCCAGTTCCCCGTGCCTACTCTCTTCATTCCCCTCCAAAACCCACTCCCTCCCCTATTCATTCCACCCCACCTCCCCCTCCCTCCCCCTCTTCATTCTAATCCACCACACACTCCCTCCCCCACTTCATTCCCCACCAACTCCCCATCCCTCCCCTCTTCATTCCAATCCACCACCACCTCCCTCCCCCAAATCATTCCACTCCACCTCCCCTCCCTCCCCTCTTCATTCCACTCCCCCACCCCCTCCCTCCCCTCTTCATTCCCCTCCACAACACCCTCCCTCCCCCTCTTCATTTCCCTCCACTTCCCCCTCCCACCCCCTCTTCATTCGCCTCCACCGACCCGTCCCTCCCCCTCTTCATTACCCTCCACCTCCCCCTCCGTACCCCTCTTCATTCCACTCCACCTCCCCCTCCCTCCACCTCTTCATTCCCCTCCATCTCGCCCTCCCGCCCCTTCTTCATTCCCCTCCACCACCCCCTCCCACCCCCTCATCATTCCACTCCAGCAACCCCTCCCTCCCCCTCTTCATTCCCCTCCACCTCCCCCTCCCTCCACCTCTTCATTCCCCTCTACCTCCCCCTCCCTCCCCCTCTTCATTCCACTACACCACCACAACCCTCCCGCTCTTCATTCTTCACCACATCCCCCTCCCACCCCCTCTTCATTCCCCTCCACCTCCACCTCCCTCCCCCTCTTCGTTACCCTCCACCTCCCCCTCCCACCACCCTTCATTCCCCTCCAACTCCCCATCCCTCCCCTCTTCATTCCACTCCACCACCACCTCCCTCCCACTCTTCATTCCACTCCATCTCCCCTCCCTCCCCTCTTCATTCCACTCCTTCACCCCGTCCCTCCCCTCTTCATTCCCCTCCACCACACCCTCCCTCCCCCTCTTCATTTCCCTCCACCTCCCCCTCCCAGCCCCTCTTCATTCCCCTCCACCGACCCGTCCCTCCCCCTCTTCATTCCTCTCCACCTCCCCCTCCCTACCCCTCTTCATTACACTCCACCTCCCCCTCCCTCCACCTCTTCATTCCCTTCCACCTCGCCCTCCCTCCCCTTCTTCATTCCCCTCCACCACCCACTCCCTCCCCCTCTTCATTCCACTCCACCTCCCCTCCCTCCCCTCTTCATTCCACTCCCCCACCCCGTCCCTCCCCTCTTCATTCCCCTCCACCACACCCTCCCTCCCCCTCTTCATTCCACTCCACCAACCCATCCCACCCCCTCTTCATTCCCCTCCACCTCTCCCTCCCTCCACCTCTTCATTGCCATCCACCTCCCCCTCCCTCCCCCTCTTCATTCCACTCCACCACCCCCTCCCTCCCGCTCTTCATTCTTCACTACCTGCCCCTCCCACCCTCTCTTCAATCTTCACCACCAACCCCTCCCTCCCTCTCTTCACTCCACTCCACCACACCCTCCCACCCCCTCTTCATTCCCCTTCACTTCCCCCTCCCTCCACCTCTTCATTCCCCTCCACCTCCCCCTCCCTCCCCCTCTTCATTCCACTACACCACCCCCAACCCTCCTGCTCTTCACTTTTCACCACCTCCCCCTCCCACCCGCTCTTAATTTCCCTCTACCTCCACCTCCCTCCCCCTATTTGTTACCCTCCACCTCCCCCTCCCTCCACCCTTCATTCCCCTCCAACTCCCCCTCCCTCCCCCCTCTTCATTCCCCTCCACCCCACCTCCATCCCCCTCTTCATTCTTCAACACCAACCCCGTCCCTCCCCTCTTCATTCCCCTCCACCACGCCCTCCCTCCCCCTCTTCATTTCCCTCCACCTCCCCCTCCCAGCCCCTCTTCATTCCCCTCCACATCCCCCTCTCTCCCCCACTTCATTCTTCACCACCTCCCCCTCCCTCCCCCTCTTCATAACACTCCACCTCCCCCTCCCTCCCCCTCTTCATTCCCCTCCAGCTCCCCCTCACTCCCACTCTTCATTCTTCAAATCTTTCCCCGTCCTCCCCCTCTTCATTCCCCTCCACCACACCCTCCCTCCCCCTCTTATTTCTTCACCAACAGCCCCTCCCTCCCACTCTTCATCCCCCTCCATCACGTCCTCCCTCCCCCTCTTCAATCCCATACACTAAACGCTCCCTCTCCCTCTTCATTCTCCTCCACCTCCCCCTTCCTCCCCTCTAGGTTCCCCTCCACCACCCCCTCCCTCCCCCTCTTCATTCCACTCCACTCCCCTCCCTCCCCTCTTCATTCCACTCGCCCACCCCGTCCCTCCCCTCTTCATTCCCCTCCACCACACCCTCCCTCCCCCTCTTCATTCCACTCCAATAACCCATCCCACCCCCTCTTCATTCCCCTCCACCTCTCCCTCCCTCCACCTCTTCATTGCCATCCAACTCCCCCTCCCTCCCCCTCTTCATTCCACTCCACCACCCCCTCCCTCCCGCTCTTCATTCTTCACTACCTGCCCCTCCCACCCTCTCTTCAATCTTCACCACCAACCCCTCCCTCCCTCTCTTCACTCCACTCCACCACACCCTCCCAACCCCTCTTCATTCCCCTTCACTTCCCCCTCCCTCCACCTCTTCATTCCCCTCCACCTCCCCCTCCCTCCCCCTCTTCATTCCACTACACCACCCCCAACCCTCCTGCTCTTCACTTTTCACCACCTCCCCCTCCCACCCGCTCTTAATTTCCCTCTACCTCCACCTCCCTCCCCCTCTTTGTTACCCTCCACCTCCCCCTCCCTCCACCCTTCATTCCCCTCCAACTCCCCCTCCCTCCCCCCTCTTCATTCCCCTCCACCACACCTCCATCCCCCTCTTCATTCTTCAACACCAACCCCGTCCCTCCCCTCTTCATTCCCCTCCACCACACCCTCCCTCCCCCTCTTCATTTCCCTCCACCTCCCCCTCCCAGCCCCTCTTCATTCCCCTCCACATCCCCCTCTCTCCCCCACTTCATTCTTCACCACCTCCCCCTCCCTCCCCTCTTCATAACACTCCACCTCCCCCTCCCTCCCCCTCTTCATTCCCCTCCAGCTCCCCCTCACTCCCACTCTTCATTCTTCAAATCCTCCCCCTTCCTCCCCCTCTTCATTCCCCTCCACCACACCCTCCCTCCCCCTCTTATTTCTTCACGAACTCTCCCTCCCTCCCACTCTTCATTTCGCTCCATCACGTCCTCCCTCCCCCTCTTCAATCCCATACACCACCCGCTCCCTCTCCCTCTTCATTCTCCTCCACCTCCCCCTTCCTCCCCTCTAGGTTCCCCTCCACCTCCCACACCCTCCCCTCTTCATTCCACTCCACCACCACGTCCCTCCCCCTCTTCATTCCACTCCACCTCCCGTCCCTCCCCTCAACATTCCACTCCACCTCCACATCCCTCCCCTCTTCATTCCCCTCCACCACCCCTCCCTACCCTCTTCATTCCCCTCCACCTCCACCTTCCTCCCCTCTTCATTCCCCTCCACCAAACGCTCCCTCTCCCTCTTCATTCCACTCCACCACCCCCTCCCTCAACGTCTTCATTCCACTCCACCTCTTCCTCCCTCCCATCTTCATTCCATTCCAGTTCCCCGTGCCTACTCTCTTCATTCCCCTCCAAAACCAACTCCCTCCCCTATTCAATCCACCCCACCTCCCGCTCTCTCCCCCTCTTCATTCTACTCCACTACACCCTCCCTCCCCCTCTTCATTCCCCTCCAACACGCCATCCCTCCCCTCTTCATTCAACTCCACCACCACCTCCCTCCCCCTCTTCATTCCACTCCACCTCCCCTCCCTCCCCTCTTCATTCCATTTCCCCAACCCCCCTCCCCTCTTCATTCCCCTCCACCGACCCGTCCTTCCCCCTCTTCATTCCCCTCCACCTCCCCCTCTGTACCCCTCTTCATTCCACTCCACCTCCTCCTCCCTCCACCTCTTCATTCCCCTCCATCTCGCCCACCCTCCCCTTCTTCATTCCCCTCCACCACCCCCTTCCCTCCCCCTCTTCATTCCACTCCATCTTCCCCTCCATCCCCCTCTTCATTCCCCTCCACCACCCCCTCCCTCACCCTCTTCATTCCACTCCAGCAACCCCTCCCACCCACTCTTCATTCCCCTCCACCTCCCCCTCCCTCCACCTCTTCATTCCCCTCCACCACACCCTCCCTCCCCCTCTTCATTCCACTCCATCTTCCCCTACCTCCCCCTCTTCATTCCCCTCCACCACCCCCTCCCTCACCCTCTTCATTCCACTCCAGCAACCCCTCCCTCCCCCTCTTCATTCCCCTCCACCTCCCCCTCCCTCCACCTCTTCATTCCCCTCCACCTCCACCTCCCTCCCCCTCTTAGTTACCCTCCACCTCCCCCTCCCTCCCCCCTTCATTCCCCTCCAACACCCCATCCCTCCCCTCTTCATTCCACTCCACCACCACCTCCCTCCCCCTCTTCATTCCACTCCACCTCCCCTCCCGCCCCTCTTCATTCCACTCCCCCACCCCCTCCCTCCCCCTCTTCATTTCCCTGCACCTCCCCCTCCCACCCCCTCTTCATTCCCCTCCACCGACCCGTCCCTCCCCTCTTCATTCCCCTCCACCACCCCCTCCCTCCCCTCTTCATTCCACTCCATCTTCCCCTCCCTACCCCTCTTCATTCCCATCCACCACCCCCTCACTCCCCCTCTTCATTCCACTCCAACAACCCATCCCACCTCCTCTTCATTCCCCTCCACCTCCCCCTCCCTCCACCTCTTCATTGCCATCCAACTCCCTTTCCCTCCCCCTCTTCATTCCACTAAAACACCCCCTCCCTCCCGCTCTTCATTCTTCACCACCTGCCCCTCCCAACCTCTCTTCAATCTTCACCACCTACCCCTCCCTCCCTCTCTTCATTCCACTCCACCACACCCAACCACCCCCTATTCATTCCCCTCCACTTCCCCTCCCTCCCCCTCTTCATTCCACTACACCACCCCCAACCCTCCCGCTCTTCACTTTTCGCCATATCCCCCTCCCACCCGCTCTTAATTCCCCTCCACCTCCACATCCCTCCCCCTCTTCGTTACCCTCCACATCCCCCTCCCTCCCCCCTTCGTTACCCTCCACCTCCCCCTCCCTCCCCCCCTTCATTCCCATCCAACACCCCCTCCCTCCCTCCTCTTCATTCCCCTCCACCACACCGCCATCCCCCTCTTCATTCTTCAACACCAACCCCTCCCTCCCCTTCTTCAGCCACTCCACCTCCCCCTACCTCCCCGTCTTCATTCCCCTCCACATCCCCCTCTCTCCCCCACTTCATTCTTCACCACCTCCCCCTCCCTCCCCCTCTTCATTCCACTCCACCTCCCACTGCCTCCCCCTCTTCATTGCCCTCCAGCTCCCCCTCACTCCCACTCTTCATTCTTCAAATCCTCCCCCTCCCTCCCCCTCTTCATTCCACTCCATCACACCCTCCCTCCCCCTCTTATTCCTTCACCACCTCCCCCTCCCTCCCCCTCTTCATTCCCCTCCATCACGTCCTCCCTCCCCGGCTTCAATCCCATACACCACCCGCTCCCTCTCCCTCTTCATTCTCCTCCACCTCCCACTTCCTCCCCTCTACGTTCCCCGCCACCTCCCCCTCCCTCCCCTCTTCATTCCACTCCACCACCCCGTCCCTCCCCCTCTTCATTCCACTCCACCTCCCGTCCCTCCCCTCAACATTCCACTCCACCTCCCCATCCCTCCCCTCCTCATTCCCCTCCACAACCCCCTCACTCCCCCTCTTCATTTCCCTCCACCACCACTCCCTACCCTCTTCATTACCCTCCACCTCCACCTCCCTCCCCTCTTCATTCCCCTCCACCAACCGCTCCCTCCCCTCTTCATTCCACTCCACCACCCCCTCCCTCAACCTCTTCATTCCACTCCACCTCTTCCTCCCTCGCCTCCTCATTCCCCTCCTGTTCCCCGTGCCTACTCTCTTCATTCCCCTCCAAAACCCACTCCCTCCCCTCTTCATTCCACTCCACCACCACCTCCCTCCCCCTCTTCATTCCACTCCACCTCCCCACCCTCCCCTCTTCATTCCACTCGCCCAACCCCTCCCTCCCCTGTTCATTCCCCTCCACACGCCCTCCCTCCCCCTCTTCATTCCCCTCCACATCCCCCTCTCTCCCCCACTTCATACTTCACCACCTCCCCCTCCCTCCCCCTCTTCATAACACTCCACCTTCCCCTCCCTCCACCTCTTCATTCCCCTCTACCTCCCCCTCCCTCCCCCTCTTCATTTCACTCCAGCAACCCCTCCCACCCCCTCTTCATTCCCCTCCACCTTCCCCTCCCTCCACCTCTGCATTCCCCTCTACCTCCCCCTCGCTCCCCCTCTTCATTCCACTACACCACCCCAACCCTCCCGCTCTTCATTCTTCACCACATCCCCCTCCCACCCCCTCTTCATTCCCCTCCACCTCCACCTCCCACCCCCTCTTCGTTACCCTCCACCTCCCCCTCACTCCCCCCTTCATTCCCCTCCAACTCCCCATCCCTCCCCTCTTCAATCCACTCCACCACCACCTCCCTTCCACTCTTCATTCCACTCCACCTCCCCTCCCTCCCCTCTTCATTCCACTCCCCCACCCCGTCCCTCCCCTCTTCATTCCCCTCCACCACACCCTCCCTCCCCCTCTTCATTTCCCTCCTCCTCTCCCTCCCACCCCCTCTTCATTCCCATCCACCGACCCGTCACTCCCACTCTTCATTCCCCTCCACCTCCCCCTCCCTACCCCTCTTCATTCCACTCCACCTCCCCCTCCCTCCACCTCTTCATTCCCTTCCACCTCGCCCTCCCTCCCCTTCATCATTCCCCTCCACCACCCCCTCCCTCCCCCTCTTCATTCCACTCCACCTCCCCTCCCTCCCCTCTTCATTCCACTCCCCCACCCCGTATCTCCCCTCTTCATTCCCCTCCACCACACCCTCCCTCCCCCTCTTCATTCCACTCCACCAACCCATCCCACCCCCTCTTCATTCCCCTCCACCTCTCCCTCCCTCCACCTCTTCATTGCCATCCACCTCCCCCTCCCTCCCCCTCTTCATTCCACTATACCACCCCCTCCCTCCTGCTCTTCATTCTTCACTACCTGCCCCTCCCACCCTCTCTTCAATCTTCACCACCAACCCCTCCCTCCCTCTCTTCATTCCACTCCACCACACCCTCCCACCGCCTCTTCACTCCCCTCCACTTCCCCCTCCCTCCACCTCTTCATTCCCCTCCACATCCCCCTCTCTCCCCCACTTCATTCTTCACCACCTCCCCCTCCCTACCCTCTTCATTCCCCTCCACCTCCACCTTCCTCCCCTCTTCATTCCCCTCCACCAAACGCTCCCTCTCCCTCTTCATTCCACTCCACCACCCCCTCCCTCAACGTCTTCATTCCACTCCACCTCTTCCTCCCTCCCATCTTCATTCCATTCCAGTTCCCCGTGCCTACTCTCTTCATTCCCCTCCAAAACCAACTCCCTCCCCTATTCAATCCACCCCACCTCCCGCTCTCTCCCCCTCTTCATTCTACTCCACTACACCCTCCCTCCCCCTCTTCATTCCCCTCCAACACGCCATCCCTCCCCTCTTCATTCAACTCCACCACCACCTCCCTCCCCCTCTTCATTCCACTCCACCTCCCCTCCCTCCCCTCTTCATTCCATTTCCCCAACCCCCCTCCCCTCTTCATTCCCCTCCACCGACCCGTCCTTCCCCCTCTTCATTCCCCTCCACCTCCCCCTCTGTACCCCTCTTCATTCCACTCCACCTCCTCCTCCCTCCACCTCTTCATTCCCCTCCATCTCGCCCACCCTCCCCTTCTTCATTCCCCTCCACCACCCCCTTCCCTCCCCCTCTTCATTCCACTCCATCTTCCCCTCCATCCCCCTCTTCATTCCCCTCCACCACCCCCTCCCTCACCCTCTTCATTCCACTCCAGCAACCCCTCCCACCCACTCTTCATTCCCCTCCACCTCCCCCTCCCTCCACCTCTTCATTCCCCTCCACCACACCCTCCCTCCCCCTCTTCATTCCACTCCATCTTCCCCTACCTCCCCCTCTTCATTCCCCTCCACCACCCCCTCCCTCACCCTCTTCATTCCACTCCAGCAACCCCTCCCTCCCCCTCTTCATTCCCCTCCACCTCCCCCTCCCTCCACCTCTTCATTCCCCTCCACCTCCACCTCCCTCCCCCTCTTAGTTACCCTCCACCTCCCCCTCCCTCCCCCCTTCATTCCCCTCCAACACCCCATCCCTCCCCTCTTCATTCCACTCCACCACCACCTCCCAACCCCTCTTCATTCCACTCCACCTCCCCTCCCGCCCCTCTTCATTCCACTCCCCCACCCCCTCCCTCCCCCTCTTCATTTCCCTGCACCTCCCCCTCCCACCCCCTCTTCATTCCCCTCCACCGACCCGTCCCTCCCCTCTTCATTCCCCTCCACCACCCCCTCCCTCCCCTCTTCATTCCACTCCATCTTCCCCTCCCTACCCCTCTTCATTCCCATCCACCACCCCCTCACTCCCCCTCTTCATTCCACTCCAACAACCCATCCCACCTCCTCTTCATTCCCCTCCACCTCCCCCTCCCTCCACCTCTTCATTGCCATCCAACTCCCTTTCCCTCCCCCTCTTCATTCCACTAAAACACCCCCTCCCTCCCGCTCTTCATTCTTCACCACCTGCCCCTCCCAACCTCTCTTCAATCTTCACCACCTACCCCTCCCTCCCTCTCTTCATTCCACTCCACCACACCCAACCACCCCCTATTCATTCCCCTCCACTTCCCCTCCCTCCCCCTCTTCATTCCACTACACCACCCCCAACCCTCCCGCTCTTCACTTTTCGCCACCTCCCCC
Organism: Heterodontus francisci; assembly: GCF_036365525.1. Taxonomy (NCBI): domain Eukaryota; kingdom Metazoa; phylum Chordata; class Chondrichthyes; order Heterodontiformes; family Heterodontidae; genus Heterodontus; species Heterodontus francisci. Next base: position 57,913 of record NW_027141488.1, on the reverse strand, counting down.
TCCCACCCGCTCTTAATTCCCCTCCACCTCCACATCCCTCCCCCTCTTCGTTACCCTCCACATCCCCCTCCCTCCCCCCTTCGTTACCCTCCACCTCCCCCTCCCTCCCCCCCTTCATTCCCATCCAACACCCCCTCCCTCCCTCCTCTTCATTCCCCTCCACCACACCGCCATCCCCCTCTTCATTCTTCAACACCAACCCCTCCCTCCCCTTCTTCAGCCACTCCACCTCCCCCTACCTCCCCGTCTTCATTCCCCTCCACATCCCCCTCTCTCCCCCACTTCATTCTTCACCACCTCCCCCTCCCTCCCCCTCTTCATTCCACTCCACCTCCCACTGCCTCCCCCTCTTCATTGCCCTCCAGCTCCCCCTCACTCCCACTCTTCATTCTTCAAATCCTCCCCCTCCCTCCCCCTCTTCATTCCACTCCATCACACCCTCCCTCCCCCTCTTATTCCTTCACCACCTCCCCCTCCCTCCCCCTCTTCATTCCCCTCCATCACGTCCTCCCTCCCCGGCTTCAATCCCATACACCACCCGCTCCCTCTCCCTCTTCATTCTCCTCCACCTCCCACTTCCTCCCCTCTACGTTCCCCGCCACCTCCCCCTCCCTCCCCTCTTCATTCCACTCCACCACCCCGTCCCTCCCCCTCTTCATTCCACTCCACCTCCCGTCCCTCCCCTCAACATTCCACTCCACCTCCCCATCCCTCCCCTCCTCATTCCCCTCCACAACCCCCTCACTCCCCCTCTTCATTCCCCTCCACCACCACTCCCTACCCTCTTCATTACCCTCCACCTCCACCTCCCTCCCCTCTTCATTCCCCTCCACCAACCGCTCCCTCCCCTCTTCATTCCACTCCACCACCCCCTCCCTCAACCTCTTCATTCCACTCCACCTCTTCCTCCCTCGCCTCCTCATTCCCCTCCTGTTCCCCGTGCCTACTCTCTTCATTCCCCTCCAAAACCCACTCCCTCCCCTCTTCATTCCACTCCACCACCACCTCCCTCCCCCTCTTCATTCCACTCCACCTCCCCACCCTCCCCTCTTCATTCCACTCGCCCAACCCCTCCCTCCCCTGTTCATTCCCCTCCACACGCCCTCCCTCCCCCTCTTCATTCCCCTCCACATCCCCCTCTCTCCCCCACTTCATACTTCACCACCTCCCCCTCCCTCCCCCTCTTCATAACACTCCACCTTCCCCTCCCTCCACCTCTTCATTCCCCTCTACCTCCCCCTCCCTCCCCCTCTTCATTTCACTCCAGCAACCCCTCCCACCCCCTCTTCATTCCCCTCCACCTTCCCCTCCCTCCACCTCTGCATTCCCCTCTACCTCCCCCTCGCTCCCCCTCTTCATTCCACTACACCACCCCAACCCTCCCGCTCTTCATTCTTCACCACATCCCCCTCCCACCCCCTCTTCATTCCCCTCCACCTCCACCTCCCACCCCCTCTTCGTTACCCTCCACCTCCCCCTCACTCCCCCCTTCATTCCCCTCCAACTCCCCATCCCTCCCCTCTTCAATCCACTCCACCACCACCTCCCTTCCACTCTTCATTCCACTCCACCTCCCCTCCCTCCCCTCTTCATTCCACTCCCCCACCCCGTCCCTCCCCTCTTCATTCCCCTCCACCACACCCTCCCTCCCCCTCTTCATTTCCCTCCTCCTCTCCCTCCCACCCCCTCTTCATTCCCATCCACCGACCCGTCACTCCCACTCTTCATTCCCCTCCACCTCCCCCTCCCTACCCCTCTTCATTCCACTCCACCTCCCCCTCCCTCCACCTCTTCATTCCCTTCCACCTCGCCCTCCCTCCCCTTCATCATTCCCCTCCACCACCCCCTCCCTCCCCCTCTTCATTCCACTCCACCTCCCCTCCCTCCCCTCTTCATTCCACTCCCCCACCCCGTATCTCCCCTCTTCATTCCCCTCCACCACACCCTCCCTCCCCCTCTTCATTCCACTCCACCAACCCATCCCACCCCCTCTTCATTCCCCTCCACCTCTCCCTCCCTCCACCTCTTCATTGCCATCCACCTCCCCCTCCCTCCCCCTCTTCATTCCACTATACCACCCCCTCCCTCCTGCTCTTCATTCTTCACTACCTGCCCCTCCCACCCTCTCTTCAATCTTCACCACCAACCCCTCCCTCCCTCTCTTCATTCCACTCCACCACACCCTCCCACCGCCTCTTCACTCCCCTCCACTTCCCCCTCCCTCCACCTCTTCATTCCCCTCCACATCCCCCTCTCTCCCCCACTTCATTCTTCACCACCTCCCCCTCCCTCCCCCTCTTCATTCCACTCCACCTCCCCCTCCCTCCCCCTCTTCATTGCCCTCCAGCTCCCCCTCACTCCCACTCTTCATTCTTAAAATCCTCCCCCTCCCTCCCCCTCTTCATTCCACTCCACCACACCCTCCCTCCCCCTCTTATTCCTTCACCACCTCCCCCTCCCTCCCCCTCTTCATTCCCCTCCATCACGTCCTCCCTCCCCGGCTTCAATCCCATCCACCACCCGCTCCCTCTCCCTCTTCATTCTCCTCCACCTCCCACTTCCTCCCCTCTACGTTCCCCGCCACCTCCCCCTCCCTCCCCTCTTCATTCCACTCCACCACCCCGTCCCTCCCCCTCTTCATTCCACTCCACCTCCCGTCCCTCCCCTCAACATTCCACTCCACCTCCCCATCCCTCCCCTCTTCATTCCCCTCCACAACCCCCTCCCTCCCCCTCTTCATTCCCCTCCACCACCACTCCCTACCCTCTTCATTACCCTCCACCTCCACCTCCCTCCCCTCTTCATTCCCCTCCACCAACCGCTCCCTCCCCCTCTTCATTCCACTCCACCACCCCCTCCCTCAACCTCTTCATTCCACTCCACCTCTTCCTCCCTCCCCTCTTCATTCCCCTCCTGTTCCCCGTGCCTACTCTCTTCATTCCCCTCCAAAACCCACTCCCTCCCCTATTCATTCCACCCCACCTCCCCCTCCATCCCCCTCTTCATTCTACTCCATCACACCCTCCCTCCACCTCTTCATTCCCTTCCACCTCGCACTCCCTCCCCTTCTTCATTCCCCTCCACCACCCCCTCCCTCCCCCTCTTCATTCCACTCCACCTCCCCTCCCTCCCCTCTTCATTCCACTCCCCCACCCCGTATCTCCCCTCTTCATTCCCCTCCACCACACCCTCCCTCCCCCTCTTCATTCCACTCCACCAACCCATCCCACCCCCTCTTCATTCCCCTCCACCTCTCCCTCCCTCCACCTCTTCATTGCCATCCACCTCCCCCTCCCTCCCCCTCTTCATTCCACTCCACCACCCCCTCCCTCCCGCTCTACATTCTTCACTACCTGCCCCTCCCACCCTCTCTTCAATCTTCACCACCAACCCCTCCCTCCCTCTCTTCATTCCACTCCACCACACCCTCCCACCGCCTCTTCATTCCCCTCCACTTACCCCTCCCTCCACCTCTTCATTCCCCTCCACATCCCCCTCTCTCCCCCACTTCATTCTTCACCACCTCCCCCTCCCTCCCCCTCTTCATTCCACTCCACCTCCCCCTCCCTCCCCCTCTTCATTGCCCTCCAGCTCGCCCTCCCTCCCCTTCTTCATTCCCCTCCACCGCCCCCTCCCACCCCCTCATCATTACACTCCATCTTCCCCAACCTCCCCCTCTTCATTCCCCTCCACCACCCCAACCCTCCCCCTCTTCATTCCACTCCAGCAACCCCTCCCACCCCCTCTTCATTCCCCTCCACCTTCCCCTCCCTTCACCTCTTCATTCCCCTCTACCTCCCCCTCCCTCCCCCTCTTCATTCCACTACACCACCCCAACCCTCCCGCTCTTCATTCTTCACCACATCCCCCTCCCACCCCCTCTTCATTCCCCTCCACCTCCACCTCCCTCCCCCTCTTCGTTACCCTCCACCTCGCCCTCACTCCCCCTTCATTCCCCTCCAACTCCCCATCCCTCCCCTCTTCATTCCACTCCACCACCACCTCCCTCCTACTCTTCATTCCACTCCACCTCCCCTCCCTCCCCTCTTCATTCCACTCCCCCACCCCGTCCCTCCCCTCTTCATTCCCCTCCACCACACCCTCCCTACCCCTCTTCATTTCCCTCCACCTCTCCCTCCCACCCCCTCTTCATTCCCCTCCACCGACCCGTCCCTCCCCCTCTTCATTCCCCTCCAACTCCCCCTCCCTACCCCTCTTCATTCCACTCCACCTCCCCCTCCCTCCACCTCTTCATTCCCTTCCACCTCGCCCTCCCTCCCCTTCTTCATTCCCCTCCACCACCCCCTCCCTCCCCCTCTTCATTCCACTCCACCTCCCCTCCCTCCCCTCTTCATTCCACTCCCCCACCCCGTATCTCCCCTCTTCATTCCCCTCCACCACACCCTCCCTCCCCCTCTTCATTCAACTCCACCAACCCATCCCACCCCCTCTTCATTCCCCTCCACTTGTCCCTCCCTCCACCTCTTCATTGCCATCCACCTCCCCCTCCCTCCCCCTCTTCATTCCACTCCACCACCCCCTCCCTCCCGCTCTTCATTCTTCACTACCTGCCCCTCCCACCCTCTCTTCAATCTTCACCACCAACCCCTCCCTCCCTCTCTTCATTCCACTCCACCACACCCTCCCACCGCCTCTTCATACCCCTCCACTTCCCCCTCCCTCCACCTCTTCATTCCCCTCCACCTTCCCCTCCCTCCCCCTCTTCATTCCACTACACCACCCCCAAACATCCCGCTCTTCACTTTTCACCACCTCCCCCTCCCACCCGCTCTTAATACCCCTCCACCTCCACCTTCCTCCCCCTCTTTGTTACCCTCCACCTCCCCTCCCTCCACCCTTCATTCCCCTCCAACTCCCCCTCCCTCCCCCCTCTTCATTCCCCTCCACCACACCTCCATCCCCCTCTTCATTCTTCAACACCAACCCCTCCCTCCCCCTCTTCATTCCACTCCAGCTGCCCCTCCCTCCCCGCCTTCATTCCCCTCCACATCCCCTTCTCTCCCCCACTTCATTCTTCACCACCTCCCACTCCCTCCCCCTCTTCATAACACTCCACCTCCCCCTCCCTCCTCCGCCTCATTCCCCTCCAGCTCCCGTCCCTCCCCTCTACGTTCCCCTCCACCTCCCCCTCCCTCCCCTCTTCATTCCACTCCACCACCCCATCCCTCCCCCTCTTCATTCCACTCCACCTCCCGTCCCTCCCCTCAACATTCCACTCCACCTCCACATCCCTCCCCTCTTCATTCCGCTCCACAACCCCCTCCCTCCCCCTCTTCATTCCCCTCCACCACCCCTCCCTACCCTCTTCATTCCCCTCCACCTCCACCTCCCTCCCCTCTTCATTCCTCTCCACCAAACGCTCCCTCCCCCTCTTCATTCCACTCCACCACCCCCTCCCTCAACCTCTTCATTCCACTCCACCTCTTCCTCCCTCCCCTCTTCATTCCACTCCAGTTCCCCGTGCCTACTCTCTTCATTCCCCTCCAAAACCAACTCCCTCCCCTATTCATTCACCCCACCTCCTCCTCCCTCCCCCTCTTCATTCTACTCCACTACACCCTCCCTCCCCCTCTTCATTCCCCTCCAACTCCCCATCCCTCCCCTCTTCATTCAACTCCACCACCACCTCCCTCCCCCTCTTCATTCCACTCCACCTCCCCTCCCACCCCTCTTCATTCCACTCCGCCACCCCATCCCTCCCCTCTTCATTCCCCTCCACAACACCCTCCCTCCCCCCTTCACTTCCCTCCACATCCCCCTCCCTCCACCTCTTCATTCCCCTCCATCTCGCCCTCCCTCCCCTTCTTCATTCCCCTCCACCACCACTCCCTCCCCCTCATCATTACACTCCATCTTCCCCTCCCTCCCCCTCTTCATTCCCCTCCACCACCCCCTCCCTCCCCCTCTTCATTCCACTCCAGAAACCCCTCCTACCCCCTCTTCATTCCCCTCCACCTCCCCCTCCCTCCACCTCTTCATTCCTCTCTACCTCCCCCTCCCTCCCCCTCTTCATTCCACTACACCACCCCAACACTCCCGCTCTTCATTCTTCACCACATCCCCCTCCCACCCCCTCTTCATTCCCCTCCACCTCCACCTCCCTCCCCCTCTTCGTTACCCTCCACCTCCCCCTCCCTCCCCCCTTCATTCCCCTCCAACTCCCCATCCCTCCCCTCTTCATTCCCCTCCACCACACCCTCCCACCCCCTCTTCATTTCCCTCCACCTCCCACCCCCTCTTCATTCCCCTCCACCGACCCGTCCCTCCCCCTCTTCATTCCCCTCCCCCTCCCCCTCCCTACCCCTCTTCATTCCTCTCCACCTCCCCCTCCCTCCACCTATTCATTCCCTTCCACCTCGCCGCCCCTCCCCTTCTTCATTCCCCTCCATCACCCCCTCCCTCCCCCTCTTCATTCCACTCCACCTCCCCTACCTCCCCTCTTCATTCCACTCCCCCACTCCGTCCCTCCCCTCTTCATTCCCCTCCACCTCTCCCTCCCTCCACCTCTTCATTGCCATCCACCTCCCCCTCCCTCCCCCTCTTCATTCCACTCCACCACCCCCTCCCTCTCCCTCTTCATTCTTCTCCACCTCCCCTTTCCTCCCCTCTACGTTCCCCTCCACCTCCCCCTCCCTTCCCTCTTCATTCCACTCCACCACCCCGTCCCTCCCCCTCTTCATTCCACTCCACCTCCCGTCCCTCCCCTCAACATTCCACTCCACCTCCACATGCCTCCCCTCTTCATTCCCCTCCACAACCCCCTCCCTCCCCCTCTTCATTCCCCTCCACCACCCCTCCCTACCCTCTTCATTCCCCTCCACCTCCACCTCCCTCCCCTCTTCATTCCCCTCCACCAAACGCTCCCTCCCCCTCTTCATTCCACTCCACCAACCCCTCCCTCAACCTCTTCATTCCACTCCACCTCTTCCTCCCTCCTCTCTTCATTCCACTCCAGTTCCCCGTGCCTACTCTCTTCATTCCCCTCCAAAACCAACTCCCTCCCCTATTCATTCCACCCCACCTCCCCCTCCCTCTCCCTCTTCATTCTACTCCACTACACCCTCCCTCCCCCTCTTCATTCCCCTCCAACTCCCCATCCCTCCCCTCTTCATTCAACTCCACCACCACCTCCCTCCCCCTCTTCATTCCACTCCACCTCTTCCTCCCTCCCCTCTTCATTCCCCTCCAGTTCCCCGTGCCTACTCTCTTCATTCCCCTCCAAAACCCACTCCATCCCCTATTCATTCCACCCCCCCTCCCCCTCCCTCCCCCTCTTCATTCTACTCCACCACACCCTCCCTCCCCCTCTTCATTCCCCTCCAACTCCCCATCCCTCACCTCTTCATTCCACTCCACCACCACCTCCCTCCCCCTCTTCATTCCACTCCACCTCCCCTCCCTCCCCTGTTCATTCCCCTCCACAACGCCCTCCCTCCCCCTCTTCATTTCCCTCCACCTCCCCCTGCGTACCCCTCTTCATTCCACTCCACCTCCCCCTCCCTCCACCGCTTCATTCCCCTCCATCTCGCCCTCCCTCCCCTTCTTCATTCCCCTCCACCACCCCCTCCCTCCCCCTCTTCATTCCACTCCATCTTCCCCTCCCTCCCCCTCATCATTCCCGTCCACCACCCCCTCCCTCCCCCTCTTCATTCCACTCCAGCAACCCCTCCCACCCCCTCTTCATTCCCCTCCACCTCACCCTCCCTCCACCTCTTCATTCCCCTCCACCTCCCCCTCCCTCCCCCTCTTCATTCCACTACACCACCCCCAACCCTCCTGCTCTTCATTCTTCACCACATCCCCCTCCCAACCCCTCTTCATTCCCCTCCACCTCCACCTCCCTCCCCCTCTTCGTTACCCTCCACCTTCGCCACCCTCGCCCCCTTCATTCCCCTCCAACTCCCCATCCCTCCCCTCTTCATTCCACTCCAACACCACCTCCCTCCCCTCTTCATTCCACTCCCCCACGCCCTCCCTCCCCGCTTCATTCCCTACCACCACACCCTCCCTCCCCCTCTTCATTTCCCTCCACCTCCCCGCCCACCCCCTCTTCATTCCCCTCCACCGACCCGTCCCTCCCCCTCTTCATTCCCCTCCACCTCCCCCCCCTCCCCCTCTTCATTCCCTTCCTCCTCCCCCTCCCTACCCCTCTTCATTCCACTCCACCTCCCCCTCCCTCCACCTCTCATTCCCTTCCACCTCGCCCTCCCTCCCCTTCTTCATTCCCCACCACCAACCACCTCCCTCCCCCTCTTCGTTACCCTCCACCTCCCCCTCCCTCCCCCCTTCATTCCCCTCCAACTCCTCATCCCTCCCCTCTTCATTCCACTCCACCACCACCTCCCTCCCACTCTTCATTCCACTCCCCCACCCCGTCCCTCCCCTCTTCATTCCTTTCCACCTCGTCCTCCCTCCCCTTCTTCATTCCCCTCCACCACCCCCTCCCTCCCCCTCTTCATTCCACTCCATCTTCCCCTCCCTACCCCTCTTCATTCCCTTCCACCACCCCCTCACTCCCCCTCTTCATTCCACTCCACCAACCCATCCCACCCCCTCTTCATTCCCCTCCACCTCTCCCTCCCTCCACCTCTTCATTGCCATCCACCTCCCCCTCCCTCCCCCTCTTCATTCCACTCCACCTCCCGTCCCTCCCCTCAACATTCCACTCCACCTCCCCATCCCTCCCCTCTTCATTCCCCTCCACAAACCCCTCCCTCCCCCTCTTCATTCCCCTCCACCACCCATCCCTACCCTCTTCATTCCCCACCACCAACCACTCCCTCCCCCTCTTCATTCCACTCCACCACCCCCTCCCTCAACCTCTTCATTCCACTCCACCTCTTCCTCCCTCCGCTCTTCATACCCCTCCAGTTCCCCGTGCCTACTCTCTTCATTCCCCTCCAAAACCCACTCCCTCCCCTATTCATTCCACCACACCTCCCGCTCCCTCCCCATCTTCATTCCACTCCACCGCACACTGCCTCCCCCTCTTCATTCCCCTCCAACTCCCCATCCCTCCCCTCTTCATTCCACTCCACCACCACCTCCCACCCCCTCTTCATTCCACTCCACCACCCCCTCCCTACCCCTCTTCATTCCACTCCAGCAACCCCTCCCACCCCCTCTTCATTCCCCTCCACCTCCCCCTCCCTACACCTTTTCATTCCCCTCCACCTCCCCCTCCCTATCCCTCTTCGTTACCCTCCACCTGCCCCTGCCTCGCCCCCTTAATTCCCCTCCAACTCCCCATCCCTCCCCTCTTCATTCCACTGCACCACCACCTCCCTCCCCCTCTTCATTCCACTCCACCTCCCTTCCCTCCCCTCTTCATTCCACTCCCCCACCCCCTCCCTCCACTCTTCTTTCCCCACCACTACACCCTCCCTCCCCCTCTTCATTTCCCTCCACCTCCCCCGCCCACCCCCTCTTCATTCCCCTCCACCGACCCGTCCCTCCCCCTCTTCATTCCCCTCCACCTCCCCCTCCCTCCCCCACTTCATTCCCTTCTTCCACCTCCTCCCTACCCCTCTTCATTCCACTCCACCTCCCCCTCCCTCCACCTCTTAATTCCCTTCCACCTCGCCCTCCCTCGCCTTCTTCATTCCCCTCTACCACCCACACCCTGTCCCTCTTCATTCCACTCCATCTTCCCCTCCCTACCCCTCTTCATTCCACTCCACCAAACCATCCCACCCCCTCTTCATTCCCCTCCACCTCCCACTCCCTCCACCTCTTCATTGCCATTCACCTCCCCCTCCCTCCCCCTCTTCATTCCACTCCACCACCCCCTCCCTCCCGCTCTTCATTCTTCACCACCTGCCCCTCCCACCCTCTCTTCAATCTTCACCACCAACCCCTCCCTCCCTCTCTTCATTCCACACCACCACACACTCCCACCCCCTCTTCATTCCCCTCCACTTCCCCCTCCCTCCACCTCTTCATTCCCCTCCACCTCCCCCACCCTATCCCTCTTCATTCCATTTCACCACCCCCAACCCTCCCGCACTTCACTTTTCACCACCTCCCCCTCCCACCCGCTCTTCATTCCCCTCCACCTCCACCTCCCTCCCCCTCTTCGTTACCATCCACCTCCCCCTCCCTCCCCCTTTCATTCCCCTCCAACTCCCCCTACCTCCCCCCTCTTCATTCCCCTCCATCACAAATTTCCATCCCCCTCTTCATTCTTCAACACCAACCCCTCCCTCCCTCTCTTCATTCCACTCCACCTCCCCCTCCCTCCCCGTCTTCATTCCCCTCCACATCCCCCTCTCTCCCCCACTTCATTCTTCACCACCTCCCGCTCCCTCCCCCTCTTCATTCCACTCCACCTCCCCCTCCCTCCGCCTCTTCATTCCCCTCCAGCTCCCCATCACTCCAACTCTTCATTCTTCAAATCCTCCCCCTCCCTCCCCCTCTTCATTCCCCTCCACCACACCCTCCCTCGCCCTCTTATTTCTTCACCACGTCCCCCTCCCTCCCCCTCTTCATTCCCCTCCATCACGTCCTCCCTCCCCCTCATCAATCCCATCCACCAGCCGCTACCTCTCCCTCTTCATTCTCCTCCACCTCCCCCTTCCTCCCCTCGACGTTCCCCTCCACCTCCCCCTCCCTCCCCTCTTCATTCCACTCCACCACCCCGTCCCTCCCCTCTTCATTCCACTCCACCTTCCGTCCCTCCACTCAACATTCCACTCCACCTCCCCATCCCTCCCCTCTTCATTCCCCTCCACAACCCCCTCCCTCCCCCTCTTCATTACCCTCCACCACCCCTCCCTACCCTCTTCATTCCCCTCCACCTCCTCCTCCCTCCCCTCTTCATTCCCGTCCACCAACAGCTCCCTCCCCCTCTTCATTCCACTCCACCACCCCCTCCCTCAACTCTTCATTCCACTCCACCTCTTCCTCCCTCCCCTCTTCATTCCCCTCCAGTTCCCCGTGCCTACTCTCTTCATTCCCCTCCAAATCCCACTCCCTCCCCTATTCATTCCACCCCACCTCCCCCTCCCTCCCCCTCTTCATTCTACTCCACCACACCCTCCCTCCCCCCTTCATTCCTCTCCAACTCCCCATCCCTCCCCTCTTCATTCCACTCCACCACCACCTCCCTCCCCCTCTTCATTCCACTCCACCTCCCCTCCCTCCCCTCTTCATTCCACTCCCCCACACCCTCCCTCCCCTCTTCATTCCCCTCCACAACACCCTCCCTCCCCCTCTTCATTTCCCTCCACTTCGCCCTCCCACCCCCTCTTCATTCCCCTCCACCGATCCGTCCCTCCCCCTCTTCATTCCCCTCCACCTCCCCCTCCGTACCCCTCTTCATTCCGCTCCACCTCCCCCTCCCTCCACCTCTTTATTCCCCTCCATCTCGCTCTCCCTCCCCTTCTTCATTCCCCTCCACCACCCCCTCCCTCCCCTCATCATTACACTCCATCTTCCCCGCCCTCCCCCTCTTCATTCCACTCCAGCAACCCCTCCCACCCCCTCTTCATTCCCCTCCACCTCCCCCTCCCTCCACCTCTCATTCCCTTCCACCTCGCCCTCCCTCCCCTTCTTCATTCCCCACCACCAACCACCTCCCTCCCCCTCTTCGTTACCCTCCACCTCCCCCTCCCTCCCCCCTTCATTCCCCTCCAACTCCTCATCCCTCCCCTCTTCATTCCACTCCACCACCACCTCCCTCCCACTCTTCATTCCACTCCCCCACCCCGTCCCTCCCCTCTTCATTCCTTTCCACCTCGTCCTCCCTCCCCTTCTTCATTCCCCTCCACCACCCCCTCCCTCCCCCTCTTCATTCCACTCCATCTTCCCCTCCCTACCCCTCTTCATTCCCTTCCACCACCCCCTCACTCCCCCTCTTCATTCCACTCCACCAACCCATCCCACCCCCTCTTCATTCCCCTCCACCTCTCCCTCCCTCCACCTCTTCATTGCCATCCACCTCCCCCTCCCTCCCCCTCTTCATTCCACTCCACCTCCCGTCCCTCCCCTCAACATTCCACTCCACCTCCCCATCCCTCCCCTCTTCATTCCCCTCCACAAACCCCTCCCTCCCCCTCTTCATTCCCCTCCACCACCCATCCCTACCCTCTTCATTCCCCACCACCAACCACTCCCTCCCCCTCTTCATTCCACTCCACCACCCCCTCCCTCAACCTCTTCATTCCACTCCACCTCTTCCTCCCTCCGCTCTTCATACCCCTCCAGTTCCCCGTGCCTACTCTCTTCATTCCCCTCCAAAACCCACTCCCTCCCCTATTCATTCCACCACACCTCCCGCTCCCTCCCCATCTTCATTCCACTCCACCGCACACTGCCTCCCCCTCTTCATTCCCCTCCAACTCCCCATCCCTCCCCTCTTCATTCCACTCCACCACCACCTCCCACCCCCTCTTCATTCCACTCCACCACCCCCTCCCTACCCCTCTTCATTCCACTCCAGCAACCCCTCCCACCCCCTCTTCATTCCCCTCCACCTCCCCCTCCCTACACCTTTTCATTCCCCTCCACCTCCCCCTCCCTATCCCTCTTCGTTACCCTCCACCTGCCCCTGCCTCGCCCCCTTAATTCCCCTCCAACTCCCCATCCCTCCCCTCTTCATTCCACTGCACCACCACCTCCCTCCCCCTCTTCATTCCACTCCACCTCCCTTCCCTCCCCTCTTCATTCCACTCCCCCACCCCCTCCCTCCACTCTTCTTTCCCCACCACTACACCCTCCCTCCCCCTCTTCATTTCCCTCCACCTCCCCCGCCCACCCCCTCTTCATTCCCCTCCACCGACCCGTCCCTCCCCCTCTTCATTCCCCTCCACCTCCCCCTCCCTCCCCCACTTCATTCCCTTCTTCCACCTCCTCCCTACCCCTCTTCATTCCACTCCACCTCCCCCTCCCTCCACCTCTTAATTCCCTTCCACCTCGCCCTCCCTCGCCTTCTTCATTCCCCTCTACCACCCACACCCTGTCCCTCTTCATTCCACTCCATCTTCCCCTCCCTACCCCTCTTCATTCCACTCCACCAAACCATCCCACCCCCTCTTCATTCCCCTCCACCTCCCACTCCCTCCACCTCTTCATTGCCATTCACCTCCCCCTCCCTCCCCCTCTTCATTCCACTCCACCACCCCCTCCCTCCCGCTCTTCATTCTTCACCACCTGCCCCTCCCACCCTCTCTTCAATCTTCACCACCAACCCCTCCCTCCCTCTCTTCATTCCACACCACCACACACTCCCACCCCCTCTTCATTCCCCTCCACTTCCCCCTCCCTCCACCTCTTCATTCCCCTCCACCTCCCCCACCCTATCCCTCTTCATTCCATTTCACCACCCCCAACCCTCCCGCACTTCACTTTTCACCACCTCCCCCTCCCACCCGCTCTTCATTCCCCTCCACCTCCACCTCCCTCCCCCTCTTCGTTACCATCCACCTCCCCCTCCCTCCCCCTTTCATTCCCCTCCAACTCCCCCTACCTCCCCCCTCTTCATTCCCCTCCATCACAAATTTCCATCCCCCTCTTCATTCTTCAACACCAACCCCTCCCTCCCTCTCTTCATTCCACTCCACCTCCCCCTCCCTCCCCGTCTTCATTCCCCTCCACATCCCCCTCTCTCCCCCACTTCATTCTTCACCACCTCCCGCTCCCTCCCCCTCTTCATTCCACTCCACCTCCCCCTCCCTCCGCCTCTTCATTCCCCTCCAGCTCCCCATCACTCCAACTCTTCATTCTTCAAATCCTCCCCCTCCCTCCCCCTCTTCATTCCCCTCCACCACACCCTCCCTCGCCCTCTTATTTCTTCACCACGTCCCCCTCCCTCCCCCTCTTCATTCCCCTCCATCACGTCCTCCCTCCCCCTCATCAATCCCATCCACCAGCCGCTACCTCTCCCTCTTCATTCTCCTCCACCTCCCCCTTCCTCCCCTCGACGTTCCCCTCCACCTCCCCCTCCCTCCCCTCTTCATTCCACTCCACCACCCCGTCCCTCCCCTCTTCATTCCACTCCACCTTCCGTCCCTCCACTCAACATTCCACTCCACCTCCCCATCCCTCCCCTCTTCATTCCCCTCCACAACCCCCTCCCTCCCCCTCTTCATTACCCTCCACCACCCCTCCCTACCCTCTTCATTCCCCTCCACCTCCTCCTCCCTCCCCTCTTCATTCCCGTCCACCAACAGCTCCCTCCCCCTCTTCATTCCACTCCACCACCCCCTCCCTCAACTCTTCATTCCACTCCACCTCTTCCTCCCTCCCCTCTTCATTCCCCTCCAGTTCCCCGTGCCTACTCTCTTCATTCCCCTCCAAATCCCACTCCCTCCCCTATTCATTCCACCCCACCTCCCCCTCCCTCCCCCTCTTCATTCTACTCCACCACACCCTCCCTCCCCCCTTCATTCCTCTCCAACTCCCCATCCCTCCCCTCTTCATTCCACTCCACCACCACCTCCCTCCCCCTCTTCATTCCACTCCACCTCCCCTCCCTCCCCTCTTCATTCCACTCCCCCACACCCTCCCTCCCCTCTTCATTCCCCTCCACAACACCCTCCCTCCCCCTCTTCATTTCCCTCCACTTCGCCCTCCCACCCCCTCTTCATTCCCCTCCACCGATCCGTCCCTCCCCCTCTTCATTCCCCTCCACCTCCCCCTCCGTACCCCTCTTCATTCCGCTCCACCTCCCCCTCCCTCCACCTCTTTATTCCCCTCCATCTCGCTCTCCCTCCCCTTCTTCATTCCCCTCCACCACCCCCTCCCTCCCCTCATCATTACACTCCATCTTCCCCGCCCTCCCCCTCTTCATTCCACTCCAGCAACCCCTCCCACCCCCTCTTCATTCCCCTCCACCTCCCCCTCCCTCCACCTCTTCATTCCCCTCTACCTCCCCCTCCCTCACCCTCTTCATTCCACTATACGACCCCAACCCTCCCGCTCTTCATTCTTCACCACATCCCCCTCCCACCCCCTCTTCGTTACCCTCCACCTCCCCCTCACTCCCCCCTTCATTCCCCTCCAACTCCCCATCCCTCCCCTCTTCATTCCACACCACCACCACATCCCTCCCACTCTTCATTCCACTCCACCTTCCCTCTTCATTCCACTCCCCCACCCCGTCCCTCCCCTCTTCATTCCCCTCCACCACACCCTCCCTCCCCCTCTTCATTTCCTGCCACCTCCCCCTCCCACCCCCTCTTCATTCCCCTCCACCGACCCGTCCCTCCCCCTCTTCATTCCCCTCCACCTCCCCCTCCCTACCCCTCTTCATTCCACTCCACCTCCCCCTCCCTCCACCTCTTCATTCCCTTCCACCTCGCCCTCCCTCCCCTTCTTCATTCCCCTCCACCACCCCCTCCCTCCCCCTCTTCATTCCACTCCATCTTCCCCTCCCTACCCCTCTTCATTCCCCTCCACCACCCCCTCACTCCCCCTCTTCATTCCACTCCACCAACCCATCCCACCCCCTCTTCATTCCCCTCCACCTCTCCCTCCCTCCACCTCTTCATTGCCATCCACCTCCCCCTCCCTCCCCCTCTTCATTCCACTCCACCATCCCCTCCCTCCCGCTCTTCATTCTTCGCTACCTGCCCCTCCCACCCTCTCTTCAATCTTCACCACCAACCCCTCCCTCCCTCTCTTCATTCCACTCCACCACACCCTCCCACCCCCTCTTCATTCCCCTCCACTTCCCCCTCCCTCCACCTCTTCATTCCCCTCCACCTCCCCCTCCCTCCCGCTCTTCACTTTTCACGACCTCCCCCTCCCACCCGCTCTTTATTCCCCTCCACCTCCACCTCCCTACCCCTCTTTGTTACCCTCCACATCCCCCTCCCTCCACCCTTCATTCCCCTCCAACTCCCCCTCCCTCCCCCCTCTTCATTCCCCTCCACCACACCTCCATCCCCCTCTTCATTCTTCAACACCAACCCCTCCCTCCATCTTTTCATTCCACTCCACCTGCCCCTCCCTCCCCGTCTTCATTCCCCTCCACATCCCCCTCTCTCCCCCACTTCATTCTTCACCACCTCCCCCTCCATCCCCCTCTTCATAACACTCCACATCCCCCTCCCACCCCCTCTTCATTCCCCTCCACCACACCCTCCCTCCCCCTCTTATTTTTTCCCCAACTCCCCCTCCCTCCCCCTCTTCATTCCCCTCCATCACGTCCTCCCTCCCCCTCTTCAATCCCATACACCACCCGCTCCCTCTCCCTCTTCATTCTCCTCCACCTCCCCCTTCCTCCCCTCTACGTTCCCCTCCACCTCCCCCTCCCTCCCCTCTTCATTCCACTCCACCACCACGTCCCTCCCCCTCTTCATTCCACTCCATCTCCCGTCCCTCCCCTCAACATTCCACTCCACCTCCACATCCCTCCCCTCTTCATTCCCCTCCACAACCCCCTCACTCCCCCTCTTCATTCCCCTCCACCACCCCTCCCTACCCTCTTCATTCCCCTCCACCTCCATCTCCCTCCCCTCTTCATTCCCCTCCACCACACCCTCCCTCCCCCTCTTATTTTTTCCCCAACTCCCCCTCCCTCCCCCTCTTCATTCCCCTCCATCACGTCCTCCCTCCCCTCTTCATTCCACTCCAGTTCCCCGAGCCTACTCTCTTCATTCCCCGCCAAAACCAACTCCCTCCCCTATTCATTCCACCCCACCTCCCCCTCCCTCCCCCTCTTCATTCTACTCCACTACACCCTCCCTCCCCCTTTTCATTCCCCTCCACATCCCCCTCTCTCCCCCACTTCATTCTTCACCACCTCCCCCTCCACCCCCCTCTTCATAACACTCCACCTCCCCCTCCCTCCCCCTCTTCATTCCCCTCCACCACACCCTCCCTCCCCCTCTTATTTCTTCCACAACTCCCCCTCCCTCCCCCTCTTCATTCCCCTCCATCACGTCCTCCCTCCCCCTCTTCAATCCCATACACCACCCGCTCCCTCACCCTCTTCATTCTCCTCCACCTCCCCCTTCCTCCCCTCTACGTTCCCCTCCACCTCCCCCTCCCTCCCCTCTTCATTCCACTCCACCACCCCGTCCCTCCCCCTCTTCATTCCACTCCATCTCCCGTCCCTCCCCTCAACATTCCACTCCACCTCCACATCCCTCCCCTCTTCATTCCCCTCCACAACACCCTCCCTCCTCCTCTTCATTCCCCTCCACCACCCCTCCCTACCCTCTTCATTCCCTTCCACCTCCATCTCCCTCCCCTCTTCATTCCCCTCCACCAAACGCTCCCTCCCCTCTTCATTCCACTCCACCACCCCCTCCCTCAACCTCTTCATTCCACTCCACCTCTTCCTCCCTCCCCTCTTCATTCCACTCCAGTTCCCCGTGCCTACTCTCTTCATTCCCCTCCAAAACCAACTCCCTCCCCTATTCATTCCACCCCACCTCCCCCTCCCTCCCCCTCTTCATTCTACTCCACTACACCCTCCCTCCCCCTCTTCATTCCCCTCCAACTCCCCATCCCTCCCCTCTTCATTCAACTCCACCACCACCACCCTCCCCCTCTTCATTTCCCTCCACCTCCCCCTCCCACCCCCTCTTCATTCCCCTCCACCGACCCGTCCCTCCCCCTCTTCATTCCCCTCCACCTCCCCCTCCCTACCCCTCTTCATTCCACTCCACCTCCCCCTCCCTCCACCTCTTCATTCACTTCCACCTCGCCCTCCCTCCCCTTCTTCATTCCCCTCCACCACCCCCTCCCTACCCCTCTTCATTCCACTCCATCTTCCCCTCCCTACCCCTCTTCATTCCCCTCCACCACCCCCTCACTCCCCCTCTTCATTCCACTCCACAAACCCATCCCACCCCCTCTTCATTCCCCTCCACCTCTCCCTCCCTCCACCTCTTCATTGCCATCCACCTCCCCCTCCCTCCCCCTCTTCATTCCACTCCACCTCCCCCTCCCTCCCGCTCTTCATTCTTCACTACCTGCCCCTCCCACCCTCTCTTCAATCTTCACCACCAACCCCTCCCTCCCTCTCTTCATTCCACTCCACCACACCCTCCCTCCCCCTCTTCATTCCCCTCCACTTCCCCTCCCTCCACCTCTTCATTCCCCTCCACCTCCCCCTCCCTCCCCCTCTTCATTCCACTGCAACACCCCCAACCCTCCCGCTCTTCACTTTTCACCACCTCCCCCTCCACCCGCTCTTAATTCCCCTCCACCTCCACCTCGCTACCCCTCTTTGTTACCCTCCACATCCCCCTCCCTCCACCCTTCATTCCCCTCCAACTCCCCCCTCCCTCCCCCCTCTTCATTCCCCTCCACCACACCTCCATCCCCCTCTTCATTCTTCAACACCAACCCCTCCCTCCCCCTTTTCATTCCACACCACCTGCCCCTCCCTCCCCGTCTTCATTCCCCTCCACATCCCCCTCTCTCCCCCACTTCATTTTTCACCACCTCCCCCTCCATCCCCCTCTTCATAACACTCCACCTCCCCCTCCTCCCCTCTTCATTACCCTCCACCACACCCTCCTCCCCCTCTTATTTCTTCCCCAACTCCCCCTCCCTCCCTCTCTTCATTCCCCTCCATCACGTCCTCCCTCCCCCTCTTCAATCCCATACACCACCCGCTCCATCTCCCTCTTCATTCTCCTCCACCTCCCCCTTCCTCCCCTCTACGTTCCCCTCCACATCCCCCTCCCTCCCCTCTTCATTCCACTCCACCACCCCGTCGCTCCCCCTCTTCATTCCACTCCATCTCCCGTCCCTCCCCTCAACATTCCACTCCACCTCCACACCCCTCCCCTCTTCATTCCCCTCCACAACCCCCTCCCTCCCCTCTTCATTCCCCTCCACCACCCTCCCTACCCTCTTCATTCCCCTCCACCTCCATCTCCCTCCCCTTCATTCCCCTCCACCAAACGCTACCTCCCCTCTTCATTCCACTCCACCACCCCCTCCCTCAACCTCTTCATTCCACTCCACCTCTTCCTCCCCCCCTCTTCATTCCCCTCCAAAACCAACTCCCTCCCCTATTCATTCCACCCCACCTCCTCCTCCCTCCCCCTCTTCATTCTACTCCACTACACCCTCCCTCCCCCTCTTTATTCCCTTCCAACTCCCCATCCCTCCCCTCTTCATTCAACTCCACCACCACATCCCTCCCCCTCTTCATTCCACTCCACCTCCCCTCCCTCCCCTCTTCATTCCACTCCCCACCCCCTCCCTACCCCTCTTCATTCCCCTCCACCACCCCCTCACTCCCCCTCTTCAATCTTCACCACCAACCCCTCCCTCCCTCTCTTCATTCCACCTCACACAACACCCTCCCACCCCCTCTTCATTCCCTCCACCTCCCCTCCCTCCCCCTCTTCATTCACTACACCACCCCCAACCCTCCCGCTCTTCACTTTTCACCACCTCCCCCTCCCACCCGCTCTTAATTCCCCTCCACCTCCACCTCCCTACCCCTCTTTGTTACCCTCCACATCCCCCTCCCTCCACCCTTCATTCCCCTCCAACTCCCCCTCCCTCCCCCCTCTTCATTCCCCTCCACCACACCTCCATCCCCCTCTTCATTCTTCAACACCAACCCCTCCCTCCCCCTTTTCATTCCACTCCACCTGCCCCACCCTCCCCGTCTTCATTCCCCTCCACATCCCCCTCTCTCCCCCACTTCATTCTTCACCACCTCCCCCTCCATCCCCCTCTTCATAACACTCCACCTCCCCTTCCCTCCCCCTCTTCATTCCCCTCCACCACACCCTCCCTCCCCCTATTATTTCATCCCCAACTGCCCCTCCCTACCCCTCTTCATTCCCCTCCATCACGTCCTCCCTCCCCCTCTTCAATCCCATACACCACCCGCTCCCTCTCCCTCTTCATTCTCCTCCACCTCCCCCTTCCTCCCCTCTACGTTCCCCTCCACCTCCCCCTCCCTCCCCTCTTCATTCCACTCCACCACCCCATCCCTCCCCCTCTTCATTCCACTCCATCTCCCGTCCCTCCCCTCAACATTCCACTCCACCTCCACATCCCTCCCCTCTTCATTCCCTTCCACAACCCCCTCCCTCCCCCTCTTCATTCCCCTCCACCTCCATCTCCCTCCCCTCTTCATTCCTCTACACCAAACGCTCCCTCCCCTCTTCATTCCACTCCACAACCCCTCCCTCAACCTCTTCATTCCACTCCACCTCTTCCTCCCTCCCCTCTTCATTCCACTCCA
This sequence comes from Heterodontus francisci, assembly GCF_036365525.1. Classification (NCBI taxonomy): domain Eukaryota; kingdom Metazoa; phylum Chordata; class Chondrichthyes; order Heterodontiformes; family Heterodontidae; genus Heterodontus; species Heterodontus francisci. Next base: position 37,728 of record NW_027141488.1, on the reverse strand, counting down.
GCTCCCCGTGCCTACTCTCTTCATTCCCCTCCAAAACCAACTCCCTCCCCTATTCATTCCACCCCACCTCCCCCTCCCTCCCCCTCTTATTTCTTCCCCAACTCCCCCTCCCTCCCCCTCTTCATTCCCCTCCATCACGTCCTCCCTCCCCCTTTTCAATCCCATACAAAGCCCCCAGCGATTTAACATCCGCAGCACTTAAAGCAGCCAGAAGTACTGCACAAAGAACAGCTAGGCGTTGTGCAAACGACTACTGGCAACACCTATGCAGTCATATTCAGCTGGCCTCAGACACCGGAAACATCAGAGGAATGTATGATGGCATGAAGAGAGCTCTTGGGCCAACCATCAAGAAGATCACCCCCCTCAAATCTAAATCGGGGGACATAATCACTGACCAACGCAAACAGATGGACCGCTGGGTTGAGCACTACCTAGAACTGTACTCCAGGGAGAATGCTGTCACTGAGACTGCCCTCAATGCAGCCCAGCCTCTACCAGTCATGGATGAGCTGGACATACAGCCAACCAAATCGGAACTCAGTGATGCCATTGATTCCCTAGCCAGCGGAAAAGCCCCTGGGAAGGCCAGCATTACCCCTGAAATAATCAAGAGTGCCAAGCCTGCTATACTCTCAGCACTACATGAACTGCTATGCCTGTGCTGGGACGAGGGAGCAGTACCCCAGGACATGCGCGATGCCAACATCATCACCCTCTATAAAAACAAAGGTGACCGCGGTGACTGCAACAACTACCGTGGAATCTCCCTGCTCAGCATAGTGGGGAAAGTCTTTGCTCGAGTCGCTCTGAACAGGCTCCAGAAGCTGGCCGAGCGCGTCTACCCTGAGGCACAGTGTGGCTTTCGTGCAGAGAGATCGACTATTGACATGCTGTTCTCCCTTCGTCAGATACAGGAGAAATGCCGTGAACAACAGATGCCCCTCTACATTGCTTTCATTGATCTCACCAAAGCCTTTGACCTCGTCAGCAGACGTGGTCTCTTCAGACTACTAGAAAAGATCGGATGTCCACCAAAGCTACTAAGTATCATCACCTCATTCCATGACAATATGAAAGGCACAATTCAACATGGTGGCTCCTCATCAGAGCCCTTTCCTATCCTGAGTGGTGTGAAACAGGGCTGTGTTCTCGCACCCACACTTTTTGGGATTTTCTTCTCCCTGCTGCTTTCACATGCGTTCAAATCCTCTGAAGAAGGAATTTTCCTCCACACAAGATCAGGGGGCAGGTTGTTCAACCTTGCCCGTCTAAGAGCGAAGTCCAAAGTACGGAAAGTCCTCATCAGAGAACTCCTCTTTGCTGACGATGCTGCTTTAACATCTCACACTGAAGAATGCCTGCAGAGTCTCATCGACAGGTTTGCGTCTGCCTGCAATGAATTTGGCCTAACCATCAGCCTCAAGAAAACGAACATCATGGGGCAGGATGTCAGAAATGCTCCATCCATCAATATTGGCGACCACGCTCTGGAAGTGGTTCAAGAGTTCACCTACCTAGGCTCAACTATCACCAGTAACCTGTCTCTAGATGCAGAAATCAACAAGCGCATGGGTAAGGCTTCCACTGCTATGTTCAGACTGGCCAAGAGAGTGTGGGAAAATGGCGCACTGACACGGAACACAAAGGTCCGAGTGTATCAGGCCTGTGTCCTCAGTACCTTGCTCTACGGCAGCGAGGCCTGGACAACGTATGCCAGCCAAGAGCGACGTCTCAATTCATTCCATCTTCGCTGCCTTCGGAGAATACTTGGCATCAGGTGGCAGGACTATATCTCCAACACAGAAGTCCTTGAAGCGGCCAACATCCCCAGCTTATACACACTACTGAGTCAGCGGCGCTTGAGATGGCTTGGCCATGTGAGCCGCATGGAAGATGGCAGGATCCCCAAAGACACATTGTACAGCGAGCTCGCCACTGGTATCAGACCCACCGGCCGTCCATGTCTCCGTTATAAAGACGTCTGCAAACGCGACATGAAATCGTGTGACATTGATCACAAGTCGTGGGAGTCAGTTGCCAGCATTCGCCAGAGCTGGCGGGCAGCCATAAAGACAGGGCTAAATTGTGGCGAGTCAAAGAGACTTAGTAGTTGGCAGGAAAAAAGACAGAGGCGCAAGGGGAGAGCCAACTGTGCAACAGCCCCAACAAACAAATTTCTCTGCAGCACCTGTGGAAGAGCCTGTCACTCCAGAATTGGCCTTTATAGCCACTCCAGGCGCTGCTTCACAAACCACTGACCACCTCCAGGCGCGTATCCATTGTCTTTCGAGATAAGGAGGCCCAAAAGAACACCACCCGCTCCCTCTCCCTCTTCATTCTCCTCCACCTCCCCCTTCCTCCCCTCTACGTTCCCCTCCACCTCCCCCTCCCTCCCCTCTTCATTCCACTCCACCACCCCGTCCCTCCCCTTCTTCATTCCACGCCATCTCCCGTCCCTCCCCTCAACATCCCACTCCACCTCCACATCCCTCCACTCTTCATTCCCCTCCACAACCCCCTCCCTCCCCCTCTTCATTCCCCTCCACCTCCATCTCCCTCCCCTCTTCATTCCTCTCCACCAAACGCTCCCTCCCCTCTTCATTCCACTCCACCACCCCCTCCCTCAACCTCTTCATTCCACTCCACCTCTTCCTCCCTCCCCTCTTCATTCCACTCCTGTTCCCCGTGCCTACTCTCTTCATTCCCCTCCAAAATCAACTCCCTCCCCTGTTCATTCCACCCCACCTCCCCCTCCCTCCCCCTCTTCATTCTACTCCACTACACCCTCCCTCCCCCTCTTCATTCCCCTCCAACTCCCCATCCCTCCCCTCTTCATTCAACTCCACCACCACCTCCCTCCCCCTCTTCATTCCACTCCACCTCCCCTCCCTCCCCTCTTAATTCCACTCCCCCACCCCCTCCCTCCCTCTTCATTCCCCTCCACAACACCCTCCCTCCCCCTCTTCATTTCCCTCCACTTCCCCCTCCCTCCCCCTCTTCAGTCCCCTCCAAAGACCCGTCCCTCCCCTCTTCATTCCCCTCCACCTCCCCCTCCGTACCCCTCTTCATTCCACTCCACCTCCTCCTCCCTCCACCTCTTCATTCCCCTCCATCTCGCCCTCCCTCCCCTTCTTCATTCCCCTCCACCACCCCCTCCCTCCCCCTCTTCATTCCACTCCATCTACCCCTCCCTCCCCCTCTTCATTCCCCTCCACCACCCCCTCCCTCACCCTCTTCATTCCACTCCGGCAACCTCTCCCACCCCCTCTTCATTCCCCTCCACCTCCCCCTCCCTCCACCTCTTCATTCCCCTCCACCTCCCCCTCCATCCCCCTCTTCATTCCACTACACCACCCCCAACCCTCCCGCTCTTCATTCTTCACCACATCCCCCTCCCACCCCCTCTTCATTCCCCTCCACCTCCACCTCCCTCCCCCTCTTCGTTACCCCTTCCCTCCTGCTCCCTCCCCCTTCATTCCCCTCCAACTCCCCATCCCTCCCCACTTCATTCCACTCCACCACCACCTCCCTCCCCCTCTTCATTCCACTCCACCTCCCCTCCCTCCCCTCTTCATTCCACTCCCCCACCCCCTCCCTCCCCTCTTCATTCCCCTCCACCACACCCTCCCTCCCCCTCTTAATTTCCCTCCACCTCCCCCTCCCACCCCCTCTTCATTCCCCTCCACCGACCTGTCCCTCCCCCTCTTCATTCCCCTCCACCTCCCCATCACTCCCCCTCTTCATTCCCTTCCACCTCCCCCTCCCTACCTCTCTTCATTCCACTCCACCTCCCCCTCCCTCCACCTCTTCATTCCCTTCCACCTCGCTCTCCCTCCCCTTCTTCATTCCCCTCCACCACCCCCTCACTCCCCCTCTTCATTCCACTCCACCAACCCATCCCACCCCCTCTTCATTCCCCTCCACCTCCCCCTCCCTCCACCTCTTCATTGCCATCCACCTCCCTTTCCCTCCCCCTCTTCATTCCACTCCACCACCCCCTCCCTCCCGCTCTTCATTGTTCACCACCTGCCCCTCCCAACCTCACTTCAATCTTCACCACCTACCCCTCCCTCCCTCTCTTCATTCCACTCCACCACACCCACCCACCCCTTCTTCATTCCCCTCCAACTCCCCCTGCCTCCCCCCTCTTCATTCCCCTCCACCACACCTCCATCCCCCTCTTCATTCTTCAACAGCAACCCCTCCCTCCCCCTCTTCATTCCACTCTAGCTGCCCCTCCCTCCCCGTCTTCATTCCCCTCCACATCCCCCTCTCTCCCCCACTTCATTCTTCTCCACCTCCCCCTCCCTCCCCCTCTTCATTCCACTCCACCTCCCCCTCCCTCCCCCTCTACATTCCCCTCCAGCTCCCCCTCACTCCCACTCTTTATTCTTCAAATCCTCCCCCTCCCTCCCCCTCTTCATTCCCCTCCACCACACCCTCCCTCCCCCTCTTATTTCTTCACCACCTCCCCCTCCCTCCCCCTCTTCATTACCCTCCATCACGTCCTCCCTCCCCCTCATCAATCCCATTCACCACCCGCTCCCTCTCCCTCTTCATTCTCCTCCACCTCCCCCTTCCTCCCCTCTACTTTCCCCACCAGCTCCCCCTCCCCTCTTCATTCCACTCCACCACCCCGTTTCTCCCCCTCTTCATTCCACTCCACCTCCCGTCCATCCCCTCAACATTCCACTCCACCTCCCCATCCCTCCCCTCTTTATTCCCCTCCACAAACCCCTCCCTACCCCTCTTCATTCCCCTCCACCACCCATCCATACCGTCTTCATTCCCCACCACCAACCACTCCCTCCCCCTCTTCATTGCACTCCACCACCCCCTCCCTCAACCTCTTCATTCCACTCCACCTCTTCCTCCCTCCCCTCATCATTCCCCTCCAGTTTCCCGTGCCTACTCTCTTCATTCCCCTCCAAAACCCACTCCCTCCCCTATTCATTCCACCACACCTCCCGCTCCCTCCCCATCTTCATTCCACTCCACCACACCCTCCCTCCCCCTCTTCATTCCCCTCAAACTCCCCATCCCTCCCCTCTTCATTCCTCTCCACCACCACCTCCCTCCCCCTTTTCATTCCTCTCCACCTCCCCTCCGTCCCCTCTTCATTCCACACCCCCACCCCTCCCTCCCCTCTTCATTCCCCTCCACAACACCCTCCCTCCCCCTCTTCATTTCCCTCCACCTCCCCCTCCCACCCGCTCTTCATTCCCCTCCGCCGACCCGTCCCTCCCCCTCTTCATACCACTCCACCTCCCCCTCCGTACCCCTCTTCATTCCACTCCACCTCCCCCTCCCTCCACCTCTTCATTCCCCTCCACCTCGCCCTCCCGCCCCTTCTTCATTCCCCTCCACCACCCCCTCCCTTCCCCTCTTCATTCCACTCCATCTTCCCCTCCCTCCCCCTCTTCATTTCCCTCCACCACCCCCTCCCTCTCCCTCTTCAATCCACTCCAGCAACCCCTCCCACCCCCTCTTCATTCCCCTCCACCTCCCCCTCCCTCCACCTCTTCATTCCCCACCACCTCCCCCTCCCTCGCCCTCTTCATTCCACTACACCACCCCCAACCCTCCCGCTCTTCATACTTCAAAACCTACCCTCCCACCCCCTCTTAATTCCCCTCCACCTCCACCTCTCTCCCCCTCTTCATTACCCTCCACCTCCATCTCCCTCCCCCTTCATTCCCCTCCAACTCCCCCTCCCTCCCGCTCTTCATTCCACTCCACCACCCCCTCCCTCCCTCACTTCGTTCTTCACCACCTAGCCCTCCCTCCCAATCTTCGTTCTTAAACACCAACGCCTCCCCCTCTTCATTCTCCTCCACCACACCTCCATCCCCCTCTTCATTCTTCACCACCAACACCTCCCTCCCCCTATTCATTCCACTCCACCTCCCCCTCCCTCCCCGTCTTCATTCCCATCCACATCCCCCTCCCTCCCCCACTTCATTCTTCACCACCTCCCCCTCCCTCCCCCTCTTCATTGCACTCCACCTCCCCCTCCCTCCCCCTCTTCATTCCCCTCCAGCTCCCCCTCACTCTCACTCTTCATTCATCAAATCCTCCCCCTCCCTCCCCCTCTTCTTTCCCCTCCACCACACCCTCCCTCCCCATCTTATTTCTTCACCACCTCCCCCTCCCTCCCCCTCTTCATTCCCCTCCATCACGCCTTCCCTCCCCCTCTTCAATCCCATCCACCACCCGCTCCCTCTCACTCTTCATTCTCCTCCACCTCCCCCTCCCTCCCCTCTTCATTCCCCTCCACCTCCACCTCCCTCCCCCTCTTCATTACACTCCAACTCCCCCTCCCTCCCACTCTACATTCCACTCCACCACCCCCTCCCTCCCTCACTTCGTTCTTCACCACCTCCACCTCCCTCTCCCTCTTCATTCCCCTCCACCACCCCCTCCCTCCCCATCTTCAATCCCCTCCACCTCCCCCTCCCTCCCCCTCTTCATTCCCCTCCACCACCCCCTCCGTCCCCCTTCATTCCATTCCACCATCACCTACCTCCACCTCTTCATTCACCTCCACCTCCCCCTCCCCCTCTTCATTCCCCTCCACCTCCCCCTCCCTCCCCCTCTTCATTCCCCTCCACCTCCCCCTCCTTACCCCTCTTCACTCCACTCCACGTCCCCCTCCCTCCACCTCTTCATTCCCCTCCACCTCGCCCGACCATCCCTTCTTCATTCCCCTCCACCTCCACCTCCCTCCCCCTCTTCATTCCCCTCCACCTACACCTCCCTCCCCCTCTTCATTACACTCCAACTCCCCCTCCCTCCCTCACTTCGTTCCCCTCCACGACCCCCTCCCTCCCCTCTTCATTCCCCTCCATCTCCCCTTCCCTCCCCTCTTCATTCCACTCCACCACTCCCTCCCTCATACTCTTCATTCCACTCCACCTCCCCCTCCCACCCCTCTTCATTGCCCTCCACTTCCCCTGCCTACCCTCTTAATTATCCTCCAACACCCCCTCTCTCCCCTCTTCATTCCACTCCACCAACCCTCCCTCCCCTCTTCATTCCACTCCGCCACCCCCTCCCTCCCACTCTTCATTCCCCTCCAACTCCCCCACCCTCCCCTCTTCATTCCACTCCACCACCCCCTCTCTCCCCCTCTTCATTCCACTCCACCAACCCTCCCTCCCTCTCTTCATTCTACTCCACCACCCCTCCCTCCCTCTCTTCATTCCAATCCACCACCCCTCCGGCCCGCTCTTCACTCCCCTCCACCTGCCCCTCCCTCCCCCTCTTCATTCCCCTCCACGACCCCCTCCCTCCCGCTCTTCTTTCTTCACAACCTCCCCCTCCCTCCCGCTCTTCATTCCCCTCCAGCACCCCCTCCCTCCCCCTCTTCATTCCCTTCCACCATCACCTCCCTCCACCTCTTCATTCACCTCCACCTCCCCTCCCTCCCCCTCTTCATTGCCCTCCACAATCCCCTCCCTCCCCCACTTCATTCTTCACCACCTCCCACTCCCTGCCCCTCTTCATTCCACTCCACCTCCCCCTCCCTCCCCCTCTTCATTCCCCTCCAGCTCCCCCTCACTCCCACTCTTCATTCTTCACCACCTCCCCCTCCCTCGCCCTCTTCATTCCCCTCCACCATCCCCTCCCTCATTCTCTTCTTTCTTCACCACCTCCCCCTCTCTCACTCTCTTCATTCCCCTCCACCTCCACCTCCCTCCCCCTCTTCATTCCCCTCCACCTCCCCCTCCCTCCCCCTCTTCATTACTCTCCAACACCCCCTCTCCCTCCCCTTTACATTCCACTCCACCACCCCCTCCCTCCCTCACTTCGTTCTACACCACCTCCCCCTCCCTCCCTCACTTCGTTCTTCACCACCTCCCCTCCCTCCCCCTCTTCATTCCCCTCCACCACCCCCTCCCTCCCCATCTTCAATCCCCTCCACCACCCGTTCCCTCCCCCTCTTAGTTCTCCTCCACCACCCCATCCCTCCCCTCTTCGTTCCCCTCCACTTCTCCCTCCCTCCCCACTTCATTCCACTCCACCACCCCGTCCCTCCCCCTCTTCACTCCACACCACCTCCCCTCCCTCCCCTCAACATTCCACTCCACCTCCCCATTCCTCCCCTCTTCATTCACCACCACGATCCCTCCCTCCCCTCCTCATTCCCCTCCACGACCCCCTCCCTCCCCTCTTCATTCCCCTCCTTCTCGCCTCCCTCCCCTCTTCATACCACTCCACCAACCCCTCCCTCAACCTCTTCATTCCACTCCACCTCCCCCTCCCACCCCTCTTCATTCCCATCCACCTCCCACTGCCTACCCTCTTAATTATCCTCCAACACCCGCTCCCTCCCCTATTCATTCCACTCCACCTCCCCCTCCCTCCCCTCTTCATTCCACTCCTCCACCCCCTCCCTCCCACTCTTCATTCCCCTCCAACTCCCCCTCTCTACCCTCTTCATTCCACTCCACCATTCCCACCCTCCCCCTCTTCATTCCACTCCACCTCCCCTCCCTCCCCCTCTTCATTACACTCCAACTCCCCCTCCCTCCCCCTCTACATTCCACTCCACCACCCCCTCCCTCCCTCACTTCGTTCTTCACCACCTCCACCTCCTCCCTCACTTCGTTCTTCACCACATCCCCCTCCCTCTCCCTCTTCATTCCCCTCCACCACCCCCACCCTCCCGATCTTCAATCCCCTCCACCTCCCCCTCCCTCCCCCTCTTCATTCCCTCCACCACCCCCTCCGTCCCCCCTTCATTCATTCCACCATCACCTCCCTCCACCTCTTCATTCACCTCCACCTCCCCTTCCCCCTCTTCATTCCAATCCACAACCACTCCCTCCCCCACTTCATTCTTCACCACCTCCCCCTCCCTCCCCCTCTTCATTCCTCTCCACCTCCCACTCCCTCCCCCTCTTCATTCCCCTTCAGCTCCCCCTCACTCCCACTCATCATTCTTCACCACCTCCCCCTCCCTCCCCCTCTTCATTCCCCTCCATCACCCCCTCCCTCCCCATCTTCAATCCCCTCCACACCCGTTCCCTCCCCCTCTTAGTTCTCCTCCACCGCCCCATCCCTCCCCTCTTCGTTCCCCTCCACTTCTCCCTCCCTCCCCACTTCATTCCACTCCACCACCCCGTCCCTCCCCCTCTACATTCCACTCCACCTCCCCTCCCTCCCCTCAACATTCCACTCCACCTCCCCATATTCCCCCTCTTCATTCCCCACCACTATCCCTCCCTCCCCTCTTCATTCCCCTCCACGACCCACTCCCTCCCCTCTTCATTCCCCTCCTTCTCCCCCTCCCTCCCCTCTTCATTCCACTCCACCAACCCCTCACTCAACCTCTTCATTCCACACCACCTCCCCCTCCCACCCCTCTTCATTCCCATCCACCTCCCACTGCCTACCCTCTTAATTATCCTCCAACACCCGCTCCCTCCCCTATTCATTCCACTCCGCCTCCCCCTCCCTCCCCTCTTCATTCCACTCCTCCACCCCCTTCCTCCCACTCTTCATTCCCCTCCAACTCCCCCTCTCTACCCTCTTCATTCCACCCCACCATTCCCACCCTCCCCCTCTTCATCCCACTCCACCTCCCCTCCCTCCCCCTCTTCATTACACTCCAACTCCCCCTCCCTCCCCCTCTACATTCCACTCCACCACCCCCTCCCTCCCTCACTTCGTTCTTCACCACCTCCACCTCCCTCCCTCACTTCCTTCTTCACCACCTCCCCCTCCCTCTCCCTCTTCATTCCCCTCCACCACCCCCTCCCTCCCCATCTTCAATCCCCTCCACCTCCCCCTCCCTCCCCCTCTTCATTCCCCTCCACCACCCCCTCCGTCCCCTCTTCATTCCATTCCACCATCACCTCCCTCCACCTCTTCATTCACCTCCACCTCCCCTCCCCCTCTTCATTCCAATCCACAACCCACTCCCTCCCCCACTTCATTCTTCACCACCTCCCCCTCCCTCCCCCTCTTCATTCCTCTCCACCTCCCACTCCCTCCCCCTCTTCATTCCCCTTCAGCTCCCCCTCACTCCCACTCTTCATTCTTCACCACCACCCCTCCCTCCCCCTCTTCATTCCCCTGCACCACCCCCTCCCTCCCTCACTTCTTTCTTCACCACCTCCCCCTCGCTCCCTCTCTTTACTCCCCTCCACCTCCCCCTCCCTCCCCCTCTTCATTCCCCTCCACCTCCCTCCTCCCTCCCCCTCTTCATTCCACTCCACCTCCCCTCCCTCCCCTCAACATTCCACTCCACCTCCCCATTTTTCCCCTCTTCATTCCCCACCACTATCCCTCCCTCCCCTCTTCATTCCACTCCACGACCCCCTCCCTCCCCTCTTGATTCCCCTCCTTCTCCCCCTCCCTCCCCTCTTCATTCCACTCCACCAACCCCTCCCACAACCTCTTCATTCCACTCCAGCTCCCCTCCCTCCCCCTCTGCATTCCACTCCACCACCCCCTCCCTCCCTCACTTCGTTCTTCACCACCTCCACCTCCCTCCCTCACTTCGTTCTTCACCACCTCCCCCTCCCTCTCCCTCTTCATTCCCCTCCACCACCCCCTCCCTCCCGATCTTCAATCCCCTCCACCTCCCCCTCCCTCCCCCTCTTCATTCCCCTCCACCACCCCCTCCGTCCCCCCTTCATTCCATTCCACCATCACCTCCCTCCACCTCTTCATTCACCTCCACCTCCCCTTCCCCCTCTTCATTCCAATCCACAACCCACTCCCTCCCCCACTTCATTCTTCACCACCTCCCCCTCCCTCCCCCTCTTCATTCCTCTCCACCTCCCACTCCCTCCCCCTCTTCATTCCCCTTCAGCTCCCCCTCACTCCCACTCTTTATTCTTCATCACCTCCACCTCGCTCCCCCTCTTCATTCCCCTCCACCACCCCCTCCCTCCCCATCTTCAATCCCCTCCACCACCCGTTCCCTCCCCCTCTTAGTTCTCCTCCACCACCCCATCCCTCCCCTCTTCGTTCCCCTCCACTTCTCCCTCCCTCCCCACTTCATTCCACTCCACCACCCCGTCCCTCCCCCTCTTCATTCCACTCCACCTCCCCTCCCTCCCCTCAACATTCCACTCCACCTCCCCATTTTTCCCCTCTTCATTCCCCACCACTATCCCTCCCTTCCCTCTTCATTCCCCTCCACGACCCCTCCCTCCCCTCTTCATTCCCCTCCTTCTCCCCCTCCCTCCCCTCTTCATTCCACTCCACCAACCCATCCGTCAACCTCTTCATTCCACTCCACCTCCCCCTCCCACCCCTCTTCATTCCCATCCACCTCCCACTGCCTACCCTCTTAATTATCCTCCAACACCCACTCCCTCCCCTATTCATTCCACTCCACCTCCCCCTCCCTCCCCTCCTCATTCCACTCCTCCACCCCCTTCCTCCCACTCTTCATTCCCCTCCAACTCCCCCTCTCTACCCTCTTCATTCCTCTCCACCATTCCCACCCTCCCCCTCTTCATTCCACTCCACCTCCCCTCCCTCCCCCTCTTCATTACACTCCAACTCCCCCTCCCTCCCCCTCTACATTCCACTCCACCACCCCCTCCCTCCCTCACTTCGTTCTTCACCACCTCCCCCTCCCTCTCCCTCTTCATTCCCCTCCTTCACCCCCTCCCTCCCCATCTTCAATCCCCTCGACCTCCCCTTCCCTCCCCCTCTTCATTCCCCTCCACCACCCCCTCCGTCCCCCCTTCATTCCATTCACCATCACCTCCCTCCACCTCTTCATTCACCTCCACCTCCCCTCCCCCTCTTCATTCTTCACCACCTCCCCCTCCCTCCCCCTCTTCATTCCCCTGCACCACCCCCTCCCTCCCTCTCTTCTTTCTTCACCACCTCCCCCTCGCTCCCTCTCTTTACTCCCCTCCACCTCCCCCTCCCTCCCCCTCTTCATTCCCCTCCACCTCCCTCCTCCCTCCCGCTCTTCATTACTCTCCAACTCCCCCTCCCTCCCCCTCTACATTCCACTCCACCACCCCCTCCCTCCCTCACTTCGTTCTTCACCACCTCCCCCCCTCCCTCACTTCGTTCTTCACCACCTCCCCCTCCCTCCACCTCTTCATTCCCCTCCACCACCCCCTCCCACCCCATCTTCAATCCCCTTCACCACCCGCTCCCTTCCCCTCTTAATGCTCCTCCTCCACCCCCTCCCTCCCCTCTTCGTTCCCCTCCACCTCCCCCTCCCTCCCCACTTAATTCCACTCCACCACCCCGTCCGTCCCCCTCTTCATTCCACTCCACGTCCCCTCCCTACCCTCAACATTCCACTCCACCTCCCCATGCCTCCCCTCTTCATTCCCCTCCACTATCCCCACCCTCCCCTCTTCATTCCCCCTCCACGACCCCCTCCTCCCCTCTTCATTCCCTCCATCTCCCCTTCCCTCCCCTCTTCATTCCACTCCACCACCCCCTCCCTCATACTCTTCATTCCACTCCACCTCACCCTCCCACCCCTCTTCATTGCCCTCCACCTCCCCTGCTTACTCTCTTATTTATCCTCCAACAACCGCTCCCTCCCCTAATCATTCCACTCCACCTCCCCCTCCCTCCCCTCTTTGTTCCACTCCACCACCCCCTCCCTCCCACTCTTCATTCCCCTCCAACTCCCCCTCCCTCCGCTCCTCATTCCACTCCACCACCCCCTCTCTCCCCCTCTTCATTCCACTCCACCAACCCTCCCTCCCCTCTTCATTCCACTCCACCAACCCCTCCTCCCCTCTTCATTCCCCTCCACCACCCCCTCCCTCCCCCACGTCTTTCCCCTCCTCCTCCCCCTTCCGCCCCTCTTCATTCCCATCCACCCACCCCTCCCTCCCTCTCTTCATTCTACTCCACCACCCCTCCCTCCCTCGTCATTCCCCTCCTCCTCCCTCTTACTCCCCTCTTCATTAACATCCACCACCCCTCCCCTCCCTCTCTTCATTCCACTCCACCACCCGTCCGGCCCGCTCTTCACTCCCCTCCACCTGCCCCTCCCTCCCCTCTTCATTCCCCTCCACGACCCCCTCCCTCCCGCTCTTCTTTCTTCACACCTCCCCCTCCCTCCCGTTCTTCATTCCCCTCCAGCACCCCCTCCCTCCCCTCTTCATTCCCTTCCACCATCACCTCCCTCCACCTCTTCTTTCCACTCACACCTCCCCCTCCCTCCCATCTTCAGTCCACTCCTCCACCCCCTCCCTCCACTCTTCATTCCCCTCCAACTCCCCCTCTCTCCCCTCTTCATTCCACTCCACCATCCCCACCCTCCCCCTCTTCATTCCACTCCACCTCCCCTCCCTCCCCTCTTCATTCCACTCCACCAACCCTCCCAACCCTCTTCATTCCCCTCCACCATCCCCTCCCTCCCCCTCTTCATTCCACTCCACCTCCCCTCCCTCCCCTCAACATTCCACTCCACCTCCCCATGCCTCCCCTCTTCATTCCCCTCCACTATCCCCTCCCTCCCCTCTTCATTCCCCTCCACGACCCACTCCCTCCCCTCTTCATTCCCCTCCTTCTCCCCCTCCCTCCCTCTTCATTCCACTCCACCAACCCCTCCCTCAACCTCTTAATTCCACTCCACCTCCCCCTCCCACCCCTCTTCATTCCCCTCCACCTCCCTCTGCCGACCCTCTTAATTACCCTCCAACACCCGCTCCCTCCCCTATTCATTCCAATCTACTCCCTCCCTCCCCTCTTCATTCCACTCCTCCACCCCCTTCCTCCTACTCTTCATTCCACTCCACCTCCCCTCCCTCCCTCTTCATTCCACTCCACCACCCCCTCCCTCCCCCTCTTCTTTCCCCTCCTCCTCCCCCTTCCTCCCATCTTCATTCCCATCCACCACCCCTCCCTCCCTCTCTTCATTACACTCCACCACCCCTCCCGCCCCTTCTTCATTCTCCTCCGCCTCCCCCTCCCTCCCCCTCTTCATTCCCCTCCACATCCCCCTCCCCACCACCATCCCTCCCCCTCTTCATACTCCCCCACGACCCCCTCCCTCCCCTCTTCATTCGCCCCCACCTCCCCCTCCCACCCCTCTTCTTTCCACTCCACCACCCCCTCCCTCCCCCTCTTCATTCCACTCCACCTCCCATCCCTCTCCTCTTCATTCCACTCCACCTCCCCTCCCTCCCCTAGTCATTCCCCTCCACCTACCCCTTACCTCCCCCTCTTCATTCTTCACCACCTACCCCTCCCTCCCACTCTTCATTCCCCTCCACCTCCCCCTCCTTCCCCTCTTCATACCCCTCCAGCTCCCCGCCAATCCCGCTCTTCACTCTTCACCACCTCCCCCTCCCTCCCCCTTTTCATTCCCTCGACCACCCACTCCCTCCCCACTTCATTCTCCTCAACGACCCCCTCCCTCCCCTCTTCATTCCCCCCACCTCTCCCTCCCACCTCTCTTCTTTCCACTCCACCACCCCCTCCCTCCCCCTCATCATTCCCCTCCACCACCCCCTCCCTCCCCCTCTTCATTCCACTCCACATCCCCTCCCTCCCCTCGTCATTCCCCTCCACCTCCCTCTCCCTCCCCCTCTTCATTCTTCACCACCTCCCCCTCCCTCCCCCTCTTCATTCCCCTCCACCTTTCCCTCCCTCCCCTCTTCATTCCCCTCCTCCACCCGCTCCCTCCCCTCTTCATTCCACTCCACCTCCCCCTCGCTCCCCTCCTTATTCCCCTCCACCTCCCCCACCCTCCCCATCTTCATTCTTCACCAACTACCCCTCTCTCCCCCTCTTCTTTCCCCTCCACCTCCCCCACCCTCCCCCTCTTCATTCCCTTCCACCTCCCCAACCCTCCCCCTTTTCATTCCACTCCACCACGCCCTCCACCCCCACTTCGTTCTTCACCACCACCCCCTCCCTCCCCCTATACGTTCTTCAGCACCTCCCCCACCCCCTCTTGATTCCCCTCCACCACCCCCTCCCTCCCCCTCTATATACTTAACCACCACCCCCGCCCTCCCCCTCTTCATTCCCCACCACATTCCCCTCCCTCCCCTTCTTCATTCCCCTCCACATCCCACTCCTTCCCCCTCTTCATTCTTCAGCAACTCCCACTCCCTCCCCCTCTTCATTCCCCTCCACCTCCCCCTCTTCATTCCCGTACAGCTCCCCCTCACTCCCCCTCTTCATTCTTCACCACCACCCCCTCCCTCCCCTCTTCATTCCCCTCCACCACCCCCTCCCTCAAACTCTTCATTCCCCTCCACCACCACCTCCCGCCCCCTCTTCATTCTCCTCCATCTGCCCCTTCTGCCTCTTCATTCCCCTCCACCACCCCCTCCCTCCCCCTCTTCATTCCCCTCCACCTCCCCCTCCCTCCAACTCTTCATTCCCCTCCAGCTCCTCCTCACTCCAACTCTTCATTCTTCACCACCACCCCCTCCGTCCACCTCTTCATTCCCCTCCACAATCCCCTCCACAATCCCCTCCCTCCCCCTCTTCATTCTTCAAATCCTCCCACACCCTCGCCCACTTCATTCCGCTCCACCAACCCCTCCCACCCCCTCTTCATTCCCCTCCACCGCCCCCTCCCACCCCCTCTTCATTCTCCTCCACCCCCTCCATCCCCTCTTCATTCCCCTCCACCTCCCCCTTGCTCCCCTCTTCATTTCACTCCACCACACCCTCCCTCTCCCTCTTCTTTCCGCTCCACCACCCACTCCCTCCCCCTCTTTATTCCCCTCCACCTCCCCCACCCACCCACTCTTCATCCCCTCCACCAACCCCATCCTCCCCCTCTTCATTCCTCACCACCTCCGCCACCCACCGCCTCTTCATTCCCCTCCACCACACCCTCCCTCCCCTTTTCATTCCCCTCCAGCTCCCCCTCACTCTCCCTCTTCATTCTTCACCACCTCCCCCTCCCTCCCCTCTTCATTCCTCTCCACCACCCCCTCCCTCCCCTCTTCATTCCCCCCACCTCCCCCTCCCACACCTCTTCATTCCACTCCACCTCCACTCCCTCCCCTCCTAATTCCCCTCCTCCACCCCCTCCCTCCCACCTTTCATTCCCCTCCACGTCCCCCTCCTTCCCCTCTTCATTCCTCACCACCTCCGCCACCCTCCGCCTCTTCATTCCCCTCCACCACACCCTCCCTCCCCTTTTCATTCCCCTCCAGCTCCCCCTCACTCTCCCTCTTCATTCTTCACCATCTCTCCCTCCCTCCCCGTCTTCATTCAACTCCACCTCCCCCTCCCTCCTCCTCTTCATTAACCTCCAGCTCTCCCACACTCCCCCTCTTCATTCCCCTTACCACCCCCTCCCAACCCCTCATCATTCTTTACCACCTCCCAATCCCTCCGCCTCTTCATTCCCCTCCAGCACCCCCTCCCTCCCCCTCTTCATTCCACTCCAATACCCATCCCATCCCCCTCATCATTCTTCACCACCTCCCAATCCATCCACCTCTTCATTCCCCTCCACCACACTCTCCCGCCCCCTCTTCATTCCTCTCCACCACCCACTCCCTCCCCTCTTCATTCCCCACCACCACCCCCAACCTCCCCCTCTTCATTCAACTCCACCACCCACTCCCTCCCCCTCTTCAGTCCTCTCCAGCTCTCCCTCCCTCCCCTCTTCATTCCACTCCAACACCCCCTTCATCCCCCTTCATTCCACTCCACCACCGCCTACCTCCCCCTCTTCATTCCCCTCCACCATCCCCTCCCGCCCCCTCTTCATTCCCCTCCACCTCCCCCTCCCTCCCCCTCTTTATTCTTCACCACCACCCCCTTCCTCCCCCTCTTCATTCCCCTCCACCTCCCCTCCCTCCCCCTCTTCATTCCCCTCCACCTCCCCCTCCCTCCCCCTCTTCAGTCCCCTCCACCAACCCCTCCCTCCCCCTCTTCATTCTCCTCCACCCCCCTCCATCCCCTCTTCATTCCCCTCCACCTCCCGCTCCCTCCCCTCTTCATTCCACTCCACCACCCCCTCCTTCCCCCTCTTCATTCCACTCCACCAGCCCCTCCCTCCCCCTCTTCATTCCCCTCCAACACTCCCTC
The DNA here is from genome assembly GCF_036365525.1 of Heterodontus francisci. Taxonomy (NCBI): domain Eukaryota; kingdom Metazoa; phylum Chordata; class Chondrichthyes; order Heterodontiformes; family Heterodontidae; genus Heterodontus; species Heterodontus francisci. The sequence continues at coordinate 20,718 of NW_027141488.1, read as the reverse complement.
CCTCCCCCACTTCATCCCACTCCACCACCCCCTCCCTCCACCTCTTCATTCCACTCCACCACCCCCTACCTCACCCTCTTCATTCCTCTCCACCAGCCCCTCCCTCCCCCTCTTCATTCCCCTCCAACACTCCCTCCCTCCCCCTCTTCATCCCACTCTACCACCCCCTCCCTCCACCTCTTCATTCCACTCCACCACCCCCTCCCTCCCCCTCTTCATTCCCCTCCAGCTCTCCCTCCCTCCCCTCTTCATCCAACCCAACACCCCCACCCTCACCCTCTTCATTCCACTCCACCACCCCCTACCTCCCCCTCTTCATCCCACTCCACCACCCCCTCCCTCCACCTCTTCATTCCATTCCACCACCCCCTCCCTCACCCTCTTCATTCCCCTCCACCAACCCCTCCTTCTCCTTCATTCCACACCACCACACCGTCCATCAGCCTCTTCATTCCACTCCACCTCCCCCTCCCTTTCCTCTTCATTCCCCTCCAACTCCCCCTCCCGCCCCTATTCATTCCCCTCCACCACCCGCTCCCTCCCCTCATCATTCCACTCCACCTCCCCCTCCTTCCCCCTCTTCATTCCACTCCACCAGCCCCTCCCTCCCCTTCGTCATTCCCCTCCAAGACACCCTCCCTCCCCTCTTCATTCCCCTCCACCAACCCCTCCATCCCCCTCTTCATTCCCCTCCACCTCCCCCTCCCTCCCCTCTTCATTATTTACCAACTCCCCCTCCCTCCCCTATTCATTCCGCTCCACCTCCCAAACCCTCCCCCTCTTCATTCCCCTCCACCTCCCCCTCCCTCACCCTCTATATTCTTCACCACCACCCCCACCCTCCACCTCTTCATTCCCCTCCAGCTCCCCCTCACTGCCCCTCTTCATTCTTCACAACCACCCAATCCGTCCCCCTCTTCATTCCCCTCCACCACACCCTCCCTCCGCTCTTCATTCCTCTCCACCAATCCCTCCCTCCCCCTCTTCATTCTTCACCACCTCCCCCTCACTCCCCCTCTTCATTCCCCTCCAACACCCCCTCCCTCCCCTCTTCTTTCCCGCCAACTTCCCTCTCCCACCCCTCTTCATTCCACTCCACCAACCCCTCCCTCCCACTCTTCATTCCACTCCACCTCCCCTCCCTCCCCTCTTCATTCCACTCCACCTCCCCTCCCTCCCCTCTTCATTCCCCTCCACCTCCCCCTCCCTCCCCCTCTTCATTCCCCTCCACGTCTCCCTCCCTCCCCCTCTGCATTCTTCACCATCTCTCCCTCCCTCCCCGTTTTCATTCACCTCCACCTCCCCCTCCCTCCCCCACTTCATTCCCCTCCAGCTCCCCCACACTCACCCTCTTCATTCCCCTTACAACCCCCTCCCTCCCCCTCATCATTCTTCACCACCTCACAATTCCTCCCCTCTTCATTACCCTACAGCTCCCCTCCCGCCCCTCTTCATTCCCCTCCACCTCCCCCTCCCTCCAACTCTTCATTCCCCTGCAGCTCCCCCTAACTCCAACTCTTCATTCTTCACCAGCACCCACTCCCTCCCCCTCTTCATTCTTCAGCACGTCCCACACCCTCGGCCACTTCATTCCCCTCCACCACCCCTCCCTCCCCCTCTTCATTCCCCTCCACCTCCTCCTCCCTCCCCCTCTTCATACCACCCACCAACACCTCCCTCCCCCTCTTCATTCTCCTCCACACCCCCTCCATCCCCCCTTCATTCCCTGCCACCTCCCACTCCCTCCCCTCTTCATTCCACTCCACCACTCCCTCCCTCCCCTCTTCATTCCCCTCCAACCCTCCCTCCCTCCCCTCTTCATTCCACTCAACCAACCCCTCCCTCCCCCACATCATTCCACTCTACCACCCCCTACCTCCCCCTCTTCATTCCCCTCCACCAACACCTCCCTCCCCTCTTCATTCCACTCCACCCCCCTCCATCACCCTCTTCATTCTACTCCACCTCCCACTCACTCCCCTCTTCAAGCCCCACCACCTCCCCCTCCCTCCCCTATTCATTCCCTTCCACCACCCGCTCTCTCCCCTCTTCATTCCACTCTACCTCCCCTCCTTCTCCCTCTTCATTCCACTCCACCAGCCCCTCTTCATTCCCCTCTTCATTCCCCTCCAACCCCACCTCCCTCCCCTCTTCATTCAACTCCACCTCCCCTCCCTCCCCCTTTTCATTCCCCTCCACCATCCCCTTCCTCCCCCTCTTCATTCCCCTCCACCACCCCTCCCTCCCCTTTTAATTCCCCTCCACCACCCCTCCCTCCCCTCTTCATTCCCCCCACCTCCCAATCCCACCCCTCTTCATTCCACTCCACCAACCCCTCCCTCCCCTCTTCATTGCACTCCAGCTCCCCTCCCTCCCCTCTTAATTCCCCTCTACCTACCCCTCCCTCCCCCTCTTCATTCCCCTTACCACCCCCTCCCTCCCACTCATCATTCTTTACCACCTCCCAATCCCTCCCCCTCTTCATTCCACTCCAACTCCCCTCCCTCCCCCTCATCATTCTTCACCACCTCCCAATACCTCCCCCTCTTTATTCCCCTCCACCACCCTCACCCTCCCCTCTTCATTCCCCTCCACCTCCCACTCCCTCCCCTCTTCATTCCCCTCCACCACCCCCAACCTCCCCCTCTTCATCCAACTCCACCACCCCTCCCTCCTCTCTTCATTCCCCTCCAGCTCTCCCTCCCTCCCCTCTTCATTCCACTCCAACACCCCCTCCCTCCCCCTCTTCATTCCACTCCACCACCCCCTACCTCCCCCTCTTCATTCCCCTCCACCATCCCCTCCCTCCCCCTCTTGATTCCCCTCCACCTCCCCCTCCCTCCCCCTCTTTATTCTTCACCACCAACCCCTCCCTCACCCTCTTCATTCCACTCCACCACCCCCTCCAGCACCCTCTTCATACTACTCCACCAACCCCTCCCTCCCCTCTTCATTCCCCTCCACCTCCCCCTCCCTCCCCTATTCATTCCCCTCCACCACCCGCTCTCTGCCCTCTTCATTCCACTCCACCTCCCCCTCCTTCCCCCTCTTCATTCCACTCCACCAGCCCCTCTTCATTCCCCTCTTCATTCCCCTCCAACCCTACCTCCGTCCCCTCTTCATTCCACTCCACCACCACATCCCTCCCCCTCTTCATTCCACTCCACCAACCCCTACCTCCCCCTTTTCATTCCCCTCCACCATCCCCTTCCTCCCCCTTTTCATTCCCCTCCACCATCCCCTTCCTCCCCTCTTCATTCCCCGCCACCTCGCCCTCCCTCCCCTCTTCATTCTTCACCAACTCCCCCTTTCTCTCCTATTCATTCCCCTCCACCTTCCCCTCCCTCCCCCTCGTCATTCCACTCCACCACCACCTCCCTCCCCCACTTCGTTCTTCACCACCTCCGCCTCCCTCCCCCTCTTCGTTCTTATCCATCTCCCCCTCCCTCCTCTTCATTCCCCTCCACCACACCCTCCCTCCCCCTCTATATTCTTCACCACCACCCCCGCCCTCCACCTCTTCATTCCCCTCCACATTCCCCTCCCTCCCCCTCTTCATTCCCCTCCACATCCCAATTCCTCCCCCTCTTCATTCTTCACCACGTCCCCTCTCTCCCACTCTTCATTCGCCTCCACCTCCCCTCCCTCCCACTCTTCATTCCCCTCCAGCTCCCCATCACTCCCCCTCTTCATTCTTCACCACCACCCACTCCGTCCCCCTCTTCATTTCCCTCCACAATCCCTTCACTCCCCCTCTTCATTCTTCACCACCTCCCCCTCCCTCCGCTCTTCATTCCTCTCCACCAACCCCTCCCTCCCCCTCTTCATTCTTCACCACCTCCACCGCCCTCCCCCTCTTCATTCCCCTCCACCACTCCCTCCGTCCCCTCTTCATTCCCCCAACCTCTCCCTCCCACCCATCTTCATTCAACTCCACCAACCCCTCCCTCCCACTCTTCATTCCACTCCACCTCCCCTCTCTCCCCTTTTCATTCCACTCCACCTCCCCTCCCTCCCCTCTTCATTCCCCTCCAACCCCCCTCCCTCCCCCTCTTCATTCCCCTCCACGTCCCCCTCCCTCGCCCTCTTCATTCTTCACCATCTCTCCCTCCCTCCCCGTCTTCATTCACCTCCACATCCCCCTCCCTCCCCTTCTTCATTCCCCTCCACCTTCCTCCCTCCCCCTCTTCAGTCCCATACACCAACCCCTCCCTCCCCTCTTCACTCCCATCCACCTCCCCCTCCCTCCCCTCTTCATTCCACTCCACCTCCCCTCCCTCCCCTCAACATTCCACTCCACCTCCCCATTCCTCCCCTCTTCATTCCCCACCACGATCCCTCCCTCCCCTCTTCATTCCCCTCCACGACCCCCTCCCTCCCCTCTTCATTCCCCTCCTTCTCCCCCTCCCTCCCCTCTTCATTCCACTCCACCAACCCTTCCCTCAACCTCTTCATTCCACTCCACCTCCCCCTCCCACCCCTCTTGATTCCCATCCACCTCCCACTGCCTACCCTCTTAATTATCCTCCAACACCCGCTCCCTCCCCTATTCATTCCACTCCACCTCCCCCTCCCTCCCCTCTTCATTCCACTCCTCCACCCCCTTCCTCCCACTCTTCATTCCCCTCCAACTCCCCCTCTCTACCCTCTTCATTCCACTCCACCATTCCCACCCTCCCCCTCTTCATTCCACTCCACCTCCCCTCCCACCCCCTCTTCATTACACTCCAACTCCCCCTCCCTCCCCCTCTACATTCCACTCCACCACCCCCTCCCTCCCTCACTTCGTTCTTCACCACCTCCACCTCCCTCCCTCACTTCGTTCTTCACCACCTCCCCCTCCCTCTCCCTCTTCATTCCCCTCCACCACCCCCTCCCTCCCCATCTTCAATCCCCTCCACCTCCCCCTCCCTCCACCTCTTCATTCCCCTCCACCACCCCCTCCGTCCCCCCTTCATTCCATTCCACCATCACCTCCCTCCACCTCTTCATTCACCTCCACCTCCCCCTCCCCCTCTTCATTCCAATCCACAACCCACTCCCTCCCCCACTTCATTCTTCACCACCTCCCCCTCCCTCCCCCTCTTCATTCCTCTCCACCTCCCACTCCCTCCCCCTCTTCATTCCCCTTCAGCTCCCCCTCACTCCCACTCTTCATTCTTCACCACCTCCCCCTCCCTCCCCCTCTTCATTCCCCTGCACCACCCCCTCCCACCCTCTCTTCTTTCTTCACCACCTCCCCCTCGCTCCCTCTCTTTACTCCCCTCCACCTCCACCTCCCTCCCCCTCTTCATTCCACTCCACCTCCCTCCTCCCTCCCCCTCTTCATTACTCTCCAACTCCCCCTCCCTCCCCCTCTACATTCCACTCCACCACCCCCTCCCTCCCTCACTTCGTTATTCACCACCTCCCCCCCTCCCTCACTTCGTTCTTCACCACCTCCCCCTCCCTCCACCTCTTCATTCCGCTCCACCACCCCCAACCTCCCCCTCTTCATTCAACTCCACCACCCCTCCCTCCTCTCTTCATTCCCCTCCAGCTCTCCCTCCCTCCCCTCTTCATTCCACTCCAACACCCCCTCCCTCCAACTCTTCATTCCCCTCCAGCTCCTCCTCACTCCAACTCTTCATTCTTCACCACCACCCCCTCCGTCCACCTCTTCATTCCTCTCCACCACCCCCTCCCTCCCCTCTTCATTCCCCCCACCTCCCCCTCCCACACCTCTTCATTCCACTCCACCTCCACTCCCTCCCCTCCTAATTCCCCTCCTCCACCCCCTCCCTCCCACCTTTCATTCCCCTCCACGTCCCCCTCCCTCCCCCTCTTCATTCTTCACCATCTCTCCCTCCCTCCCCGTCTTCATTCACCTCCACCTCCACCTCCCTCCTCCTCTTCATTAACCTCCAGCTCTCCCACACTCCCCCTCTTCATTCCCCTTACCACCCCCTCCCAACCCCTCATCATTCTTTACCACCTCCCAATCCCTCCGCCTCTTCATTCCCCTCCAGCACCCCCTCCCTCCCCCTCTTCATTCCACTCCAATACCCATCCCATCCCCCTCATCATTCTTCACCACCTCCCAATCCCTCCCCCTCTTCATTCCCATCCACCACACTCTCCCGCCCCCTCTTCATTCCCCTCCACCTCCCACTCCCTCCCCTCTTCATTCCCCACCACCACCCCCAACCTCCCCCTCTTCATTCAACTCCACCACCCACTCCCACGCCCTCTTCAGTCCTCTCCAGCTCTCCCTCCCTCCCCTCTTCATTCCACTCCAACACCCCCTTCCTCCCCCCTTCATTCCACTCCACCACCGCCTACCTCCCCCTCTTCATTCCCCTCCACCATCCCCTCCCGCCCCCTCTTCATTCCCCTCCACCTCCCCCTCCCTCCCCCTCTTTATTCTTCACCACCACCACCTTCCTCCCCCTCTTCATTCCCCTCCACCTCCCCTCCCTCCCCCTCTTCATTCCCCTCCACCTCCCCCTCCCTGCCCCTCTTCAGTCCCCTCCACCAACCCCTCCCTCCCCCTCTTCATTCTCCTCCACCCCCCTCCATCCCCTCTTCATTCCCCTCCACCTCCCGCTCCCTCCCCTCTTCATTCCACTCCACCACCCCCTCCTTCTCCCTCTTCATTCCACTCCACCAGCCCCTCCCTCCCCCTCTTCATTCCCCTCCAACACTCCCTCCCTCCCCCTCTTCATCGAACTCCACCACCCCCTCCCTCCACCTCTTCATTCCACTCCACCACCCCCTACCTCACCCTCTTCATTCCACTCCACCAGCCCCTCCCTCCCCCTCTTCATTCCCCTCCAACACTCCCTCCCTCCCCCTCTTCATCCCACTCTACCACCCCCTCCCTCCACCTCTTCATTCCACTCCACCACCCCCTCCCTCCTCCTCTTCATTCCCCTCCAGCACTCCCTCCCTCCCCTCTTCATCCAACCCAACACCCCCACCCTCACCCTCTTCATTCCACTCCACCACCCCCTACCTCCCCCTCTACATCCCACTCCACCACCCCCTCCCTCCACCTCTTCATTCCATTCCACCACCCCCTACCTCACCCTCTTCATTCCCCTCCACCAACCCCTCCTTCTCCTTCATTCCACACCACCACCCCGTCCATCAGCCTCTTCATTCCACTCCACCTCCCCCTCCCTCCCCTCTTCATTCCCCTCGAACTCCCCCTCCCGCCCCTATTCATTCCCCTCCACCACCCGCTCCCTCCCCTCATCATTCCACTCCACCTCCCCCTCCTTCCCCCTCTTCATTCCACTCCACCAGCCCCTCCCTCCCCTCGTCATTCCCCTCCAAGCCACCCTCCCTCCCCTCTTCATTCCCCTCCACCAACCCATCCATCCCCCTCTTCATTCCCCTCCACCACCCCCTCCCTCCCCTCTTCTTTATTTACCAACTCCCCCTCCCTCCCCTATTCATTCCGCTCCACCTCCCAAACCCTCCCCCTCTTCATTCCCCTCCACCTCCCCCTCCCACATCCTCTTCATTCCACTCCACCACCCCCTCCCTCCCCCACTTCGTTCTTCACCAAACCCGCCTCCCTCCCCCTCTTCGTTCTTCTCCATCTCCCGCTCCACCCACTTCATTCCCCTCCAGCTCCCCCTCACTCCCCCTCTTCATTCTTCACAACCACCCAATCCGTCCCCCTCTTCATTCCCCTCCACCACACCCTCCCTCCGCTCTTCATTCATCTCCACCAATCCTTCCCTCCCCCTCTTCATTCTTCACCACCTCCCCCTCACTCCCCCTCTTCATTCCCCTCCAACACCCCCTCCCTCCCCTCTTCATTCCCGCCAACTTCCCTCTCCCACCCCTCTTCATTCCACTCCACCAACCCCTCCCTCCCACTCTTCATTCCACTCCACCTCCCCTCCCTCCCCTCTTCATTCCACTCCACCTCCCCTCCCTCCCCTCTTCATTCCCCTCCACCTCCCCCTCCCTCCCCCTCTTCATTCCCCTCCACGTCTCCCTCCCTCCCCCTTTTCATTCTTCACCATCTCTCCCTCCCTCCCCGTTTTCATTCACCTCCACCTCCCCCTCCCTCCCCCACTTCATTCCCCTCCAGCTCCCCCACACTCACGCTCTTCATTCCCCTTACCACCCCCTCCCTCCCCCTCATCATTCTTCACCACCTCACAATCCCTCCCCCTCTTCATTCCCCTACAGCTCCCCTCCCGCCCCTCTTCATTCCCCTCCACCTCCCCCTCCCTCCAACTCTTCATTCCCCTGAAGCTCCCCCTAACTCCAACTCTTCATTCTTCACCAGCACCCACTCCCTCCCCCTCTTCATTCTTCAGCACCTCCCACACCCTCGGCCACTTCATTCCCCTCCACCACCCCCTCCATCCCCGCTTCATTCCCCTCCACCTCCCCCTCCCTTCCCTCTTCATTTCCCTACACCTCCCCCTCCCTCCCCCTCTTCATTCCCTTCCACGTCTCCCTCCCTCCCCCTCTTCATTCTTCACCATCTCTCCCTCCCTCCCCGTTTTCATTCACCTCCACCTCCCCCTCCCTCCCCCACTTCATTCCCCTCCAGCTCCCCCACACTCACCCTCTTCATTCCCCTTACCACCCCCTCCCTCCCCCTCATCATTCTTCACCACCTCACAATCCCTCCCCCTCTTCATTCCCCTACAGCTCCCCTCCCGCCCCTCTTCATTCCCCTCCACCTCCCCCTCCCTCCAACTCTTCATTCCCCTGAAGCTCCCCCTAACTCCAACTCTTCATTCTTCACCAGCACCCACTCCCTCCCCCTCTTCATTCTTCAGCACCTCCCACACCCTCGGCCACTTCATTCCCCTCCACCACCCCCTCCATCCCCGCTTCATTCCCCTCCACCTCCCCCTCCCTTCCCTCTTCATTTCCCTAGAGCAACCCCTCCCACTCCCTCTTCATTCCACTCCACCACCCCCTCCCTCCCCCTCTTCATTCCCCACCACCTCCCCCACCCTCCCCCTCTTCATCCCCTCCACGTCCCCCTCCATCCCCCCCTTCATTCCTCACCACCTCCGCCACCCCCCCTCTTCATTCCCCTCCACCTCCCCCTCCCTCCCCTTTTCCTTCCCCTCCAGCTCCCCCTCACTCCCCCTCTTCATTCTTCACCACCTCCCCTCCCTCCCCTCTTCATTCCCCTCTACCACCCCCAAACTCCCCCTTTTCATTCAACTCCACCACCCCCTCCCTCCCCCTCTTCATTGGCCTCCAGCTCTCCCTCCCTCCCCTCTTCATCCAACCCAACACCCGCACCCTCACCCTCTTCATTCCACTCCACCACCTCCTACCTCCCCCTCTTCATTCCCCTCCACCATCCCCTCCGTCCCCCTCTTCATTCCCCTCCACCTCTCCCTCCCTCCCCCTCTTTATTCTTCACCACCACCCCCTTCCTCCCCCTCTTCATTCCCCTCCACCTCCCCTCCCTCCCCCTCTTCATTCCCCTCCACCTCCTCCTCCCTCCCCCTCTTCATACCATCCACCAACACCTCCCTCCCCCTCTTCATTCTCCTCCACACCCCCTCCATCCCCTCTTCATTCCCTGCCACCTCCCACTCCCTCCCCTCTTCATTCCACTCCACCACTCCCTCCCTCCCCTCTTCATTCCCCTCCAACCCTCCCTCCCTCCCCTCTTCATTCCACTCAACCAACCCCTCCCTCCCCCACATCATTCCACTCTACCACCCCCTACCTCCCCCTCTTTATTCCCCTCAACCAACACCTCCCTCCCCTCTTCATTCCACTCCACCCCCCTCCATCACCCTCTTCATTCTACTCCACCTCCCACTCACTCCCCTCTTCATTCCCCACCACCTCCCCCTCCCTCCCCTATTCATTCCCTTCCACCACCCGCTCTCTCCCCTCTTCATTCCACTCCACCTCCCCTCATTCCCCCTCTTCATTCCACTCCACCAGCCCCTCTTCATTCCCCTCTTCATTCCCCTCCAACCCCACCTCCCTCCCCTCTTCATTCAACTCCACCTCCCCTCCCTCCCCCTTTTCATTCCCCTCCACCATCCCCTTCCTCCCCCTCTTCATTCCCCTCCACCACCCCTCCCTCCCCTTTTAATTCCCCTCCACCACCCCTCCCTCCCCTCTTCATTCCCCCCACCTCCCCCTCCCACCCCTCTTCATTCCACTCCACCAACCCCTCCCTCCCCTCTTCATTCCACTCCAGCTCCCCTCCCTCCCCTCTTAATTCCCCTCTACCTACCCCTCCCTCCCCCTCTTCATTCCCCTTACCACCCCCTCCCTCCCCCTCATCATTCTTTACCACCTCCCAATCCCTCCCCCTCTTCATTCCACTCCAACTCCCCTCCCTCCCCCTCATCATTCTTCACCACCTCCCAATACCTCCCCCTCTTTATTCCCCTCCACCACCCTCACCCTCCCCTCTTCATTCCCCTCCACCTCCCACTCCCTCCCCTCTTCATTCCCCTCCACATCCCAATTCCTCCCCCTCTTCATTCTTCACCACGTCCCCTCTCTCCCACTCTTCATTCGCCTCCACCTCCCCTCCCTCCCACTCTTCATTCCCCTCCAGCTCCCCCTCACTCCCCCTCTTCATTCTTCACCACCACCCACTCCGTCCCCCTCTTCATTTCCCTCCACAATCCCTTCACTCCCCCTCTTCATTCTTCACCACCTCCCCCTCCCTCCGCTCTTCATTCCTCTCCACCAACCCCTCCCTCCCCCTCTTCATTCTTCACCACCTCCACCGCCCTCCCCCTCTTCATTCCCCTCCACCACTCCCTCCGTCCCCTCTTCATTTCCCCAACCTCTCCCTCCCACCCATCTTCATTCAACTCCACCAACCCCTCCCTCCCACTCTTCATTCCACTCCACCTCCCCTCTCTACCCTTTTCATTCCACTCCACCTCCCCTCCCTCCCCTCTTCATTCCCCTCCAACCCCCCTCCCTCCCCCTCTTCATTCCCCTCCACGTCCCCCTCCCTCGCCCTCTTCATTCTTCACCATCTCTCCCTCCCTCCCCGTCTTCATTCACCTCCACATCCCCCTCCCTCCCCTTCTTCATTCCCCTCCACCTTCCTCCCTCCCCCTCTTCAGTCCCATTCACCAACCCCTCACTCCCCTCTTCACTCCCATCCACCTCCCCCTCCCTCCCCTCTTCATTCCACTCCACCTCCCCTCCCTCCCCTCAACATTCCACTCCACCTCCCCATTCCTCCCCTCTTCATTCCCCACCACTATCCCTCCCTCCCCTCTTCATTCCCCTCCACGACCCCCTCCCTCCCCTCTTCATTCCCCTCCTTCTCCCCCTCCCTCCCCTCTTCATTCCACTCCACCAACCCTTCCCTCAACCTCTTCATTCCACTCCACCTCCCCCTCCCACCCCTCTTCATTCCCATCCACCTCCCACTGCCTACCCTCTTAATTATCCTCCAACACCCGCTCCCTCCCCTATTCATTCCACTCCACCTCCCCCTCCCTCCCCTCTTCATTCCACTCCTCCACCCCCTTCCTCCCACTCTTCATTCCCCTCCAACTCCCCCTCTCTACCCTCTTCATTCCACTCCACCATTCCCACCCTCCCCCTCTTCATTCCACTCCACCTCCCCTCCCTCCCCCTCTTCATTACACTCCAACTCCCCCTCCCTCCCCCTCTACATTCCACTCCACCACCCCCTCCCTCCCTCACTTCGTTCTTCACCACCTCCACCTCCCTCCCTCACTTCGTTCTTCACCACCTCCCCTTCCCTCTCCGTCTTCATTCCCCTCCACCACCCCCTCCCTCCCCATCTTCAATCCCCTCCACCTCCCCCTCCCTCCGCCTCTTCATTCCCCTCCACCACCCCCTCCGTCCCCCCTTCATTCCATTCCACCATCACCTCCCTCCACCTCTTCATTCACCTCCACCTCCCCCTCCCCCTCTTCATTCCAATCCACAACCCACTCCCTCCCCCACTTCATTCTTCACCACCTCCCCCTCCCTCCCCCTCTTCATTCCTCTCCACCTCCCACTCCCTCCCCCTCTTCATTCCCCTTCAGCTCCCCCTCACTCCCACTCTTCATTCTTCACCACCTCCCCCTCCCTCCCCCTCTTCATTCCCCTGCACCACCCCCTCCCTCCCTCTCTTCTTTCTTCACCACCTCCCCCTCGCTCCCTCTCTTTACTCCCCTCCACCTCCACCTCCCTCCCCCTCTTCATTCCACTCCACCTCCCTCCTCCCTCCCCCTCTTCATTACTCTCCAACTCCCCCTCCCTCCCCCTCTACATTCCACTCCACCACCCCCTCCCTCCCTCACTTCGTTCTTCACCACCTCCCCCCTCCCTCACTTCGTTCTTCACCACCTCCCCCTCCCTCCACCTCTTCATTCCCCTCCACCACCCCCTCCCTCCCCATCTTCAATCCCCTTCACCACCCGATCCCTTCCCCTCTTAATGCTCCTCCACCACCCCCTCCCTCCCATCTTCGTTCCCCTCCACCTCCCCCTCCCTCCCCACTTAATTCCACTCCACCACCCCGTCCGTCCCCCTCTTCATTCCACTCCACGTCCCCTCCCTACCCTCAACATTCCACTCCACCTCCCCATGCCTCCCCTCTTCATTCCCCTCCACTATCCCCACCCTCCCCTCTACCTACCCCTCCCTCCCCCTCTTCATTCCCCTTACCACCCCCTCCCTCCCCCTCATCATTCTTTACCACCTCCCAATCCCTCCCCCTCTTCATTCCACTCCAACTCCCCTCCCTCACCCTCATCATTCTTCACCACCTCCCAATACCTCCCCCTCTTTATTCCCCTCCACCACCCTCACCCTCCCCTCTTCATTCCCCTCCACCTCCCACTCCCTCCCCTCTTCATTCCCCTCCACATCCCAATTCCTCCCCCTCTTCATTCTTCACCACGTCCCCTCTCTCCCACTCTTCATTCGCCTCCACCTCCCCTCCCTCCCACTCTTCATTCCCCTCCAGCTCCCCCTCACTCCCCCTCTTCATTCTTCACCACCACCCACTCCGTCCCCCTCTTCATTTCCCTCCACAATCCCTTCACTCCCCCTCTTCATTCTTCACCACCTCCCCCTCCCTCCGCTCTTCATTCCTCTCCACCAACCCCTCCCTCCCCCTCTTCATTCTTCACCACCTCCACCACCCTCCCCCTCTTCATTCCCCTCCACCACTCCCTCCGTCCCCTCTTCATTTCCCCAACCTCTCCCTCCCACCCATCTTCATTCAACTCCACCAACCCCTCCCTCCCACTCTTCATTCCACTCCACCTCCCCTCTCTACCCTTTTCATTCCACTCCACCTCCCCTCCCTCCCCTCTTCATTCCCCTCCAACCCCCCTCCCTCCCCCTCTTCATTCCCCTCCACGTCCCCCTCCCTCGCCCTCTTCATTCTTCACCATCTCTCCCTCCCTCCCCGTCTTCATTCACCTCCACATCCCCCTCCCTCCCCTTCTTCATTCCCCTCCACCTTCCTCCCTCCCCTCTTCAGTCCCATTCACCAACCCCTCCCTCCCCTCTTCACTCCCATCCACCTCCCCCTCCCTCCCCTCTTCATTCCACTCCACCTCCCCTCCCTCCCCTCAACATTCCACTCCACCTCCCCATTCCTCCCCTCTTCATTCCCCACCACTATCCCTCCCTCCCCTCTTCATTCCCCTCCACGACCCCCTCCCTCCCCTCTTCATTCCCCTCCTTCTCCCCCTCCCTCCCCTCTTCATTCCACTCCACCAACCCTTCCCTCAACCTCTTCATTCCACTCCACCTCCCCCTCCCACCCCTCTTCATTCCCATCCACCTCCCACTGCCTACCCTCTTAATTATCCTCCAACACCCGCTCCCTCCCCTATTCATTCCACTCCACCTCCCCCTCCCTCCCCTCTTCATTCCACTCCTCCACCCCCTTCCTCCCACTCTTCATTCCCCTCCAACTCCCCCTCTCTACCCTCTTCATTCCACTCCACCATTCCCACCCTCCCCCTCTTCATTCCACTCCACCTCCCCTCCCTCCCCCTCTTCATTACACTCCAACTCCCCCTCCCTCCCCCTCTACATTCCACTCCACCACCCCCTCCCTCCCTCACTTCGTTCTTCACCACCTCCACCTCCCTCCCTCACTTCGTTCTTCACCACCTCCCCTTCCCTCTCCCTCTTCATTCCCCTCCACCACCCCCTCCCTCCCCATCTTCAATCCCCTCCACCTCCCCCTCCCTCCGCCTCTTCATTCCCCTCCACCACCCCCTCCGTCCCCCCTTCATTCCATTCCACCATCACCTCCCTCCACCTCTTCATTCACCTCCACCTCCCCCTCCCCCTCTTCATTCCAATCCACAACCCACTCCCTCCCCCACTTCATTCTTCACCACCTCCCCCTCCCTCCCCCTCTTCATTCCTCTCCACCTCCCACTCCCTCCCCCTCTTCATTCCCCTTCAGCTCCCCCTCACTCCCACTCTTCATTCTTCACCACCTCCCCCTCCCTCCCCCTCTTCATTCCCCTGCACCACCCCCTCCCTCCCTCTCTTCTTTCTTCACCACCTCCCCCTCGCTCCCTCTCTTTACTCCCCTCCACCTCCACCTCCCTCCCCCTCTTCATTCCACTCCACCTCCCTCCTCCCTCCCCCTCTTCATTACTCTCCAACTCCCCCTCCCTCCCCCTCTACATTCCACTCCACCACCCCCTCCCTCCCTCACTTCGTTCTTCACCACCTCCCCCCTCCCTCACTTCGTTCTTCACCACCTCCCCCTCCCTCCACCTCTTCATTCCCCTCCACCACCCCCTCCCTCCCCATCTTCATTCCCCTTCACCACCCGCTCCCTTCCCCTCTTAATGCTCCTCCACCACCCCCTCCCTCCCCTCTTCGTTCCCCTCCACCTCCCCCTCCCTCCCCACTTAATTCCACTCCACCACCCCGTCCGTCCCCCTCTTCATTCCACTCCACGTCCCCTCCCTACCCTCAACATTCCACTCCACCTCCCCATGCCTCCCCTCTTCATTCCCCTCCACTATCCCCACCCTCCCCTCTTCATTCCCCTCCACGACCCCCTCCCTCCCCTCTTCATTCCCCTCCATCTCCCCTTCCCTCCCCTCTTCATTCCACTCTACCATCCCCTCCCTCATACTCTTCATTCCACTCCACCTCCCCCTCCCACCCCTCTTCATTGCCCTCCACCTCCCCTGCTTACCCTCTTATTTATCCTCCAACACCCGCTCACTGCCCTATTCATTCCACTCCACCTCCCCCTCCCTCCCCTCTTTGTTCCACTCCACCACCCTCTCCCTCCCACTCTTCATTCCCCTCCAACTCCCCCTCCCTCCCCTCTTCATTCCACTCCACCACCGCCTCTCTCCCCCTCTTCATTCCACTCCACCAACCCTCCCTCCCCTCTTCATTCCACTCCACCAACCCCTCCCTCCCCTCTTCATTCCACTCCACCAACCCCTCCCTCCCCTCTTCATTCCACTCCACCAACCCCTCCCTCCCTCTCTTCATTCTACTCCACCACCCCTCCGGCCCGCTCTTCACTCCCTTCCACCTGCCCCTCCCTCCCCCTCTTCATTCCCCTCCACATCCCAATCCCTCCCCCTCTTCATTCTTCACCACCTCCCCTCCCTCCCACTCTTCATTCCCCTCCACCATCCCCTCCGTCCCCCTCTTCATTCCCCTCCACCTCGCCCTCCCTCCCCCTCTTTATTCTTCACCACCAACCCCTTCCTCCCCCTCTTCATTCCCTTCCACGTCTCCCTCCCTCCCCCTCTTCATTCTTCACCATCTCTCCCTCCCTCCCCGTTTTCATTCACCTCCACCTCCCCCTCCCTCCCCCACTTCATTCCCCTCCAGCTCCCCCACACTCACCCTCTTCATTCCCCTTACCACCCCCTCCCTCCCCCTCATCATTCTTCACCACCTCACAATCCCTCCCCCTCTTCATTCCCCTACAGCTCCCCTCCCGCCCCTCTTCATTCCCCTCCACCTCCCCCTCCCTCCAACTCTTCATTCCCCTGAAGCTCCCCCTAACTCCAACTCTTCATTCTTCACCAGCACCCACTCCCTCCCCCTCTTCATTCTTCAGCACCTCCCACACCCTCGGCCACTTCATTCCCCTCCACCACCCCCTCCATCCCCGCTTCATTCCCCTCCACCTCCCCCTCCCTTCCCTCTTCATTTCCCTAGAGCAACCCCTTCCTCTCCCTCTTCATTCCACTCCACCACCCCCTCCCTCCCCCTCTTCATTCCCCACCACCTCCCCCACCCTCCCCCTCTTCATCCCCTCCACGTCCCCCTCCATCCCCCCCTTCATTCCTCACCACCTCCGCCACCCCCCCTCTTCATTCCCCTCCACCTCCCCCTCCCTCCCCTTTTCCTTCCCCTCCAGCTCCCCCTCACTCCCCCTCTTCATTCTTCACCACCTCCCCTCCCTCCCCTCTTCATTCCCCTCTACCACCCCCAAACTCCCCCTTTTCATTCAACTCCACCACCCCCTCCCTCCCCCTCTTCATTGGCCTCCAGCTCTCCCTCCCTCCCCTCTTCATCCAACCCAACACCCGCACCCTCACCCTCTTCATTCCACTCCACCACCTCCTACCTCCCCCTCTTCATTCCCCTCCACCATCCCCTCCGTCCCCCACTTCATTCCCCTCCACCTCACCCTCCCTCCCCCTCTTATTCTTCACCACCACCCCCTTCCTCCCCCTCATCATTCCCCTCCACCTCCCCTCCCTCCCCCTCTTCATTCCCCTCCACCTCCTCCTCCCTCCCCCTCTTCATACCAACCACCAACACCTCCCTCCCCCACTACATCTCCACCACACCCCCTCCATCCCCTCTTCATTCCCTGCCACCTCCCACACCCTCCCCTCTCATTCCACTCCACCACTCCCTCCCTCCCCTCTTCATCCCCTCCAACCCTCCCTCCCTCCCCTCTTCATTCCACTCAACCAACCCCTCCCTCCCCCACATCATCCACTCTACCACCCCCTACCTCCCCCTCTTATTCCCCTCCACCAACACCTCCCTCCCCTCTTCATTCCACTCCAACCCCCTCCATCACCCTCTCATCTACTCCACCTCCCACACACTCCCCTCTTCATTCCCCACCACCTCCCCCCTCCCTCCCCTATTCATTCCCATCCACCACCCCTCTCTCCCCACTTCATTCCACTCCACCTCCCCTCATTCCCCCTCTTCATTCCACTCCACCAGCCCCTCTTCATTCCCCTCTTCATTCCCCTCCAACCCCACCTCCCTCCCCTCTTCATTCAACTCCACCTCCCCTCCCTCCCCCTTTCATTCCCCTCCACCATCCCCTTCCTCCCCCTCTTCATTCCCCTCCACCACCCCTCCCTCCCCTTTAATTCCCCTCCACCACCCCTCCCTCCCCTCTTCATTCCCCCCACCTCCCCCTCCCACCCCTCTTCATTCCACTCCACCAACCCCTCCCTCCCCTCTTCATTCCACTCCAGCTCCCCTCCCTCCCCTCTTAATTCCCCTCTACCTACCCCTCCCTCCCCCTCTTCATTCCCCTTACCACCCCCTCCCTCCCCCTCATCATTCTTTACCACCTCCCAATCCCTCCCCCTCTTCATTCCACTCCAACTCCCCTCCCTCCCCCTCATCATTCTTCACCACCTCCCAATACCTCCCCCTCTTTATTCCCCTCCACCACCCTCACCCTCCCCTCTTCATTCCCCTCCACCTCCCACTCCCTCCCCTCTTCATTCCCCTCCACATCCCAATTCCTCCCCCTCTTCATTCTTCACCACGTCCCCTCTCTCCCACTCTTCATTCGCCTCCACCTCCCCTCCCTCCCACTCTTCATTCCCCTCCAGCTCCCCCTCACTCCCCCTCTTCATTCTTCACCACCACCCACTCCGTCCCCCTCTTCATTTCCCTCCACAATCCCTTCACTCCCCCTCTTCATTCTTCACCACCTCCCCCTCCCTCCGCTCTTCATTCCTCTCCACCAACCCCTCCCTCCCCCTCTTCATTCTTCACCACCTCCACCGCCCTCCCCCTCTTCATTCCCCTCCACCACTCCCTCCGTCCCCTCTTCATTTCCCCAACCTCTCCCTCCCACCCATCTTCATTCAACTCCACCAACCCCTCCCTCCCACTCTTCATTCCACTCCACCTCCCCTCTCTACCCTTTCATTCCACTCCACCTCCCCTCCCTCCCCTCTTCATTCCCCTCCAACCCCCCTCCCTCCCCCTCTTCATTCCCCTCCACGTCCCCCTCCCTCGCCCTCTTCATTCTTCACCATCTCTCCCTCCCTCCCCGTCTTCATTCACCTCCACATCCCCCTCCCTCCCCTTCTTCATTCCCCTCCACCTTCCTCCCTCCCCCTCTTCAGTCCCATTCACCAACCCCTCACTCCCATCTTCACTCCCATCCACCTCCCCCTCCCTCCCCTCTTCATTCCACTCCACCTCCCCTCCCTCCCCTCAACATTCCACTCCACCTCCCCATTCCTCCCCTCTTCATTCCCCACCACTATCCCTCCCTCCCCTCTTCATTCCCCTCCACGACCCCCTCCCTCCCCTCTTCATTCCCCTCCTTCTCCCCCTCCCTCCCCTCTTCATTCCACTCCACCAACCCTTCCCTCAACCTCTTCATTCCACTCCACCTCCCCCTCCCACCCCTCTTCATTCCCATCCACCTCCCACTGCCTACCCTCTTAATTATCCTCCAACACCCGCTCCCTCCCCTATTCATTCCACTCCACCTCCCCCTCCCTCCCCTCTTCATTCCACTCCTCCACCCCCTTCCTCCCACTCTTCATTCCCCTCCAACTCCCCCTCTCTACCCTCTTCATTCCACTCCACCATTCCCACCCTCCCCCTCTTCATTCCACTCCACCTCCCCTCCCTCCCCCTCTTCATTACACTCCAACTCCCCCTCCCTCCCCCTCTACATTCCACTCCACCACCCCCTCCCTCCCTCACTTCGTTCTTCACCACCTCCACCTCCCTCCCTCACTTCGTTCTTCACCACCTCCCCTTCCCTCTCCCTCTTCATTCCCCTCCACCACCCCCTCCCTCCCCATCTTCAATCCCCTCCACCTCCCCCTCCCTCCGCCTCTTCATTCCCCTCCACCACCCCCTCCGTCCCCCCTTCATTCCATTCCACCATCACCTCCCTCCACCTCTTCATTCACCTCCACCTCCCCCTCCCCCTCTTCATTCCAATCCACAACCCACTCCCTCCCCCACTTCATTCTTCACCACCTCCCCCTCCCTCCCCCTCTTCATTCCTCTCCACCTCCCACTCCCTCCCCCTCTTCATTCCCCTTCAGCTCCCCCTCACTCCCACTCTTCATTCTTCACCACCTCCCCCTCCCTCCCCCTCTTCATTCCCCTGCACCACCCCCCCCTCCCTCTCTTCTTTCTTCACCACCTCCCCCTCGCTCCCTCTCTTTACTCCCCTCCACCTCCACCTCCCTCCTCCTCTTCATTCCACTCCACCTCCCTCCTCCCTCCCCCTCTTCATTACTCTCCAACTCCCCCTCCCTCCCCCTCTACATTCCACTCCACCACCCCCTCCCTCCCTCACTTCGTTCTTCACCACCTCCCCCCTCCCTCACTTCGTTCTTCACCACCTCCCCCTCCCTCCACCTCTTCATTCCCCTCCACCACCCCCTCCCTCCCCATCTTCAATCCCCTTCACCACCCGCTCCCTTCCCCTCTTAATGCTCCTCCACCACCCCCTCCCTCCCCTCTTCGTTCCCCTCCACCTCCCCCTCCCTCCCCACTTAATTCCACTCCACCACCCCGTCCGTCCCCCTCTTCATTCCACTCCACGTCCCCTCCCTACCCTCAACATTCCACTCCACCTCCCCATGCCTCCCCTCTTCATTCCCCTCCACTATCCCCACCCTCCCCTCTACCTACCCCTCCCTCCCCCTCTTCATTCCCCTTACCACCCCCTCCCTCCCCCTCATCATTCTTTACCACCTCCCAATCCCTCCCCCTCTTCATTCCACTCCAACTCCCCTCCCTCACCCTCATCATTCTTCACCACCTCCCAATACCTCCCCCTCTTTATTCCCCTCCACCACCCTCACCCTCCCCTCTTCATTCCCCTCCACCTCCCACTCCCTCCCCTCTTCATTCCCCTCCACATCCCAATTCCTCCCCCTCTTCATTCTTCACCACGTCCCCTCTCTCCCACTCTTCATTCGCCTCCACCTCCCCTCCCTCCCACTCTTCATTCCCCTCCAGCTCCCCCTCACTCCCCCTCTTCATTCTTCACCACCACCCACTCCGTCCCCCTCTTCATTTCCCTCCACAATCCCTTCACTCCCCCTCTTCATTCTTCACCACCTCCCCCTCCCTCCGCTCTTCATTCCTCTCCACCAACCCCTCCCTCCCCCTCTTCATTCTTCACCACCTCCACCGCCCTCCCCCTCTTCATTCCCCTCCACCACTCCCTCCGTCCCCTCTTCATTTCCCCAACCTCTCCCTCCCACCCATCTTCATTCAACTCCACCAACCCCTCCCTCCCACTCTTCATTCCACTCCACCTCCCCCTCTACCCTTTTCATTCCACTCCACCTCCCCTCCCTCCCCTCTTCATTCCCCTCCAACCCCCCTCCCTCCCCCTCTTCATTCCCCTCCACGTCCCCCTCCCTCGCCCTCTTCATTCTTCACCATCTCTCCCTCCCTCCCCGTCTTCATTCACCTCCACATCCCCCTCCCTCCCCTTCTTCATTCCCCTCCACCTTCCTCCCTCCCCTCTTCAGTCCA